>NW_028227256.1:37622930-38370430 GCF_978045245.1 Mus caroli | reverse complement strand
TGAGTATCATAAACATTTGCCAGGTGCCAATATAATCCTACAATATTTTTTCTAATTATGAAGATTAAATTGCATTAAACTTATCAGTTTTTTTTTCATTTGGTTTGGCTTTTTTTTTTTTTTCTTCTTCTTCTTCAGAAAAGTTGTTTTGCACAGTAAATGAAGTGCCAATGCAGACACATTAAGCTGGCCAATAGAACTGAGCAAACTGCTAAGGTCATTAATATAATTTGTTTTGGCACTGTTACATCTCTTAGTGCCACTCGGAGTAGTTTGCCGGGCACGTCGGTTTGTTTTCAGCTATTGTGGAATGGGATATCTTGGCTCGCATCCAAAGCACCCTCTCGATTTGCATATCTTTGTTATCATTTCAGGTTCTCAGAACATACTGTGGACTATCACACCATCTGCACCAAGATCCTCACATCCAAACACAAATTAAAAATGAAACTGTAAAATTTGCAAGGAAACAATACAGACCTTTTATCTCATCCCCCCTCTGTTCATTTTCAAAAGAGAAACTTGCTTGTAGCCAAGCATAGCAAAAAAGGCTTTTATTAATTGGACTGGCATCAAGCATGCATACATAAAATTGTTTATTTTTTTCCTATAAAGGGGTTGCCTGACATAAAAGGGTCTTTGAAGATGACATTCAGATTTTGACATTTGCATGATATTGTATAAATATCAGAGGTAGGAGACTTTTCTGACAAACCAGATGGGTCAAAAAAAAAAAAAAAAAAAAAAGGAAAGAAAGAAAGGAACACACTCCCATACCATAGAGAGATATTATTCCTTTGCCTTAACAATACTAACTTTTCTTCTAAGCTAGGAGTTATTATGCAGGAAAAACAAACATATTTATCTCAAACCAGAGCTACCCAAGGAAGGAAGGAAGGGAAGGAAGAAGGAAGGAACAAGGGAGGGAGAGAGGGAATGAAAGAAGGGAGGGGGAGGGGATACTGACCTTGGGAAATTTTGAGATAGATTCTGCATTTCAATGAAAAGCACATAATATAAGTGAATCTTGACCTTCATGCTGTAGTAATGAGGTTTCATTGTTCAGCTCATTACTGCTGGATGGTCTTAGCTTGGTTGTAAGCTGTGCTTTGGAGTGTTTTACAGGGTGAAGGGAGTTCTGAGCCTTTGTAACTCGCCAACATCTGGATGAGCAGGAATTGATGCTTTACTCCCCTTGGTGATTTCTGAATGCAGATACAGGCTGCTGATGATTTTCCACAGTAATAATAGTGTCCCAGCTAACCCTATCAGGAGAGTCTTCACATTTTAAAAGAGAGGAGAAGAGGAAGTAGGAGGAGGAGGGAGGAGGAGAAGAGGAAGGGAGGAGGAGGAGAGTCCAAGAAGGGAAAAAAGAAAATCCAAATGGAAGCAAGAAGCAAAGGCAAGGGAGGGGGGGTTACAGGGCTAGGGGATTTGCTGATGGGGAACGTCCTCATGGCTTTCAAACACCAATGAAGGAGATCTCCTCCACCTGGGGATATAGCAGAGAAGCATCAATTTGATTAGTCTCCATGACTTTTAGTTGTCAACCAAGAATCACAGAGTCAGCAAGTCATGCACAGATGTCATTGAATACAGTTGACCTCCACCATGGACCCTTGTATCCTCCGGGTTGCCTGATGCTTCCACTATTGAAGCCATCTCGGTATTGTTACAGACCTGGAGAGATGCCTGCATTCTGTTTTCAAGGGTTGGCTACAATAATGATAAGATTATTCTGTTCCCCAGCAGAGTCTCCCACACACAGCTCTTCTGCAGGCCTGGCATGACGTCTCTGCTTGTAGGTCAGCACTGGTTGCTGCAAAGGACAATCCCAGGCAATGTTTGGGGTGCTTACTCACTAATGTTCCCCAGACTCCAGCTGTCTGGTGGTCCGTTCTCTCAGTGGATTTAAATCTACTCTGCCTGACCACTGTGTTCTGGGTTTAAGAGCTCCCACCTTCACAGTCATGGTGGGACCGCCTGAGAAAGGGCTGTGTTCACCTGTTCTCCATGTACTTTCTGAGGTGCTTGCCACTCCTCTGCTGCTGGCTCGACCTGCATTTCATGTTCCCCTCATCTGACACATGCTCTTCTTTGCAACTGTTGGATTTTAAATGCAATTAAGAGAAAATGGCTTCAGTGAAGGAAACTATGGTGGGGGAAGTAGAGTATCATGAGTTTTACACATGGTAAGTCCCAGCCTTGACCACCTGGTGAAGCATCCTTGCTACAGAGTTGATGTGTGCCCATCAAAACACCCAGAACCCCTTCCCTCCGGAATCAGAGTCACCCAATTGGGACAGATAGAGTGAAGTCCTATTGTGTGCTAACAACTGGTCTTTCAATACTGTCCTTTGAGACCTGTCGACTCTTTGTGTTGGCAGCTAGCATACAGGTTCTGAAGAACAACTAGGAGATAAAAAGAAGCCAAGGAATGCCTCCAACCTCGGAACTCCTAGCAACTCCACATTCTGCCTCCCATCTCCCACCTCTTCCTTAAGTAGAGTTACAATCTGCAGGAGCTAAACCATCTGCCCTACTGTGTTCTAGGCTAACCCCACGTCGACATTCCACACACATTTATTTCTCTTACAGATCATGGCATTGGCATCACTTGTACTAGACGAGTACAGGTTGCCAAGATTGGAGTTGTCTGTCTATTCAAATCAGGCCCCATTCTGTACCTGTGGGCGATGTAACTTTATCCTCGTGGCTTCTTTTCCTGTTCCTTCTCTGCTTGTGGCCCTCAGTGCTGTTTTAACTAGTGCTATTTTACAGGTTTTTGTGGAAAACTTCTTTCTGGAGCAACTGATAACTTTCTGTATACGTGTAATGGGATGATCCACATTCCAACACAGTGAGAAGGAAACCGTATTTAATGAACTATTTCCATTCTGTGTCAGGATTATTCTATCCTCTCCCTCTTTCTTTTCATATAAGACACCTTTTTCTCCAATAATGAGAAAATAGAAATTAAGTATCGTCTCTGAGTTGAATGCTGCAATGAATTTTGCCAACTACATTGTAAATGCTCCTAAGCCTTACAAATTGTGTTCTAGTTAGGATCTAAGATCTCTGCTCTGGGAGATGCCTCAGAGACAGTGCCTCCAGAAAAGGCTACCGCCCAGAGGGCTGGCAATCATTCTCTGTGGGGAAACTTCAGTCAAACAAGTGGTTTTACTTGCTTTTAAAGAATCAGCTTTAGTAGTAAACGTCATCTTTAATTTGGCAGACAGATTTATGGTTTTAGCATGAAGATTAATATTAGGCCTATCCCCCAGGATAACAGACAATCTATCAAATTACTAAATAAATATAAACTCACTAGTAAACAATTTTAAGATTAAAGGAATCCACAGAACCCCTAGAGCTCAGGAACAAGTACTCCAAGGTATCCAGAGAAGTGGGTCACTTAGAAATAGAATGAACTTCAACTTGAAATCATGGGAAATGAGAAAAGGTAAGGCAAGGATGATCAGCAGGAGGCTAAGGATGAAGGGATTTCTGGGACACTCTTGACATGCTAGGGAACGAGAGCTGGTTATTTGAAAGGTCAGCAAATTAGTTCCATGGAAAGCTATCTTAATCAGCACCGGGATGGATTGAATAAAAAAAAATTGTATGAAATCTGTCAAGGACCAAGTCATATTTTTAAGAAAATGAAATTTCCAAAAATTACAAGGGTTGCTGTTTCATATAAACTTGTCTTTGACATACATTCAGTTTATTCGAAAATCTAAGTCCAAAGGCTAACTTTTCAAGAAAACATATTATGAGACAAAAGGATAATGTGACCCATGTGTTCCTGAGGAATGAAAATATGAAGAACAGTAAAGATGCAAGCCCAGACTCTTTTATGTAAGAATTTTACCAAACCTGTGAAGACAGGAAGTTATGATGCCACTCCCCAAAACATGTAAGGAAATAAAGAAGAGATAAAGAAAAAGTATGATTTAAGTGAGAAAGGGATTATATGACAGACCGAGAGTGGCATGCATTCTGATAAAGAGTGCACTCCAAGTCTCCTGAAGGACAAGCTCACCTAGGAACAGTCACACCCCTTTTACACTCCCTTTTCTAAATGCAAAATCAAATGGTAAGGAGACACAGTAAATGAAGGGATGACGGATACCCTTAATCTATTACAAAAGCTTTAAATACTAATAAAGAAGTAAGTAAAGACACGGAATGGTTGCTGAAAGCAAAATTAAGACACACTGCACTTGAACCCTGGATGAATATTCAATTTGGCACCCAATGACAAAATATGCCTACATTGACATGGGCAAGCATGTCAAGGAAGATCTACTTGGATGATGATGCTACAGAAAACGCTTGTGTCTGTTACATTACCAGAGCAAATAGAAAACTTGTTGACTGGGCAAACCTGACTCCCAGCAACGTTACACAGACACTTGTTGGACTGAACAGTTCTGCTTTGGGAATCAATCCTCAGAGAGCACCTTCAGAAATAAAATGGAATGAGTATGAGACACAATGGAACACATTTGTTAAATTCAACGTTTTGTTAATGAAAATATGGAATCAAATACCCATCAATAGAGAACGGCAGAGAGTATTATAATGTAATTTTAACACACAGAAGAGTAATCTTCATGCACATATATGGAGTTATTCATGGGGCATATTCAAATGTAAAAACCAAGAGATTTTAAAGTGTGTATAGTATACCATCTGTCAGTTTTGTGTATAACGAGGAGAGAATATATTCACATATACATATATGAATAAGTTTGACATGAAACATTATTACATATTTATGAAATAAGTAATTTACACACCTTAGCTCCGCCAGACATGAGCTAGTCAGACATCACATGGGTGAAGTAACTTAGTATTAGTACTAAGGATAACTCATCTCCTTGACCATAAATATTAAAAATTAACTCTAATATGGCCTCAGTTCTACCTTATGGTCCACCTGTGTCTCTGGGTAACATGAACCATTAAAGGACCAGCGTGTCAAGGGAGATCCTGTTCTACTGAAAGGTATTTATTATAACTGAAGTTACCCAAAAACCTCAATGAAAACACCAAAAATGAACCAACAGCAGGTACTGAGAACAGTCCTTCAGTGCTGTCCCCTGTGCCAATAGTCTGCTTGGCTATGAGATCTGAAGATTCCCCTGGGCATGGCCACAGGGAGAGCATAGCAGACATTTTTTCCTAGCATACTCCATGGAAGTCAGGGTGAGAGTAAAGAAAGAGAAATGGTAGAAAGTTGAAGGAAATAAAAGGCTGTGCACACCATCAGGGGGATTCAGTCATTCACAGTCTCTAAATGTCATTATAGGTGTAGATTCACATAGAAGAAAACTGGAAAGAGCTTACATGGTGATTACTGCCAGGCAATGAGCACGTGCGTTCTTCCCGTGCATTATGCCTGGGCTGAACTGCATGCCACTAACCGGAATCTACCCTTCCTCATACAAAAAGGGATTATTGAGGGAGTGATATTCTCCCTAACCTCATCTCAGATGTAGCAGTTACTTTCCTGAAGTCTAATCTCCAAAGCAAGATGCAAAACCAAGCCCAACCAGGATTGACAGATCAGGGAAGGACATCAAGAGCTGCTGTGGGTGTTCACCTCCTGGTGAGGAAGAGAAGAGGTGAGCAGTAATGAATCACAGCAATCAAAGTCGGACTTGGCTGTGTCATCCAGCTGAGTTAAGGAAGGAATATAGACAGTTGGATGCAGGATTCTGGACTGCAAAGAAGTGCTGGTAATGTGATACAAATTTTAATATTAATTTACCCTTGCTTTCACTGAGCTACCATGCTATTTTAGTATTAAACACCAAGAAAGCATATTGACAAGATTAATCATGGATATTTTCCAAGTCCCGAGTAGAAATGTGTAAAGAGGTTTATATAAAATAACAGAATTCAGATAAAATAGAAAAATATATTTGTGGGTAATTTTTCAAAGCTAATTGATTCCACTAGATGATTTTGACACTACTTTACATTTCTTTTGGCTGAACCAGCAAAGTGGCAAACAGCAAAATAGTTGAGAATCTCAGAGGTTCATCTGGTCCTTATTCTTGCTTCAAAAATTTCTTTGACAATATCTGTGTAGATGGCCTTCAAAACTCAGCATGTCAACATTTGACCGAAAGACCTACTGTCTTCAAAGTGTCAATTGAGCACAGGAATTGATTCCAGCACTATGAAATCCTTCCTGATATCTTGAGGATAGTGATGTATGTGGGACTTTTTATTTTTGTCTACTGTGAGAACAACTGTTTTTTGAAAGGCATATGACTCTCACCAACGTTCTATAAATTTTTAAATACAGATCATAGTCTCAGACCCAATGCCCTGACATATGACTTATTTAGGGTCAATGTGTATTCTTAGGCTAACTACACACAGAAATCATGTGGGGGATGCCTGGCATTATGGAAACTCATGTATCAATGGATTGTTTTAGCTTTAGAATTCTTGAAAGATGTCAAGTGACTTTACAATACATTTCAAGTTTAAAGAGATTTGAATCATTTAAGGTACTTGAGAATTCGCTGAACTACCACCTCATCCCTGACTTGAAGATATCATCCTAAAGAGCATGCTCTGGGAGTTTAATTCCCAAATTCCTGTCTTCAGGAGATGCTGTTCTGATGGCACCTATGTAGCCTTCTGAGGAGACAGAGACCAAGTCTCCCAATGTGGGGCCCTCTGCCATGTTATGTCACAGTAAGGGGTCCTCATCAGTTACTTCTAATTGTTTGCCTCTGGAAGCTTCAGCCTCTGAAGAGTTCTACATTCAACCCTCTGAGAGTTCTACATCTTCATCTGAAGGCTGGCAGTCTTCCAGGCAGCTAGGAGGAGGATCTTAAAGCCCATGCCTACAGTGGAACACCTACTCCAACAAGGCCATACCTCCAAATACTGTCACTCCCCAGGCTAGGCATACTCAAACCACCAAATTCCATCTCTGGCCCTCATAGGCTTGTTCAACCATATTAGTCTATGGGGGCCATATCTAAACATAAAATAATGCAAAAATATATTTGGTCCAACTTCAAATAGTCCCATACTTTATAGAAGTCTCAAAAATGTTAAAAGTCCAAAGTTCAAACAAAGTCTCTTCTAAGCTTCATCCAATTGCTTAACTGTAATCCTCAAAGCAAAATAGGAAACCAGCTGGGCAAACTCTAAACTCTGCATCTCCATGTCTGATGTCAAAGCAGTCTTCAGATCTCCAATTCCTTTTTTATCTTTGTTGACTGCAACAAATTTCATTCTCCGGGGCTAGTTCACTCCCTGTTAGCAGCTTTCCTTGGCAGATATCCCACAGCTCTGATGTCTCTAACATCTTGGGATCTCCAAGTCACTTCTTGTTGAATGTCTGGCATCATCCACACATGATTTTTCTGAAGTTCTCCAAAGGGCTTGGGTCACTTCAGCTCTGCCCTCTGTAGCACTCTGGGCTCTGGTTGACTCCACTGCATTGTGGCTGCTGTTCCTGGTGGTCATCCATAGTATTGGTATCTCTAACATGCTGGGTTTTCTCACTGAAGTTAAGATTCACCAATAACCTCTCATAGGCTCTCTTCATGGTGCCAAACCACAACTTCTTTGTATGGCCCTTTCAGTCCTCAGCTGTCAACTGCAACTGAGGCTGCACTTCACCAATAGCCTTTCCTGGCCTCTTACAGTGCCAAGCCTCAGCTGCTCTTTATGATCCCTTCATACCTTCAAAACCAGTAGCACCTGGGTGACTCATACCCATTATCAAGTCCAACTGCAGCACAAGGTACAGCTTTGGCTATCCTTGGAACATAGCTTATTTGTGCTCAGAAAACACTTCCTAGAAGATTTCAGCTCAGTGATGCTGGTCTCTTAATCACCCCTAATTTCTTAGCTTCAACTAACTATCATCAATTGTCCCAGTGGTTTCTTCCTTTTGACTATAAATCCAGAGACACATGGATGAAGGTGCCAACGTTCTGCTGGCCCCTTGTTTCATTACATCATCACAAGCTTTCTGTTGTGTAACACCTTCACACTGCCTAGCTTGCTTTGCCCTGTCCAACCTTAATGTGTCAGAATTAATCCTGAGCCTATTAGTTTTGTAGATCCCAACTTTCCCAATCTGTGATCCAGGAGGTTGGAGGTTAAGCAGAAGAGTTTGCACTTTGAGTATTTCCCACTGCAGTTGTTCATCTAGAGGTAGCTCTCTGGGGGCACAGGTTAATTCATTTTGGGCCATCATAAATTTGTGTCAGCTGCTTACTGATTATTTTCCTTTGTGATATCTTTTTTCTCTACAGTAGCATTTCAGAAAGTTCTACTGCAAGAAGAGGTAGTAGATGTGCTGGATCCATATGTCTGGCCTGCTTGGCCAGTCAACTGTACTCCTCTATTATAAACTTTACTCTTCCATTATATATATATATATATATATATATATATATATATATATCCTTTTGCATGATGGCTGAAGTGCAAGAAGCATCAGCTGCTCTGCTTCAGTTCATGTCACGTGAAGATGCAATACTACTGCTTAGATATGGTTGGTCTCCCAAGGCTCTTGTGTTAGACTCTCAGTTCCAGTCTGGCTATGTTGAAGGTGGGGCTCAACAGAATGTAATTAAAACATTAGGCCATTGCCTTCAGGAAACATTTATGGAGTTCTCACAGGTTCTTTTGGTCTTCTCAAAACTCAGTTGCTACAAAACATAAAACATCCCCTTCCCTGGCCTGTGGACTTTCTAGCTTGCTAAACCCTTTTGTATATGTTTCTACCATAATGGCTTTGTTCATGTGATGGAAACCAGAGAGATCATTCCAAAGCCAACAATACAGTATTAAGAAAGTCAATCTCAAAATTGGGAGCTAGGTGAAACTCTTTTTATTAGAAAGATTCCAACTTGCTAAATGTTGTTACAATAGTAAATTACCTAGAATATTAAATTTGCTTCATTTGACCAATTACTCATTCAGTCACACAAAGGTGACGGATAATAACAGTCAGGGAACTTGACAGAGCAGTTTAAGAACTCAGTCTGCATCCAGGACTGACTAGATTCTGAAACCCAGTAGTAGAAGTTAGCAGTCTGTGTTAAAATAAAATAAAATAAAATGCAGATGTCATTATTATGTAACAAAGTTGATAATCCAACTACAAAAAAAAATATGTCTAACATTCAGTGAACCCTGAGTAATCCTTTATCTTACTTCACGGGCTACATCACATTAATGTAGGAATTAAAGAAACACAATAACAGAAATATTCTATTAATTTTTACTAATTCAATTTTCAATGCTTATAGCCCTAGTTTCTTAAACTTAGCTTTTTAATCTATATATAATAGATATATCTTTGATACCATAGTGCCCTTATTACAAATGTCCGTACAGTCTCCATGGTGAAAATCTTACATAAACATCCTGGCTTTGATTCCTAATTGTGAAATCCACGGGGTCACATTGGCAACAGAGTACTCCACAACATGCATGGCCGTGAACATCTGCTGTGCAATTCCACACAAACACATTTGACTTTGACGAAACTGAAACCATGATATTTAAACAAAATGGTGTTAGGCTTGAATCCCAAAAGGCAAAGAAAGGAACTTGGATTTCTGTTTTTCCTTTTTGGAAACCCAGGTGCACATGAAAGTTAATGCCAGGACACACACTTGTATAATTTGGCTCAAGAGCATCATTTTCCTGTCTCATGGCATCAAACTGGCTACATCAAAACAACCAGAGGTCTTAAGCAGAGATGGGTAAACCCCAAACTTCCAAATGAAAAAAGGGGAAGGAAGTGGCCTGAGCAGATAGTCACATGACCCGTGCCTGTAGCACCTTCAAGATGATGTCAGTGGAAACTGAACAGCAGCATTGTCTCCTCCTTCAGATTGAATTACTGAGTCGCTCAATTCCGGAACCTCATCCAGAGAGATCGATATCTCAGATGCTGCAGGAAACCTGATAACAACAATTCCTTTACATTTTTTCTTATAAAATAGCTTTCTATTTAATTAATTACTATAAATGTGCATATCCTCTTGGTATCCTTCAGTACATATTATTCAAGGGTGAAATGATGTGAGGAGTTTCTTCGATGTGCAATTCCCCGCCCCCGAAAAGAATATATCCTTGATTATAAAATGTTCAAATGTGAATGAAACACATCTGACACTGTCTTTTCATGTTTTACGCTTTAAGTGATTTTTTTTTAAAACTCAGAGTAGGGGCTGGAGAAGAGTCTTGGAGGTTAAGAGCATGGAGTGCTTTTGCAGGGAACCGAACTTCATTTCCCAACACCTTTATCTTGTGAATCAGAGCTGCCTGTAACTCCAATTTCAGTGCCTCTGAATTCTTCCAGAATCTGCACCCCCATACACAAACAATATCCACACACTCAAATATAAAACCAGTCCTAAAACAACAAGCTAATACACTTGGCGAAGAAGAAGGAAGGCCAGTAAATCAATGAATAAATCATCAGAATAATACTTCTTTTGCCTTGGCCCCTGGGATAAGACCCAGAGCCTTTCTTGTGCACGATAATCACCTTACTGATAACCTTCATCTTTAGCCCTTGGGTTTGGAGATTTCACTGTGTTGTTCAGGCTACCTTGGAGCCCCTGGGTCTTTGTGGGCTGAAGTTTGAGAAGCATGCTACCTTGTCTACCTGGAATTATACTTTTAATTAATATTCCAGCCCATTGTTTTTTTTGAACTCTGGAAGATCCCACAGGGTGATCATGTTTACATCTAATTGTACACCTGGTATTCTGCAGGGTCATGATACAGTCCTCTCTGAACTCACTTCCACTGTCTTCACTTCAGAGGGATCTGCTGCTCACCATGGTATACTGTATGCTAATTACCACAGATAATACCTCAAGCTTAAAATGCCCTAAATGGAACCCACTGCCTTCCTTCGTACCTTCCTGGTCACAAATCTTATTTACAGTCTAGTTGGGTTTTTTTTTTTTTTTTTTTTTGGTATGAATTTTACGTAGCTATCTAAAGACTATTCCTGACACATCCCTCTGATTGACTTTGCATTTGTGCCATACTGATGGTCACATTTTAAAAAATAAATTCTACCTTAAAGTCACTTCTTAAGTCTGTCCCTAGTGTTCATTCTCTACTGTTTTTCAGGAAATTGTTAGGTTCTCATTTTCTGTCACCCACTTCTTTTCCCATTCTGACCCCTCTACACTTGAGCAGTCTCTTTCTTAAAATAAAAATGGTTCCCTACTCTCTTTCCTTTTAGTTCTTCCATGGTTTACAAAATAAAATTTAATACTATATGTAGTCCTTCAAAACATGACAAAGTCTGTCCCAATGGTGAGAGTACCACTGCTCTCTTTTTTGTTTTGTTTTGTCTCTTGGGTTTTTTTTGTGTGTTTTTTTTTTTTTTTTTTTTTTTTTGCTAACTGAATATAAAATACCATATATTGCCACATCCCTTAGTGGCTAAATGTGCATTATCACTTTTGAGTTCAGTTTTTAACATGTTTTTGATGCCTATTCTTTCTTCTTTGTTTTTCTTTAACCCTAAGATACAATGTGAACTCCTGTAAGAAGCAGTTCATACTAATCCAGGACAGGATACAGCCTGTTATATTTCTGGGTATTAGATCCAGGTCTCTTGCACATGGGGGAAGTGCCTAATTATAGAGCTGTATCTCCATCCTCCATCTCACTGTCCACACTGTATTCTAGGCTGTTATGTCAGATAATTCTACTGTTCCTCTAGCATTGGTTTCCCTTTCCATTCAGGTCACAAGGAAAGATGTCCTGAACCTTCTGATTTACACAATATTGTAGATAGCTCTGGTTCAGTAAGAGGCATTGCTATTTCCCATAAGCATTAGGTTTTGGAGACATAACATATTATTAATATTTATTATTAATAATTATTAATACTTACAAGATTGGTTTAATGATTTAATACAGTTCTCACAACTTCCTAGGGGATGGTGTTCTTTGGGGAATTGCAGGAAGAAAGGGAGCCCTGTTTGCCATCATTCACAAATACCACATAGGGGTTGTGGATTCAGCAGTCTGCAGTCTGCCCAGATGACAACATCCTGTTGCTGTTGGTCTTAAGGACCAATGTACAGATTTTCCATGATTTAGAAAGCTACAAAACTCTTGTCTACAGCTCTCTGTCTCCCACCAAGAATGTTGTTACCTCATTGTTGTCAACAAACTAAAGGTTATTGAATATATGAATGCAGATTTTACCTATGCCCACAAAGAAATACGACTTGAAGAGTGTGGCCGGCAGAATAGAGGTCAGGAGGAACTGTCTGAGCCGTGCTGCAGAAGAGTAACATTATGCACACAGCCTATTTACTAGCGCATTGCTATTATCTAAAGTAGTTTTATATACTCTCTAATCTTTTATACCCTCAGATTCTCTATGAGATACAAAAAATTGGATGTTATTAAAATAATTTTACAAATCAAATACTCGAGGCACAGAGAGGTGAAGAAATACTCAAGTTCAAATAACTGAAAGATTGGAGTCTAGCCTTCCATTTGTCTCCCTCTAAATCACTACACTGGAATTTGGGGAAAGTGAAAGTGGCAAAGAATTTAAATGAATGGGATGGAAGAAATAAGGTCCAGGGAATATTTGAAAAGTGATAAACATCATCAGAGAGAGACAGCTTTGTACTGACAAGTGAAGTGTGAGTGAGTAATAGTTAAAATGGATAATTTAATTAGTTTAAATGGATAAGGGTGCTTCAGGTATCTCTAAAAAAAAAATCAGCCTTAGAGGAAACAGTCCAAATATTATTCTGTCTGTGTACAAGTGGGTGATGACAGAGACCATGAGTGTCCTCAGTTATTTATGAAAGAGCAATGTGCACAACTATGAAGAAGCAGTCCACACAGAAGCAACATGCATTGAGGGAGAAAGCTTTCTGGGTCCCATGTGGAGTTATATACTCTTCCCAAGATGGCGAATCCTACAACAAGCTCTTCCTTCTCCCACCCTCTTTTTTATATATCTTTTTCAGATAGCCTCACCCCCCCTCCCCGACAACTCCAATGGGACCAAGTAAATAAAATGTGTCAGTAGGACCAGAAGCAAAGGGTGAACCAACTTTGCTTGCCCTCCATATTCTGCCCTTACATTCTTCCCAGAGCTTTGGACCCAGGAGGCACTACAGGGGACTTGGGGCTCAATAGCAGGAAGGTACTAGATCAATATCCCAGTGATCTAGCCCATCACTACTTCTCAATGTAAGTTCTGCATATTCCCTCTGATTCTTAAAGATCACTGAAAATTCCAAAGACATTTTTCACATATGGATTCTATCATGTCTTTTAAAACATTGAAAATTCACTTGGAATAATAACACAGCTGTGATGCCTTTCATTTCTATACTACCTTTGAAGAAATAGCTAATGGATTTCAAAACAAAAGTAGTCAACAAGGTGAAAACCATTGGTATATATTTGGAAGCACACCTAGTATTTGGATTAATTAAAAGAGGATGTGTGCGGGTCTGTTGCGGTAAGTAGCATTTGCTTGAAATATGGCAAGAAATTTTATCTTCACACTGATGTTAAGGTGGAGGAGCACATTGAGGATCCTTTAAATTGATCCCAGAGTTTCCCACTGGGTCTTGAAGTATGCCTTGTGAATCAGGAGGAGTGTGTGTGCAGATATGGCATTCTAGACTTCTGTAGCCTGGGATTTTTTTTTTACACACGATTTAGACATTATAATTTAAAATAATAGAACTAAGAATAAACTAAATGATAACATTTCTTGAAGTTTTAAATTTTGGCATTTAGGCAACATTTTTAATACAGAAATCACTAGAATCTGAAGAAATAAGAAAGAATTTTTTCTAAATATTGAAGGTTGGGCAGTACTTGATTATCCCAAAGAGTTGGAGAGTTCCAGTCCAGGAGAAAACAATGAACATGGACTTTTTTTTTTACTTCTTTTTTTTATTAGGTATTTTCTTCATTTATATTTCCAATGCTACCCCAAAAGTCCCCCATACCCTCCCCCCCCACACTCCCACTTCTTGGCCCTGGTGTTCCCCTGTACTGAGGCATATAAAGTTTGCAAGACCAATGGGCCTCTCTTTCCAATTATGGCCGACTAGGCCATCTTCTGATACATATGCAGCTAGAAACCCGAGCTCTGTGGGGGGGGGGGGTTGTACTGGTTAGTTCATATTGTTGTTCCACCTATAGGGTTGCAGACCCCTTTAGCTCCTTGGGTACTTTCTCTAACTCCTCCATTGGAGGCCCTGCGATCCATCCAATAGCTGACTGTGAGCATCCACTTCTGTGTTTGCTAGGCCCCAGCATAGCCTCACAAGAGACAGCTATATCAGGGTCCTTTCAGCAAAATCTTGCTAGTGTGTGCAATGGTGTCAGCATTTGGAGGCTGATTATGGGATGGATCCCCGGGTATGGCAGTTTCTAGATGGTCCATCCTTTTGTCTCAGCTCCAAACTTTGTCTCTGTAACTCCTTCCATGGGTATTTTGTTCCCAATTCTATGAAGGGGCAAACTATCCACACTTTGGTCTTCGTTCTTCTTGAATTTCATGTGTTTTGCAAATTGTATCTTTTTTTTAGAAGGTCAAAGAGCAGGAAAAATAGCTGACCATATTTTGGTTTTTAACAACCACTGTTAGTGTGTGGTTCACCCTCAATCTTATCATTCTGGCATTCAATTTACTGCTTACTCTAATGTATTTATATAATAGCTTTGCACACACCTCATCCTTCCTCATATTTGTCCAGTCACTTGACTCTCTCCTTTCTTACTGGTTCTTAGGCAGGTGGAAAACTGAGGTAGTCAACAGAACAGTGAGGGAATTGCTTCTGCTCCTAGGGCTGCTAGCCCCAGAAACATGCAGAAGAGTGGGATAGTCCAGCTCAATTTGAGGGTCCTAATATAGTCACCAAGCTCTCTCTGTCTACCAAGCCATCAGAGCTTCCTATCATGTTTGTTTTTAAGCTAAATAAACTTCAAACATTTTATTAAATAACTCAAGTCAACACATTAAATTGAGAGGTGAGGGAAGTTCATAGAGATAAATGCATATCTATGCTAGCTGTAGCACTGTCCATAGCAACCAGACAGTAGAATTAGACAAGACATCCATAAACAGATGAATGGGTAAGGAAAATGTTAGGAGTGTATGTGCATGTGTGTGCGTGTGTGCGTGTGTGTGTATTTGCATATATGTGTGTATGTGTGTGTATATGCATGTGTATGTGTGTATGCCTGTATGTGTGTATGTATGTGTATTTGCATATATGTGTGTATGTGTGTATAAGCATATGTATGTGTGTATATCTGTATATGTGTATGTATGTGTGTGTATCTGCATATATGTGTGTATGTGTGTATATATGCATGTGTATGTGTGTGTATGTCTGTATGTGTATATGTGTTTATATTGTGTATGTGTGTTTATGTGTATATATGCACGTATGTGTGGGTATGTGTGATGTGTGTATATCGGTCTGTATGTGTATATATGCATGTGTATATGTGTGTATGTATATGTGTGTATGTATGTGTGTGTATGTGTGTATTTGTGTGTAAAAGAGGGAGAAAGAAAGAGACAGAGAGACACAGAGAGTGACAGAAAGACATGACACACATGCTGTAGTGGTTTTTCTGGGTATGACAACTTTCGTCTCTACATAGATAAATTACTGAATGAGAATGTCTTCAAATTGAATTTTGTTGTTTTTAGTGAGTTACTATTAACTTCCAAGTTTAAGCAGGCAGCAAAAAAAAAAAAAATCTGCTCACATTTTATTCATGGAGGAGGGAAGAGTTAAGGAACTAGCCCATTTCAAGTGTCAAGCATGCCTGGCACACCACTGCCTGAGGTTCTACATGGAGAAAAACATCTGTAAGAGAAGGCCAAATGGAGTTGTTAAAGCGTGCTGCTTTGCCTAGTAGTGAAATCAACTGGAAAATTCTCTTATGCATCACCGTGTGCAGCACCAGGCAGAGATAACAACATGTTCCTAAGAAACAGGAAAGCAAGCACTATGGAAATTCGGCATAGTAAGAAAACTGTTGGCTAACATGTCACAGTGTGAACACTGTGCCACAGAACAGCCTTAGAGGAAGTGTTCTGCTGCTAAGTCAGATTGGGAAGTGCTTCAAAGTCTGCAGGAACTTCCCTTCTTGGAGAATTACAATCCTCACCAGCAGCTGCAAACCCACAAGAGTTCCCGATCTAAAGCCATCGAACTTCAATCTAGGGCTCATATGTTTAGTTTGAAACAACTCCCAGCCTAAGTTACCACGCTTAAGAACTTGGGTCCTTTGGAAAGCATCCAGATATGAAATTATTGTACATTATCAAGGTTCTAAACTCATCATTTTTCCAATTATTTACAGAAGGTTGCAGAGAACGCACTTAGTGTTCATATAGGCTTTCATATAAGACTATTGACAGGATCGTGAGTAAGCCACTAGGGTACATGGCACAGAAGAAAACTAACTCTCCTTCCACCAATTGTCTTTAACTCCTGATAGTCTCCTCAGCTAGAGGAGGGGCTTCACCAACTCCTAAGCAAAGAAAAAGCAAATCAAAAAGGGTGTCCGTCAAGTATACTGCATATTTGCATTAGTGCTATAAAGAAGATTGCCACTGAGTAGTTGTCTGTGTCCCAGGGCAGACTTGTAATGAAAGTGAAATCATGAAGCTTGGGTAGGAAGACACCAAGTGCTTACCTAGCACGCATAAGACCCTACATTATGCATCTAACATCACATACCCACATGTGTGCATGCCTAAAACATAGAGATGAACACACATAAATATACACATATGCACATATACATGCATGCACACAGGTGCACATGTATGCACACATAATTGTGAATAAACACCATGCCTATGTACACACATCTGCATAGACATATGTGTATGCTTACACAAACACACAGGCACATGTATTCACAGACACAGATGTATGTACACATGCGCATATGCACATATACACACATGCAGTGTAAAGAGAGAAAAGTTTTATGCAATATCAGGAAGTTATCTGGTTCTCTTAGAGACAATCAATAGACAAAATAGCCCTACTCTAGGTGTGGCCAAACACCCTAATTTTCTTTTTTTTTTTTTTTTTTTTTTTTTTTTTTTTTTAAAGATTTATTTATTTATTATATGTAAGTACACTGTAGCTGTCTTCAGACACTCCAGAAGAGGGCGCCAGATCTCATTACAGATGGTTGTGAGCCACCATGTGGTTGCTGGGATTAGAACTCTGGACCTTCAGAAGAGCAGTCGGGTGCTCTTACCCACTGAAAAGTTTTATGCAATATCAGGAAGTTATCTGGTTCTCTTAGAGACAATCAATAGACAAAATAGCCCTACTCTAGGTGTGGCCAAACACCCTAATTTTCAAGTTATCAATCTTTATCCAATTCTTGCAAGTTGAAAACATGTAGAAAAAACAGGAACTGGACAGAATATAATAAGAAATAGAGACCAGTGATTAGGAGAATATATTCATCAATCAATAAAGGAAGAGGGACGCATAACAGAGAGATAGAACACTTGTCTGGTCTGCATTCAATTCCCAGTACTGAAGAAAATCCACATTATTATGTAATGCTTCAGAGCACCCATTGTATAGTGAGATTAAAAAAAGAAATCCAGCTGTACTATGTTACTAGGTATCTTGAGCAGCTGATATTACATTTGACTTGATTCTATTGCCATGCCAAAGAAATAACAATAGCTCCTGTCTCCTGTGTGTCCAAGTAGACTTGAAGTTGTTAGGCCAATGCTTGTTGCTTAACTGCTGTTCTCTTTTTTATAAGCATAACAACATGAGAACTACATCTATGGGAAGAAGCCACTAAGATTTTCAGTGTGCCTCAAACCTAGTTATAAACAAAATGTCTTAGGCCTTTTAAAGATCCAGAAGGGTGTTTATTTCAGTGTTTTCTGTTCTGAGCGGTATAGAAAGCACCTTGTTTGGACATGTTTGCTTTATTTTTTCTGAAGAGAAATCCAGGAAAACATTTGGATGTTTGAATGCCAACATGAACTTGTTCATTGAGTTAGAGAAGTCAATTTTCTACAAAGTGCCATTAGCACTAAGCATATCATTCACACAGAAGGAGAGGCATTGTGGAGCTGATCCTCACAGAATCAAAACATCTGAGCTATACATTGCTGCAGTATAACATAGCTCGCATCTCTATGAGCCCAGATGTTATGTGATTCTATTCAGGAGCGAACAACAAGGAACCAATATGGTGTTCATTGAGTAGTGTATTAAACTCTGGGATGGGAACAGCTTGTCTGCATGGAGAGTATGGTCAGATCAGGTTTTGCTGACTCAGTCTTAAACATGGAATGCTTACTCTGCCATTCTCATCCTGAAGCAGGGCCATAAGAGCATTAACAACGCTAGTATATCATGAGCATCCATTCATTTAAAAGTACGGATTACCTACCTATGATGTACCATGCATGCTCATTTACTCCAGAACTATAACCCAGACATACTGAACTCACAGCATTTACAATCTGATGAAGAAAATTAGACAGGGCACAGGTAAGTGATAAAGACAATCCCAAGTAAGCACATGCTTCCTAAAGAAAGTGAACCAGTGACGAGACATTGAATAGGCTGTCAAGACCTTTTTTGGGGAAATGAAAGACAGAAAACAGCTCCTCTACAAATGTCACTTGGCAATTGCTCCAGGCAAACACAGATGCCCTCTTCCTGAGGTTAGGAGTGGCACATTTTCTTCATTGCCAGAAATGTAATAAAAGACCATAAAATACACTTCCTGAGCCACCTCCAACCCCAGCAGACATGCCCCCGCAACTCATGTTTCTGGAACAGTTCTCAATTGAGTTCCTCGCTCTCAGTGGAGAAATCTTTTCTGTATATCTAGATCACATCCTAAAGTCTCTATGTGTTTGTGAACACCCAATACCCACAGCCTTAGTGAGAAATTATTCCACTCACTTCTTCCAAATGGTACCACAGGGAGATCTATAACAGCACATCTGCTAGGTGACAAACTAGACTGAAGACTAGGCACTTGGCTTGAGGGTCAGAGCTCTTTCCATTTGATATCATGGAAGTGGAAGGAGCCAAAATGATTACAACACAGGGTGATTTTTCTCCTCCCTGTACTCACATCTACCTTTAGAGTCTCATTGTCTACAAGGCTGAGCTTCCTTCACAGAGGACTGACGGTATCATGAAGAGACACAGGCATTGCCCTTTTAAGCAAGGCATTCTTCTTAATTCCTACTGGAGTTCAACGTAGTTCCTTTAAATAACCGATCAACCAGACCCTCAGTGTACCAATATCTAGCATCTCTAGACCTCAGAATGCAACAGTGCTTTGCAACCGGGATGTAAACTTTTCCATTTATCCTTATGTTATGTGTTTTCCTCCTTTATTAAGTGACAATCCTGCTAGAGATGATTCGCTAATGTTTTACTACAGCATTGAGTAAAGCTGCAGATACATAAGATAAGTCATTAAACAACTGTGGAATGGATGGATCCTGTCTATAGATGAGTTTTCTAATCATTTTAGCTTTAATAAACACAACATCATTTCTCTCCAGATTCTTTTTCCAGAGTACAATGTACAATTAATCAGTAAAACGGCCCCATGCTCAACTGGACCGTCAGCGTTACCAACTAGAAATGTAGAGCTTCAAAATAATTGTTGCTTTGAACTCTCACAGCTGAGGAACCTGTATTTAAAGCGTCCTCTAAAATAATAATTATTTTTTTTATAAACATGTATCTGATCTCCTCTTACTCTTTCACAAGTTATTCCCTGTTTGGTGCTCTGTTTTGACTCCAAGCTACCTTCTGGGCCCCCATCTGTCAACAGCAAAGTGTTACAATTATGTCTCCCCTCAGTCAAATCTGCTAGTTTTCTCATGCTCAGTTGCTATAGCACTTCAGCCTCCCTCTAAAGAGCCTTGTTTTTAATAGTGCACATTTTTATCTACTATTCATTTACTCACACCCTTTTGCAGATTTTTTTTTATTTTTTTGCTGACATGCTACAGACTTTGACACTTGACAGTTTTCTGAAGCTTTTGCTGAGTAAATTGAAAATTGGGAGAGTACAACAGGAATCCAGGCTGTGTCTGTGGATGCCGTACTTCTTCCCCTTCCTGTCATCTCAGTCCTGCTGGGAGCCACTGCTCCAGGGAGACTCAGCCGCGTGGGCGTGTCTTGCCTAACATCTTTGGCCGTACTCTTAGTGGTACTCTTAGGACTTCCAATGGGAACCATTAGAAAACATGGCTGAGGTTAAATTTTTTTAAGCATAATATTATTAATGCATCTGCACGTCACGTGTCTGGTTAGATGTTCTGAGAGCAAAACATGTTAAGTTGTGTAGTTCTACACTATAAGAACAAAGAATACCGTTAAAGGTTGGGAAAGGCTCTGGACAGAGTTCTTTTTAACCAGTGAGGAGATGCAAACAGTCACTGAGTACATGACAGAATGTTCAGCAGCGTCCATCACACTGCTAGGAAAAGGTCAATAAAAATCTTGAGACACTAGCACGTTTACTAGTGAAAAGACAGAGCATGGGAATGCTGTCAAGACTGGGGAAAGTCAGTTCCCTTGTACGTGGCTGTTTCTTAAAATATTGTACGTAGAATATGATAGGCTCATCACACCCGTCCCCAGACATATACTTGGGAAACACATCTAGCTAAAAATGTCTTCCCTACTGATAGAGGCAATATTGCAATATCATTTATTATAGCTTAGATATGTGAGCAATAAAAATATCTACCCACTTGGGAACAAACCAGCCCAATATAGTGTATGTGCATAGTGGGATGATGCCCTTCCATAACAAGAAATGAATGGTATATACACAAGAGAGAGAGGAACTTTAAAAACATTTCCGGGAGGAACCTCACAGATCATAGGAGTCCATTAGGTGTCCATATCAGGCAACTCCATAAACACAGAAAGTGCTTCAGAAATTTTGGAGACTCAGACAAGTAATGGCTGATAATAAATACAGCAATAATTTTAGGTATGGCCTCTGTGTTCACAAATTGTATTGTGGTTTTAGTTGAACAAACCTTTGGTTGTACAAATAAAACTAAATTGTACAATTCACACCGGTGTACTTTATGGTGAAAGCAGGAACTTAACAAGTTTGTTTTTCAATCTGTTCTTTTTAAGGTTTAATTTATTATGTATGTGTGTGCTTGTGTGTGTTCATGCACAAATGTGCACACGTGTGAATGCACCCGTATATGTGTGCACACCCAGAGGCCAGATAACGCATACAGTCCCTTAGAACTAGAATCACAGAAACTTGTGAGTCATCTGAGATGGGTTTCCAAACCAGATGTTGAGCCTCTGGATGAGCAATAAATGTTCCAACCTGCCGAGCCATCTCTCCACACTCAAACCTGATTTGTAAGAGTAATGTATCACAGTTGTATCTCTTTAAAATTACCACAGAGTCACTGCTAAATAGCTGGTACTAATTTGATGGAGCTTAACAATTCACTATAGAATGTTTTGAAAAAAATGAAATAATTTCCCATTTCCCACCGGTGAGTGTGAGTAGCGTTGTCTGTCAGTTGTGCAGCGTGGGCCTGTTCCCGTTGCCAGCCTCCTAGCATTGCTGCCTGTGCATTAATACAGAGAGAGCGCATCATTCTCTTGACTGCACGCTACATTTATGAATAGCATTTTCATCTACGAGATTAATACATTTCATCACATTGCATGTTTCTAGATATCATAGAGGGAAAAAAATGAAACCACTTTAAGTACTGGTTTTGATAAATAATAATACCAAAAGAACAAATCAGTGTAAGAAATGTGTTCTCCTCCTCTGGTCCTTTGCACTTTACACCTGGCGAGGATTTGTGTAGTTCTGGCTGTATGTATGGCCTGTCTGTGATGCCAAACCTGGGGCTTACCACTGATAAGCAGATATGATTTCCCTATTATTTTTATGAGACCTTATGCCCATAGAATCTCCTAGCAGAATGTTCCCTCTAAAATAATAAGGTCTCAAGAGATAACAAAGTAGAGGCACCTATTTTACAGTGCACTGTGAACTAACAAATGAAGGATTGGGTTTCTGGGTTCATGGTCTTTCCCCATATGTGCATATTTATATTCCCCGAAAGATTTAAGACCTCATTTCAAATCTTTAAATTGCATAAAAAGATGGTACTGTATACAAAGATATTAATTCTCTTCATAATAAAGAAATGAAACTACCATATTTAATTTTAGAGTCCTATTTTAGTGAGAGAAACCTGGTTTGTATTGACTCTGTAGATTTCTGTCAAACCTAATTTATTGTTGGTAGAGTTTTGTGGAAGCAAACACGTATAAATGTACAAGTTTCATGTATAATTGGGAAACATAGATAAAAATAATTTGACATTGAAATTTATACTTAAGAAATGGTGCACTTCACTGCAATCAATTTTTCATTATGCTGTTGAGATCAATAGCTACAAATAAGATATAAAAACTCTATTATTGATGGGGCATATGTCAGTATAAAATGTGCCGTTTTCTATAGTGTTTCAGAGGTAGAAAATTATATTATACACTTGCTGGTGATATTCATATTGCACTGCAGAGAATGCCTATTAAAATCAATGTACGGTATGTCAACACTGGGACATTTTGTAATACCAAGAAAGGGTAACACACACACAGGCAAGGATACCACTGTGGATAAAATATTACCTTAAGTTCATTTTTCTGGGGTCAGTTGAAATAATGAAGATACATGGAATTTTCTTTTTACTTTCTCTATGGCTTTCTCTTTCTCTCTTTTTTTCTTTATTATTTGAAAAGACTCCAGCTTTATCATTACTAAAGGTGATTGTCTCAGAGAGCTATTTGGCCTTGTGGCATTTATCAAATTGAGTACGTCCCTACCCTGCTCCCCCAAGTGCTCCACATCACTGAGGATATTATAAAAAAGCTACAGAATACACATTTAAGAAGGGTGGAAAGGATATGAGCAGAGATAGAAAATATGTTTTCCAGAGAAATGTACTTCCTACATCACTGATGATGAAAACGTACCCATAAAACACACCTACCTCTAATCCCATTCTGCTAAAGAATAAATGGATGCTGGGAGGTAGGGGCAAGAAGGACTGTGTTGACACTGAGAGGTCTGAGGTGGACTGGACCTATCTGAGAATACTCTATTATTTTAATCCCTTTGCAATTCTTTGTATTAATGGTTAAATTTATGAGAAACCTTTTTCTAATTAATAAAACAGTAAATCCTAAAATTTGCACACCCTTTTAAAGAGCAGACCCCTTGTCTACAGTGTATCACCACACTACCTTTGTTTCAGAGAGACATCATTTGGCCATAATACAAAGATATTGTAATCTTTGAAAATTTGTATCTTGAGGTACACTTGAAAGAATATCCATTCTGCATTTATTTTTGTTGTAGTAAGACTCATTTAAAACAAGTAATTTGGCAATAAGAACTGTTTCAATAAAGCTCACATTATATTTCTAACCAAGTGATATCTATTAATTTTCTGAAAGAGTTCTAGAGGGCATATATTTTAATTTAGGTAATAATTTGTTTACAAGTGTGGAGACTATGAAGCAGTGTGTTGAAATAAAGAGCTAGTATCCCTTAGTGGGAGAAAAGTCAAGAGTTTTGTGTGCGTGCGTGTGTGTGTGTGTGTGTGTGTGTGTATGTGTGTGTTGTGCACTCATAGTAGACTCTACTGATAAAAAGGCTGTCACTGTAAAAATATCAGTTAAACCGCACTTCAAAACCCTCAGAGTGTTAGTAATGCCTTTCTTTGTTTCCCCTTCCTTCCTTCCTTCCTTCCTTCCTTCCTTCCTTCCTTCCTTCCTTCCTTCCTCTTGTTCTTCTGTTCCTTTACGTATTTTCAAATTTTTTTATTTACGTGTTTTCCCTCTGAATTTATGTCTGTACAAAACATGTGCACCTAGTAAACAGTGAGTTCAAAAGAAGGTATCCGATTTCCTAAGTCTGAAATTATGGATGGTTGTAAGCTGCCCTGTAAGTGTTGGGAACCAAACCTGGGTCCTTCTGAAAGAGCCATAGTCACTCTGAAACACTGATCTCTCACCCCTCTTAGTAACTCGCTTTTCAGTTCATACATATATTGTTTTAGGCAGGTAAGGCTGCCGTTCATTTTTTCAAATTATTGTCTCATGGTTGTTCAGGCTGAAGTGCAGTGTGACAGTACTAGTGTGTCTGGTTTCTTCTGAGTCCTCTCTTCTTGACTTGCCAATGGCAGCCTCTCCACTATGCCCTAACCCACACTCTGCTCTCCTACATCCCTGATGTGTCTTCTCTTCTTAAAAGGACCCTAGTGCCATTGGATCAGGCCCTCACCCTTACAACTTCATTTAATCTTAATTACCACTTCCGAGGCCCCATGTCTAGATATTTGTTTTCTTAGTGACTAGGACTATGAAGCTGTGATCATGATTTTTGGGCCTAAAGTGGCATCACTTTAACCATGTTTTGTGTATTTGCACACCAAAGATTTCTTTCAGCATTAGTCTCTCTTCCCTTCCTAAACTTTGTGCTTTGGGGATCATAGCCAAGGGTTAAGGTTCTAATGTATGAATTGGGGGGGGGGGAAGGAGACAAGCCAGTCTCTAGCAGAAGAGACAATGTGTGCAATGGTGTACTCTGTATATGTAGTGTGGTGCCTGTGCTTCAGGGGAATGTGACTCTTTCAGTGTCTGGATCTGAACATTGAGTATCTTATTCTTAATATAATGTGGCAGTAACTCATATAATTTCAAATTTAAAATATGACCTAACACAAGAATTATAGGAAAGAAGATTGCAAGTACAAGGTCGTGCTTAGCTACACAGTGAGGTCAAAGACAATTCAGGCTGCATGAGACCTCTGTGCCAAAACAACAATAAAATGACCAAGAACTGTTAAAACAGTGATCAAAATGACTTTCGTGGGACAACTGTAGACCATTCAAAAAGACCACGAGTTTTCAGTGGATAAGTTAGGGCAGTGTGGGAGGCTTGGGGATTGTGTATGGGCAGAGACAGCCTTGAGGACTCACAGAGACAACAATGAACAAGCCAGTTGGTGGGGAACTTAGAGCAAAGAACCCAAAGATGCATGAAACTTGTCCAGAGCAAAGGGTAGGTAAGACCCTCGGAAGTCAAAATGATGTCATCTTTTGATTTGATTCAGTGATAAAGTTTGTAGTTGCTAGGCATAAGGCTTATGCACTTAAATATATCTTGGTAAATTATTGTCTCATCTAGGAAACAAAAAATAGTCACAAGGTACACTTTCAAAAGCCAGGAGAGAGGGTGAGCAGTCAAGATCTGCCAAGTACTTCTGGAGTTGACTGAAGCAGAAGACAGCTCACCCTGGAGCGTCAGAACCTCTTATCATCTATGAAGCGCTTTTATTCCTTTGTCTAGAGGATGCACCCTTCTTGAAAGGGTAGGAAAGGACCAACAGCAATCAGCACTTCTCCCTTTTGTCAAACATTTAACTCTAACACTGAACCTGTGTGACTTGCCTGTCATCCTGCTTCTGTGAAACTATCAATCAAGATCACCACAGTGGTTACAAGAAATCCATACAGGTTGTCAACTGTGGCTGCTTCCCAAGAAAAGAGCCCGGGGTAAATTGGCTAGGGTTCTAGGGCCCTGACCAGAATGGTTCCACATGACCTGATTAATAATAAAAAGCTAGACTAGTTAGGAGCAGGATGGACTCAGAAAAACTGGGCTTACACATAGTAGAGTGTGCAGGAATGCTAGGAAGTGTTGAGAACAGACAGAATTACCAGATGAAGATGTGCTGGCCAACTGCATGTCTAACGCTACTTATGTTAATCCCCCTCCCCCCAAATTAAAGGGGAATCTGCAAGCTGAAGGACCCTGCCCCAAGTTGGATTTCATTGGTAAGTAAAGTTTCTGGAAACCAGTGCTTGGGCAGAAAGACAGAGGCAGGATTTCCCCAGGAAAGAGGGGAGAGAGAGACAGAGGGAGACATAGAAAGACAGAAAGAGACAGAGATGGGACGATCCACCATGCTGGAAATGAGTAAAGACCAGGCCTGAGAGGTACAAAACAGAGACCATTAGCAATCATGTAAAAGCCTGAGAAGAGCAGCCCCAGGGATTCCCCTGCCCCAATGGGTCTAGAGCAACAACAGTGGAATATAGACAGATTCAAGTAAGTAATAACTCAGGAATATCGGAGGGGAGGTGTGGGAGTGTGCCAACCATTGAGCTGTTTAAGGCATATTAAAATAGAAGGCTGTGTGTGAGTAAGTGAGTGGGTGTGTGTATGTGAGTGTGTGTGTGTGTGTAAGTGTGTGTGTGTGTGTGTGTGTGTGTGTGTGTGTGTGTGTGTGTGTGCTTTCATTTGGAGCAGGTAGAGAGGAATGTGCGCTGTCTTGTTGCTGCCACCAGGATGATTTGAGTGAAGATTAATTGGCAGCTGCTACACTGCTGCATTCTGCTGACCCCACTGTGCCACCTAGTTGCTGGACAGGTCTCCATTGAGTCACACCAAGCTAATCCATCGTATAGCTCTCACATGTTCTGTCACTCCATTGCACCCCACTGCACCCTACTTCCATCTGCTTGGTTAAAACTCACTGATATCCTTGAGCTGAGTGGAGAATTATGATGGTTGCATCAGGTTTAGCTCTATGACTCAAGATCACTACAATAATTTATACTATGATATAAAGAAGGAAAATTAAAAGTAAGCTGGTGGACTTTGAGCTGAATCAAGCCAATGAACAAATATACTAGTACACGTTAGCAGGCTCCCTGTGCTCAGGTCCCATGACTCCACAAACAAATGACTTAACTCTGGGTATCTCCCACAGATGCAGTGGCTTTAACCAGCCGAACAGATTTATCCTATCTGATTGGATAGGATACAAGGTTGCCTACTTTCTGAGATATTGAATGTTTCGTTTACACTTCATAAGAATATGGGGATATTCTTAGTCCAAATGATATTATTTCTTATTGGAAATCTTGAATCACAGTCATGGTAAATAGAAAGCTTAAAATGTCAAAACTCATGCTTTAATAGACTAGAACACGCAGTTTCTTTCCCTGTGAGTCTCACTTTAACTATGCATGATTTATAGTATTTATAAGTTATTTATAGGCTGTCAGAAATGAAGTGACGGAAAACAATATTGAGTATTTTTACGATTGAATATTCTAAGTTGAAATCGAGAAAATTTAAACTTGATATGAAAGCAAAGACAAGAACTGTGCAGTGTCAGATCTTCATATATTGAAGGAGAGGAGACATTCATTGTAAAAGTCATGTGCAAGATCAGCAGGGATCTATTTCAAAGCATGCTAAATATTATACAGAAGAAAACTTGCAATAATAACTCTTGTGTTCCTTGTGAGCCTTCCCAACCTTGACTTAGAAAATGCCATTACATAAGAGGACTAGGTAACAGGAAAATCAATGAAGAGGTGCATTCCCTTTAGGCTATTAGGTCATCATCTGTGCATACATCAGTTTATCAAGGTGGAATGCTTAGAGGAGAAAAACAGGGGATCCATTCAAGGTAGAAAATGATATTTTAGGCTTAAGAAAAATCAATAAAAGCATGTAAGTCGAGCTGAATAACAAAAATAAATTATATAAGCAATTATAAAATTGTTAATTAGCTGAATGGTGATGAAGCACATAAATAATAATGAGCAGAAGAACAATGCCCACTGTGTTGGCACTTCCAGGAATCATGCAATGCTATTCAGCAGTACGTCAACAAAATTCAAGTGTTCTACTCAAAGGCTGCTCAACAGCAACAATATAGCCAGTGAGAAAAGGGTAGGTTGTAGTATCCAACACATCTGGCTACATGTTGACTTTTCCTGCAAGTCCTTTCCATCTTGTGTTTCCTAAAGTTAGCTTGGGTTGAAATTATTTCAATAATCCACATCTCCATTTTATACTCATGAGGTGGAATGTGCTGGGATGAAGACTGCATTGATTAAGGTTTATAATATGCTTAAATCATTTGTCTCATGTAACCAAAAATGTTTATATTAATGTACATTGTAGCATAGATATGTTTACATTAACATTTACATATCTGCATTGATATTAAGAAAAGTTGTAAAGCTTAGAGTCTTGTTAGAGAAATATGCTTAGATTGTTTTAATTAAAATGAATTGAATTCACACAATAATATAAGAGTAATTACTTTTATTTAAAGATTATATTGCATTATTTTCTGTTACGTCCTTTTGAAATTACTTCTCAAAGTATTGGAGTAATTGTCAGTTGTGTTCTGCTATGGGCAAAGTGGTGGAGGTAACTATCCCAAATTATTCTTTCAATGCATATATGTAAAATATTTTCATTAACAATGTGACTGCTTTCAGAGTCCTGGCCCAAAATCCACCTTAGTACACAAGATGATAGCACATTAGCTATGTCATTTTTGTGACCGGATGCATAACAGGAGTGACTTGCAAGGGGAAGGTTTGAGTTTAGCTTACTCTTAAAGCTTGTAGTCCATCATGCTGAAGGGTAAATAAGAGAATTCACCACAGCAAAAGAAGGTGCCAGGGCATACAACTGAAAGATTAGGAAGCCAAAATCTACCGTGACTAAAGAGCATATCAGCCGCAAAAGTTATCCATAGAATTTCCATCACAGAAGCCACAGGACCAAAGTTTCTCTAACCTCTCAAGAAACTGTCACTATCTGAAGACCAAACCCATTGTCTGGGGTGGGGACATTTCACTTTCAAACTGTGATATTATACCCTAAATTGAAAGGCTCATGGCCATTTCAGATTGCCAAACTGGAAGGCAGTCCAACTTCAAGAGCTCTAAAGTATCAACCATTACCAACAGTACTCAAAAAGCAAAAGTCTCTTCCAAGATTCAATGCAAACTCTTAGGTAAAAGTTCTTATGAGGTGAAAACATCTGGTTCCAAGCTTTCAAAATTCATGGTGCAAAGTTAACATTTCCAAACCAGTGGAGAGATTGAAGGAAAGCAAGAAAGACCAGGCCAAAGTAAAAACAGCAACACAAACAACAAACAAATTAGCAAGCATATACTCCTGCAAATCCTATCAGCATTCGGGCATACTAAGGCATTACATGGCTGGCAGCATATTTCAGCAGTCCTTCCCACCTCTCTGCTATTTGCAGCACACATGGTCGGTCTCTAGCTTTACTAGGTTCCTGTAGCCTCCTGTCTATACGTACAATCTTCTTGCAATATTTACAATCCTAGGGTCTCCGTCATAACTCCATGAGCCGAGCCTCTATCCTAACATATTCATGCATAGATTATTCAGTAGCTCCATGCAGTGAATTTCAAAGATGTACATTACCTAGCCTCACAGACTTTAATACCAAGTTCTATTGCTGGCTCACAATATAACCCAAATACCCCGCGACCACAGCTGCAGTGACCTCCAATTGTCCTAGAAGCTCAACTTGTGCTCAGCATGTCCCTAGGCTTCATTCTCAGTAGGAACACTGGACAGTTACCTCTTTTTGAATGACCATGTTTTGTTTGTATTTATGTTTGTGTTTTCATACTCCAGAATATTTGATGGAAAACACTTGTCTCTCCTTCTGTTCTAGTACAATCTCCAAAATGTTCTCCTTAATACCGATAGCCTCTTCATAAGCATCAACCTTGTTTGTACTTTTAAATGCATTCATCTTTCTCTCCTCAACCACCTATCGACTCTCACAGCTTTGGGTTCTGCTTTTCCCTTCGATTTCTCACAACAGATATGGCCAGACTTTGAATAACATCAGCATCCAAGTAGCATCCTGTGCTGCCGTGAAATTTCCTCAGTTCAGTCAGTTCATGATTTTTAGTACAGCCCCAATCAGATGTTCAAGGAGAGGGTAGAAAGCTGCAAGCCTGGTTACCAAAAGTTGACATAAGTGGCCTCTAATGCATCTCTTCAGTGTGCCTTGGGTTTCCTTTCAATGTTCACTCACAAGCTCTTTGTGGGGGAGAATGCTTCACATGCAAGCCACAGTATTCAGTACCCTATCCTATAAACGGAGGAATGGGATACATTTTAACTACTTTTTAAGTTTCCATATCTTCTTTGGAATGGTGATATAAAACTGGATATTGGTTTATAATAATTAAACAGTCTAGTGGCAACCAAATATGATGCTTTTTCAAATTCTCTCTCTCTCTCTCTCTCTCTCTCTCTCTCTCTCTCTCTCTCTCTCTCTCTCTCTCTGTGTGTGTGTGTGTGTGTGTGTGTGTGTGTGTGTGTGTGTGTCTGTGTGTGTCTGTGTCTGTGTGTGTCTCTGTGTGTGTGTGTTATTTTCATTTTCTGTTGAGAACATGATGGTCTCAACCAAGGAATCAAGTGAGAGACAGTCCTCACTGATCCTGGCTTCTCTCTAAATGGAAGGATGTACAAAATTTCCCCAGTTTCCTAATCTGCTCTGGGCTAGATTGTCAGTTATAGAACCATACACTTTTACAGACAAAAGGAATAAGAGGAAATGTACCACCCCTATTCTTGCTGAGTTTTCTCCAGAATCCAGTGAAGCCATTCGTGTCTTCAATTGTAAATCAACATTCTGACATTCTTACTTCTGAGTTTAACATGGCCTGTGCTTTTGGTTAACAGGAGCAAACTGGAAATAACTGGCTGAATTATCAATGAGGTTGGTAACTGAGAGATTTTTATAGCAGTATGACAGACTGTAAGTTTACCTGGATCATATTTTAATATATTTGATTTGGTTTTAATTAGAATGATTTTATTAAATAAATTTATTATTAGGACTCTGTGGATTAGCTATTATGTCCTAGACACCAAGGAGTAGGAAACATTAACATGCAGAACTTAGCTCCAAGAAAAATGTATTTAGCAGTGAATATAGACACCTAAAGAGATACGGTACTATATCCACAGGGTGTATAGCATCATGATACTCTTTGAGTACCTATTGTGTGCAGGCCTCTGCTTTAAGCTCTGAATATGTGTTAGCCAACTTGATCTTTCAGGTGATTCCATGAGGTAGATGCTGTTTTTACTTTTCTTATGTAGATTAAAATAGTGAGGGACCCAGATAAGAAGTTTTCCCAAGGTCATGAAGCCCACTGGCAATAGAACTTAAGTCTCAACACCATGTCAGAAAAAGATGCCTCTTCAAATTGAGGTGTAGCTTTAAGTAGGAAGTAAAAAAACAAGTGGAATCAGAATATTCTAAGTAGGAACAGCACTTTGGAAAAATGTTGGCAGTGAGACCTGGCTGCTCCAGTGGCCAGAGGATAAATCTTCAATGTGGCTAAAGAACAACCTTCCAGGGTGAGGGTGGGGCGTGGGTATGGGAGCCAAAGGCCAATATAGAGTCTGTATCCTCACTGCCCTGTATCCTGTCTTCTTAAGATTGTGGTTTCTCCAATTTTGTTCCCTATGTGTTGCTTAACTCATGACCTTCATCTTGAATCTTCATAGGCAGCTCTGCTACAGATATTTAATATAGTTATTTTATCATGGGTTGATACAGTTCTGTAAATAGTAACTTTTTTTTTATAAACAACTAATAGTGATGTACATTTTTCAGCATTTCCTATTGTTTATAGAACAATGGATCTTTCTGTCATCTCCTGTTATTGGGCCCACTGTCCTTCAAAATCTATCATTGGGCAGATGCTGCAGGCAATGGGGACTTGCTCAGTACATCAGAGATGAGATGAACAGATGGACCAATGTGTTGAACCTGAAGGACTGATGGGAGATTTGAATTTGAAGAAGCTAGAACAGAATCAAGTCTCATGGGAGTTTTATCTCCAGTAGGCAAACTTGGTGTGGGCACATCTGTATCTCCTTTTATACCATCCTTTACCCCTGAATCTCAATCTTGTGTCTGTCTCTCCTTCAATGTAGGCTAACACATAATTCTGTTTCTTACTCATGGTAACTATGAATGATATCCTGCTGGATCTGAACCATAGGTAATTGGTATAGACCATGGAGAATCATATATATATATATATATATATATATATATATATATATGTATGTATATATATATATATATATAGAGAGAGAGAGAGAGAGATGATAGATGATAGATAGATAGATGATAGATAGATAGATAGATAGATAGATAGATAGATATGATATGATATATATGTGTGTGTGTATATATATAGAGAGAGATGATATAGATATAGATGATAGGTGGTATTAATAACTACATTGTCACAGTGATTACAGAATCAAGTCACAGGAACAAGGAATATTTGGGAAGGGAAAACATAGGAGTGGAGGGTCTCAGTCTGTGGTATGAATGCATGAATGCCTATGGCTAGTCACATTGTGGTGGGAGAGGTAGAGCAGAGAGGGCAGCCCATAAACAGGATCAGGCTGTATCCTTCACCATCTGAGAGATCCAACTCTGCTAGCCAGGCCTCCTACATACCACAAAGCTTGGTTAGTTTCCATCAATGTGACCAAATCCATGACAGGCCTGATTTAAGACAGAAACAATTTATTTCAGCTAACAGTCTGTGTCTAACTTCCATGGCACAAAGTGTCAATGTATGAGCTTTAAGGTAGCTTTTATTGGTAGGTCAGTCCCTACCAATAGCCCTCTTCTTTGACCAGGATCTACTTGTTGCTTTCAGCTTCCATTCACCTCTTCAATAATATGGGGTCTCTATTACAATGTAGCACTCGTTTTTTAGAGCTTCACACATTACCTCAAAGTGAATCTCACCCTACCACATATTACTGTCCTGAAGGCTTTCCCTAAACATCTTGGTACAAGCTTCCATGAGACTCTCCCTCTTGAATTCCGCTTGCCTTCAAATCTGTCAATATTTAGTTAATAACAGGCCCTGTTACCAGCTCAAAGAGTTGCTTGACTCCCGTGGGGCGTGGCTGGAGTCACCTAATATGGACAAACACTTTCCTGTGTGGTTTCATATGAGCAGAACACTTCTGACACTCCATCTTTGTCATGATAAGTCTTGCAGGCATATTTTGAGTGGCCATACCTTGGAGCATTGCAGGCATATTTTCAGTGGCCATACCTTGGAGCATTCAATTTGTGGGCCTTATTACTTTCTGAAATGTCTTCAGTGCACTTTTCTTTTATTCCACTGCAAAATGTTTGGCTTCTTTATAATGATATTAATCTCTTTAACAATAGTGGTCACATGCTCCAAAGTTGTTTTGTGTATAACTTCATGTAGATTTCCTCCCTTGTCAAATGGTACTTTGTTCAGTAGTTCTATTCTGGTTTAGTATCCTAATTCTCACTATAAACCTGACTAAAAGCTCTGACCAGTAGCCATATCATAATGTGAATGTTACGCTATCTTCAAGTTTTCTGTTAATTTATTATCTTTGAATTCAGACTTAAAAATTTTAGGACTTCAAAATTGTAGAGTCTTTTTTTCCATGACACCACACAAATGACCACTGGTCCAATTTCTATTGAAGAGTGTGTTTTTACCTGAAGTCTCATGAGCAGTTGTTTTTTGTTTGCATTCCTGTTAACATTTGATACTTGGCACTTGCAGCAAAATGTCCCAGAATGCCCTGCTTGTAGCCAGTTCTTCATTTCACATGACTCTCACAAACTATTAGCAAAGGTCTTTACACCACATACCCATGTTAAATTAATAGATTCAAAGTTTGTGAACATGATTTGCCTCCCATTTTCCAGCTTGCCTTACTTTAACCAAGGTAATGATAGAAACAATTTAAAGAGATGGAGATTTTATTTTGGGCTCATGTTTTCAGAGTGTTTTATCTACTCACAGTAGGAAAGGCATGCCAGAGTACTTCAGTCTTGGGCAGTAAGAATTTGTGGTGGTTGTTCACATCATAGCAGACCTGGAAGCAGTGGGAACAAGCTTCAGTGCTAGCATCAAGGAATATTTAATCCCAATCTGGGATGTATACCCCACTTTTGACCATTTCGTTTCTGGATTAAAAAAAAAAAAACTCATACAACCTTTATTTTTATAATAAACCTTAATCAGCACAAGAGCTGGACAGATGTCTAGCCTGTATGCTATTATATCTATTTCCTAGACAATAATCCCATTATATAGTTTGCCATGTTTTGTCTGGGCTGTTCCTAACTGTAATTAGCCAGCTCACATGGCCATTATTTTAGGATTTTTACCCCAGGGCAGTTTCTCCTCTCTCTACTTTTTTCTCCTTTTCCTGTGTGGTCTTCCTGTGATCCCAAGCTCAGGACCTTAAACCCTGCCTAGGTCTCCTAGACAGCTATTGGCTGTTGGCATAGTTGTTCACCAATGAGGGATAACTTGGGGTACAATGTGACATAGCATCACCTTCTGGGAGCAACCTGTATTCAGCATAGCGAAAGACAAAACCTCAACACTAACCTTCAAAGGCCACTTCTAGTGACTGAGTTCTGGCAGACAAACCTCTCTTTCAAAGAAGCATGCCTTCCAAACCAACACCGTGAGCGGAAACTCAAGCATTCAAAGACTAAGCCTGTGGGATGCGTGCTTTTCAAATTCAAAACATAACCTGCTCAAGGTACTGACACCTTGGAAAGGTACCCGGTTGCTCGCTCAGATCATATCACTGAGGAGAATGTCCCTGGTTTGGACAAGACTCGCAATAGCTCTAGTTCTCTGTGCTTGAAAAATGTGATAAAATAGAGCCGTGTTCAGTTTTAAGTCAGTGACTCAGCTTTAGGGCAGCATTCCAGTTTCTGTAAAGACAGTTGAAAAGGTAAAAAATACAAGCAACCAAGTATTAGGATTGGAGTTATGAAAATTTGTGTCGTTATAGATTTATTGTCAATATAAATAAAATAAGTATAACATTAATAGAATAGAATAGAATAGAAAATAATATAAATAAAATATAAAAATCACTCAAATTTTTATTCAGCTTTTCAAGAAAAGACCAGAGTATTTAGGGAAAATTTGTGTATCTTGAACTGAATGGAAATTTCTTGGTCAACACAGAAAAGAAGGATAAATTAAAACACACCACACACACACACACACACACACACACACACATACATTTAATAGGACCTAGACCAGTGGTTCTCAGCCTTCCTAATGTTACAACCCTTTAATACAGTTTCTTATGTTGTAGTGGCCCCCAGCCATAAAAATATTTTTGTTGCTACTTAATAGCTATACTTTTGCTACTGTTATAAATTGTAATGTAAATACTTTAGGAGACAGAGGTTTCCCAAAGGGATTGTGACTCCCAGGTTGAGAAGTGCTCCTCTAGAGTCTTCTTGGGATAATAACTTTAATTAAGTGGCATGTACACTGTGTACATGTGAACAGAGCACTTTAAGAACATATGCAGATCTCATATTTAATGACTGCATATCTTGCTTTCCATTATTTTATCATAATTGTGTCTACTTAACTTGGTTTTTGGTTTTGTAATTTGCAAGAAAAGTTTAACACTCCTGGGGGTGGGGGTGGGGGTGGGGGTGGGGGTGGGGATAACGTGGTTGCTCATACATACTGCAGGAACTCACCCGATCCTGCAGTTTGGAACTGTCTACTGCGAGAGTCTCGTCCATATTCAGTTCTAGCTGTAGGCATTTTTAAATTAATGGGCTGGGTCAAGTGAAGGGCACTTTGCAGTCAGTGCTGGATGAAAGTGAACACAGATATGTTGCCACTGAATGAATATAAAGAAATATTTATAAGGGAAACTGACAAAACAAAGTCCCGAGACAATAAACTAGCTGAATTGAAGTTGAGAAAAACCCCGTTACTTTTCTCCTGTTCTGTAATGTGCTACTTTGTTGTGGTGATGCCTTCTTTATCTCCATCTTGGGAAGCTTGCTGTACCCTGTGTCTCTCAGCAGTATCCTTCATGAAACTGCACTCGGTGAGGAGAGGTTACCGGGTGGCTTCTATTAATTTATGTGAAAGGATAAATGCTCCTGGTAGAGATGCTATCAGGGAACTTGGATTAAGAACAGTGTCTCAGCCACACAGATGTTAACAGGTACTGCCATGTCAAACTCTAAAGCATTTTCATAAAACCATGGGTGTGAGTATAAGTGTGTTCCAACAACTCATTGTCCACTGTAAGTAGGTCATTGAGACAGTTAAATGTATGTCTGTGCATATAAACAGAACAGGTTAGAAAACATGAAACAGACACAGAGATTCCCCAAGCCTGTTGGAATGGAAAATATTGCATTTGTTTGCTCTGAGACCTGTGTTTCTGTTGTAAGCAGAATCAGTGTCTTGTGTTTTACTCATTTCACGGGGTCCCAGCAGCAGAGTTGGGCACCTCTTCATGTTTCAATGCTCTGTGGGAGTCATGTGGTAATAACAATAATTTCATCCCTGAGGCACACGGTGAAGCATACATAGGGCTCTAGGAGCCTCCAGTCATCTTCTTCCTTACCACCTGCCTATCTCCCCTGAACAGGCTTTTAGAGACTTATTACCCTTGTAAGCCATGCTGTTCATTTACTTCTGACTGTGACCTATGACTTTTGTGTTCTTGCCAGGAATTGGGTAGAGATAAGCTATGAGCAGTTGTGAAAGTGCATACTCACTCTGACTGAGGGAGTATGGCTTAGAGTGCCAGATAAGACATACTCAGTACACTCTGGAAGAAAACCCATGAGATAAAGAACATATCATTTTGCCTGCCTGCCTGCTTGCTTGCTTTCTTTCTTTCTTTCTTTCTTTCTTTCTTTCTTTCTTTCTTTCTTTCTTTCCTTCCTTCCTTTTTTCCATCCTTCTTTCCTTCCTTCCTTTGATTATCCTTGCTTTTTCTTTCTTTCCTTTCCCTTCCTTCCTTCTTCATTCCTTCCTTCCTTCTCTCCTTCCTTCCCTTTTCTTCCTTCCTTGTTTTCTTCCTTCCTTTTCATTCCTTCCCTTTTTCTTTTTCTTTTCTTTTCATGAATACATATACTAATAGCTGAACCCTTATTACCTCAATATACAAGTCAATGATTGCTGCAGGGTCTTCAAACATCCCCCAAAGCACAGTTTGAGGGTGCTCACATATTACAATCACACAAAATTTATTTCTACCTAAAAGTATTCTGGGCCCCCCTTTATTGGATATTTTCTTTCTTTACATTTCAAATGTTATCCCCTTTCTGGGTCTCCCCTCCAGAAAACCCCTATTCCAAAAGCCTCCTGCCTTTATGAGGGTGCTCCCGCACCTACCCACCCACTTCCATCTTCCCACCCTGTCATTTCTGGGCATTGAGCCCCCTCACACCCTAGGGCCACTCCTACCACTGATGTCCAACAAGGTCATTCTGCCACATGTGCAGCCAAAGCCATGAGTCACCCCATTCCTTCCTTTTTGCCCCCTCCTTCCCTTTTCTTCCTTCCTTTTTTCTTTCTTCCTTTTCCTTTCTTCTTTCTTCCTCCTTCCTTCCTTCTTTCCTTCCCTCCTCCATTCTCCCTTCTTTATTTCCTCACTCTCTATCTGCATCCCTTTCCCTCCTCTCCCTTTCCTTCCTCAACACCCACCTCCATTTCTCTCCTTTCTTCCTTTCTCCCTTCCTTCTTTCTTTTCTTTCCTTCCTCATTCCCATTTCTAGCAATCTCAGTCTACAGTTTTATTAACATGAGCTCTACAAATTGTGTGGCTGTCCCCAGTGAGATAGAACAGTACCCACAAACAAATTCCATTACTCAGGGTTCTCTAGAGTCACAGAACTTAATGGCTAGTCTCTATAGAGTAAGGGAATTTGTTGATGACTTACAGTCTGTAGTCCAACTCCCCTATAATGCTCAGTAGCAGCTGTTTATGGAAGTCTAAGGACATCCTACAAGGCAAGCAGGCAAAGAAGAGATGGTCTTTCTTCTTCCAATGTCCTTATGTAGGTCTCCAGCAGAAAATGTGGCTCAGATTAACAGTGTGCACCACTGTGCCTGGATCTGGGACTTGCTTTGTCCCACATAAACTTGAACTCAGAGATCTCCTTGCTTTAGTCTCCTGCGATTCATAGCCACTATGCCTCAAGATCTCCATGCCAAGGTCCAGGTCGGAAACTTGCATCTCCCAGCCTCAAGATCTGGATCACAGGTGAGCCTTCCAATTCTGGATTGTGGTTCATTTCAGATATAGACCAGTTGACAACCATAAATAGCCACTACACAAGTAATGATCATATTTATTGTTCTACTACTACCAGTCCCTTTTTAATGGAGTGAACCTGTGAAACTTGTCAGGCAAGATTGGCATTCATCACATTCATTTTACTGCCACTTGGCTCTTGTAATTTCCATGTATCCTCAATGTTCCTTCAGTCACAGGTGACTGAAAATGCCTTGGAAAGAGTGAAATCTTCCTCAAAAACTCTTCCATCATTCAGCAAGGGAAAGGAAAAAGGAGGGAAGGAGGGAGGGAGGGAGGGAGGGAGGGAGGGAGGGAGGGAGGGAGGGACAGAGGGACAGAGACAGAAACAGAGACAGACAGGTAAACAGAGAGGAAGGCAGACAGTCACACACAGAGACAGACAGAGAGACAGAAAAAGACAAACAGAGGGAGAGACAGACAGACAGACAGTGAGAGAGAGAAGAGGAAGAGGAAGAGAAGCAGAAAGAAAGATATAATTTTGGATTACATAGCAAACAGACACATGAAAAAGATAAAACCCTCATTTGTGCATGCCTTCTTCTCCATCCTGCCACATGTTGACTGACCTCTTAGCGAGAATCTTTGTTTTGCATCCCAATTTCGACCTGACTCTACGTTCATAAACTTCTCATGTCCTGCCCATTCGGTCTGGTGCGTTGTTGGTGTTCCTAATTCTCATTCTCAGGCAGGAGCAGAAGCTCCAGTGCGAGAGAGAAACCTGACCATAGCAAAGCTGGATTGTTATAATTAACCTCTAATCCCGCATTGGACAATGCTGACAAACATTTACACAAATGCTCTTAAATTTGCCCGATTTGCTAGCAGATTTCACACCTCGTGAAAATTATGCATAATTTAATAGAAGCATCTTTCCAAAGGGCAAAAAAAAAATACTTTTCAGAAAATTCATGTTGTCTTACTCTTTGTCACTTCTTATCTGCAAATTAGAAATCTCACACAATATCTGTGACTTCCTTCAAATGTTTTAGAACTCGGTACTTGTAACTTTGGCTGGAAACATGAAAATAAGCCTAGCGTGGAATGCCCTCTTCCTTTATAGAGGGCTGGCAGGGCTTGCTTTTCACTGTGGGAGGAATCCATTCTTTGTAGAATATTCCCACACATGTCTGTGTCTCTTTCTCAGAGTGGTGCCACAAAGGATATGACCCCTTTGCTCCCAGTAACCTTTCATGGTGCTGAATCGCCTGGACGTTGGTGCCAGTCAGCACGATTTGATTTGCTATGGTAAGAATAAGATTATATCTAACAGCAGAGGATGTCATTTCCAGGTTCAATGAGCGCAGATTTAGAACTAGTCCTCCTTTTGACCCTCGGGATTCTCTTGAACTCTTGTACCTTTGACAGTGTTTGTGAATGACTGAATTCATGGAGACTCAAGGTTATTTTAATGACAATGGCCCCACAAGGACAAAGGGAGAAGGCAGGGTCCTCTCCCCCAGCCAGCCCGGTGTTCCTTTCCAGAGTCCACTTCCTTCCTGGCAGCTGGCTGCAGAGTGAATTCCTGAGCATGGTCAAAGGCTGAGAGCTGCTGTGTGTCTGCAAGCCTGCTGCTGCTACTGATCTGTGAACATGACATGCCTGAGAATATCACGTCTCCATGGCAACAGCAAACAAGGAGCTAGATTCCATTAGCGGCAGGGACCCAGTGAGTCAAACAGATAATGTTCTGGGCCTGGCCAACTGCCCACAAAGGCGTATATGAAAGTTGGTATGAATTAACTTTCGCTCATTAGGACAGCCTGGGTAGAAATTCTCTCTCTTTTTGGTGACTTAAGTCCGTATATTTATGGCATTTCTTAAATAAACACTTAAAGCCCATTAGCCAGTCCATTCCCAGAAAAGCACATTTGGAATTGCTTTATAGTTTTCCAAAATACTCAGGATTTCCACGCTTTATCTGATAGGGCTCCTGTCTTTTTTTTTTTCTAGTTTATTTTTAATCTCCTTTCCCTGCAAATTAGTGACAGAAAATGGCAAAGTTGACACTGTGTTTATCATCAGATGTTTTTCCTTGAGACCTCCAGAATAAGGTTAAAACAAGCAGCATTCCTGATTGCAATCAATCAGGGCTGTTGAGATTGTTTTTTAAGGCGAGTACACCTGCCTTAAAGGAAAGGGGAAAGTTAAGTCAAGCCCTTTGATGTTTTCAGCACAATGGAGGGAAATCTGTTCCAGATAGGATCAAAGCCTCTCATGTCATACCCATGCAGTTAATAGCTTTTAAATCATATGTGGTACCTATCTCCTAGTATCCTTATTTCAAAAGGTGAATGACGACTCATCCTCAGAGGAAAACATGGCTGTCTTCTGCACAATGAGTTTCTGGGAGGAGTAAAGAAGGAAGGATGCTTAGGTTTGGGATGTGACTCCGAAGTAGAGCACTTGGCTGTAGGACTTGTTTGATCTCCAGCACAGAAAGGAAGAGACAAAGGGAGAAAGAAGAAAGGAAAGGAAGGAGGGAGGGAGAGACAGAGGGAGAGAGGGAGAGAGGGAGAGAGAGGGAGAGAGAGAGAGAGAGAGAGAGAGAGAGAGAGAGAGAGAGAGAGAGAGAGAGAGAGAGAGAGAGAGAAAGGCAGGAAGGCAGGAAGGCAGGAAGGCAGGCAGGCAGGCAGGCAGGCAGGCAGGCAGGCAGGCAGGAAGGAAGGAAGGAAGGAAGGAAGGAAGGAAGGAAGGAAGGAAGGAAAGGAAGGAGGGTGGGAGAGACAGAGAGAGAGAGAGAGGGAAAGTAGAAGAGAGGGGGGAGAGAGAGAGACAGAGAGAGACAGAGAGAGAGAAGAGAGAGAGAGAGAGAATTCTAACAGCACACAGAAACTTGACAACCTGTTTTTACTGGAGACCTCAGTTCTTGCCCTTGATCCATGGTAGCTCCTCCTAATTCGGTCTGTATCAACCCCCAAAAATTTGGTCGTGTGAGTGACAAGAGGCCATGATGGTTATGGAGATCATTATTGACCTGAGGAGCACTGGAGATATTGAGTTCCAGCTGCAAAAGAAAACCTGATACAGTCTATGGACCACGGGGGCCAGACGTTAATAATTTAGACAAAGGAGTGAATGAGCTCAGCCTGGCAGCTCTCTTCCTCTTCCACAGTGGAGAGTAAGGATATGAAACACGAGTGTTTCCAATAATTATAGACACACATGGTACTGTTCTTCTCCAGGAATTTAAATGAGCAAAATCAAATCACAGTCAGCCTTATACACTCTAGAGCTAACTACTCTGGCGCTTCTTTTTACCACCAGTGCAATGGGGATGGTAATGTGATGTCAGCCCCCGCATGTCTCTATCTGCTGCCTCCCTCTCAAATCAGCCCACCTTGCCTTAATGCTTGTTTTTCCTGTGTGTGTTTGGAGCCAGTGGGAGTGAAGGCTGCACATATGTGTGTGCTTGTCTAGAGAAAGTAGGAGATGTGGATGGAGGGTAATTAAAGAGCAAATAGTTCTCTGGATGCTTGGACTATGCTGGGGCCTTGCCATGAATGAGCGCACACCCTCTCGTGTAGACTGAAGATCCATGCCCGGCAAGGCTTTTGAACAAGGCAGTGACAGAAAAAGAAGAAAAAATAAATGAAAAAGAAGGACAGAAACCTCCCTAGGTTGTAAGGCAGTTTCCCATTCTGGCATTCTGGCTCTTGCTAGAGAGACACAGACACGGACACAGACACAGACAGAGGAGAGAGAAAGAGAGAGATTACACACTTTTTTTGTTATTTTATAACCTTGATGGACTTTTCTTCATGGGAGCATTGGTGATGATTTTGTATGTCTGTTTTAAGTATTCGTGTGCAACCATCTACCTAACAAAACCCACGTGCTTGCTGTGATAGTTTGTGTATGCTTGGCCTCAGGAGTGGCACGATTTGGAAGTGTGGCCTTGTTGGAATGGGTGTGGCCTTGTGGGAGTAGGTGTGTCACTGTGGGTGTGAGCTTTAATACCCTAGTTCTAGCTGCTTAGAAGTCAGTATTCTGTTAGCAGTCTTCAGAGGAAGATGTAGAACTCTCAGCTCCTCCTGCACCATGCCTGCCTGGATGCTGCCATGCTCCTGCCTTGATGATAATGGACTGAACCTCTGAACCTATAAGCCAGCCCCACTTAAATGTTGTCCTTGTAAGAGTTGCCTTGGTCATGGTGTCTGTTCACAGCAGTAAAACCCTCACTAAGACACTTCCCTTTCAAGGGTATCAATCTGTATCCAATACAAAAGTTTCATTCCCTAATGGTTGTTTTAATACATCTACTCCAGCCAATTATCAACTCTTTTTGAAATAATTTTTATAATCATGGGATTTTAACCAGTCAGAAGTAAGTCTGACTTACATACATATTATATAATTAAATATAATATACACATTATATTTAAGCCCTGAGTGCTAAGCTAAGACAGGCAGATATCTTCCCTATCATTCCCCCATGAAGAATGATATAGAGTATTAGGCAATCAATGCTTTTTAAACTTATTTGCAATTAGCATACTTTTGAAAAATGAAAACTGAGTAAGAATTGCTTTTGTCCTGGGAAATATTTCCACCTCTCCTGTTCCTTTGCATACTACATTATGAAGAATTAGGAAGTAACCCGGAGCTAATGTTTCTTCCTTATGTGCTTTAAAAATCTAAAAGCTACATATTTTAACTGTTCAGACTTGCCCACGCTCAAAATAATCAATACTCATTAAATGCAGAGGCCTTGTTTATGACCCCAGCACAGTTGTCCATTTCCTTTCGTTCTTGAAGCCCCAAGACCTTGCTTGCAGGCACTAATTTCAGGACATTCCCTTGGTGCTGAGAGCAAATCCTCTTCACACAGCCACAGCCTTCTGATTCCCTTTGCTGGAATTTTAGGGGCAGGCAAGGTGAATGTCATGCCATCTTCAATTTGTCCCTCACCTCCCAGTGCATGATGGCTCCCATCACCATGGCAATGATTTGAATGGGTCAGAATGCACATTGCCCATGTCTGTGTTTTGAACTGTTTCTTAAATGTGCTATTGTTATTTTTCACCATCACGGCTTTCTCTGATATACCCAAGCTGGCCTTCTGTCAGAGTCAATGTCAACGAATACATCAGGTGACAGTGTTATCAGGGAAGTTCAGCGTCAGCATTGCCCCGGGCCCCCACCCAACTGTGTCAGCACCTGACCCTGCGCTGGTTCATAGCCACATTTTAAATTATAATTCACTTATTCTGCACTGGGATCATCCTGATATTTAAAGGAAGAATGAGATGCTCAGGTGAAAAGGAGACATCCTTTCATTTTTGTGGATTAAGTAAAACCAGAAAAGAAAGTTTGGGCTTCTTGTTTCCAAAGGGCTGTGATCTTCTGATTTCTGACTAGTGTCTTTTTAACAAGTAAGTAACAGTTTTCACACCCAGGGGAATTCTCTCTCTCTCTCTCTCTCTCTCTCTCTCTCTCTCTCTCTCTCTCTCTCTCAACTTAGAACTTCACACAAGCTGTTCCTAAGATGAAAGATTGAATGGTGAAGCCCCATTTCAGGAGGTTTCTGGCACTTGGGCCCCCTGGCTTTAGACTACAAGACTACAATCGAGTGTTCTTAAAGTCATGAGACTGGCCAGGGGAAGTGACATTCTTCTGGCTTAACATGCAAGAGACTTTTTGAAGTTCTTCTACTAAAATATGTCATGCAAGTGACTTTCCCTCCTCTAAGACGTCATACCTTTTCCGAGGAGAGCAAGCTAGATTCTGCTACTGCTTCTCCTAGTCTTGTCTCTTCTCCACTTTATACCTATTCCAAGCCAAGGAGCCCTAGGGTAGCAGCAGATTCAATGTCTGCCAAGGATCCAAGTTCATGGCTATTAAGTTCTTGCTATATTTGTTAGGTTCCTGACTCCATTCTACCCGTGGGGGCTCTGATCTCCTTTCTTCATGTGGGTCTACATTTTTTTAAATTGGGTTTAAAATATTTCCCTATAATATATTTTGAAAATATCCTTTTGCCTTTCAAAACTGCCCCTAGACCCTACTCATCTTTCGTCCTATCCAACTTTACATTCCTTTTTTCTCTTTTTCAAAAAAGTCAAAGCAAGCAAAACACCACAAAAGAAAAAGGACACCAAACCAAACGAAAGCAACAACAACAACAACAACACACACACACACACACACACACACACTGGATTCCATTTTGCATTAGCCAATGACTCCTGACATAGGAAAATAGTATTTATTTTTTACATGCATGACTGTTTTGATTACATGTACGTATCTTTACCATGTAAGTGCCTAGTCCCTGAGACAGTCAGAAGAGAGCATCAAATCTCTTGGAACTGGAATGACAGACAGATGTAACCTAACACGTGGATGCTGGGAACTGAACCCTGTTCTCTGCAAAAGCGAAAAGTGTTCCACACTGCTGTACCATCCCTCTACCCCTCATGTCCCACTTTCTATCACAGTCACCCTAGCAATGGGGACTTAAATAAACACCCTTTGGAAAGACAGATTTTCCATCTCCTTCAATATAATTGTTACTAAGAGAGCTAGTGAAAGCATTTCCATATCTCAGAACCAAATATATTTCCTCAAGCAACTTTAATCATCTGGTGAAAACTAATGTGGACAAAAAAATGGAATCTGTGGATCTTTTCCTAATTGTCCTTTTTAAAAGCACAGATATGGGATGTAAGAGTCCAAAGGTCGAAGATAACAATGAGAATTTCCAAGATGAAAATGAAAATATACTGTATAGCAGGGTGCTTATGAAAATCAAACCATTTTTGTGGACTCCTATGTGTTTTTTTTTTCCCTCAGAATTCATTCAGCGCATTTATTTAAGATAATCATTTATTTTTCTGAGACTTACTTTTTAACCATTTAGAGCAGTCATTTAAAAAAATTTAAAAGCCAAGTTCTGCATTTCAGATGGTGAGGATGGAAGTTTAAATTTCGTTTGACTTGCTTAACTGCAACATACCTTAAAGGGCTTTGCCCAGGAGCAAATTGTCTCAAGACACGTTAGGGGACTGTGAGGCAGATGCCTTGGGAATCATGAGATAAAGTGACTTCGATATAGAATGGGATGGAGAACAATGGACAAGCAGAGGATGCTACAGACAAGGGCTTGGGGTTAACAGTGTTCTGCCAATCTGAGAGCCAGGTCAGGCCAGAGAGAAGCCTGGGAACCAGGATGGCTGCTCTAAGGCTGGAAACCTGCTGAGCAAATGCTGTTTCATCCTGAAAGACCTTGAGCACAGGACAAACAAGGCCAAATTTGCATTTTATAAAGGGCATTGTGGCAGGAGGGGGAAGATAAAGCAGAGCCAAGAGAGACTAGAGATAGAGGAAGCAAGAGATAAGGAGAGCCTCAACTTGGATGGTTGTGCCTCAAAGCCCTTCTGAAAGGTTCATTTGCCCTTTTTAATCAATCATCAATCATTGTCCTCAGACACACTCATGGCATATACACTACATGTACACACGCAAGTGTGCATACACACACACACACACACACACACACACACACGTACATGTATACACTACCAACTTTAGAATTTGTTTCTAACCAGACATTTATATTAATACATGAAATTACTGTATTACTTGACAACATGGTGTAGAACACAAATAAGTATATTTTAAAATACATCTTGTAATATTACACCTAAAAATAGATATACACAGGCACACAATCACACACATCAGGGACTGTTTGTAGAGTCCTGTGGTGTTACACTTTTAAAATAACCATTTAATATTTCATTCAGTGTTCATAATATTTAAATTAAGAAGCAAGCAGACCAAGATAAAGGATCAGAAGGGAAATGAAGAAGTTGTATGATGGCTTGTAACTCATTTTGGGGTTTTAACGTTTTTCTGGGTTGGAAATACAGGCTTATAAAAGGTTTAATAGAGAGAGTAGCAACAGAGTAACTCCTGGATTTCAGCAGTAGAAACAGAGTAACCCCTTCTGGATCTCACAAGCCGCCTTGTCAGGAGGATGCCTCCCATCTCCTTCATTCTGAGTGCCATTACTTTATTCGGGACTGCACAAGGTACCCTTCATCTCTGACACTCCATGTCCAGAAGTATTGATACATAGAACAAATGAATCTAGAAAATTTTTAAAATGCTTCCTCCAGGGATTGCACAATATGGCTTTTCAGCCCATCATCACCAATGCCCTGTATCACATATCAGATGAGAACCACAGAAGGAGACATCGGTGATGGTTTCATTTGTTACACTGTGGTCTTGATATTAACCAATCAACCATAAGGAAGGTGTTCCAGTTGTTGAGTCAAATTCCATTCTGTTAAGCTATGGTCACAGTAGACAATAAAACAATATCTTCAAGAAGTTGCTTCAACTTGAGTTCCCACACACACACACACTTTTCAGAGATACAAGAGAACATACAGGAGAACTAATACTCAGGCTTTGGGATCAGATCTTTCTTTGGGATAACCCTGCACATTACCATGCTCTCTTGTGAAAGCTTGGCCAAGTCAGTGAATTGAAGCTCCAGTCAGTCCTGCATTGAAAAAGGAAACTACTCCATACTGTACTCTACATCGTTGCTAAACTGTGACATTCATTAAGCCAGATGAAGAGAATGATTTATTTTAATTTATAATAGATCCTGCCTTTGATGCCTATACCAAGACATATACAGCCTCATTGTACATCAAAGGAAACTGAATTCTGTCTGACTTTTAATATGACAAGTCCTTATGAGTGACACACATTAGAATGGGAAACAATGCAGATGGATATACAAGGAGTCTCAAGTTCAGCTACCATAAAGGATACTGAGCTGTCCATATTGGATACAAAGAAGGTACTAAGTAACACATTGTTTCAAAATACAACATAAGTTCTTAAGTACAAGCTGAATTGGGGCGCAGTATTAGATCTATCCTATTCCTTAGAGTGTGTGCCCCTGAAATAATTGCCCTGGGGAACAAAATGCAGCTAGACACATAGATATACAGGAAATATTTCAGAAGCAGACTAAGTAATCTCCAAAGGTGTTTTCATGTGAGGGTTCGTGAGTACCGCTATTGCTTTCCTTTATACCACACACATTTTCAAATGAACTTATATTTCTTGTGCAATCAGCTGCCACTAACTCTCTGTCACTTCTGGGCTAGAACGTGCCATTTGGATTTCTAATGTAATTAAAAATGACAGAAATTCTTTAAAAACTATATTTCTATATTTTTATACCTAGTAAAATAAATTGTATTCCTTACAGTGGATTTTCTCTCCTTTCTTTAATACTTCCACATTTGTCAAAATTGTAAAATATCTTATGAAAAAATTAATTCAAATGATTGAATAGAGGGGCGAGTGATTTTATTTTGTCCTAAAATTACTGTTGAAAATGTCTGAGAAATCATTATGTTCTTTATTTTTCTTTGTGATCTAATTTAAGAAATGATCTATCGCTGGGCGTGGTGGTGCACACCTGTAATCCCAACACTCAGGAGGCAGAGGCAGGCAGAGTTCCGGGCCAGCCTGGTCTACAAAGTGAGTTCCAGGACACACAGGGCTACAGAGAAACCCTGTCTCAAAAAAAGCAAAAACAAAAACAAACAAACAAAAACAAATCTTACATGGAGCAGAAATAAGGCATTACATTTCATATATATCCCTTATTCCAGTTTCATTCTAAACAAGATAACAGTGATACCAAATGATACGTTGTATGAAAACAACATGAGGCCTTGTTCTCAAGGTAAATTGACAATAAGTGTGGAGAAATACCTTATGAAAATGTGGGTAGTACTTTATTGAATGATCAGATTTAGACAATTATGTAACATATTCATTTTTCAGATAATGTATTTATCATACTTATATCTATGTAAGTTGTGCTGGTCATGGTCACCTTTCTAGGCTAGAGGAGAGCTCTGTTTCATTGTATCACATTGGTTCTTCCAAAGATAGGGTGTAGGAGGAATGGCAGGGTCACCTGTATGCATAAACATGGGGAGGGGGCAGTGCAACCACAAAGACATCTCCTACAGGAGGACCTAATTGAAGACTGCCTGGGAGAACACTGCTGACTGCAAACATGTCAGCCAATCGCTAAGTGCTGCTTAGAAGGGATGCTTTCTTGGGACCAATGGGGCACGGGCAAAGACTATTAAAAGAGCTTGCAGCAGTGGTCAGATAAGAGTTGGCTGCATTGTTTCTCACCTGCTCCTGGAGTCTGTGCCGTTTGATTCCACACCAGCTCACCTCCAACGCCTCCCCCCTTCCCCCACTCCCACCCCAGGGCAAGTAGGGTCTGGCAGTGGGCAGTCCTGGACACAGGTAACATTGAGGCAATAAAATCAAAGCTCATGTTCTTGAATGGCATCCCCTTACATACACTGCCACCACAAGAAGAGTTCTTTCTCCCACACCACAGCACATCACAAGCCATGGTGCTTTGAGGGTGTGGGGGTCTCTCCTTGGATTCTCTCCAGGAGCCATGGGAAAGCATAGCTGCACTAAGAAAACTGAGCTGCGGGAAGACACAGGGATGAGAAGAGAGACGGTTTAATTGAGAAGAAATAAGGCTGTGTAAAGCTGTCTAGTTGAAAAGCACACACTTTGAGAATGGATAAGGAAAAAAAAATAGATGTTGTTGTTGGGAGACGAACCCTTACCGTAGGGGTGAGGATTGAAGATTTGTGCAGTCACACGGCCTGAGGAATAGGAGACACACTGCAGTGGATGCCCACGATCCATCTTCCTGCTCATGCTTAGCTCGTGGGTGTCCTCGAACAGCCTATATGTTAAAGCTGTGTTTCTCATCCGTGGTACTATTGGAAAATGGTAGAGCTTTTAAGAAGTGAGAACAAGTAGGGGGAAGTTAGCCCCTGGGGTGTACCGTGGTTAGGCATGTTGGCATGCCAGTCCCTCTGTCTCTGTCTCTGACTCTCTCTGTCTCTGTCTCTCTGTCTCTCTGTCTCTCTGTCTCTGTCTCTGTCTCTCTCTCTCTCTCTCTCTCTCTCTCTCTGTGTGTGTGTTTGTGTGTGTGTGTGTGTGTCTCTCTCTCTGTCTGTCTCTCTCTCCTGTTACTTCCCATTCAGTATAAAGTGCTTAGCTCATTCCACCAAGTAACAAATCCAGTTAAAACTGGGCCAGAACCTATGAAGTAACGATTCAATACTGTTGAGTATCCCAGGTGTTTTCAGCAGTAGCAGGAAGCTAGCCCACTCCTTCCAAATGAGAATTCAAACCAAAGGGAAAACCAGAAAGGACTCCTGTCAGGAGTGAAGCCGGTTTCGTTAAAGAATCTAAGAACACTTACCCCTGTTGGGAAGCAATGGGTGAAGCCAGGGCATGCTTCCCATTTGTCAGCCGTCACCAAAAACTTCCCCATCACATGCATAACCTGCTCTTTGCGGCACCTGCCACAGGCACAAGCAGCTAAGGCACCACCACATATGCTTTCGTGACTCTGAGATGATTAGTACACACACAATGGGCAGAGGACGGAAAACCCCACTGAAGCTTTCAACGGGGAATTTTTCATCTCAATTAGATGGAGAAATTGTTCACTCAATGATTGCAAAAAAAATACTCCAATATTAGCAATGAGGGTCCCTTGAGTCCACATCATAGCTTACCACTTGCTATAGAAAGAAACACATATTCTCATCACTGATGCCTATTCCCTGTTGGAAGGGGGCTGACAAAGCTGCCAGGTCTAGAGATGATAAGTCTCTGAGGACTAAGAGAGAGGTCAACAGAGATGGATATTCCAGCTGCCGGACCTTTTCTCTCACATGCTAAGTGTGGGCTTTTCGCACACTGAAAACTGGGAACATAGCCAGGCAAAGCCAGAATGAATTAATCCTGTGTAAAATGCTCTATTAGGAAATTGTGCTCATCTAGGGCCAGCAAGCCAAGTGGGGTGATATGAGTAGGGCACAGAACTGGGAAAACTTTCTCAGCAGAGAGTCGGGCATATTCCAGAAGCTTAAAGCACATACAAGGACCACATTAAGATCATTTGACTTACATATTTTATGACAGAGGGAAAAAAATTGATGTGCATTCAATAGAACCTGTACTCCAAACAATGCAATACTCAATACTGGGCTAGCAATAGGAAGTACTGTCCTAAGAAGCTGGGAAGTGGCCCCTGAGCTACACACTGCTCCCTGTCAGCCAGTCAATCATGAGTGAAAAAAAAAAGCATGCTAAGCCACTAACCTGGAATGTGCATAGGACTGGTGCATCAAATGCAGATTCAAATGAAAGTGCAGTGCATCATTTCATCTTAGATTAGAGTGTCCTGCTATGACACCACTACTAGTGGTGAAGCATCCATGTTGGGCTACAGATAATCAATACGGGAAAGAGGAAGCGGAAACGAGATAGAGGCACAGGCAGGGGTAACTGCTTACGAGGTTTTCTCTGCTGTCTTCAGAATTATGATCTGCATCATCCAGATAGTAAGAGCTAGATACAGAGTCTACTGGACCATGGTCTTCTCTCACAATAATCTCAAGTCGATATTTACTTAGGCATCCGATGTGCAGAAGATGCAGGATTCTCACCAGTCCTCTGCATTTATCGTGATGCTCCGACTCATTATGAACAAATAGCTGACTGTTTCAGGCATAAGGTGACCGTGAATGAGGTTGACATACAAACACAAAACTTAAGGATATCATCCATTACCAGTGGAAAAATAAATTAACTATTGTTATGAAGAAAGTATTTACAATGGAAAATGTCCATCAAACATATACTATTTTAATGGAACAAAAATCTAAGGCTTAAAGACATATGGGGCTAAAACTAAGAGAATAGGTTTGTGCAGTATGGTTAAATTTTCAATTACACTTACTTGAAAAATGCAAGACAAGCAAATCTAATCTGTGAATGGCTCCTTGCAAAGACTTTCCTTCTTACTACCACTGGGTAGTTGTATTAATTAACGTGTAAGAATTTCTGAACATCTTTTCTGTGCATGGCGTGTGTGTGTGTGTGTGTGTGTGTTACAACTGTATGAGTGCGTGTGTGTGCGCAGGCCTGTGAAGGCCAGAGGCTGACCCTGAGAGTCTTTGTCGTTCATTCTCCATGTTATTTACTGAGGCAGCACCTCTTGGGGAGCTCAGCTGTCACGACTCAGCTGGGAGATCCATCCGGCCAGCCTGCCCTGGGTGTCTCCTGTCTACAGCTCCCAAGTACTGAGATTTCGGGTGGGTCCTATGGCTTCCAGTCTTTGTCAGTAATGCTGGCCACCCAAAGGTCAATCCTCCACACCTGTAGCAAATCCCTGATTCACTAAGCCATCTCCCTAGCTCTTTAAAAATTAAAACTAAAATACTATACATGTTCTAAACAGATATTTACTGGTTAGTTTCCACTTACAAGAGGAAAATTTATCACACACTGTATAAGGACAGAATTCTGTAATCCCAGATTTCCTAAAGTATTTCATGTAAGGATTTGTAATTATTTGTAGTGCATTATATATTTCCTTATATATCTTTTTATGTAGGTATATAACATGTTTACTGACACATATGCATACATTCACACATATACACATACACATAGCATAATTAATCACTTATCATACATTCATACAAATAGCATAATTAATCATTTTTCATAACCTGAGGTTTGGGGACTTTAGTTTTCTTTATTCTTTCAGATTCTAGAGACATATGGCAGTGATTTTATTTAAGCTACCATTGTTTCATATGTGGAAAAATGAATTTATCTTAGATTTCTCATGAGAGCATTCAATTTTAATGTCTCACAAATATTGCAATAACATTACATTTGAGACTATATTCAGAAACAATAAGAGCCACTTACAGTGAAGCCTTGGATACTTTTCCCATGAAATTTGCTAATGTATATAATCAAAGCAAATAATGAGGTGTGATATGGTGAGCATGCTGTTCTGTTTGAAAGGTATTCACATACAATCTTGTTTTGCATTTCACATTAGGGAGAAAATTAGTAATAATTTGACAAAGGAAATTCAGTAAAGACATATCCCTGTGTGACATAAATTTCCTTTCTTTTTGAAAACCTCCACACACAAAATCGCCACATTCCTACATGTGTATTGTGAACATATACAACCCAGGGTGGAAAGATTTGGAAAAAACCAATGCCACGAAGGCACAAAGCTATAACGAAATGACAGTCCTCAAGTATGATAGCAGAAATATTGGACAGGGTTACTTTATTACCACTTGGGATAAAGGAATATGGCTCTTGAAACTCATGGTCTAACCTTTACAGGATCAATAGTTTATCTGCTGTGCTAAGCTTCTCTATGAAGAAAATTCTCACTGGAAAGAATGGGACAAATTATAACAGCAAAGCTATTCTTCCACTCGGGAAGAAGTAACAGTAAGCAATGTCCCTTCATGTGAGTCTCCAACAACTGGAGAGGTACCTGCCCTAAACATGTTGCCTGTCTGTGGATCCTGTTCCTCTAACTGGCTGCCTTGTCAGTCCTCAGTGAAAGAGATAAATCTAGCCCTGCAGAGATTTGATGTGCCAGAATGGTGGGGGGATGTGGGGAGAGATGAGGAGGTGGCTTCACCTTGTCAGAGGAGGAGTGGGGAAGAGGGGAGAGACTGTGTGAGGAGGGCACAAAGAAGAGTTATGGGGGCTGGGGACAGCCATTGGGATGTAAAGTGAATATAATAAATTAACTAATGGGAAAAAATAATAAGCAAACTTCATACACTCTATAGGTCATATTCGTACTTAAAAGCAAGCCTTACTTATTTATAGCATAATAAATAAATTTATTATCGAAAAAAAGCTAAGACATAGACACAACCCATGAGACAACTTTTCAGCCATTTGACACAGGCAGAAGAGAGGACTCTCTGGGAATAGGAAAACGTAGCAGGGAAGGTGATTGACCCACCTTCAGGCGGCAATGAAGTATAGTACAGACTTCAGAACTCTCCCTAAGTTGAAGATATACAAATCTGATATAGGGGAGCCATATCACGCTGACTAGAATTGTCCGAAAAAGCAATCCAGAGAGGAGAGTGTCTCTCAGACAGAAAGCTGGGGGTGTTTCTCAGGCTAGAGTCTAAAAACAGAATAATTGTGCAATGGATCCTGAGGAGAATGGAGTTGGCTTTAAGGGCAACCATATCAGAAAAGCTAGGCATTTTCTTGGGTAAGACCAAGGTTGCTTTTATTGGCAGAAACATCTCAGAACGGAGGATCCCATTGTTCAAGGCTTCATTGGAGTTTTCTCTGTTGTCTTAATCCCAATGTATATGATGTTGCTTTCTCAAACAACTATACCTGCCAAGCCAGCTGTCCAAATTACTGATAGCCCAGCTAGTTTCAGGGTAAAACCCTGGCTGTAGTTTTCACAACCCAAGTCTTGCAGCTCTTAGGAATAAGACACAGGGTATGTCATGTGGTTTTTATAGCCCTGGAGATGGAAATTTGAAGTGTTGCACTTATCCTTTCCTTCCACCCATGATTCTGGTATAGCAGAATTAGTCATCTCAGTATTAAGCTTATTAGTCTAAAAAGATACCACCAGGTATCAAACTCATAGTCACTGAAGAGAAGCCCTTCGTAAGTATGTGAGTAGGAACATCTGAGACAATTCTGCATTTCTCTTTGCCATATGGTGTCCTGCACTGTTAACCTCCCTGGCTTCTGGAGTTCACGGTGTCGCACATCTTATCAGATTGGGCAGCCAATCAGGAATCCCCTGAATCAATTCAGAAATCTATTCCTAAGGATTCTGTTCCTCGGTGAGAATCCTTAACAACAAAATCTATACTAGTCTGTGTTCTCTAGAAAAATGCCATTAATCGTGTAGAGAGGAGAAAGATTTAAGAAACCAAGCTTTTCCCATTAATCAGGTTTCGTTCACTGTGTTAAAGTGCCTGGTAAAACAGCTTAAGGAAGGAAGGAGTTCTTTTGCTCACACTTACAGAGGTTTCTCTCTATCAAGCCAGAAAGAGCAGGGAGCAAACACATCTAGTGTGGGAGGTAGGAATTAAAGTGCACAGAAAGGGTCAGGGCAAGATGTAGTCCCCAAGGACACACACCTAGTGACCTACTTCCTCTGACTAGCCTCTCTATCATACTTTACAGGAACCCCAGTGCCACTAGCCTTTAGTCTGCTAATGATGGCAGAGCTCGCTGGATGTAGGCACTTCCTAAGAGAGCTCTTCAGCCTGCAAAGAAGACTTCAATACAAACCTTGTTAATACTTACCATAGTCCCAACACGAGCCATGCAACCCAAGGGGCTGTCGACTTGAAATTGTTAGGGATGCAGGACATGCTACAAACTGCAAATTTTGAATAAACAATTGCTCTGAACTTCACAGGTCAGACCAGCAGGCTGGAAATATAAACAGTTCTATGACACAATTTCTTCTTCTCTTGGAAGCCCAGTCTTTGTTCTCATGGCCTCCCATTGATAGGATGAGACTGGGATCTGCTTCAATGTAAATTTCTCATTACATATATTAGTCACATCTAACAAATACCTTCACTGCAACATCCAAACTTGCTCTTATGAGATACTGGGGCCCCATCCCTTTGATGAAGCTGACATAAAACCACCATCACAAACTCTACTAAAAGGCAACACTTTTTATTACTGGTAACATGGAGACTCACAAAGTAGGATCCAGAAAGGCCTGTCTGCTGCTTCTGCTGCTGACTCTGTCTGTAAAGGGAGAGATGCCACCAGTGTTTATGCTTAGTTGTAGAACAAAGGGTGTCCGCAAAATACTCATCACACCCATACTCACAAGCCATATCTTTTACAGAGGAAGCCGTTTATTCTCTGACGGTTTCATACATGTATGTAATACAATTAACACTCATCCCTCAACCTTCTCCCATTCTCCTTACACTCCCAGCAACCCCCACCCCCTCCAAGTCTGTTCTTGTCCTCAGGATGCCCTGCTTGATGTCTTTTTGTTTTGCTTTACTCCTGGCCCACTGGGCTTGCACATGAGTGTGAAGCTTTCCACTGGCAGGGGAGCGAGAGCTGCTCATGCTCCTGAGAACACTGAGGACACTGACTTCTTCTTCCCCAGCAGCCCTTCAGTGTGATTAGCTCTCCATGAGACCCTTCCCAAACATGACTTAGTGCTTATGTGCCTGTTCTTATGTAGCCCCTCTGCAGGGAACCAGCTGAGATCTAGGCCTGTAGGCAAGGTCTATCAGGTGGCTGAGTCCCACAGGAAACACTTCTACCAGCTGCAGAGAATTACTCCTCCATTTTCATGTGAAACCTCTTTAATTATGGTTTGAATACTTCAATAACCCAATTTAATGTACACAACGCATATACCCCCACGCACACACATACACACACAAAAAACACATACACACACACACACACACACACACACACACCACAATCTCCACATGTTTTCTTTCTTTCTTAAACAACGTTTTTTTGGGTGTGGGGGCAGAGAGATTTATGTGGCCATTTGTGTGGCTTAGAGTGAATATGGTTTTTAACAATGCCAAAACCATTCCATGTGAATTCATTTGGGTTCACAGCAACTGTCTGTGTGTTGTCATGTATATGCCACTTCTATTTGAATATGGATGCTAGTGGAGAGTGGATCAGATATCAACCTTTGGGACTCATGAGTGAGCAAAGATTAACTAACAAAGGAAACCTACAGCATATGAGCTCTCAGAGTATATGTCCACATAAGTGTTGGCAATCAGGCACCTCCATGGCCAGCCCAAGGAACCTGGTGACAGTAGGACCATCAGGCCCCTCCATGGGCAGCCTGAGGGACCTGCAACAACAGGACCCAGAGGTGACACATTCCCATTCTTGACTCCTGTTACAAGTCCTCCCGTGTATGCACCACATCTCCCCCCACCCCCACCCCTGCCCAAAATGACTGAACATCTCTGCATTTCCCTTCTTCCCTTCCTCCACACAGCGGCAGCTTCTGTGCCCCCTCTACCATTCCTTTTTAATAAACCTCCCATTTGAGACCTGCAGCATGGTGTGATTTTGTTAGATTTCACAGCTCAGCTCCAACATCAACCAGGAGGCCTTAGCAATGACAGGGAGTCAACGTCTATAAACTATTTTCCAAAAGTGGATGTGATTTCGTGGTTCTGTTTATATTTTGTTTTTCTTCAAAAAATACCATCAGGTTCCTACTGAATATTGGATCATTGGAGAACTAGACACAGGTGAATTAAAAGAGTGAAGTGGGACTGGATAGAGGGCTGAATGGTTAGGACCTGGCTTCTCTCCCAGAGGTCCTGAGTTCAATTTCCAGTACCACGTGGTAGCTCACAACAGTTTATAACTCTAGTCTCATAGGGTCCAGGGTCCTCTTCTAGTTTGCAGATGTATATACAGATGAAATACCCATCGGCATAACATGTGCAAATAAATCTTAAAGATAATAAGGGTGAATTTTTCTTACTTTGAGCCCTTCTTGAAATCAGTGACTTGTAGGATCACCCTTACCAGCATAGGCAATGTGATGGAATGAATTGACCCTATAATTCAGAGTCTCTAAACACTGTACCTATTTCAGAAGCAAAGAGTATAATGCAGTAACCTCATTTTATGTTCCAGATTGCAAACTCCCAATGCTCGAGCAGAGTTTCAGGAGATTTATCTCATATTATCTTTATTGCTTATGTTTCATAATGCAACACCGAGGGTATTTGCACTTAATCCTTAGTGAGTCCTAGTACCATGATTCCATAAACAAATGGATCAGTGTGATGCTGTGTTAAAAGATGAAATGATCAAATGTTTAAATAGATTTAATTATAATAAAATAACCTGGCGTGGCTTGGCTTGTAGTGAACATAAGAAAGATATGCACCCATGCCTTTCAGATGGGATTGAAAAAAAAAAAAACAGCAAGAAGGAACCCCTCAGAGTTTATTTTATTTTACAAAAGTAAACTATTAATTATACTTAATTGCAGTTAATAATCGATGAATACTGAATTAATTGATTCAAATCGAACAAGGCTGCCAAATGCATGCTGGCAGAATAGGAACATTCTAGCACCATCTCATAGCACATGCACCAACATGGAGAATCACCCAAGGGGAACATTTTTCCAGCCTAAGGGTATACAGCTGGAAGTTGCAATACATTAGATGGTGCTATAGACCTGGGGGAAAAAAGAAAACATGCTGAAGGGTGAAGAGCACTTTACTTTATATCTCCACTCATGTAGGCTACCAGGGTGTGAAGACACACTGCAATAGCTCTGGTCTTTCACACAGGGGGAACAAAAATGAGAGGCTAGCAAGAAAGTAGCCAACTTTCATTTTCAAAGTCTGAAATCAGAAGCAAGAATAAATGGAATTTTCTAACTCTTCCTTTGGCTCCATCTGCAAACCTGTCCCTAATGTCTTGCCTTTAGTATTCCCAAAATGGTCTGAAAAAATATTCTACGGGCTCAGTAAGTGTCAGTCTCTACAGAGAAACCACCATGAACATGCCCGGTGAACACTGAATGCCAATATTTGGTACAGACCAGCCAGTATAATACTACAGGAATTGGAACACATGGCTGCAAACATTTCCGAGCACTACCCTGGAAATATAACAGACATTCCTAGTATATGGTCTTGATTTTTAAGATCCAAAATATCATACAAGAATGATGCCCTAAAAGGAAATGAGAGATTTAGAGTTATTAAATGCATACATACATAAATTCATATATACATACACACAAACAAATAAATGAATAAAAAAAATGTCTTAGAGAGACTCAAGATCTCTAGCCAGGGTGTTTGGTTCTTCTCTTCTAAAGACAGACAAAGATAGATTCTCTTCATTCAAATCCAACACAAAGAAAGCATCAAGGGACACAAGTTTCAGCAAAACATTCCAAGGGAAAAATACGATTTCAGTAACTAGCAACAAAAGACTTGGGGATTTAGAAAATAACTCACTCCAGAAATACTTGCCCTAAATGAGTTCTGCTAACTCCAAACACAAATAAGCTTAATGACATCAGGAAAGTACAGCGATGTAGGACAGGTAACAAGGACATAGAAATTATGTTAAAAGGGGAAAAAATAAAATTCTGGAGGTGAAAAATACTACAGGTGAAATTGCACTCATTGTAAAACTACTACTTCACAAGATCATATGTAAAGTTATTTAGAAAAATCTACTGAAAAATTCTCACATCCAGTCCAAGGCAGAGATCTGGATAAACCAAACCTAAATACCTTCACTTAGAGTCAACCCAAGGACTACTGTAAGATATATAGAAGACTTTCAAAAAAGGAAGAAAGGTAAGAAAAAAATCAATGGGGGAAGGGGGAGCAATGGGAAAGAATGAAAGGAAGCAAGGAATGACATGGGGAAGGAAAGAAGGAAAGTTAATGAACAGAACAAGAAAGTGCTCAAGTACAAGGAATTGCCCATAGACTGATGGAGAATTGCTCGAAAGTCCTTTACATGCAAACAAAGAATGAATCTACAAACAAAATATTGAAATAAAAAAAAAACCCACCAAATAGAATTTACTTGCCAAAGCTATGCTGTAGAAATCACAAAAAGCTAGACATGGCGGCATGTGCCTGTAATCCCAGCATTCTAACACTGAGGCAGAATAATATTTGATATCAGCCTGGGGACCATAGTGGGATATTGCCTCAAGCAAAACAAACCCAAACAAACAGAAATAAGAAGATAAGGACTTTCTTAGATAAACACAAACTGTGGGCATTCAGCAGTAGCCCAACCTTACAAGAAAGACTTCAGAGATGGAATGAACAGTATTCTCAAATCCAATCAGAAAGGCTGGCTGACTATACTGAGAATGGGAGCAATACATGAGAACAAGCCTCATGCATCGCTGTCAGGCCACACCCACAAGGATGAGCACAAGCTTCATGCATAGCTGTCAGGCCACGTTCCTGAAGATGATTTTTTCTCCTTTAAATATACAGAGACAATGAAAATGGAGGTTTACAGGCAGCTTATAGAAATGACAGCCAATGTGGTGCACTCGTTATTTCTTTTGTTGGTGTGATCAAATAGCTTGTTAGATGCAACTTAATAAAATCCAGGTTTAGTTGGGCCCTCAGTGTGAAGGCTCACAGTCCACCATAGTAGGAAAGGCATGCTTACATGTTGTTCTCAGTCAGGAAACGAGAGAATGAGAAGTGGTACCAGACTATAGGACCTCAAAATCTGAACCCAGTGACTTATTTGACTTATCAAACATAACTCTTCTTAAAGGTTGATAAACTAGATTGAATAGATATGTGGAGAGTGGGCATCCTTGTCTTGTCCCCAATTTCAGTGGGATTGCTTCAAGTATATCTCCATTTAATTTGATATTGGCTGTTGGTTTGCAGTAAATTGCTTTTATTATGTTTAGGTATGGACCTTGAATTCCTGATTTCTCCAATACTTTTAACATGAAAGGGTGTTGTATTTTGTCAAATGCTTTGTCAGCATTTAAGGAGATGATCATGTGATTATTTTCTTTGAGTTTGTTTATATAGTGGATTATATTACTGGATTTTTATATATTAAACCAACCTTGCATCTCTGGAATGAAGCCTACTTGATTGTGGTGAATGATGGTTTTGATGTTTACTTGGATTCAATTTACAAGAATTTTATTGAGTATTTTTGCATCAATATTCATAAGTGAGATTGGTCTGAAGTTCTCTCTTTTGGCTCCTTGTGTGGTTTAGGTATCGGGGTAATTGTGGCTTCATAGAACGAGTTAGGTAATATTCCTTCTGTTTCTATTTTATGGAATTGTTTGAGGAATATTGGTACCAGGTCTTTGAAGGTCTGGTAGAATTCTGCACTAAATCCATCTAGCGATTTTTTTTTGGTTGGGAGGTTTTTAAAGACTTCTATTTCCTTGTGCAATGTGGGCCTGCTTAGATAGTTTACCTGCTCTTGATTTAACTTTGGTATGTGGCATCTATCTAGAAAACTATCCATTTTATCTAGATTTTTCCAGTTTTGTTGAGTATAGGCTTTTATAGTATGATCTTATGATTTTTAAATTTCCTCCATTTCTGTTGTTATGTCTCCCTTCTTTTTTTGATTTTGTTAATTTGGATACTACCTCTTGCCCCTCTAGTTAGTTTGGCTAGGGGTTTATCTATGTTGTTGATTCTTTGGATGCCCACTTTCCCGTATCTATTCAATATAGTACTGGAAGTGCTAGATAGAACAATAAGACAACAAAAAGACATCAAGGAGATACAAATCGGTAAAGAAGAAATAAAGGTATCACTATTTGCAGATGATATGATAGTATACATAAGTAATCCCAAAAAGTCAACCAGAGAACTTCTCCAGCTGATAAGTGTCTGCAAAGTGGCCGGATATAAAATTAACTCAAATAAATCAGTAGCCTTCCTTTATACAAAGGATAAACAGGCTGAGAAAGAAATTAGGGAAACAATTCCCTTCACAATATCCACAAATAGCATAAAATATCTTGGGATAACTCTAACCAAAGAAGTGAAAGTCCTATATGACAATAACTTCAAGTCTCTCAAGAAAGAAATTGAAGAAGATCTCAGAAAATAGAGAGATCTCCCATGATCATGGATTGGAAGAATTAACATAGTAAAGATGGCCATCCTACCAAAGGCAATTTACAGATTCAATGCAATCCCCATCAAAATCCCAGCACAATTCTTCAAAGACATGAAAAGAGCAATTCTTAAATTCATCTGGAAAGGCAAAAAAAAACAGAATAGCAAGAACAATAACAATAAGAGAATAGATGAGGTAAGTACCATCCCTGATGTCAAGCTTTACTACAGAGCAATAGAGATAAAAACTGCATGGTAGTGGTGCATAGACAGACACGTTGATCAATGGAATAGAATTGAAGACCCAGAAATAAAACTACACACTTACAGACACTTGATCTTTGACAAAGAAGCCAAAAATATACAATGAAAAAAAAGAAAGCATCTTCAATAAATGGTGCTTGTCTAACTGGCTGTCTGTATGTAGAAGGATGAAAATAGACTCATATTTGCCACCTTGTATAAAGCTCAAGACCAAGTGGATCAAGGACCTCAACATAAAACCAGAGACACTGAATCTAATAGAAGAGAAAGTGGGAAAGAGTTTTGAACTCATTGACACAAGGGGAAATTTCTCATGCTCTAAGATGAAGAATTGATAAATGGAACCTCATAAAACTGGAAAGCTTCTGTACGGAAAAGGGCATAGTCAATAAGACAAATCAGCAACCTACATATTGGGAAAAAATATTCACTAACACCACATCTCATAGAGGGCTAATATCCAAAATATATAAAGATCTCAAGAAGTTCATCACCAAAAAACCAAAGAACCCAATCAAAAAATGGGGTATAGAACTAAATTGAGAATTCACAACTAAGGAATCTCAAATGGCTGAGAAGCACCTAAAGAAATGTTCAAAGTCCTTAGTGATCAGAGAAATGCAAATCAAAATGACCCATGAAATTCCACCTTACACCAGTTGGAATAGCTAAGATCAAAACCTCAGGTGACAACACTTGTTGGAGAGAATGTGGAGAAAGAGGAACACACCTCCATTGCTGCTGGGATTGCAAACTGGTATAACCACTATGAAAATCAATCCGAAAGTTCCTCAGAAAATTTGAAATAAATCTACCTGAAGAACCAGCTATACAACTCTTACGAATATACCCAAAAGATGGCCCACAATGCCACAGAGGAATGTGTTCCACTATGTTCATAGCAGCCTTATTTGTGATAGCCAGAAGCTGAAAACAACCTAGATGTCCCAAGACAGAAGAATGGATGCAGAAAATATGGTTCATTAACACAATGGAATACTACTCAGCTATTAAGAATGAGGACATCCTGACTTTTGCAGGCAATTGTATGGAACTAGAAAATATCATCCTGAGTGAGGTAACTCAGACACAAAAGGACATGCATGGTATGTACTCATTAATAAATGGATATTAACCAAAAAGAGAAAGAAAGAAAGAAAGAAAGAGAGAGAGAGAGAGAGAGAGAGAGAGAGAGAGAGAGAGAAAGAAAGAAAGAAAGAAAGAAAGAAAGAAAGAAAGAAAGAAAGAAAGAAAGAAAAGAAAGAAAGAATACAGAATACACAAGATACAATCCACAGAATTCATAAGGCTCAAAAAGCTGAAGTGCCCAAGTGAGGATGCCTCAGTCCCACTTGGGAGAGAGAAGAAAGCAATCATAAGTGGGGATGGAGGGAGGGATTTGGGAGGGAAAGTGGATGGAGGGGGGGGGACAACTGATCTGGTATTGTATGAAGGAAAAGGACTGAAGCCCTGGAGGGCCTGTACAAAGCAGGTAAACAGGCAACCTCAGGAAATAGGAGGTGGGGGGAACTCCCCAGAGTGTACCAGAGACCTGGGAAGGGAGAGACTCTCAGGACTCACACAGGAACCTTTGATGAAATGGTGGACAGTAGAGAGAGGAAACTTATAGAGCCCACCTCTAGCAGGAAGACAGGACATTAAGTGAGGGATGGAGTTGCCATCCCATAGTCACACCTTTGACCCATAATTGTTTCTGTTTGAAAGAATTACAGGGATGGAAATGGAGAGGAGCCTGAGGAAAAGAAAGTCCAGTGCCAGGCCCAAAGTGGGATCCAGGTCAAGGGGATATCCCAAGGCCTGGCAGTATTACTGAGGCTATGGAGCACTCACAAAAAGGAATCTATCATGGCTTCCCAATGAAAGACCCAACAAGCAGCTTAAAGAGTCAGATGCAGATATTTGCACCCAACCAGTAGACAGAAGCAGCAGACCCCTGTTGTTGAATTAAGGAAGGCTGAAAGAAGCTGTGGAGAAGGGCAATCCTATAGGAGGATCAACAGTCTTAATTAATCTGGAGCCCTGACATCTTACAAACACTGGAATACCAAACAGACAGTATACACTAGCTGATATGAGCCCCCCACCTCACCCCAACACACATACAGTAGAGGACTTTCAGGTCTATGTTCATTCAGAGATGATGCACCTAACCCTCAAGTGGCTGGAGGCCCCAGGGAGTTTAGAGGTCACATGCGGTGGGGGGGTGGGAGTATCCATGAGGAGATGGGGTGTAGTGGGGAAGAGGTGTGGGATGTGGAGGTGTAGGAGGTGTTGGAGGGTGGGAGGGGAGGGGAAGGGAATGGAATATGGAGTATAAAAAATTAATTACAAATAAAATAAAAAGGTTGATAAATACTCCAAACTGTGCCACTAGCAAATCACTGAGCATTCTAACACAGGAGTCCATGGAAAACAGGGATTTCATATACAAACAACAGCCTTAGCTCCTAGGTGTCTTCGAATGCCTGTGTATAAATGACTTGGGCTCCAGATTACCACTAGTAGAGAGGGTTACTACCTTTAAAAGGTGAGCTCAAATGGAAGACTGCTATTGAGGGTATAACCTTGAAGTAGCCTATCCAGTCCCTTGCTCTTTCTCTTAGCTTCCTAACCACTGTTGTCTATCATGAGCAACTCGCCCTTCCACTGCCCTCAAATATGACATGGTGCCTAATCAAAAGATTTGAGTAGCCAGTCGGAGGACAGTGACCTGCCCTGCAGGAAGCGCCATCTTGGCTCCGGGACTCCGCCGAGCTTAGTCTGTACAGGTCAGAGTGGGGACCATGGGGGCAGACGGCTTCTGGGACAGGCGGGAGCCACAGAGCTGCTGAGGCAGCACCCTTTTGGGGCCGCAGACATCCGGCACCCTCCCAGCCGGAGGACAGTGACCTGCCCTGCAGGGAGCGCCATCTTGGCTCCGGGACTCCGCCGAACTTAATCTATACAGGTTAGAGTGAGGACCACAGAGGCAGACAGCTTCTGGGACAGGCGGGAGCCACAGAGCCTCTGAGGCAGCACCCTTTTGGGGCCGCAGACTTCCGGCACCCTCCCAGCGGGAGGACAGTGACCTGCCCTGCAGGGAGCGCCATCTTGGCTCCGGGACTCCGCCGAACTTAGTCTGTACAGGTCAGAGTGAGGACCACAGAGGCAGACAGCTTCTGGGACAGGCGGGAGACACAGAGCCGCTGAGGCAGCACCCTTTTGGGGCCTCAGACATCAAGCACCCTCCCAGCTGGAGGACAGTGACCTGCCCTGCAGGGAGCGCCATCCACCGAACTTAGTCTGTACAGGTCAGAGTGAGGACCACAGAGGCAGACAGCTTCTGGGACAGGCGGGAGCCACAGAGCCGCTGAGGCAGCACCCTTTTGGGGCCACAGACATCCGGCACCCTCCTAGCTGGAAGACAGTGGTCTGCCCTGCACAGGAGCCCTCTGCCTCAGGAGCAGGGAGCACATCTTGGATCCAGGACTCCACTGAACTTAGGAACTTAGTCTGCACAGCTGAGAGTGTGCACCACAGAAGCCTACAGCTTCTGTGACCTGCCAAAGCAACACAGCATCTGGGAAAGGTCCTGTTTTCCGCCTTCTTCTTCAGCCAGGAGGAGGTCTTTACACCTTCCCTTTAAGAGGAAAGCTTGTCAGCAGGGAGTGCTCTAACCACTGAAACTCAGAGGAGAGAGCCTGTCTCCCAGGTCTGCTGACAGACGATACTCAGAATCACCAGAAGAACAACCTCTGAACAGAGACAACTATAACAACTCCAGAGATTACCAGATGGCGAGAGGTAAAGGTAAGAATCTTACTAACAGAAACCAAGACCACTCACCATCATCAGGACCCAGCACTCCCACTTCGCCCAGTCCAGGGCACCCCAACACACCTGAAAAACTAGACCTGGATTTAAAAGCATATCTCATGATGATGGTAGAGGACATCAAGAAGGACTTTAAAGAACTACAGGAGAACATGGCTAAAGAGTTACAAGTCCTTAAAGAAAAACAGGAAAACACAACCAAACTGGTAGAAGACCTTAAAGAGAAACAGGAAAACACATCCAATCAGATGATGGAAATGAACAAAACCATACTAGACCTAAAAAGGGAAGTAGACACAATAAAGAAAACCCAAAATGAGGCAACACTGGAAATAGAAACCCTAGGAAAGAAATCTGGAGCCATAGATGCAAGCATCAGCAACAGAATACAAGAGATGGAAGAGAGAATCTCAGGTGCAGAAGATTCCATACAGAACATCGGCACAACAATCAAGGAAAATGGAAAATGCAAAAAGATCCTAACTTAAAACCTCCAGGAAATACAGGACACAATGAGAAGACCAAACCTATGGATAATAGGAGTGGATGAAAATGAAGATTTTCAACTCAAAGGACCAGCAAACATCTTCAACAAAATTATAGAAGAAAACTTCCCAAATCTAAAGAAAGAGATGCCCATGAACATACAAGAAGCCTACAGAACTCCAAATAGGCTGGACCAGAAAAGAAATACCTCCCGACACATAATAATCAGAACAACAAATGCACTAAATAAAGATAGAATACTAAAAGCAGTAAGAGAAAAAGGCCAAGTAACATATAAAGGCAAGCCTATCAGAATTACACCAGATTTTTCACCAGAGACTATGAAAGCCAGAAGATCCTGGACAGATGTTATACAGACATTAAAAGAACACAAATTCCAGCCCAGGCTACTATACCCAGCCAAACTCTCAATTAACATAGATGGAGAAACCAAAGTATTCCACGACAAAACCAAATTCACACATTATCTCTCCACGAATCCAGCCCTTCAAAGGATAATAACAGAAAAAAACCAATACAAGGACAGGAACCACGCCCTAGAAACAGCAAGAAGGTAATCCCTCAACAAACCGAAAAGAAGACAGCCACAAGAACAGAATGCCAACTTTAACAACAAAAATAACAGGAAACAACAATTACTTTTCCTTAATATCTCTTAATATCAATGGACTCAACTCCCCGATAAAAAGACATAGACTAACAAACTGGCTACACAATCAAGACCCAACATTTTGCTGCTTACAAGAAACTCATCTCAGAGAAAAAGATAGACACTACCTCAGAATGAAAGGCTGGAAAACAATTTTCCAAGCAAATGGTCTGAAGAAACAAGCTGGAGTAGCCATTCTAATATCAGATAAGATTGACTTCCAACCCAAAGTCATCAAAAAAGACAGGGAGGGGCACTTCATACTCATCAAAGGTAAAATCCTCCAAGAGGAACTATCAATCCTGAATATCTATGCTCCAAATACAAAGGCAGCCTCATTCATTAAAGAAACTTTAGTAAATCTCAAAGCACACATTGCACCTCATACAATAATAGTGGGAGACTTCAACACACCACTTTCACCAATGGACAGATCATGGAAACAGAAACTAAACAGGGACACAGTGAAACTAACAGAAGTTATGGATCAAATGGATCTGGCAGATATCTACAGAACATTTTACCCTAAAACAAAAGGATACACCTTCTTCTCAGCACCTCATGGTACCTTCTCCAAAATTGACCACGTAATTGGGCACAAAACAGGACTCAACAGATACAAAAATATTGAAATTGTCCCATGCATCCTATCAGATCACCATGGACTAAGGCTGATCATCAATAACAAAATAAATAATAGAAAGCCAACATTCACGTGGAAACTGAACAACACTCTTCTCAATGATACCTTGGTCAAGGAAGGAATAAAGAAAGAAATCAAGGACTTTTTAGAGTTCAATGAAAATGAAGCCACAACATACCCAAACTTATGGGACGCAATGAAAGCATTTCTAAGAGGAAAACTCATAGCTCTGAGTGCCTCCAAAAAGAAACTAGAAAGAGCACACATTAGCAGCTTGACAACACACCTAAAAGCACTAGAACAAAAGGAAGCAAATTCACCCAAGAGGAGTAGACGGCAGGAAATAATCAAACTCAGGGGCGAAATCAATCAAGTGGAAACAAGAAGAACTATTCAAAGAATCAACCAATCAAGGAGCTGGTTCTTTGAGAAAATCAACAAGATAGATAAACCCTTAGCCAGACTCACTAGAGGGCACAGGGAAAGCATCCTAATTAACAAAATCAGAAATGAAAAAGGAGACATAACAACAGATCCTGAAGACATCCAAAACACCATCAGATCCTTCTACCAAAGGCCATACTCAACAAAACTGGAGAACCTGGATGAAATGGAGAAGTTCCTAGACAGATACCAGGTACCAAAGTTGAACCAAGATCAGGTTAATGATCTAAACAACCCTATATCCCCCAAAGAAATAGAAGCAGTCATTAATAGTCTCCCAACCAAAAAAAGCCCAGGACCAGATGGGTTTAGTGCAGAGTTCTATCAGACCTTCAAAGAAGATCTAATCCCAGTTCTTCTCAAACTATTCCACAAAATAGAAACAGAAGGTACTCTACCCAACTCATTCTATGAAGCCACAATTACTCTGATACCTAAACCACAAAAAGACCCAACAAAGATAGAAAACTTCAGACCAATATCCCTTATGAATATTGATGCAAAAATACTCAATAAAGTTCTTGCTAACCGAATCCAAGAACACATCAAAACAATCATCCATCCTGACCAAGTAGGTTTCATCCCAGGGATGCAGGGATGGTTCAATATACGGAAATCCATCAACGTAATCCAGTATATAAACAAACTCAAAGACAAAAACCACATGGTCATCTCGTTAGATGCAGAAAAAGCATTTGACAAGATCCAACACCCATTCATGATAAAAGTCTTGGAAAGATCAGGAATTCAAGGCCCATACCTAAACATGATAAAAGCAATCTACAGCAAACCAGTAGCCAACATCAAAGTAAATGGTGAGAAGCTTGAAGCAATCCCTCTAAAATCAGGGACTAGACAAGGCTGTCCACTTTCTCCATACCTATTCAACATTGTACTTGAAGTCCTAGCCAGAGCAATTCGACAACAAAAGGAGATCAAAGGGATACAAATTGGAAAAGATGAAGTCAAAATATCACTCTTTGCAGATGATATGATAGTATATATAAGTGACCCTAAAAATTCCACCAGAGAACTCCTAAGCCTGATAAACAGCCTCGGTGAAGTAGCTGGATATAAAATTAACTCAAACAAATCAATGGCCTTTCTCTACACAAAGAATAAACAGGCTGAGAAAGAAATTAGGGAAACAACACCCTTCTCAATAGTCACAAATAATATAAAATATCTTGGCGTGACTCTAACTAAGGAAGTGAAAGATCTGTATAATAAAAACTTCAAGTCTCTGAAGAAAGAAATTATAGAAGATCTCAGAAGATGGAAAGATCTCCCAAGCTCATGGATTGGCAGGATCAACATTGTAAAAATGGCTATCTTGCCAAAAGCAATCTACAGATTCAATGCAATCCCCATCAAAATTCCAAATCAATTCTTCAACGAATTAGAAAGTGCAATCTGCAAATTCATCTGGAATAACAAAAAACCTAGGATAGCAAAAACTCTTCTCAAGGATAAAAGAACCTCTGGTGGAATCACCATGCCGGACCTAAAGCTCTACTACAGAGCAATTGTGATAAAAACTGCATGGTACTGGTATAGTGACAGACAAATAGACCAATGGAATAGAATTGAAGACCCAGAAATGAACCCACACACCTACGGTCACTTGATCTTCGACAAGGGAGCTAAAAACATCCAGTGGAAGAAAGACAGCATTTTCAACAAATGGTGCTGGCACAACTGGTTGTTAACATGTAGAAGAATGCGAATCGATCCATTCCTATCTCCTTGTACTAAGGTCAAGTCTAAGTGGATCAAGAAACTTCACATAAAACCAGAGACACTGAAACTTATAGAGGAGAAAGTGGGGAAAAGCCTTGAAGATATGGGCACAGGGGAAAAATTCCTGAATAGAACAGTAATGGCTTGTGCTGTAAGATCGAGAATTGACAAGTGGGACCTCATGAAACTACAAAGCTTCTGCAAGGCTAAAGACACCATCAATAAGACAAAAAAACCACCAACAGATTGGGAAAGGATCTTCACCTATCCTAAATCAGACAAGGGACTAATATCCAATATATATAAAGAACTCAAGAAGGTGGACTCCAGAAAGTCAAATAACCCCATTAAAAAATGGGGCTCAGAACTGAACAAAGAATTCTCACCTGAGGAATACCGAATGGCAGAGGCACCTGAAAAAATGTTCAACATCCTTAATCATCAGGGAAATGCAAATCAAAACAACCCTGAGATTCCACCTCACACCAGTCAGAATGGCTAAGATCAAAAATTCAGGTGACAGCAGATGCTGGCGAGGATGTGGAGAAAGAGGAACACTTCTCCATTGTTGGTGGGATTGCAAGCTTGTACAACCACTCTGGAAATCAGTCTGGCGGTTCCTAAGAAAATTGGACATAGTACTACCGGAGGATCCAGCAATACCTCTTCTGGGCATATATCCAGAAGATGTCCCAACCGGTAAGAAGGACACATGCTCCACTATGTTCATAGCAGCCCTATTTATAATAGCCAGAAGCTGGAAAGAACCCAGATGTCCCTCAACAGAGGAATGGATACAGAAATTATGGTACATTTACACAATGGAGTACTACTCAGCTATTAAAAAGAATGAATTTATGAAATTCCTAGCCAAATGGATGGATCTGGAGGGCATCATCTTGAGTGAGGTAACACAATCACAAAGGAACTCACACAATATCTATTCACTGATAAGTGGATATTAGCCCAAAACTTAGGATACCCAAGATATAAGATACAATTTGCTAAACGCATGAAACTCAAGAAGAATGAAGACCAAAATGTGGACACTGTGCCCCTTCTTAGAATTGGGAACAAAACACCCAGGGAAGGAGTTACAGAGACAAAGTTCGGAGCTGTGATGAAAGGATGGACCATCTAGAGACTGCCGTATCCTGAGATCCATCCCGTAATCAGCTTCTAAACGCTGACACCATTGCATACACTAGCAAGATTTTGCTGAAAGGACCCAAAGATAGCTGTCTCTTGTGAGACTATGCAGGGGCCTAGCAAACACAGGAGTGGATGCTCACAGTCAGCTATTGGATGGATCACAGGGCTCCCAATGGAGAAGCTAGAGAAAGTACCCAAGGAGCTAAAGGGATCTGCAACCCTATAGTTGGAACAACATGATGAACTAACCAGTACCCTGGAGCTCTTGTCTCTAGCTGCATATGTATCGAAAGATGGCCTAGTCGGCCATCACTGGAAAGAGAGGCCCATTGGACTTGCAAACTTTATATGCCCCAATATAGGGGAATGCCAGGGCCAAAAGAATGGGAATGGGAGGGTAGGGAAGTGGGGGGCGCTATGGGGGACTTTTGGGATAGCATTGGAAATGTAATTGAGGAAAATATGTAATAAAAAAAACAGTGAAAAAAAAAGATTTGAGTAACAAAAATGTCTCTCTGAAATGGAAACAAACCTTTCCTTCCTCTAATTTGATTATTGAATGCACTTATAATAGTAACATAAATCTATCTACTAAAACAGACAAAATAAATTTTAAGTCAGAAACTGAAAAGAGAGTGAAGGTCCCAGCTTAGCATTACAAACTCCATGTTGCTTTCAGACTCCTTTTTATGATTTACTGAGTGAACTCAGCTACTAGAAAAAAAAAAACAGTTGCTCTAAGAACCATGTCACCCTGGCGACAATCACAATTCCCCAGTGCTAAACAGTCAGGCCCTGCCTCAGAGAAAGCAAAAACTAAAACAAACAAAACAAAACTAAAATGAGAGGGGGGAAGAAGAGGGAGAAGAAGAAGAAGAAGAAGAAGAAGAAGAAGAAGAAGAAGAAGAAGAAGAAGAAGAAGAAGAGGAAGAGGAAGAGGAAGAGGAAGAGGAAGAGGAAGAGGAAGAGGAAGAGGAAGAGGAAGAGGAGGAAGAGGGAGAAGAGGAAGAGGAGGAGGAGGAGGAGGAGGAAGGAGGAAGGAGGAGGAAGGTGGAGGGTGAGAGGGAGGGGCAGAAGAAGAAGAAACAAAAAATAACAATGAAACAGTGTTTGTTAGGTTAGGTTTTAAAAAAAAATGAATAAAAGATGACACACTCTTATGCTTAAAAAATAGCCCAAAATAAATGAAATCATAAAAGAAAATCATTAAAACCCAATACTGTATAAATCAAAGGGCCATACCTACTACAGTGAACAAGAGAACAACAAATCTGACCATCTCAGATACAGAGATAAACTTCTAGATATATTGCAACTCAATACTTCTAAATCAAGAACACTGGAAAGATGAACAAAACAGTGAGTTAGAAATTGAACCAATAATTCAAAATCTCTCATCAATTAAGATCCAAGATCATATAGAGTTCACTGGTACCATCTAATGACAATTAGAAAAGATAATATACATTATTTTAACGTTTAAAAAATTAGTATCAGTCTCAACCCATAAAATCAAACTCACTACCTTCCTGTTTCAGTCCCTGGAGTAGGTACTATTACCACTGTACACACTTTAATATGAACAACTCATACATTTTCTACACAAGCAGACCAAGAAAGAATAATTCAAAACTCCTTTTATAATGTCATATTACATTGAAACAAAGCCTAAATAAGGAAAGAGCAAGCAAAGAAAAACTACAGAAGAGTATGCCTGCCTGATACACTCAGGAGCAGCCAACCTCAGCATATATTACAAAACTAAACTCAACAATACATTGAAATGTTCATAAATCATGACCGAGTTGCTTTCCACCCTGGCATGCAAAGACGGTTCAACGTAGGCAAATCAATAAATGTGGTATTCCAGCCCAGTAGAGTAAGTACAGGATGGTAGGGTCACTGCATGGAGTCTGTGGTAAGGAGCACCAGACCTGCACAACAGCTTCAAGCCAGGAGGGGGAACTGGATAAAGAGACACACCCCTAACCAAGAAACTAGTATCAAGAAATACCTTCTGCCAAAGGTGAAATCCATTTTTTAAACTTATATCTTTATTTTTTAAAAAAGACTTATTTATCTTATCATATATATATATATATATATATATATATATATGTATGTATATATATATGTGTATATATATGAGAACACTGTAGCTATACAGATGGTTGTGAGCCATCATGTAGTTGCTCAGATTTGAACTCAGGACCTTCAGAAGATCAGTCAGTGCTCTTACCCCCTGAGCCATCTCTCCAGCACTGGGAAATCCATTCTTGCCACTCAAGTGCCGTTGGGTATATAGACTCACCTGAGGGAAGATCTTTTGCATATAAATTGTTGATCAACACAAAATGAATTCAGTGTGAGTCTATGCCAGTGCCTGGCAAACACAGAAGTGGATGCTCACAGTCATCTATAGAATGGAACACAGTGCCCCCAATAGAGGAGCTAGAGAAAGTACCCAAGGAACTGAAGAGGTCTGCAGCCCTATAGGTGGAACAACAATACGAACTAACCAGTACCCCCAGAGCTTGTGTCTCTAGCTGCATATGTAACAGAAGATGGCCTAGTCCGCCATCATTGGAGGCCAAAAAGAGGCCCCTAGGTCTTGCAAACTTTATATACCTCAGTACAGGGGAATGCCAGGGCCAAGAAGTGGGAGTGGGTGGGTTGGGGAGCAGGGCAGGGGTGGGCATAGGGAACTTTTGGGATAGCATTTGAAATGTAAATAAAGAAAAAATCTAATAAAAAAAGAAATGTAAATGAAGAAAACATCTAATTAAAAAGGATAATAAAAAATGAATTCGGTGATGTCTTTTCTTCATTTTGCTTTATTTTGATCTTTTTAATCTTATTAGCTCTTTGCTTTGTTTTCTTGAATTTGATTTGTTTTGTTTTCTTTTTTTATTATTGCTTTTTAAGGTTTTCTTTTACATTCCTTTTGTGTTGTTGTTGTTGTTACAGAGAGAGAAAGAATGCAAATGAGAGTATGTAGGGAAGTAGAGAGAATATGCTAAGAGTTAGGGAAAGAGAAAAATCATAAAAACTAACAAAATGAACTATATTATAAAGAAAGATTTTTTTAAATAAACTATTTCCTACCTTAACAAAGAAAACAAAAAACATATGTAACAATGGAAATTATTTACACTTGATATTTGATAAAAGATTTAACTCCATAGTTTACAATTCAATCACAAAAATAATCCAAATAATTTTATTTTGCAAATAGGAAAGAGATCTGAATAGATAAGGTACAAAATATTATGTTGCAGATATTTAACAAGTGTGTTTAGAAATATCTAACACCTTTAGTTTCAAGGGATTTCAAACAAAGCCTCAAGGGAGTTGAGTGTTGCCAAGATGTCAAAAGACAAAAATATATGTAAGGATGTAGGCTAAAATAGCTCAAACCCTGTTGGTGTGAATATAAACTATTATTCTCCTTATAATGCATAGTGTAAAGACACTGAAAAAGTAAAATCAGGGCTCACAGATAATCCAGCAATCTCATTTCCTGGTATAAATCCAAATGGGATTAATAAATGAGTTCTTAAGGAGATATTTTTCACTAGTATGTCCAGCATTGCATAATTCACAATAGATGAAATAGAAGAAAATATATTTGTGCATATATGTGTTCATATACATATATCCAAGTAATAGATACATATTAATATGTGTACATATATGTGTATGTGTGTGTAATTGTGTATATGTATAATATTATATAATATGTGTACAATGTACACACACATATATATGTGTATATATATATAGAGAGAGAGGAAGAGAGAGAGAGGAAGAGAGAGAGAGAGTGTGTGTGTGCTACGAGTACTATTCAGCTTTAAAAGAACAAAATTCTATTGTTAAGAGCACCATACCATGAGGATAGCAGGGACTGAACTCGGGATGTTAAGCTTGCCATGGATCTCACTGACCTTAGAAGTATCTCTCTATTCCTGTTTTTTGAGCTCATTTGGTGCATAGCTCCTGAGTGTTCAATGCTGAGAAGTGTCTATGTCTATGTATGTATGTAAGTGTCTAACATACATACATAAGTGTCTAACCCTGTATGTCTATAGGTTATTGTGGTGTCAGCCCTCAGGAGGATATGGCTTACCCTTCTTCTGAGAGATTGTGTTGGGGACTGTCTGCCACACTCTTCATGCTGTTTATATATTTGCAAACTGTGCATTGAAGTCTCTCATCAAAAGTGATAGCATGGAGAAGTAGAGTTATCTGAGGGACAACTGCGTCACCAGGGCTCTCTGCCCTCATGAGAGTGAGGGTAGAGATCTTTACAGAGGAGACAGAAGGACCTACCTTTTTCTTTGTACTGTGTGAGGATGAGTGACAGTCACCATCTAGAAGAGAGAGCAGCCAACACCAAACACAGAATCTGCTGGCACATGATTTGGCCTTTGCAGCCTCTAGAGCTGGCTAATGCATTTCCATCATTGTTATTTAACAGTTGTTCAGTCTAATGCACAATAAATAGTGTAGCATCCTGAACAGACTGGGCTATTATCCATCATGGTAAGCCATATTAAGACTGCTTTCCTGAAAGCCAGCGTGAGTGTGCTCTTGTGCATGAAAAATGCTTATGTGTGCACATCAGATAGGCACCTATTGTTTCTGGGGTGTTTCTGCATGAAAACTCTTTACAGTGGGTTTTTGACAACCCTTGGCTGCTTCTCCTGGGTGTACTTTGCAGCCTAGTCACTCAACCCAGATCTTTGTTTTGCATTGACAGGGTAAAGTAGCATGACCCCCACTTTGTTTCGAGCCTGCAAGCCACAACTCAGGCAGCAGTTCTGTGTGTTTCTTACACTGCTGTGACTCATCTGATACCTTCGCACTGTTGTTTCTGCGAGAGTTCGTACTTGACCTTGAGGCCCAGGGGGGGTACTGTTCCTTATTCTTCTATCTCAACCCCATGCCTGGCTTTATGGTGTATTTGTCTGTATACTTGGGTGGTTTTCTTGTGAAATACCAAATTACATGGATTTCAACGCTGGGGAAATGGTAGACACCTGCTCGCAGGAGTGGAAAGTATTTCTTTAGGTAGAGATAGAATGTGTGTTAGTCTTAAAAGCTCAGTAGTGTTTAGACGTGGGTTGAGGTAGGAAGAACACGTGTGAAGAACATCATAACGAGCCAGAGAGAGCCCTGGGATGGTGAGGTACCACGGGGAGCCGCCCTTTACCTAATGAAAGGTAAGATACTTCACCTATGAGGTTCACAGCAGTGTCAAATCGTTTGAAAAGCCGATGCCTAATGTCTGAATAATTTTTTAATTAGATATTTTCTTTATTTACATTTCAAATGTTATCCCCTTTCTTTGTTTCCCCCTCTGAAAAGCCCCTATCCTATCCCTGGTCCCCCTGCTCACCAACCCACCCACTCCTGCTTCCCTGTACCGGAGTACACATAGAGGGACTCATGGCTACAGCCACACATGTAGCAGAGGATGGCCTTGTTGGACATCAATGGGAGGAGAGGCCCTTGGTCTGAATACTTCTCAGAGAGTGCTTTAAGACTCTTCCCCATGAGGAAAGTGGAGTGAGCTACAGAGACAGCTAGGAAAGGACCAAATGTGAAACACCTGGAATGCATTTAGATAACACAGGGCTGGATGCACAGTAGAGGAATGATCAGATTTTCATGCAGCTTACGAGGCAGCAGGGGCTTGCACCGGCCAGGCAATCTGGGCTTCCCCTTCTCTCCGCATATCGTTGTTCCAGTCTGCTCCTAATTCTTTTAGCTGATTGCCAGTATTCTCACTTCCGAGAGGACTGATGACATCACAGCAAAACCTTGTCACTTCCATGAGTGACAGAGACCCAGCATTGCTCAGACCAATGTGCGCTTTCTTGTAGCTACTAGCGCTCACTCAGGGAGAGGAAATACTGACTTTATTAAAGATCAACTCACACTTATGGATAAAATTACTTTCTTCTCTTTCAAATTCCAAAGTTACGCATTTCCAGTGTAATCCATCAGTGACTATGGGGAAACTAATTCCCCTCACCCTTCAACGCTTCGGTTGCAGGCTTTTAGATGGCTTTAAATGCTATTAAGAGTAATGTATTTTAGAAGTACGGTTTTGTCTTGAAGATTCCTTTGTCACTTATTCAAGATTCCCCCCCACCCCACCCCCGATTATTATTTTCTAAAATAAACTTTGAAGTTCAGTTCAGTGATTGCTAATATTTCTTTTGATAGAGGATACCTGATTTTATTATATGTGAGGATTAAAGTCAGGGGCCAAAGTAAATAGAGAGAGCTCATCATTTATTTATTTATTTATTTATTTTATTTTCTACGACCCACTCAGAGAAAATTAAAGTTTCATCTGACAAAAGAAGCTTTAAGAAGGATATGCCCTCCCTCCGCCTAGCAAATGTTAGAGAGGATTATTTACTGCAGGTCACTATTTAGCCATGATGCTGGAGAAATATCACACACAGTATCGATGTGCCTACAGGTGCTGAGAAGCACATTGACAGGAAATAAAATGAAATTAAACACCGGGCAGCTCCATATGTCCTGTTACAACTTATTTTCAACACAAATTCCTAGTTTAGATGTGACTGCTACCAACTGATGAACTATGTTATGAAAAAAAAAAAGAAAAGAAGAGACTATTAGCTCACTATTTAATTCCCATTTTTATGTATTCAACTATATTTGAATTTCTCAGCCAAGATTTTAATTGATTTTTTTTTGTAGTAGCTGGTTGTTAATAGGACAATTTGTCAATACAGTAATAAAACAATTGTCTCTGCTAACTTGGGCAGTTCAGCTCATCAGATAACAAAGTTGACTTTTGTTTCATTAATCGGTTGCAGGTGTGGGGGCTTTTGGAAGAAAGATACAAATCCCCATGGAGTTGTGGAAATCTGGGTCAGAGGTCAGGGAGAAATTAGTTAAGCCTGGTGGGTCAACCGTGCTCTAGACAGGTGTCTCAGCCTTGTCTCCCTGTCTTTTCCTGTGCTTTTACTTAAACATGGGTCTGTTGCACTCGGGCATAGGTCAAGAAAGGGATTTCTCAGTCTAATGAACCAGAAGCCAAAGCTGTGTTGGTCCTGCTTAGAGACACAGAGTCCTCCATGCCTGAGCCAGCACTGAGATATCAAGGTAAAATGTCCTCCTCTGTCATGTATTGTTTCATCTGTGAAAGCTGTGGACACCCAGTCTAAAAAATGGGTGATGGTCCCTAGGGAGACACACACCTTATTTTTTAAGAAAGGAAAATTAAATGTAATATATCCATTCCTGCCAGAAGGGAACAATTTCAGAGGAAAATTGATGTCAATCAAAGGCATTTAATATTTTGAAAATTTCAGTTTTCACATTTTCTTGCTTATCTATAGGCATGACACTTGGAATTCTTGGTCTGGTCCTTGTTATTACACTGTTAACAATCCTTGGCTTATGATGCATGTTTTTGTGTTACTGCCACACTCCGTAATGATGTCATAGCTATTTCTACTACCTACACAGTCATTCAGGACATAGGCTGGATGCAAACCAGGGTATCTGGCACTGAGGACGATCCATGGAAGGACTTAGGAGCGTGACACTTTACAAAACAAGCAACAACACCTGGACACTGTAATTTTTAAAGTATCTTGCAAATAAAAAGCAGAATTTGCAAGGCTTTTATAATAAAGTGTGAGTTAAAAAATGTCTAGAGGTCTTAAAGTCCACAAACCTACATACTTGGTTGAATCTATTTTGCTAACAACATGCTTCCTTAAACAGAGGTCAGCAAACATCTTCCCCTGAGCCTTACCCCAACCTTTTTATTTTTGCTGTTTTATTTTGAAACAAGGTTTTGATCAGTTTCTCAGGTAGCCTCAGGCACTATTTATAACTCAGACTGGCCTTGAATTTGCAGTCCTCTTGTTTTAGCATCTAACAGCGCTGAGATTAAAGACAGGTGTCACTGCGGCTTTGTAAAAAAAAAAAAAAAAAAAAAAAAAAAAGTTAAAATCCCAAGGGAAGCTTAAACTCAGGGGAGAAAAATGAAAACGGAGTTGAGGTAGAAATAATCACAGTGATATCGTCTTCAGGTGAGTTAGCAAGCCCTTAGAAGAAAAAGTAGAAGAGCTATGTTAACACAGTTGAGATCAAACTGGACATCTGTTCGACTGCATTGCAATAATTACTTATGCTTCTTGTTAAGATAATATTGCATGATACTCAAATATTTGAAAGTATGGCATTGATAAAATGGGCATTGTTTCTGGTTATAATTCTGAATTCTAATTTCCTTCCTCTTTTTATTATTTATTTTTGTTTTTGTTTTATATGTACGAGTGTATTGCCTGCAGAGTTGTCTACACCGTGGCCATGCAATTCTCAAGGAGACCAGAAGATGACGTCAGCTCTCCTGGAACTTGACTTAGAGATGGTTAAGAGCCTACATATGGAAGCTGAGAATTTAACTCAGGTCCAACTGCTTTTGTAGCCAGTGCACATGACAGCTAATGCATCTCTCCAGTCACCAATTCTCAATTCTAAAGTGTGTATGTTTTCAATATCAATATTTCAATATCTCTGAGAATCTTCCTAAAATCACTGAGTCACTGTTGTTTGTTTGTTTCTTTGTTTTTCTGGAGAACATGGAAATGTCTGAGGAGAGTTGTCATGACTCACAGAGCGACTGTTTCTATTACATCATGAATGAATCTTCGATTAGGAGAGATATTAGTGTCTTTAGGCCTCCCTTTAACCATCTTAACTTGTGAGATACTGTTCTTATGTTTGCTTGGCTATTTGAGGCAAGCATTAGTTATTGTAACTCAGGCAGACAGCCTTGAACATGAGCCCTCCAGTCTTTGCCTCCCAAATCTGAAGTTGAACCTGAGTCACAATGTCTACCCTATGGGATGTTTTTTCAGTCTATCCATACACCATAATATCCTGTCACTACATAGCTGCAAAATCTGGCAATTATCAGATGTCAGTGCTGTGAACTCAACGGAATTCACCAGTTGCTGGTACCATGTAAGGGAAGTTTGGGTCTTCTGTTCCATGTGTGCAGGCGGTCTCACCAGGCCTCATTTCAACACTGAGTGGTTACTTTTCAAACACTGTATTAAACAAATTAAATGCTCAAATGATGCACTCTCCTAGCAAGTCTCAGAGTGAAGGGATGAGTAGGCTTACATCTCTCACATTTCTGTCTTTGGAAGGCTGAGCTGAACCGGACTCAACTCAGGTAGCCAACTTCAGAGGGTTAGGATACTTCTGCCACACTTGGGGGGTGGGCTACAGTCATACAAATGAGTGTAAGCATCTGCATTCCCCAACGTTTGAACCTAGGAGGATCTATTTCTGGTAGAGCCTGAAGTTCTCAGAAAGAGAAGGGTCAGTAGCCTGAAGAGAGGGGCTTAGAGCTCACAAATAGAAAGCAGAGTGCTGTAGTTTGAATAGCTGTGTCCTCTCATAGCAGCACACCTGTGACTAGAAGATGGGACTTTGGAAAGTCATTACATCATAAGGTCAGAGCCCTGAGAAATAACTGTGTTCTTCTAATAGGGAACCCAAATGTCCCCTAGCCTCTGACACAGACTAGAACACAAAGAAGTGCTCAGACAAAGATGTGAACACAGACCAAGAAGCCAGCCCACACCAAAGGCCGTATCACCAGTTTCTGATCTTGGATATTCACCCTTTACAATGGTGAGCAATGGCTCTCCTGTTCTTACCCTCCCTAGTCAGGGGAGTTTTGTTTTCAGGGCTAACACAGACTATGACTCTAAGTTGAGAACTAAGTCACCAGCTAAGGTTGTGCCAAAGAGGAATGAATCCTAAGCATATTCAAGGAAGTGAAAACATTAGAAACAAAGTCCAATGTGATTGCCTTGAGATGATTCTTACACCTCCCAGCGAAGCTGTGACCCTTCATGTGCAGCCTTGTGTTGTCAGAGTCATAGTGGAGTCCTGTGAATACTGATGCCAAAGTAGCTGGGAGAGTGTGAGTCTGTCTGTCTGTCTGTCTGTCTGTCTCTCTCTCTCTCTCCTAACTGAAGGAAACCCAGAAGAAGGACTCTCAAGCTGTATTGAGAAATTACCATGGTCATCTCCTTTTCTTTAATGTTAACATGCAATATAGCAAGTTGCTCCTGGCCTTTCCATACACAGTTGATGCAAAATGAATTACTGTAATATCAATGTATACAGTGGATTGATCTGGTCGCTGTATTTGTTTACCTTTGCTAGTCCCCAGTAACCACACAGAGAAACCAAGATTTATTTCAAGCTGCACCTCTGTTAGGGTCTGTGTTTTGCTGAAGAATAATATCCCAGATTCAAATAGTATGCAAAAGCAAAAAGCATTGATTTGGCAGAATTTCCTCTAGACAGGGGTCTCCCCATCTGGGAATGGAGATCCCCAGAGGGCTCACAGGCCCAGCTTTTATTGTCAGGGGAATTCCAGGGAGGGATATCTGCCATTTTACCTTGATTGGTTAGTTCAAGCACTCGGGATCTGGGTTCTCCTTTCTGGAAAACAGAAATGTAGGCCCAGTCTCCCAAACAGTTAGTTTGCAGTCTGTCATGGAGTCAGTCTGCCTGTGGATAACTCAGTCCTCTCACCTCAATATCTGGGTAGTTAAATGATCTACCTTTATCCCTCTGTGCTGATCTGGCTACCACCCCTCCCTGTCCCCAGATTTTGGGTAGTTTAATATTGTTCTAGTGCTCTCTGCCTCATCTGCCTGTGGTGTCTTCATGGACCTTCTCCTTTTGGCCAATCTGAATCTCCCTCCTTCTTTGTTCTCCTGCTCCCTCCACCCTTTTCCTTGTTCCTCTCACCCTGAAGCACTCTCTATCCTGTATGCCCCTTCTCATCTCTACATCAACTATCCCCCACTCCCGTCCCCTTCCTCCAAGCCCCATCCTTAAAGCTTCTTTATTCTCCTCCCAAGGCCTTCCTTCTTTTCTGATCGCTCTGAAGAACTCCAAGTCTATATCGCAGGTAACAAAAGGCAGGAACAAAAATTATGGTTCACTAATAGGTAAACCCTGGGACATGCATTCACACACTTGATTTACACGGTTTTACATCAGTGTAAATCAAGTCGAGGCAGCTTGCATAATATCTAGCCTTGACCAAGCTTCAGAAATCCATAAGTTACAGCTCCCTTTTTCTGAGTCCCAACATCCTATCTACGCCTCCAGTTCGGTTGCGATACGAGAAACTGTGACTTCGTGTTACTCATTTCCCATAGGTAACACTGTTCTCTCAAATTACTCTCAAGGAAGCCCTGAAAACAAGGAGAAAATTAAAAGGTCAATAAATATACTTTTTATTCCCAGCAAATTCTTTCCACTTGACTGAAGACCAACACTAACATTGTGTGGTCTTCTTTCTATTTTAAGGACTGGAATTTTAATCATCTTCAAGTAAACTGTCTATTATGTAACTGCATTTTTCTACTATGTAAATTTGATGTACACGCATTAAATTGTTCTCAAATACCAATAGTGGATATTAAACTTTAGTGCCCCAATTTTAAGATTTTACTTAAAAGCACATTAAAAGCCACTTTATTTTGCATGCCCCAATGCAAATTAAAATCAGTTTTATGTTAACATACTCAAACACTCGGGACGCTAGCTAGAAATGCAGTATTCTAGTTTTAGCAATAAATAGAATTATGTATCATGAGGCATGTATGGTGTTAGAATACACTAGACTGTTAATATACAGACACAGTCTAATGGAGAATGGTGGGTAAGACCCTCTGATCTGTCTGATCCTTCTGTTTAGTTAGATCTGAATAAAACATTCACAACAAAAATTTAGTATGGAGATACTGATTTAAATTACTCAGACTGGTCAAGTCTAGACTTGATGCTCACTAGCTGTGTCCCAAATGTCTCTCAATAATGAACGACAGACTACAGAGCTTCACATGGTAGCTCATTGTTACTTGTAAAGGTTTAGCTCAGGTCTTCAGGATGGTTCTTCCTCGATAGGACACTCTTCCAACCCTGCTCTTGCCTAGTGACACTCTGCTGAGTTTTTATTATTAGTGTATCATGAGTTAGAACAAATCATGTTTTATGGTGGGTGTTTATGGTTTGATTCTGGACAACCAGAAAGAACAGCTTCTCCCATCTTGGAAATGAAGCTCTCCTAAACTTAAATTTCTTTCCTCAAACCTTTAGTCATGAAAAGGTTATGTTATAAAACATTTTTGATTCTCTTATTGTCAGTACTATATGACACTTCTTGCTTAGGTACCCACGGGCAACACACAGGGAACTACAATAAATGAATCTTCGTATATACAAAAGACAAATGTGCCCTCACCTGAAGGTAAAATAACTTTAAGCCATATTTTATCCACTATTAATTTTATGTTAATTATTTCTGAAACCTAATATTAAAATAAAGCAAAGGCACATCTTTGCCTTAAATATCTTAAGACAAACAATTTCTACTTGAAAACAAAGGAAATTTATCATAAATACTAAGCTACCAGGTGGCCTCAATACAATGACATAAATCTGATGCATTTAAAAATTATACACAACTATTTGAAATGATTTTACATTTTTATATTTTAGAATTGGCAAGAAAATAAATGTCATAGTTTTCCTACTGTTTTAAAATTAAATAGATGCTCAATTTTGTAGGTGAGCTCTCTGTCAGTGCCAAACAATGATTGCCAAGTATGTGGCAGACAGTGCCAGGCTGTCATTTGCCTTTATTCAATTACAAAGTGACTACAGAAAATGTCTCTTCTGTGCTATCCAGAGCTGTTGCCCATGGGTTCTCACTGCCCAGAATTAATGTCCTTCTGATTTCAGTAGAATTGAAAATGCACTCATCAAAAATTAATTAAGTTGTTGGGTTTTGGGTTTTTTTTTTTCTTTCTCAAAACCTAATATTTCTAAAAGTGACCCAACACTTGAGATTAGATGCACCAAAGGCCCTAGGGGAAAACCTACCACATTATTCAACCAAAGGAACGTCGTAGTAAGTTGACTCCAAATGACATATTCTTGTGCTCATAAAATCACTCAGCCCTTATTGGAGAAGCCACTTCCTGCAGCAGATGTTATTTAGCACAGAGACCCACAACTGGACAATGTGCAGAGATAGAAACTTTGGAGAACTCGGCTCCAAATGTGCTTTCTTCGTAAAACCCTTTCCCTAAAAGTCCAGAGACCTACACAGAAGAGGAGGCAGGAGGAGTGTAAGGAACACAGGTGGTGGATGACTCCAAGGGACCATCTCCCAGACACAAGAGGACTGTGACAACATGTGTAAGTCACACGTGGATTTAAAACCGACAAAGACAGGCAGTGAGAGGAGGCAATGGACACAAAGCCCATCTTTAAGCAGGATGCTATTTGCAATCATTACCTGCCGGCAGAGAGGAAATCGATTCTTTTCCAATAGAGTGTCACTTGGTATATCAACCACACTCCAGGTCAGGCCTCATGCTCAGAGAAACTGACCAGTGTAAAATGTTCCCATGTTTTCTGTGTGATTTTGTTTTGTTTTGGTATTTTTTTTCTGTCTTAGTGATTTTATTGTTGTTTGTTTTGATTGTCATTTGTTTTTATTTTTCTCTTTGAGAGAGTGAGAGAGAAATCCCGTAAAGTTGGGTGAGTGGAAAGATATCAAGACTATAGGAGAAGTTAGGGGGAAAATATGATAAAAAATATTATATAAAAATTTTGAATAAAAACTATACTTAATGACATATTAAGTTTTTTAAAGGTTTATTTATTTTTTTTTATTAGGTATGTATTTCATTTACATTTCCAATGCTATCCCAAAAGTTCCCCACACCCTCCCCCACCGACTCCCCCACCCACCCAATCCCACTTCTTGGCTCTGGCTTTCCCCTGTACTGAGGCAGATAAAGTTTGCACAACCAATGGGCCTCTCTTTCCACTGATGGCCAACTAGGCCATCTTCTGATTCATATGCAGCTAGAGACACGAGCTCCGGGGGGTTAAAAGCTGTACTTGGTATGATACAGCAATTAGAATAGATGGAAGACAAAGTGATACCACCTTTTATGCCCACCAAAGTAGAGTTTTAAGTACAGCTTTAAATGATAACCCATAGACATTTAGGCTTCTGAAAGCTTCTAGAAGGTATCTATGTATCTCCTGTTGAAGGCAATGAAAAGTATATCCAATTACATTAACTTTACTCGGCAATATTGCTCAAGACACTCCATTTTGCACATGTTTTATTTTGTTTTCTAGCCATAGATAACTTAAACCATGTCTGAATTGAGTCTTTCTGCTAGACTTACTAAAATTATCCATTCTGCTCTCTCCTATGCTATGGAGAACCAACTGCATACACCCTCATCCCCATCATCTCTGGACCCAGTATAGTCATCATAGTCACCTTGTCAGGTCGTTGTGAGGTAATGCCACTGAGGTGCAGTTAAACCCAGCACCTTTTTGACCAGGTAAATTGGTTATCAGAGCACATACATACATCATAGTATTCTACTTCAATAAAAAATGTATAGAAACAAATACCGAAAACAACATAACTTGGATGCACAGAGAATTGTGGCTTCTGAGATTTCAGCCATATTCTCTATGGCCCTGTTGGCTCAGCAGCTCACAGCCTTCTAGGCATGTGTGGGAGATCAGCTATGTGGGTGCGGTGAGCCTCTGAGGTCAGTACAGCTGTCCTAGGAGGTGGAGGATTTTAAGACTGCCACTAGGAAAGCTGCAGACTCATCTCAGTGTCCCATTGCCATCTGTTGATTCTCCGAAGATTGCAGTGGGGCAGTATCTTCTATGTGAATGCATCTAAAATAAAGATTAATTAAAATGCATTTAACCTAAATGTTATGATTATATGTCTATGCCTGTTCCCTTATTGGCATAAAACATATGTTAGGGGTAGTTTTATAAACTACCAATAGGTGGGCACATTTTAATGCTATTAGGTAAGAAAAATGGGAATCCTTGAGCTTTCTACTTAATCCATTTTAAAAAATTATTAATAGTCATTTGGTAACAGGGACCCTGTAAATTATACTTTTGTTTTTAAATACCTTTGTTTTTACATATACATATATATTGTTTGATGAACCAAATGTTGATTCTTTCTGCAGCATTTTTGATAAGGATTTCTATTAAACTTCATGAATATAATATTTACTTAAATATATTCCAGTGTGAATTGAACTGTTATTCAATCTGCAGTTAGTAAAACTTTAGAAAAAAAGTGCTGGTAGATAATATATGGACCCATGTGCCTGTGTGTGTGCACGTGTGCATGTGTGTGTGAAAGAGAGTTTGTAAAATCCTGTGCCTTCTCTTAAGGCAGCATAGGGCATAGTTGTTTTCAAGCAAGCCTCGGACTCCTACCGCTCCAGCTGTCATGTGTAATTAAACATTTGGCCTCCACAATTACTCTACCGCGTACATATGCCAGCGTCTCAAGCCTGGAATATGCATTTCAAAGAAGTATAATTCCCTGGAAATCCTAACTTGACAGGAGCAAAGACAGCCTGAAGGAAAGTAGTCACTGAAAACTGTAAGGTCGGGATCTGATGATTAAAAAGGGAGCTTCAAGAAGGCCGGCCCTTAAGTAAACCAGTGGGGAAAGCAAGGGAAGTCGGCAAGCAAACTTCTGCACTGGGATTCTGACTGGGAACCTCTTGGGGTAATTTAATATTATCAGTGTGGTTCACCTTGCTGCATTCATCTTGCCATTAATATCATTTAAGCAGATATTTTTCCTAAAGCACTCTTAGAATCACTGATTTCCTCATGAATCTTTAAAACGTTAAATTGATGATTCACGTTAAGTCTGGAGTTGATCTTTTCAGAAAACATTCCTCTCCATCTCTCTCTGCCCCTCACCCAGCTCGTGAAACTCCGATGACTCCACTTCCCAATAGATTCTGATATTGCAGAAAAATAGAGGCACAGAACGCTGAGTTGACATTTTCACTACAAATACGTTTGTAGCGATTTGTCTCAATTACATTTCCAATTGTACAAGGATAAAGCCAGTCATATAATTGCCATTAAAATGCAATTTTTAGTAGAGGCATTTGAATAAACTAATATATTAACAAAACTGCCATTTTTTTTTCAGGCATGTCTCTTAGATGTAGTCGGCATTATGCATGCTGTAATCAGAAAGTACATAAAAATGTTCTCAAATAGCTTCAAAAAGAACTGCGATAACTAAGCAGCATCCTTCCACTTCTCAGAAAATATGAATTCACCCCAAAGCCAACCCACACTCGAGTTGTCTCTCCTCCTGGCAGTAGTACAGACATAAGGTGCACATGATCATGAATACTCAGGACTGACTTCCTTTTTTCATGTCAGAATTTTACTGGAAGGTGCAGCTGTGTGACTTATAATACATACTATTTGTGGGATGCAGTTTTTACATTTTCATCTAGAATGCAATGCAAGTATTTATTGTCTTCCTCAAGGTACCATGCAGTAAATAATGCCTTAGCATCCACCGAACACCCATGTGATACAGTTGCTACCACTGTGGAAGTCTCGAACCAATAAAAATAAATAGTTTTCCATCTCCCTTTAAAATGGAAGAATTTACTATTATTTAAGTTGCTCCTTGGTCTTTGCATGTCAGATGAGACTTGTGAATGTTTTCCAGATTAAGAGAGGTGGCTTTGACAGAGGGGACAAATCTTTACGCTAAAGTGCAATCATCTCTGAAGTCTCCAATTGAGTACAGAGAGAAGAAATCAAAGAAACATCTGCATTTTCCTGCCTCGGTACGTCTTCAAGGATTCATCTAAACTATAATCTTACCTATACTGTTATAATTACATCAGACAAATTTGGAACAAATGTCGCATTTCGGGCAAAACTGGGAAATATATCAAGTAACTGGAGATGAGGACTTTGAATCTTCTGAAAACAAACAACAACAACAAAAATAGACACAAATAAACCAGGAGCAATTTTCAAATAGACAGGATGAAAGTCATTGATCCAATTATGTTTATGTGACAAAATAAATGTAAAGGTTTTTTTCTGCCCAGCTTATCTCTGGCTATAGGCTGTGAGCAGTCCACAGGCACTTTTGGCATATACAGCATACTTCACTCAAGATGACAACTTTTGGATACCTTCAAGACCCAGGACATGCTGCATTTTGTATTTTCAGAATATCTTCCAAACCGTGCACTCTGTACTGCATCAGATTTATAAAAAAGTTCTTGGGGCTGATAAAACAGCTTAGAGGATAAAAGGCTTGTTGCCAACCCTTGGTGACCTAGGTTCAATCCCCAGGGCTGGTGTGATAGAAAAGGAGCAGCAGTTTGTTCTCTAACCTCCACATGGATGGTACGTATACCCATACCCTGGCATACACATAACAACGAGAAATAAACCAATCAAATAAAACAAAGAAAGGAAAACCAATTCTAACATATGTTTTCTTCATCTGTGGATTTCACAGTGTTAAAGTTGTTTGTTTTGCTAAGTGGGTTCTCGAAAGAGGTGGCAAAGCATATGATTATAACTGTACTGACAGATGACTTTGTTGTATATGTAGAAAATGTCAAATAATCTAAAAATAATTTACCAAGAAACTTTAATAAACAGATTTGGCAAGAGGCTCTGAACACAAGCTAAATATATAAAATATGACTGAATTTCTAACAGAAGCATTAAGAAGTTTAGAAACTAAAAAATTTAAAGTATCAAGTTAACATAAGATGAAATATAGAAGTATAAATCAGTCAAAATAAGTGTGGTACCTGGTGGGAAGTGCAAACAGAGAAAGAAGCCAAGGAAGAGATTGCCAATCAAGGTGTTTGGAAATGTGTACAATATTATGTGCAATGATGTGTGCTGAGTTGATTGTTCAATGCTATGCTGTGTGCAACACTGTGTGTTATGTGCTTTGCTATGCCATGTGCCATACTGTATGCTGTAAGTTTTGTTATGTGCCATGCTGTGCTCCACGGTGTACATTGTGATCTATGTCCTGCTGTCTCCCATATTGTATGCCCTATGCTGTATTCTATACCATGTTGTATGCTGTATTGTATGTTCTATGCCTTGTTCTATACTGAGTCCAACCAGGAGGCTCAGAGTTTTAGTAAAATGTTTGGTTGTTCCATCCTGATCCACAAGCTGACTCCATCCAAACACAATCTTAGGAATTTTAGAAACTGACACATTAATCTCAAACAATTGGTTAGGAACGTGGAAGAGACATAGACTAGCTAGATGACTGAAAATAATCAAGCCAAAGTGCTTCCATGTCCATTATGGTAAAGCCAGATGGTGTTGTGTTTAAATAACCAAAACCAAAACAGACAGACAAACAAGCACAACTGTGAGAGCCACACACCAGAAACCAAACCACGCTGTGAGGCCAATGAACTTCACTGATTGTGAAAGAAATTTGTTCTGCCGAGTGGGAAAGGAAGCAACTTGTTTCAGCGTAAGCACCAGAAATAATTGGATGTTTGTATCCGAATAAACAAAAAGAATATCTTTTAAGCATGCCTTCCAAATTTTAATGTGAAATAGATGTAATATAGTTGCAATGTAACTCTGATTAAAAAGCTGCAGGGTATAAACCTTTGGAAAATAGCACAAGGAAAAGACGCTTCTGGTCCTGATGGAGATGAACATCTCTTAGCCCAGGCATGATTGATTAAGGGGGAAACTGATAGTAGCTTGAAAGCTTTTTATTTGTTCGTTCGTTTGTTTGTTTGTTTGACTGATTTTTTTTAAGAACACGACTAATCTGGGCATGGTTAATCCTGCTACCTTGGATGATAAAAAGTTTGAAGGCAACCGGAATGAGAGAGCAACAAGACCCTGCCACTAAATAAATAAACCAATAAATGTGAATCAACTGTTACTTCATTTACCAGAATATTATTCAACATTAAAGAGAAGCAAACCATTACTAAAAAACCCAATATGGATCCACTGTCTGAGCCATGTGCTAGTCAACAAGACTCAGGCTAACACTCTTTATTCTATGCACGCGACACTTCCCTGACACAGCAGAAGCCCTCTGGTTTCCAGAGTCCTGAAGTAAGGAAGACACTTGCCTGTGAAGGCAAGTATAAGGATTTCCAGGGTGTGAAATAGGTCACTATTTCTTTTTCTATATGTCACGATGGGAACACAACACATCCTTTAAAAACATCCAGTAGTACAGCAGTACATAGCTGCAGACTCAACTGCAAGGATGGCTGAGCCAGGAGGACTGCTTGAGCCCAGAGTTCAGAGGTATTCTAGGCAATGAGACCCTATGTAAAAACAAAACAAAACAAAATGAAAAAAAAACAGAAAAACAATAAGCTTAAGTAGTTCATTTCATTAATGCAAATTATATCAGAGTAAGAGAAAAGTGGCGCAGAAATTAGAAGCGATTAAGAGGAAAACTAATACCATTATAGAGGTGAAAGGTGCTTTTCAATAAAGTTGATTAGATCAAGAGGGTATGGAAAAGATTTGAGGGTGTTCTATACAATTAAATAAAATAAACCATCCTTTATTAAGATTGCGGTGACAGGCCCTAGATGAGCAAGTGTCAGTGTACAGAGAGACAGTCCTGGCTTGTGGTGAATACAGCTTAAGGTGGCGACTCTGCATTCCCAGAGAGACGCCTTCTGAATTCACAGTGTGACTTTCTAGATCCAGGGAGAGCTTCCTTTGCCGCAAAGGGGGTAAGAAAACACTAGTGAAGTCAATTCTGGTGAAGTCACTTAATTACCTAGCTGAACTACGAGCAATTAAGTAGAGAAACAAATCCACCGAAACAGCCCAACATTTTCTCCGCCAAGGCGCCTCCACAGAGCGGCTAAATTCCTGCCGACAGTAGATCAATGTCAATGAAGATCTGAAGGAGAGGATGTCTCAAGAATTTTATAATCAGATGAAGGTTCCTTCTAGTTCAAACGGGCCAAAGTGACACCAATAATCCCTTCTGGGAAAAATAAAGAATGTTATTTGAAGATGAAATTCAACCAAGTAATAAAATCAAATTACCCCCCCCCACACACACACAACCTTAATGACAGGAGACAAAAGCTATCTTAGATTTCTTTTTAACATTTGTGTGTGCTTAATACACTAGTACTAACAAACACGTTGGTGATCTCAAAGGAAATGTAATCTACAGGCACAAACACAGAGATGGGTAGTAAACTGCACACAGGCATGCGACTGAATAAACTACTTCATCTTGGGGGAAACACAGGATGGCACTAAGACTATATCAACGTTTACTGAACAAAAACAAGTGACATTAGAATTATTATCTTATTTTTAAAAAAACTTCCTATAAATTTTCTAGGATGAATAATCACCCACTGAATCCTCCAGGATTCCAATTTTGTTCTCTTCTGGCTATGCAGGTAACAGAAGCCAGCACTGTTTAGGAAACAAGAATGCTGGTGGTGTCTCTTTCTGAGTAACAGGGAATGCAGTGTTTCTTGGTCTGCTTCCCGGACCACTTAAACATTTGGCAATAAATTGGAAATGAGAAAAGAAAGCCAGGCGAAAGCCATAGGAAGCACTGACTTCCATTTGCACAAAAAGAAGCAGCTTTGGATATGGTAATACACAATGTAGCCATGCGCTGATCTGAGCAGCAAGCGTTTATCTCTCTACATTGATATGACAGTGAATCAAACAATCAATAATGCATGGTAAGTAGCTTCCTTTTCTGTACCCCAAAATGTGAACTGGTAATCTGCCTGGAGCCCAGCGTTTTGAGTAACAGTGAAACCCAACTGCTAGACTCCAGACTTTAGCTCTTAGAACCTTTGCTTCAATCATAATTCTATAAATCCTAGACATCACACACACACACACACACACACACACACACACACACACACAAGGCAGCTTATTTATTTGAGGCTCCAACCCTGACAGTCAGCGTGTCAAGCAAAATTTGTAATTAAGTTTATATGCAATTTCCTGGTCTTACTTGGTTTTCATTATTTTGTTTCTGTTTGTTTGTTTGTTTGTTTGTTTGTTTGTTTTATGAATACCTCTACCAGGTAAGGAAAGAAATCCTTGTTCCATAGCAGAATCAAAATGATACATAACATACACATGCACATACACACATATACACAACATACACACTATACACATATACACATAATACATATGTAAACACACATACATACATATACATACACATACACACATACACACATATACACAACATACACATATACACAACATACACACTATACACATATACACATAATACATATGTAAACACACATACATACATATACATATATATGTATATATACACACACATACATACCATACATACACATACACACACATATATACACATATACACATACATACACAGACCTATATACACACACATAAATACATACACACATACAGATACACATATACACACACTTATATACACATATACACATACATGCACACATATGTATATGTATATACACATACATGCATGTACACATACATACAAACATACATACACATATACACATACATACATACATACATATACATATATGCATCTACATAACATATTTAGATTAGTTGAAGAACATTAGAAAGAAGACATACAGCCTTAAAGAAGATCTGAATAGGCTTATGATAGGATTATGGATATTTCCTGTGCTGCTGGTGAGGCATATTGTGCTGAAGGGAGAGGGATGTCTGTTACGCAGCAGCTGAAAGCTTAGTGGACTTACAGTTTGTCAACAAAGAGTAGCACGCCATTCCCCCTGAAGATCTGGTACAATAAACTGACAGTGATTAGAGTAAGAGAGAAAGTCCGTACAGATCAATTGCTACAAAAAAAAGGAGAAAAGACACAACATATGGGAAAATAAACAGAAGAGCGTGAAGTCATGATAACCAGGAATTGTGGCTCATGACTATAAAATCAGTTTTGAGGAAGCTGAGACAGGACTGCTACAGGCTTAAGGATTGCCTGGGCTAACCTTAAGACCCAGTCTTAGTACAGTATCTCCAAAAGTTTACCCACGCTCCCTTTTGTAGGAAAGTGGAGAATGAGAAATTTGCATTCATTTGAGCAGTTACAAGTAATTATAGAGGTGCACAGACAGCCTTAGAGACTTGGGTTAGCATGGAGTAAAGTAAAGAGAAAACTCGGGCTGCTTCTGACAATTCATAGAACATCCAACATCAACATCTACCCCACCCCCAACCCCGGACACAGCGCAATCTCTCTGCAGACGTGGAAGGCAATCTTTAAAGTGCCAGTGCTTCTTAATCAATCCAGGGCTTAGGGAGCTCTAGGGAGCGGCCCTGGAGACTTCTCAGCTGAACCCAAAGAGAAAAGGGCTTTACTGTGAATGCTTTGTGGAACCTTCTTTTCTCTTGTGGAGAGTTTTGATGGTTTTATTTTGATGTTTGTCCTTGGCTCTTAACCCGGTCTTTCTGTATTCTCCAGTTTAACCTCTAACTTGCGCAGCGCCTCCTACCTCAGCCTGCCTAAAGCTGGTTTGACAGGCATGTGCCACCACCACATCCAGCTAGATCTCGTGGTATTAGCTTCCACACAGCCCAAGCTTCCCAGTTTCAAACAAATTGTCATCCAGTGGCGTCTAGGTGGCCTGCACTTCACCAGACAGCATGATGTCAGCATTAAGAAGGTCCTATAAGATCTGAATTATATTCCAGGAAAGAGACAGACAGAACCAGCCAGTTTTGTAATTTTGGCTTTCTGGGGTTCAGAGGACACACGTTCAGTTCCTAGCGCCCATATCGCGCTCACAAGCTCACAGCTACCTGTAGCTCCATCTCCAAGAGACGAAGGGAGCCAGCCACCTCCTCCAAGCTCAGAGGTCACGGGCCCATACATGTATGTATTCACTGCCAAAGACACATACACACACAGTCGTGAAAATTTAAGTAAATAAACCAAAATGTTTCAAAAAACAGTATTTGTCTGATTTTGGGGATTGTCTTAATACAGTGATACCCAGTTATTTTTTATTTGCCCACATATGACAAAATTCAAAAGAAACATAAAGGAGAAAATACCATCTTAAATCAAAGGAACGTCAGTTAACATGAGAAAATGAGGCTTTTTCCCCCCTAATATACCCCCTTTTATGAGACAGAGTTTATCTCTGTAAACTACCTTGGCCTGGACTTTCAGGTTTCCAGTTTTAGAGGTTTGTACCACTAAACCTACAAACTTTTTGCTTTATAAAAAAAAAAAAAGAAAAAAAAAGAATTGAAAAAAGAAGGTAAGGCAAGCTGGGGAAGCTTTCTTTTTCTTTTTGAGTACATCTCTATGGAAAAAATAAAACAGTGGATTTCATTGAAATACTTCCCTGCACGCATATCATGTACTCGTAACATATCTATCTCCCTTACCTGTCCAGCCATTTCTTACCATTCTCTTCCCAAGCATCTCCACAAATCTTCCCATCTGTGAATTGTTGTTTTTGTTGTTTTTTTTTAATTCAAGCCCCTGCATGTGAGAGACAACATGCAATATTTGTCTGATTTTTGGGCTTGTTTTAATGCATTGATGCCCAGTTATTTTTATTCACCCACATAGGACATAATCACCCCTTTTCTTTACAGTTGACTAACACTCCATTTTACATATGCCACACTGCCCCTTAGTCATTTATCTGTTACTAGAAACATAGACTGGTCCCAGGATTTACCTACTGTGAGTTGTGTTCCAGTAGAAATGGATATGCACTCACCTATGTGTATGCTGATTTAAATTTCATTCAGTATAAGGTTGGAAGCCACCTAGAATGGCTAGCATCAAAATCTTCATTTTAAACTGTTGACTTACCGTTAAATAAACAAAAACAATAAAGTCCTCCAATTTATTATTATATGTCAGAAATGGGCTGTGCATACCTATCATCCCAGCAGTGGAGATGGAGGAAGAACTGTGAGTTCAATCCAGCCTCACCAATAAGGATACTTGATCTCATAAAACAGATAAGTAGCCACCTCTCACAAAAAACACAGTTTTGTCTACGTGACCAAGAGCACGGAGTGAAGCTAATGATGTGTTACCTAGGAGCTGAGTTATGAAAGCCAATGCAGCCATTTGCTTGTGGTATTTCCCTCTTCTGCAGAAGGCAGCAACTGTATCATTAGCTCATAAGCGGCTTATGGAGATGGCCATGTGGCAAGGACCTGAAGCCACCTTCCAGAAGACACAGAGTAAATAAAACAGGTCAATATCTAAGCCTTCAGACAGCTGCAGATATCATTGACATCTCAATGGCCCCTTAAGATGAAACCCGAGTTACACCCTTCCCATCAACCACAGTCCAAGCCCTCACCCGTGGAAACCAAGTGAGATAAATTTCTCTTGCTTTCAGTTACTAAGTTGGGTAAAAAAAGAGGGAAGAAGAAAGGGAGGAAGGGAAGGAGGAAAAGAGGGACGGAGAGAGACTTTAGTGTTCAGTTCACCTTCTCCTCATTCAATCTAAAGACCCCATCCTAAAACGATGCCCCTACATTAGGGTCAGTCTTCCCACCTCAGCTGACATACTATGGAAACTCATCCTCAGACATACTCAGAGTTTCATTGTAATTCTAAATCTCATCAAGTTATCAATTAATGTTAACCATCAAATGTTATTTCTTCCCAAGTTACCATTAACATAAAATAAGCATTACACTAAGAGATTTTACTGTACAATTCTGTTTAGAACATGAAGTGTTAACTAACACACCCTTAAATCAACATACATAAAATCCTATGCTTCCAAACTCATGAAACCCAACACCTAATTACTGTTACTCATAAAAGAGCAAAGAACTGAGACCACGCTCATCTTTGCCCACTGCTTAAATTTACGCTACCGTGACTTCTTCTGAACTTGCACTGTTGGGGAATTTAACAGTTTTCTGGAAATGATTGATACTTGGTGTCTTAGTTAGGGCTTTACTACTGTGAACAGACACCATGACCAAGGCAACTCTTGTAAGAACAACATTTAATTGGGGCTGGCTTACAGGTTCAGAGGTTCAGCCATTATCATCAAAGTGGGGTCATGGCAGCATCCAGGCAGGCTTAGTTCAGGAGGAGCTGAGAGTTCTACATCGTCATCTGAAGACTGCTAGCAGAATACTGGCTTCCAGGCAGCTAGGATGAGTCCTAAAGTCCACACCCACAGTGACACACCTCCACCAACAAGGCCACACCTCCTAATAGTGCCATTCCCTGGGCCAAGCATATACCATCCATGATACCTGGATATGTAACTACATGAGAATTATTGACACTGTTGCTCTTACCCACCTTGGTAGGCATACCGTGTGGACTCAGAATGTCTAGGACTTGAGGTATCTGTTTAGGTCTGTGTGCTTGCCAATCCTCCAGTCCAGCAACTCACAACCGTTTATGTCATTTTGCTGTCAATTAAGGCCACTTAAAGGAGACACTCACTTGAAGGAAATGGATGTCTACAGAGCTTACAGATAGATGACAATTCTTGACCACAAACCGAATTCTCTTAGAGTGTGTCAGTTCAACCCTGACAGCTGCAGCAGTGGGCTTCTATGTTGCTATTGATTGGCACTTCTCTTTAATTTTGTTTTATGTTGACTCTTAAAAAAAAAAACCCCAAAACCAACAACAACAAAAAAACTTTTGAAACCACTAGTAGAAACTTCGGTTCAATAAGAGAATTCCTATGACGCTGACAGATAAAAAAAAAAACCATCAACCTATTTTAAAATGTAGGGAACAATGCTGGCGACTATAAACAGACTTAATTTTATGTTGGGTACATTGATATCATATGTGTAATAACAAATACTTTCTCGGAGCCAAGAGGTAGAGAACGGGGTTTCAAAGAGGGAAGTTGAACAATGGTACCATCAGCACCTCTTGATGAAGAAACTTACCTCAGTTATGCCAGAGAGCTGTGCTTGGCTGCTGTGCCGAATGGAATAACAAAGAAGCTTAAGTCGACGTCATACTTAGTCTTAGCTCACAAAAGAAAATGCTACTCGACAGGTGCATGGGGCATTAACACCAGGAGCTCTTCTGGACTCTGCCTCATAACTCTACAACTCAGCTTACCAAGAGAGTCTGTCAAGAGCATCACTAATGTCTCTGCCAGCCTCAGTGCCCCTGCAATAGAGCAACAGCAGGAATGCTTCAAAGTCAGTAAATCGAAGTCGTTTCCCATGCACCTGCTAAGTAAGTGCTATTGATACCAGTGACCTTTGATCAGAATCCTGTTTCCTTTGCCATGGAAGAGCCCCTGGGATGTCTGAGAATGGTACCATTGGGAGGGAACTCTGATCTTCCGGAAAAGCCAGTGTGGGATGGATTGTGTGCAGTATTCCTATTCACAAAGCTGGAGAGCCATTAGAAGAAGGTAGGGCATAAACCATCTGCAGCAGTGTGTGTACCTCAGCTCTGGGTACTCCTACTTCTGTCACATGACACCTCAAAGCCACCAGATTCGGAGGGATTAAAAACGACAGAACTAGGTTGCAGCAACTGGAATTTATCCTTTACACATTGTCTGTTTCCTCCTTCCCCATTATGATTCTCCATCTATATGTCTGTGCGTCTAAATATTTTGGCAAGTGGGAGGAGGTTTCAATGGGATAAAATTGCACAGCTGTGCACTTGAGAAACTGCTTTATATGTACTAATGAATGTGCTTCTTTTAAAGTTTGGATGTTTGAATCAGACAAGCCACCTAACATTTCATTACTTAGTAGAACCTTTTATAAACCCCATGATATAAATAACCACACAATAATAATCAAAGATACAGTGTTCTTATAACTTGATTGGAGTTATTGCAAATTGCTGGTTAGCATCTGTGTCTATATGGATTTATAGCTGCACATGTATGGGAAATCTAGGAAGGGAAAAATGCATGAACAGAAGGATTCAGAGAGAAAATAAAGAAGGTCAATTTGTTTACTTGGTTATTTATCTGCCATAACCTTAACTAAAACACTGATTATATTAGTTTGAAAAATACCATAACTCAAGTGTTTTCTATTTTTAATACATTAGGAGATAAAAACACCTTTAGTATGAGCAAGTGCCAATTATGTCCCAGGATGAACACACACAGAGATCTTATTTATTTACAGTTCAATAACTGGTGAATATTCTCTATATGTATCTGCCATCTGAAAAAAATTATCAGCTGTTCTCATTTGCATGTGTGCTCCCTCACCCACACACTTGCTGGTTTGGCATGCTTAGTGATTAATACTTAAATATATGTATTTGGTGTTTCAATAAAAATTTTAGTTAGTAAACATTATTTTTGTCGTAAGTGGCTTCTTTTGATTTTACACTGTTCATTAAAATATTTGTATTAAAATATGTCAATGTATCAATTTCATGTTAAAATAAAACTTTGCCAGTGTTTACATTTATCAGAACAACTTCGGTGATCATAGTTTATTAGAGTAGGTAGCAGGACTCATGAGATGTCTCAGGGGTCAGTAGCCCACACTGCCCTTCCAGATCACTCAAGGTCTAAAGAAATCCAGCACCTAATATAGCTCTGGCATTTTAGAGTCCCATTAGCAATGGTTCCTAAATTGCATCAATGCAAGGAAATAATTGCCTATTGACTGGTGACTTATACTAAACAAACAAACAAAGATAGCTATAACCATCAACTTGACTAAAAGACACACAAGTACTGGGTATATCATTTCTTCTACTAGAACATCAGCACACAAGACAATCAAGTGAAATATCAAAGTAGGGTTAGAGGAAGACCTCACTGGTGGCAGGCTTTCCTAAAGCACATGGTGTTTTGGGTGTCATCCCCAACAACATGCACACATACACACACACACACACACACACACACACACACACACACTCACCTTAAGCACTGAATTTTCTGAATATATTTAACAGCACTCCAGTTTACACTTTGGTGCATGGCCATGTTCAGATGGCCTCAGTGTTTGTTTAAGATTCGAATTTTTCAAACATGGTCAGCAGCAGGGCCTGGTTTTACCTCTTCCGTAAAAACAGATGAAGGTGATAATGACTCCCCTCAAGTAGTTCAAGTTTTCATTATTTGATAAAGTAGATTTTCTGGTTTTGGAATGCCTGTAGCAACTCAACATATCAGGAGAACAGTTTGAGAAATCCTAATGTGAGTCTTCCATGCTGTTGAAGGAGCACGTCATTCTCAAGCTATTCTCAACCACATTATTCTCAAGGTATTCATCTGGCCCGGTTACCCTCAACTCAAGGTTCCTAGATACTTTCTCAGATGCTGTAGCTAAAGATTTCTGAGTTTCATTTTGACTACTCCACTAAAAAGCAAAAGATTTTTGTTATGTTAGTGGCTGTCTCTACACCCAATAACGAGGGTCCACATTTAATTCCAAGTGGCACATGATCTCCTAAGGCTATGTTTCCCACAACTCATCTCAGGATGCTGGGGACTGTTTTAAGAAAATGTTCTTAAGTGTGAGAAATATGTATATGAACCATTTTAGGCAAAACAAATTTGTCCCATTTTTTAAAAATTTTTTATTAGGTATTTTCCTCATTTACATTTCCAATGCTATCCCAAAAGTCCCCCATACCCTCCCCACCCACCCCCCTACCCACCCACTCCCACTTTTTGGCCCTGGCGTTCCCCTGTACTGGGGCATATAAAGTTTGCAAGTCCAGTGGGCCTCTCTTTCCAGTGATGGCCGACTAGGCCATCTTTTGATACATATGCAGCTAGAGTCAAGAGCTCCTGGGTACGGGTTAGTTCATATTGTTGTTCCACCTATAAGGTTGCAGATCCCTTTAGCTCCATGGGTATTTTCTCTAGCTCCTCCATTGGGGGCCCTGTGATGCATCCAATAGCTGACTGTGAGTATCCACTTATGTGTTTGCTAGGCCCAGGCATGGTCTCACTAGAGACAGCTATATCAGGGTCCTGTCAGCACCATCTTGCTAGTGTATGCAATGGTGTCAGCTTTTGGAGGCTGATTATGGGATGGATCCCTGGATATGGCAGTCTCTAGATGGTCCATCCTTTTGCCACGGCTCCAAACTTTGTCTCTAACTCCTTCCATGGGTATTTTGTTCCCAATTCTAAGATGGGGCAAAGTGTCCACCCTTTGGTCTTCGTTCTTCTTGAGTTTCATGTGTTTTGCAAATTGTAACTTATACCTTGGGTATTCTAAGTTTCTGGGCTAATATCCACTTATCAGTGAGTACATATCATTTGAGTTATTTTGTGATTGGATTACTTCACTCAGGATAATCCCCTCCAGGTCCAACCATTTGCCTAGGAATTTCATAAATTCATTCTTTTTAACAGCTGAGTAGTACTCCATTGTGTAAATGTACCAAATTTTTTGTATCCATTCCTTTGTTGAGGGGCATCTGGGTTCTTTCCAGCTTCTGGCTATTATAAATAAGGCTGCTATGAACATAATGGAGAATGTTTCTTTCTTACTAGTTGGAACATCTTCTGGATATATGCCCAGGAGAGATATTGCGGGATCCTCTGGTAGTACCATGTACAATTTTCTGAGAAACCGCCAGACTGATTTCCAGAGTGGTAGTACAAGTTTGCAATCCCACAAACAGTGGAGGAGTGTTCCTCTTTCTCCACATCCTCGCCAGAATCTACTGTCACCTGAATTTTTGATCTTAGCCATTCTGACTGGTGTGAGGTGGAATCTCAGGGTTGTTTTGATTTGCATTTCCCTGATGATTAAGGATGTTGAATATTTTTTCAGGTGTTTCTCAGCCATTCGGTATTCCTCAGGTGAGAATTCTTTGTTTAGCTCTGAGTCCCATTTTTAATGGGGTTATTTGATTTTCTGGAGTCCACCTTCTTGAGTTCTTTATATATATTGGATATTAGTCCCCTATCTGATTTAGGATAGGTAAAGGTCCTTTCCCAATCTTTTTGTCTTATTGAAGGTGTCTTTTGCCTTACAGAAGCTTTGCAGTTTCATGAGGTCCCATTTGTCAATTCTTGATCTTACAGCACAAGCCATTGCTATTCTATTCAGGAATGTTTCCCCTGTGCCAATATCTTTGAGGCTTTTCCCCACTTTCTCTTCTGTAAGTTTCAGTGTCTCTGGTTTTATGTGGAGCTCCTTGATCCACTTAGATTTGACCTTAGTACAAGGAGATAGGAATGGATCTATTAGCATTCTTCTACATGATAACCACCAGTTGTGCCAGCACCATTTGTTGAAAATGCTGTCTTTTTTCCACTGGATGGTTTTAGCTCCCTTGTCGAAGATCAAGTGACCATAGGTGTGTGGATTCATTTCTGGGTCTTCAATTCTATTCCATTGATCTACTTGTCTGTCATTATACCAGTACCATGCCATTTTTATCACAATTGCACTGTAGTAAAGCTTGAGGTCAGGCATGGTGATTTCATCAGAGGTTCTTTTATCCTTGAGAAGAGTTTTTGTTTGCTATCCTAGGTTTTTTGTTACTCCAGATGAATTTGGAGATTGTTCTTTCTAATTCGTTGAAGAATTGAGTTGGAATTTTGATGGGGATTGCATTGAATCTGTAGATTGCTTTTGACAAGATAGCCATTTTTACAATGTTGATCCTGCCAATCCATGAGCATGGGAGATCTTTCCATCTTCGGAGATCTTCTTTAATTTCTTTCTTCAGAGACTTGAAGTTCTTATCATACAGATCTTTCACTTCCTTAGTTAGAGTCATGCCAAGGTATTTTATAATATTTGTTACTATTGAGAAGGGTGTTGTTTCCCTAATTTCTTTCTCAGCCTGTTTATTCTTCGTGTAGAGAAAGGCCATTGACTTGTTTGAATTAATTTTATTCAAACAAGGGCTGGTATTTGTGTTCTCTTAGTGTCTGTATAACATCTGTCCAGGCTCTTTTGGCTTTCATAGTCTCTGTGAAAAGTCTGGTGTAATTCTGATAAGTCTGCCTTTATATGTTACTTGACCTTTTTCCCTTACTGCTTTTAATATTCTCTCTTTATTTAGTGCATTTGTTGTTCTGATTATTATGTGTCAGGAGGAATTTCTTTTCTGGTCCAGTCTATTTGGAGTTCTGTGGGCTTCTTATATGTTCATGGGCATCTCTTTCTTTAGGTTTCGGAAGTTTTCTTGTATAATTTTGTTGAAGATATTTGCTGGCCCTTTAAGTTGAAAATCTTCATTCTCATCCACTCCTATTATCCGTAGGTTTGGTCTTCTCATTTTGTCCTGGATTTCCTGGATGTTTTGAATTAGCATCTTTTTGCATTTTGTATTTTCTTTGATTGTTGTGCCAATGTTCTCTATGGAATCTTCTGCACCTGAGATTCTCACTTCCATCTCTTGTATTCTGTTGCTGATGCTTCCATCTATGTTTCCAGATTTCTTTCCTAGGTTTTCTATCTCCAGCGTTGCCTCACTTTGGGTTTTCTTTATTGTGTCTACTTCCCTTTTTAGGTCTTGGATGGTTTTATTCAATTCCATCACCTGTTTGGTCATGTTTTCTTGCAATACTTTAAGGGATTTTTGTGCTTCCTCTTTAATGTCTTTTACCTGTTTAGCAGTGTTCTCCTGTATTTCTTTAAGTGAGTTATTAAAGTCCTTTTTGATGTCCTCTACCATCATCATGAAATATGCTTTTAAATCTGGGTCTAGTTTTTCGGGTGTGTTGGGGTGCCCAGGACTGGGTGGGGTGGGAGTGCTGCGTTCTGATGATGGTGAGTGGTCTTGGTTTCTGTTAGTAAGATTCTTGCGTTTGCCTTTCACCATCTGGTAATCTCTGGAGTTAGTTGTAATTGTCTCTGGTTAGATCTTGTTCCTCAGGTGTTTATGTTAGCCTGTATCAGCAGACCTGGGAGACTAGTTCTCTACTGAGTTTCAGTGTTCAGAGTACTCTCTGCAGGTAGGCTCTCCTCTTGCAGGGAAGGTGCCCAGATATCTGGTGTTCGAACCTGCCTCCTGGCAGAAGTTGTGATCCACTCACAGAGGTCTTAAGATCCCGTGGAGTGTCCTTTGTATACCTTTCGTGTGTCCGCAGACTCCACGCTGAAGGTACCCCTGTGCTGGCATGGACCAGAAGAGACTTGTTCCCCTGATCAGGTCGGGTTTTCTGCTTCCCTAATGAATGCAGTCTCAGGTCCCGTGCGATTGGATTGGAGCAGCAGCTGTGTTCCACTCACCAGAGGTCTTAAGATCCCGTGGCTGGTCTTGTGGGTAGCTGGCGGGTGTCAGCCGACTCCATGCCCTAGCTACCTTGGTGCTGGCCAGACTGGAAGGGCCCCCTTTTCTTAATAAGGAAAACTGAAAGGCTATTTCTTCTTACATTAGGAAGACTGAACGTGAAGCAGGGAATGCATTTGCCTTCTGATTATTTTCTTTTTGATGTTTACATTTATTTTCTTCTCTCTGCATGGAATGTTAATATGAAACTCTCACCTGCTACACTCCACATTCCCACCTCCACCATCCCATGACCACCATGGTAGTAAAAAGGTATATGGTATCCAAAACATGTTTATACCTAGATCTATTTTGCTCATTCCAATCAAATACCTCTTTAGTCAAAGTGAATACCTACCAGATTTTAAAATTATTTTTTCTACATGAGTGTGTGTGTGCTTGTGGGTGTGTACATGAACATGTGTGTGAGTGTGTATGTGTGTGTGTGTGTGTGTGTGTGTGAAAATATGGTTAATGTGTGATTAGTGGTTTGGACCAGAAGATACCCTGTAGCTGGAGTTACAGGTACTTGTGAACCACATACGTTGAGTTCTGAGAAATAAACTCAGGTCCTCTGGAACAGCAACAAACACTCTAAACTGCTGAGCCATCTCTGTAGCCAGAAAGAAAGAAAGAAAGAAAGAAAGAAAGAAAGAAAGAAAGAAAGAAAGAAAGAAAGAAAGAGAGAGAGAGAAGGAAGGAAGGGAGGAAGGAGAGAGAGAGAGAGAGAGAAAGTTAGTTAACCATGTGCTGGGCAAAGAAGTTTCTAGTGAATAAACAACCTTGGTTTCTGATTAAGCAATAGTAATCATCTCAAGGAAGAAAGAAATACACACTTTAACCACCAGGATATGGAATATGTGCTACAAAGAGCATAAACCACATTCAATGAATATAGTACAGAAAATAGCAGAAGTTAATGAGATTAGACTTTAAGAACAACGGGATACTCTAAAGGAGTTTTGCAGAAAAAATGGTAATTAATCTCTAAAAGGGTACTACCTCATTCATGACTAACACAAGGAGGAAGTTAATGGTGGAGAGAAGATCTGGGGAAATAACTGATGGGTTGAACTAAGACATTGTGATATGGAAAATTTTATATACAGAAAGACTAACCACTGACACAGAGGCTTTTAAGCAGGGATGAACACCAGCAAAATATCACAAAGTGGTCACCCATCTACAGCTTTGATTAGATGCACGCTACTGTGGAGGTAGACAATGCTCCCAGTTCAGGAATGAGTTCTGAGCGGGCTGAATCTAGCCATCAAGGATTTGACCTTCAAGGCAATTGAGTCCATTCAAGCAATAACCTACTCAAGAGGAAGGGCCATGTACTTGACTGGCTGTAACAGAAACGGTGTGAGGTGGCCATCTAAGCCAAGGAGGTTTCCTCATGAAAGCTATATTTAAAAGATGAGAAGGAACATTATCAGAAGAGAAATGTGAAGAGTCTGGAAAAATCCAATATTTAATTTAGATAATAAAAAGACAAAAAAAGAAGAAGAATTGAGGAAAAAATAAAGGAGGAAAATGTGATGTTATACAATCTTACAAAAAAAATTAGGCGAGGAAGAGAGCAAGACAGCAGACAGCATTACATCACTTGGACAGACAACAGAGTGGAAGCTAGAGAAGGCCCACAAACTTAACCACAATGTTGGCTTAACAGAGCAGGTAAAAATGGGATTGAAGACATTTCTGTTGGCTTCAACAAGATATCAAGAGGGTGGAATCAAGCCGGGCGTGGTGGTGCACGCCTTTAATCCCAGCACTCGGGAGGCAGAGGCAGGCGGATTTCTGAGTTCGAGGCCAGCCTGGTCTACAAAGTGAGCTCCAGGACAGCCAGAGCTATAAAGAGAAACCCTGTCTCAAAAAACCAAAAAAAAAAAAAAAAGAGGGTGGAATCAAGAGTTCTACCCCCAAACTAAAACCTGGAATACTGGAAAATTACTTTCATGGACTTATGCAAAACAAAGATTACTGCCACACTAAAGTCTGGAGTGACCAGTGAATTCTGAATGATACAGTTCCCAAGATTTCCTATATGTGGCAGGATTACTGCCAAGGGCTCACTAAACATTTAAATGTAACTGCAGAATCCCTCGGGATGAAGGATGGCTGGACAGAAATATAGTGTTTGCAACAGCATGGAAAAAAAAAAAAAAAAAACAAGGAAAAGAAAAGAAAAGAAAAAGAAAAAGAAAGAGAAAAAGACAGAGAAAAAGACAGAGAAAAAGAAAAAGAAAAAGAAAAAGAAAAAGAAAAAGAAAAAGAAAAAGAAAAAGAAAAAGAAAAAGAAAAAGAAAAAGAAAAAGAAAAAGAAAAAGAAAAACTAAGCCCGCCCAAGACAGACCAAATCCCAGAATGGAGATGGAAATTCCATTCTGGACATAAAAATCTCACCCCAGCTATGGAACTATTAACAACTGGAAGCTGGTGGGATATTAGGGATGGTTTTCCCTAACTGGGTAGCTCCCAATGAGTCAGCCACACCTCAAGAGAAGACCAAACAGCCAAGAAAATTTGGTCATACAAATTAGCCTAGATAGGTTCAAAATTTAAAATAACAGTGTACACAAGGATGGTGGGTGGGGAAGGAGTGGGTGGATCTGGAGAGAGCTGGGGGAGAGGAAGGGGATATGATCAAACATTGTATTAACTTGTTATTACTTCTTATTTTTATTGCAAAATAGTAGTTAACTAAAAGCTCTTTCAGAGAAATACCTTCCCCATACTTCCATGGACTTTCTTTCAGAGACACCACCAAATTCTCAGTCAATACATGAGAAGATTCGCTCTGAAGGTGAAGTAGCTATTACAAGATCCTCAACAAGTCTTAGATTTCCTAAAATTTTTATAGGAAACGGGACTTTTTTTTTTTTTTTCAGAAGTAAGCATGCCTCAAAGAAACAAAATTAACTCTAGAGACGTTTGGAATGAAAATCAGAAAGAGATTCAGTCTATAAAAGGGATGGAACCCTTGTGCAAGTCTCATCTTTACCATGAGCACAAAAAGACTGAGTTATAATCAGTATAGGCCATGTTAACAAAGCACCCCAACAAATATCAGTGAGTTCAAAGAGCTTAGAAATCACAGCCTTCCTCTCCTCTATTCTTAAAGTGAAGCCTGAAGCCTACAGTGGGAACGTGTATGATGCTTCCATATATATACCTACAACAAACACCTAACAGCCTACATTCAAGATGAAGAAATGCAAATGTTCAGACTGAATGCCTGAAATCTATTATCAGATAGAACATGCTCAAAGCTATACCCAAATTCAAGTGATCATAGACTCTGAAGTGACAAAGGAAATGTTAAAGCCGGGCTCATAGAAATCATAAATATTGGAGCATGAATTTAAAATGTATATGCTTCAAACATAAGCAGTTAAATGGGAAAGATGGAAGTTATATGAGATTAGCAGGGAGAGGGGGCAGAAAGACGAAAGAGGAATTAGAGTAATCAAAAGAAAATCAAACCCGGTGCAACCAAGTAAGAAATGACTTAAACACACATGAGAATCGATGCAGTTGAAAGAATCAACGAGTTTCAAAATAAGCCAATCAAAGCTTCACAGACTGCAATAGAGGAGAGAAAATGTACCAGAGGGAAGAGAGAGAGAGCTGGAGCAGAAGTTATATTAAAGGAGTGGTCGCTAAAATCTTTTCAATATCAATAACCAATCCAGGAAGCTCAGAAGATAAGGAAGTTAAATATAAAACAAATACATAAAAATGAGAGCAAGAAAGAAACACCTGGGCATAGATAAACCTTAGAAAAGCAAAACAGAGATGAAATCCAGTACAGAGTCAGAGTAAAAGGACACTTTAGTCTAGAAATAGTGGTCATTAAAAAAGAAGTGAAAGTCAAAGAATACTTCCCCTCAGGGATGTTAAATCAGCAGAGGAGAACATTCACACAGTAGGCAATGGATACGTGATACTGAGACAAATATTACAGAACAAATAGAAACTTTGTTCTTCAGGAATGTCCTCAAGTCAAACAGATGGGTCTTGGGAGACAATGCCAAATCTGCTGTTTATACATGAAGAAAAAGACATAGCTCAAAGAATGGACTCAGAATAAAACATGTGCAGGTAATGGGATAATGAACAATCTATTTATTTTCTTACTCATAACGACAAATTGAGAGTTAAAATATGCTAACAACACATAATATAATAATAGGTTGTGAAAGAAGGAAAATGATGAAGGCCACGCCATGAAAGATGCAAATGGGATATTAAAATACTCTTAATGGGCAATATCTGTCAGAGCTGTGGAGGGGTGTTCAAAGAGGAGCTGAGTATTTACATTTAACATTTAAAAATAGTTATTAAAAGTGGTCTTTTGGCTCCCAATGAAGGAGCTAGATAAAGTACCAAGGAGCTAAAGGGGTCTGCAACCCTATAGGAAGAACAACAATATGAACTAACCAGTACCCCTCCAGAGCTTGTGTCTCTAGTTGCATATGTAGCAGAGGATGGCCTAGTTGGCCATCAACGGGAGGAGAGGCCCTTGCTCTTGCAAAGATTATATGCCCCAATACAGGGGAATGCCAGGGCCAGGAAATGGGAGTGGGTGGGTTGGGGAGCAGGGCAGGGGGAGGGTATAGGGGACTTTTTGAGAGGAAACTAGGAAAGGGGATAGCATTTGAAATGTAAATGAAGAAAATATCTAATAAAAAATTAACATTAAAAAAAGAATGAGAAAAAATGGTCTTTCTATCACAGGACATGTTGAGAGAATAAGGAAAAGGACACATCTAAAAGAATCATAAAAACATCACAATTAAAAGCAGAACAGGCTTTTAAAAAGGGGTAAGCTAAACACATAAAAATGGATAGAAGATATTTATAAGGACTAAGGTGCCTGTTCCTGTTAACAGTAATTATCAGTTTAACCTGGAGATGGTCTTCACAGAATGATTAAAAATAATTTCTTGTAGGTCTTAGACAACTGTTGTAAGACTCAGGCACACAGTGTGTATAAGAAACACATTTAAGCACATAAACTGATTCAAAGCACAGAGATGGAGAAAGGTGGACTCATACCAGCATCCATCAGAAGGAAACTGTATTCCCTTCCAAAAAGAAGCCACAGTAAAGAGACAGAACCTGAAACACGGATAAAAATCTCAGGAATCTGAAAGCACAAAGCCAATGTTTCAACCTGCTCGTGTGCCACAGACAAGAGCCCTTAGGAGAAAGCATGGACAGTATCCGAAGGAAAGCCATCGAAAGGTCTGCGCTGGAGTCTCACCATCTGCCAGTAGCTGACCATGCAGGCAGGCAGATAGGATGTAGTGACCTAGTATCCAATCTCCTGCAACATGACCAAGCAGCCTTTACAAAGTATTTCATTTAAAGGCAGGAGAATATGACTGCAGCAAACACAAGACAAAGGGGGAGAGTACAGCATTGCCCTTGTCAAATCCTTATTCAAACTCTAAATAGTCAAGGATATTGGTAAAGTCTAGATTGTAAAACATGGCACATGACATGTTTTACATCACTGCTACCTTATGTTTTTTCTTTATTCTTTAGAATTGTATGCATGTGCACAATGAAATTTCATATCACCAGTTCATTTCCCTCTTTAACTCAACCTCCGTTATCCTGAATGTGTCCTCTCCTCACTCTACATCTTTCTTCTTTTTTGCTAACCTGGTATGTTCAATTAGTGCCACCCAAGTGTTCATGGGTGTGAGAGTATTTATTGGCATTAGCAAACCTAGAAGTGGCCACCCACTTAAAACAGACCAATCCTCTTCATTCCAGCAGCTATCAACTCTCAATGGCTCCTCAGCAAGAGGTGGGGCTTGGAGAACACATTAGCCACCTACTCTGGAATCCAGGCTGGCTTGATCTTGTACAGATCTTCTGGCAACCATGGCTGCTCTGAGTTCAGGAATGTGATATCCACGTCCTGTCTCGAAACAGCACTTTACAGCATTCCATTCTGACTCTCAGCAACTCTGTCCTTTTGGACTCTGGAGATTTTTCTTTGAACCTTAGCGATTAGAAGAGGGTGTTTGATAAAGGTGTTTCTTATAGGATTAAATAGTGGGTCTCTTTTTCTTGGCCTTTGGACCAGTTATGACATTGCATTAACTGTTTCACAGTACACATAGAAGCTTCTCTGTTCAAGGCTGAGTGTCATCCAGGTCCATGAGTAAAATAACAATATTTGTAAAGCATTTCAGAGCACGAGCATTCATTAAAATAACAATAGCAGCTTCTATTCTAAAGACTCTGGCATCCCATCCATGGACTTTCTTTCTCTTTCTTTCTTTCTTTCTTTCTTTCTTTCTTTCTTTCTTTCTTTCTTTCTTTCTTTCTTTCTTTCTTCCTTCCTTCCTTCCTTCCTTCCTTCCTTCCTTCCTTCCTTCCTTTCTTTCTTTTAAAAATTTATTTATTTTTTATTAGATATTTTCTTTATATACATTTCAAATGCTATCGCGAAAGTTCCCTATATCCTACCCCCATCCTGCTCCCCAACCCACCCACTCCCACTTCTTAGCCCTGACATTCCCCTGTACTGGGGCAAGATAGAACACAGGGCCCCCAATGGAGAAGCTAGAGAAGGCACCCAAGGAGCAGAAGGGGTCTTCAACCCTATAGGTAGAACAACAGTATGAACTAACCAGTACCCCCAGAGCTCATATCTCTAGCTGCACATGTAGCAGAAGATGGCCTAGTTGGCCATCACTGGGAAGAGAGACCCCTTGGTATTGCAAACTTTATATGCCCCATCCATGGACTTTTGACGAGGATTGTAATGCTGAGTATGAAATTCTCTGCTGCTAAGTAGTTCTCAAATCCATGGAGAAAGCCAGGAATTAGCCCATGTGTCAGGCCAATCTTCCAGAACTTGTCTGGCAGGTCAGCTTCAGAGCATGCATGGTACAGCCTTGGTTAAGTTCACATATGCCACTTTTGCACAAAGCAACCAACACATACAACCTTCTAATATCTCGTGAAAGTTATTCATCAGTGAGTGAAATTCCTGGTTCCTTACAGATTCTCTGTGTGTTTCTCTGTCTCTCTGTGTCTCTCTGTCCCTCTCTATCTGATTCTTTCTTTCCATGTGTGTGTCTGTGTATCTCTCCATCTCTCTCCCTGCTCTGCCTCTCCCTCCTCTACCCCTCTCTCTCCTTCTCCTTCTCCCTTTCCCATCCCTCCCCTTCTCTCTCCCACCACAGGAATCCCATTGATCCACTGCCATTTCTCCATAATCTACTATCTCTCCTCCCTGTCATACCCCTTTCAAAGGTTCTATTCTAGTTTCCTGGGTTTTACTTGTGCTCTAAGCTAAACACAACAAGTAAAGGATTTGAAGCCAGGATCTACTGGTGAGAGAGAATTTGTGGAATTTGTCTTTCTGGTACTAAGTTACCTCATTAGGTATTTTTTTCCAGCTCTATCCATTTAGCTGCCAATTTAATGGTCTAATTATTCTTTATAGCAGAGTAATATTCCATTGTCATATGTCTTCCATTATTCATATCCATTCATCTGTCAATAGACATCATGGTAGAGTATATATTTTCTAGCTATTGTGAATAAAGCACCTAAGAGCAGGGGTGTGCTAGCCCTTCAGTCATGGAGTATCAAGCCATTGTAATATATCCATAAGAGGTAGAGCTAGATATATGGGAGTTCTATTTCTAGTTTTCTAAGAAACCTCCAGACTGGCCTCCAAACTGCTTATACTAGTTAACACTGCCACCAGCAGTCTGCAAGCATTTGTCTTTCAACTCTCTGTGCCAGCATATGCTCTCAATGGCCTCCTGATCATGGTGGTTCTGACTAGGGTGAGAAAGGCTCTTAAAGGAGCTATAATTTGCATTTTCCCTAGTGGTTAAAGGTGTTGAGATTTTAAATAGGTTTTCCTAGCCATTTGTATTTCTTCTTTGGGGAATTTTTCTCCTCGATTCCATGGGCCACTTTTAATTGGATTGCTTATTTTCTTAATGCTTCAGTTGTATTATTAGTTCTCATAGTATAGACACTAATCCTCTGTTAGATGAACAGCTGGCAATGATTTTCTCCCATTCTGTGGGCCACCTATTCACTCATCTGACAGTTTTCTTTGCTGCACAGAAATCGTTCAGTTTCATGAAATCCCACATGTCAGTTGTTGGACTTATTTCCTGTGCTACCAGCATCTAGTTAAGAAAGTCCATTCCTGTGCCTATGAGCTAAAACACTTTTAGCTAGTTTGTTTGTTTCTTTAAATGTGAAGTCTAGTTTCCCCAGTGAGATTTATAGTAGGTGCAGTCTCTTTTTTCCCCCTCTGTATTTTTTGGCATCTTTATAGAAAATCAAGCAGCTTTATTTGTGTAGACTTATGCCTGGGTCTTTTTTATCCCACTGATCAACATGCCTGTAAAATTATTTGGAATTAAAAATGGTATGCTTCCTGTGGTATTCCTTTTTTTGGGATTGATTTAGCTGTAGTTGGTCTGTTGTGCTAACAAATAACATTTTAGTTTATTTTTTTCTTTGCCTCTTAAGAATGGTGTTGGAATTTTGTTTGTAACTGAATAGAATCTGTAGATTGCTTTTGGAAAAACTTGCAATTTTCAAATGATTCTTTTAATCCATGAGCATGGGTTGCCTTTTTTTTTTCTAGTGTATTCTTCAGTTATTTTCTTGAGGGTCCTATATTTTTCATTGTAGAGAATTTCATATCCATTGCTGGGTTATTTCCCAATATTTTTTAACGTTTTTGTGGCTATTGAGAATGGTGTTGTTTCCCTGAATTGTATATTAGTATGTATGTCTTAGGGTCTCTCAGGAGTAGAATTCAATCATCTGAAAACTGGGATATTTCTACTTCTACTTCTCCTGTTGTAGCCTGTTTTCTTCATTTGTCATATTGCTTTCATGAAGACTTCAACCACTTTATTGGATGGAAGTGTAAAGGATACACATCTTTGTCATGTTTCTGATCTTCATGTGAACACTTTTAAGATTTCCCCATTTGGTATAATATTGGTTTCAGTATTGTCATGCAGAGTCATTATGGTCTCTGCATTTCCTTAGTGGATCATAGAGAGATGTAGGATTTCTCAAAGGCGTTTTCAATCTTTTGAGGTGGGAGGATTTCTATCCTTTTATTGATTTACGTGGAAAATTACAATTATTGATTAATATTTGATGAACTATTCCTGTGTCTTTGAAATAAAGCCAGATTGGCCTTGATAAATGACCTTTATCGTGTGATATTTAATTTGATTTGCAAATGTTTCACTGAGAATTTTTAGAATTGCATTCACCAGGGATAACAAATTGTAATATTTCTGTTTGTGGTATTTTTATGTGTTTTGAGTAACACTGAATTCATAAAAAGAGTTTCCAATCCTTCCTTTTCTATTTTATGGAATATTTCTAATCTTATTGGTATTAGTTCTTTGAAGTTCTGATAGAATTCTTCAGTGAATCCATATGTCTCTGGGCTTTCTTCAGGTGGAGACTTTTATTACTACTTCAATCTCAAGATTTATTTAAAATATTTATTACACCTTTGCTTAAATTTTTGTATGCTATAGGCACATTGAATTTCATTAATTTCTTTTATGACTCTCAATTTAATGAAATACAAGTTTTAAAGCTATATCCACATGGTTTTCCATATTTTGTGGGTATCTACAAGACTGTCCCTTTTCATCTCAATTTGTATTTAGTTTTCTCTTTATTTTGGAAAATTTGGCTAAGGGTTTGTTTGGTAAGTTTGTGTTTCCAAAACTCAACTCTTGTTTTGTTTATTCTTTCTACCATTTCCTTTCACTTTATTTCATTAATTCATAAACTGATTTTGATTATTTCCCCTAGTCGACTCTTCAGAGGAGTGGCTTACCTTGTTTTACTGAAGTGCTAGTGGGATTGCAAGCTGATACAACCACTTTAGAAATCAGTTTGATGGTTCCTCAGGAAACTGAACATAGTACTACCTGATGACCCAGCTATACCAGTCCTAAAATATACCCAAAAGATGCTCCAACATTTAATAAGGACAAATGCTCCACTATGTTCATGACAGCCTTATTTATAATCGCCAGAAGCTGGAAAGAACCCAGATGTCCCGCAACAGAGGAATGGATATAGAAAATATGGTACATTGACACAATGGAGTACTACTCAGATACTAAAAACAATGAATTTATGAAATTCTTAAGCAAATGAATGGAACTAGAAAATATCATCCTGAGTGAGGTAACCCAATCGGAAAAGAACACACATGGTATGCACTCACTGACAAGTGGATATTAGCCCAGAAGCTTTAATACCCAAGATATAATTCACAAACCACATGAAACTAAAGAAGAAGGAAGACCAAAATGTGGATACTTCATGCCTTCTTAGAAGGGGAAACACAATACCCATGGAAGGAGTTACAGAGACAAAGTGTGGAGCAGAGACTGAAGGAATGACCATCCAGAGACTGCCCCACCTGGGGATACATCTAATATACAATCACGAAACCTAGACATTTTTGTGGATGCCATCAAGTGCTTACTGACAGAAGTATATTATAGCTGTCTCCAAAGAGGCTCCACCAATGTCTGACAAATATAGAGATGAATCCTCACAGCCTACCATTGGACTGAGCACAGGGTCCCCAATGAAGGAGCTAAAGAATGGACCCAAGGAGCTGAGGGGTTAGCAGCCCCATAGGAGGAAAAGCAATATGAACTAACCAGTAGCCCCAGAGCTCCCAACAAGTACACATGGTGGGACTCATGGCTCCAGATGCATATGTAGTAGAGGATGGCCTAGTTGTTCATGAATGGAAGGAGGGGCCCTTGGTCCTGTGAAGGCTCTATGTCCCAGTGTAGGGGAATGCCAGGGCCAGGAATCCGGTGTAGGTGGGTTGGTGAGCAGGGGGAGGGGGGAAAGGATAGAGGGTTTTTGGAGAGGAAACCAGGAAAGGGAACGACATTTGAAATGTAAATACAGTAAATATTTAATTTTTAAAAAAGATGTATCATTACTTTATTCAGTTGTATCTCTCAAATTTGTTGATGGAGGCACTTGGCTTATGCTTTGATTCCTTGGAGCACTTACTAATTGTGATTTCTCCTCCTTGTGTCTTTCTTCTTGGCAAGGTCACTTTTAACTCTACTTCTGCCACTCCTTCTCATGCTTGCCCTGTACATTTTACAAAATATCTGTCATAATTCCAATGAAGTGATGTGTCCATTTTGCTTGCCTCCTTAACGTCCTAGTAACCACTAGAAAGCAGAAGCAGAAGCCAGAGCATGGGAACATGGATGAACTCAGCACTGAGCCTTCTTTGTGTTTGGAGAAGCCAGTGATGGTTCAGACAGCCTGGCATGGATTGGGAGAGAAAACAGACAGACAGACAGACAGACAGACAGACAGACAGACAGACGGTATTTCAAGTGCCCATAGTTCAGGAGCTATGTTTGCAGCAGGAACGTCACACAGCTTTTACCAATAAAACTTCAGATTGTCTCTTTATACCTCGTTCGAGGTCTCAATGAGCTAGATTAGAATACTAACCAGTCATTGGTAGAGAATCTTATTCTTATAATCACTTATTAGAAATGACAAATCATACATTTCTCCATTTCTGCTTTTATCTTTGACTCACACCAGTGGAGCTCTGAGTATTGCTTTCATTGCCCCAACATTTTAGCTTTTCTTGAAAGACCATTTCCTTTCTAAAATTTGGAATTTACCTCTCTTTGCATCCTGCACCCTGTCAATGGTTTTGCTACCTCAGTTACAATTTGTCTTTGACTACCTTTTTGGAAAATTTCCCTCTACTGTTGGTTTTTATACAGCCAGTGTCACATCAGGGCAAATTAATTACACAAGGTATACTGAGATACTGAAGACTGCTTTGTGAGTTCTCTCATCAGGTAGCAGCAGATTGGAACACTGTGCCTTCAGCCCAGTCATCAGCCCTGTGTTCAGCAGTCCAAAGTAATTATTTAGAAAATGCCATATTCTTTCACATCAGGGATGTCAGGTTGGCAGGAAAATGAAGTCAGCATTTTGCATTACCCACTTGATGTAAATCATTATTAATTTTGGGTAGTGGGTGACTTGAAAGCCTGCCTTTGAGTTGTTTCTCTATGAAGTATTTCAGTGCTCCCTTTGGAAAAACCATTGTACTTTTCCCCAGTAGGTTTTGATTATTTTACTGAGACATGACAAATCATTTTCACTTTTACCTATATGTTTGTCTTTGCTGAAGTCTACTCATTGGAGAATCCCAAGAGAAGACTGAGCATGAAGTTAAAAAGGTAAGAGACATCCAGGCCTTATGTTCTAAATGACCTTTGTCCTCCTCGCTTACACTGAGGAGTAATGTCTAATCTTCTCTTCAGGATTCCTCCGCTGCTCTTCATTTTTCGACAAATTATGATTTGTCCTCATTCCAAATACCAATTCGGTAACACATAATGAAAAATATCATGAACCACACAAGTCATCACACTACTATGTCTTCAGAAATTCTGTCACCCAGACCACTTGAACTTGTTTTGAAGTTGAGATATCTGTATTTGGAAGTCAGAGCATCCCAGTGAGCAGCATTAAGCAATGCTGTATATTGAGAGACCATAACCAGAGTTATTCTTTTTTAATATGAGCAATACTATCTCAGGTTTCTGGTGTTATTAATAGGAAGGCATTGAGGATAGAAATGTACAGCAAACTTCTGAAAGGAGTTTTCAGTTAGAAACCAAGATTTTCAATCATGTTTCTAATATTAGTTCATTTGGTCATATTAAATTTCTGGTACTTGATATACATTAAAACAGTGAAGGCTTTGTTTTATGGGTCTCCTTCCTTATTATGAAATTGGATTTAGTTGCTTCTCTTGAAGTCTACTACTTAGTCAACAGTGAAATGGTATGCTTAAAATTAAAGAGAAGGATATGGCTAAGGGCTATAATTATCCCAAAGAATGATCAAAATCTCCAATATCTCAAGTGGTTGTAACGAATACTTCAAAATACATTGTTCATAAAAAAACCTATACAATGCTTATGTCAAATGAACATAATTTAAAATTTAAGGATGAAGCAAATGATATATTCAGTTCCTATTAAGTATATATAAGGAGTTTGCATTCTCCAACAGCTTAGGATCCATTCTGTTTGAAGCCATTCTGTGGAGTTAGAGATCCAGGAAGCCGCAAACCTAAACCATTTCAGTAGGTGCTCCATGAGGTGAGAGGGCAGCCAGGAAGAACAAGGTTTTACTTTATCCTGCTTTACTCAGGATATTGTTGCAGCACTGACACACAGCAACTTGAAATCAGGTAGTGTTCCACCTTTCCTTCCTAATTTTTATTCAGCATTTCTACCACACCATATGGGTGTGCAGATTCATGATGGACACTTAAGAACCTGGATAAGCATTTCATCTCATAAAACGGTACTAAGGCCAGTGACAGCATCTGGATGGTGACATTACAACAGGGTTTGCTCTAGGGGAAGTTCTTTCTACTTTGGGTGGACGTGCTTGTGAGCCTTAAACTATTTTTAAAGTACCTCAGAGAGTCTACTCTTGGCACAACCATACACTAGGTAACAGTGCTGTGAAAACTATGATCAATGTATGTGATGGTGGTCTTCTAGGAGCACATGTCCTGGTGACATAATAATTTCTCTTCACTGTGAGAAAACAATGGAAGAAGTTAATAGTTTTGTAACTGCGGAACCCCACAATAACAGACGCTTGTTTTTAATTATTGTTTCCCCTTTTCACCTCACTCTCTGTCATCTCAGAAGAAAGCTGGGAAGACAGTATGTGTGCTGCAGACCTAATGATTGTTGTTTACTCTCTGTGATGTTTTTTTCACATTTTAAAACTTTGTCATTGATAGAACTTTAAAACAAAAAACTTAAGTATCTTGTGACAAAAAGTATCATGTGACAAAAATACTTATATCTATAGATCTATAGACTTTATTTGAGAAAGAAAAGCTTGGGGATCTCCCCAATCACTTGGCCTCTCTCTCTCTCTCTCTCTCTCTCTCTCTCTCTCTCTCTCTCTCTCTTTCTCTCTCTCTCTCTCTCTCTCTCTCTCTCTCTCTCTCTCTCTCACACACACACACACACCTACAACATACACGCATGCACAGACACATACACAGACACACAAAAGCCCCCCCACACATATACCTACAACACAACTAAACACTTGGTGATTTTTAAGGGACTAATTGCATTTTCTGGTCTACACAGTAAATTGGATTTGTTCATTTACTCTTTAAAAACTCATATTTCTAACAGATGGCTTATTGTATAGCCATGTTCTTGAGAAGATGAATATGTACTTTTGCTAAGGAGAGCTTCTAAACAAAATATTGTATTTTAAAAGGTCTATGTCTTATGCTTGTCTTAATGGAATTCAAAATATAAAGACGTTTTCAATAAGATACTCCAGATGAAGAATTTCTCTACATTGTTCAGATGGAGTCATTGTGCAAACTGTCTAAAGACATGAGAAAGGTTGAGTTTTTATTGACATAGAAAGATTGAGAATGAAAAGAATACAAAGCCAAGTTTCCTGTTGTAGCTGAGTCATGTAAAGACCTTAGCAGTCAGTTATCATTTCCATCCTTATAAGTAGAACCACCATAGGAAGAACTTGGGGAGACACTTCAAACATGAATCTAGGCATTTACTCTCTGAAGGGAATTCTGAATAGACTGGGCAATAAGTGCAAGATTTGACAAACTGATAGCATCAGTCTAAAAGAACTTCTGTATAGACAACCAAATAATTCACAGAGTGGAGAAGAGGCCCACAAAAGGGAAGAAAAGTTTCTCTAAGTATTCATTTGTCTGGGATGAATGCCTAGAATACATAAAAAACTCAACAATTAGATAATAAAAAGAGCAAATAAGCCAATCAATAAATGGTAAATGGATATAAACAGACCTTTTTAAATGAAAATGCACAAATGTCCAATAAATACAGGAGAAAGTGTACTTAGCGCTCAGAAACATACAAATTAAATTATGCTGAAATTGAATATGGGATCCGATGCCTGTGTGGTGGTTGGAAGTTACAGCAGTAGGACTTCCATAAGTTTAAGGCCTTTTAAAGCTATATAGGAAGACTCTGTCTCAAAAAAAGAAAGAAAAGAAAGAAAGAAAGAAAGAAAGGAAGAAAGAAAGAAAGAAAGAAAGAAAGAAAGAAAGAAAGAAAGAAAGAAAGAAAGGAAGGAAGGAAGGAAGGAAGGAAGGAAGGAAGGAAGGAAGGAAGGAAGGAAGGAAGGAAGGAAGGAGAGAGAGAGAGAGAGAGAGAGAGAGAGAGAGAGAGAGAGAGAGAGAGAGAGAGAGAGAGAGAGAGAGAGAAGAAAAGGAAAACAAAACAGAAAAAAAAAACATACAAACAAAAGCAAACCAAAATCAAACAAGGAAAACTCTTACATTGAAATCCCTCTGGTCTAATCAGAATCATTATAATCAATACGGCAAACTACAAATGTCCACAAGGATTGGCAGGGTAGAAATCAGTATGAATTCTCCTCAAAGATGAAAACTTCCATATGCCAGACATACTACTTCAGGGTATATGGGAAAAAAAGCCAATCAGCTGACTTTAGCTTGCCTGCATATGGTGTTTATTTACCGCAGTACTATTCAGAATAGTTAGGTCACAGCATCAGTCTAAGTGACTGCCAATGGATGAGTTGGTAAGAAAATGTCCTATATCTATACGATGGAGTTTAATTCAAACTTAAAAATGGAATTATGTCATTTGTAGAAAAATAGATAGAACTAAGGATCATGATGGTAAGTGCCTGAATCAGACCCACAAAGGTGAGTGCTGTATGTTTTATCTCATATGTGAATGTAGGTAGGGAGAGAGTGAGGAGGAATTCTTGGAAATATGGCAAGAATGGAGTAGGGAGGGGGATATAGAACAATGTAGGGACTGAACACACACACATACACATACACACACAAAATGTAATAATGCAACCCCCTATGTCTGTATAATTCAAATATGCTACTAAAAGTGATACAGGAGCCAAACAGATGGCTTGGTGATTAAGAGCATGCACTGATCTTCCAGAGGACCTGAGTTCAATTCCCAGCATCCACCATAAATTATCTCATGATTATCTGTAACTTCAACTTCAGGGTAGCTAACACCTTTCTCTGGACAACATGGGTACCCACATACATATAGACATGAATAAAAATAATAAAATCTAATAAATCTTGTTAAAATACACACTTTTTTTCTGGAGTAAAGCCCTGACTGCACACTATCACCCAGATTTCAACAGGAAGGCAAATAGAGACAACAGAGCTGGCATTGATGTGACTGGATGCTGCTGGAGCCAAACTAACAGGACACATATATAGTGATCTGGACAACTGAGGCTCAATATGCAATTTCAGGAGAGTGGGGACAACCCAGTCCTACATCTTCTTGGACATTCATGAGTTCAGCCCTAGGAATCTTTTCAAACTATCACAGTGAAAACCAAGAAAGAATCCTCCTTGACAGTGGAAGGTGGTTAGGAGATATGATTCATGACTAATTCTCCTCCATAGCAAGTGGAGCTCTCAAAGGAAAACCATCTTATGGGAGTTTTATCATCTTGGACAGAAAGGCATTTCTCCCTGTTTCTTCCTCCCAGCCTTCCTTCTCTGTAGTCTAGAGTGAATGCAAAGGAGAAGCACTGGAAGAAGGCCGTGGACCATAGATGGACTTATAACACCGAGATCAGAAAGAACAGGGGGCACTTTCATGCTCCTGAATCTCTTCATCAAGGTAAATGAGGTGGGTCTCAACTTTAATGATTCAGCTTATGATTCTTCTTTTTATTAGATATTTTCTTTATTTACATTTCAAATGCTATCTGGAAAGTTCCCTCTACCCACCCCCTGCCCTGCTCCCCTACCCACCCACTCCCACTTCTTGGCCTTGGCATTCCACCGTACTGGGGCATATAAAGTTTGCAAGACCAGGGGGCCTGTCTTCTCAATGATGTCCAACTAGGCCATCTTCTGCTACATATGCAGCTAAAGACATGAGCTTTGGGGGTACAGGTTAGTTTATATTGTTGTTCCACCTATTGGGTTGCAGACCCTTTCAGCTCCTTGGGTACTTTCTCTAGCTCCTCCATTGGGGACCCTGTGTCACAGTCATCCTATAGATGACTGTGAGCATACACTTCTCTATTTGCCAAGCAGTGGCATAGCCTCACACGGGACAGCTATATCAGGGTCCTTTCAGCAAAGCCTTGCTGGCATATGCAATAGTGTCTGGGTTTGGTGGCTGATTATGGGATGGATCCCTGAGTGGCATAGTCTCTGGATGGTCCATCCTTTCGTGTTAGCTCCAAACTTTGTCTCTGTAACTCCTTCCATGGGTATTTTGTTCCCTATTCTATGGAGGAATGAAGTATTCACACATTGGTCTTCCTTCTTCTTGATTTTCTTGTGTTTTGTAAATTGTATCTTGGTATTCTAAGTTTCTGGGCTAATATCCACTCATCAGTGAGTGCATCTCAAGTGACTTCTTTTGTGATTGGATTATCTCACTAAGGATGATATCCTCCAGATACATCCATTTGCCCAAGAATTTCATAAATTCATTGTTTTTAATAGCTTATTAATACTCTATGGTGTAAATGTACCACATTTTCTGTATGTATTCCTCTGTTGAGGGACATCTGGGTTCTTTTCAGCTTCTGGCTATTATAAATAGGGCTGCTAAGAACATAGTGGAACATGTGTCCTTATTACCAGTTGGAATATCTTCTGGGTACATGCCCAGGAGAGGTACTGCTGGATCTTCCGGTAGTACTATGTCCAGTTTTCTGAGGAACCGCCAGACTGATTTCCAGAGTGGTTGTACAAGCTTGCAATCCCGCCATCAATGGAGGAGTGTTCCTCTTTCTCCACATCCTCGCCAGCATCTGCTGTCACCTGAATTTTTGATCTTAGCCATTCTGATTGGAGTGAAGTGGAATCTCAACATTGTTTTGATTTGCATTTCCCTGATGATTAAGGATGTTGAACATTTTTTCAGGTGCTTCTCAGCCCTTCGTTATTCCTCACTTGAGAATTCTTTGTTTAGCTCTATACCCCATTTTTAATGGGGTTATTTGAATATCTGGAATCCAGCTTCTTGAGCTCTTTGTATATATTGGATATTAGTCCCCTATCAGATTTAGGATTGGTAAAAATCCTTTCCCAATCCGTTGGTGGTCTTTTGTCTTATTGACAGTGTCTTTTGCCTTACAGAAGCTTTGCAATTTCATGAGGTCCCATTTGTCAAATCTTGATCTTACAGCACAAGCCATTGCTTTTCTGTTTAGGAATTTTCCCTCAATGCCCATATCTTTGAGGCTTTTCCCCCACTTTCTCCTCTGTAAATTTCAGTGTCTCTGGTTTTATGTGGAGTTCTTTGATCCACTTAGACTTGAGCTTTGTACAAGGAGATAAGAATGGATCAATTCTCAGCTTATGATTCTTAACTTTATACAGGGGTACATACTGAATACACAATATGATTAAATGAATAAAAATGATAAATTATTGGAGTAAATAAAATACATACATAATAAGAGAAAAATTGAATTCTTAATTTTGAAATTGGATTTTTCCTAACAATGTGTGTGTGTACACATGTATACACATAATGGGGATGATTAACTGGGCTTGAGAGTTCATACAGGGCTTCTGCACAATGGAGGAGGCATAGATCTAGTAACAGTTCTTGTAAGAAACTTCCGCATTCCCAATCCATGTCTGAACGTTCTCCAGAGTATGCTTGTGTCAAATCCTTATGGACAGGTCAAGAAGGTAGAGCAAGAAAGTCATTGGAGAACCACAGGAACAGTTATAGATACTCCTGTTCAGAAAAAGAAAATGATGCAGCAAAGCCACATTGCTCTTCCAAGGCATTGATTTATCTCAGCATCTACTAGGAGAGATGGCACAGACATTGATGGTGAGGCTTCCCCCTGAGTTAACTCTTTCTGAAAACTGCTTCACAGGTATAATCAGAGCTATATTTCCTAGGTTGGTTGACAATCCATATCTGACATTGCAGTACATCCATTATGATCTTGGCAGTGAAATCTTTTTCCTCATGGCATGCTTAATATCCAGATAATGATTTTATTATTGCACTAATTCTTCCTCCAGAATAGGTGGTAAAAATCCCTTGGCGATCTTTACTCTTTTGACACATAACTTAGATATGATAACATTGATTTAATATTTAAATACTGATCTTAATCAATGCTGTCCTATCACATAACAGAGTAGGAGAATAGAGAAAATGCACATATTTGTGTTTTATACACACACACACACACACACACACATACACACACACCACAAACATACAGACACAGATGCAGACACAGATGCAGACACATATACACATATATATTACTAATAAAAATATTGGAAAGAAATAATCATGACTGTTACAGTGTCTACTTGTAAAACTATGAACCAACCCAACCACAAAACCTTTGACCTACAATCTATCCTGGCTGCAAATTATGCTAGGGTAAAGGTGGCACAGAACCTGTGTGACTAGCCAATCAATGTCTGATTTGAAGTAGGGTCTACTCCCTAAGTAGGATCCCATATCTGGTGCTGCTTGTATAATCAAAAAACAGAGATTAGGTAGCAGAGAGATCTAGGGCAAAACTAAATACTATTTGTCAGAGAAAGAATAAATAAATGACTCTAATGATACTCTGCTATACATATAGATCAGTGTCTTATCCGGTCATTACCAGAGACACTTTCTCCAGCAGCAGAAGGGAACAGATGCCGAGACCACAGCCAGACATTTACAGGAACAGACGTGACTTAAAGGCATCATCACTGAACACTTGCCCCAGCATAGGTGGTAAACCATGAAAGGGTCATCCATTGATCTCTGACATGATTTGTAGGCAGCTTCATAGGTCACAGAGTCTCCTCTCCTTGGCAATTGTTTTGTGGTTATATAATCAGGAGGGCACTTGATAATCTTACATTTTTTCTTCATCTTTCCTGGACTTGTGTTTACTCCTGAGACTTGGAGGTCATTGAGAACAGGTCTCTTCCTCATGGTCAGTTTTGAATCCCATATTCCATCTCTGTGATAATACAACAAAAGTATGCATCATAAATTTCTCTCCTAGATTTAAAATACTATATAAAAAGAGAGGAATCAAGTCATTTTTTAGATATAACAAGTGAAAGCTACCTCCCTGGGTCAAAAACATGGAATACAAGTTCTACCTCTGGCCCTGTATAGAAACAAGTATTTGATCTTCTCCCAGAGGCTAGAAAATTACATTCCTTTTCTATTTTGTTGAGAGTTAATCAAGCTGGCCCTACCAATGAATTGGCCAGGCTACCATCCTTCAACAAAGCTAATTCAGGAGTATCACTATACAGCAAAGAGCAGGAAAGAACCCAAAGATACCATTACTGAATTCATGCATGAATTCTAAGAAGCTAGAGTCTGATATCAGGGGACCATCACATCAATAACAATAGATTCACTAGCTCAAAATGACAAAATAAAAACAAGGGCATGCACTTTGCTTCAGATTAGAGCTCTATATCTGAGCTGCCCAGTAGAAGCCTTTGACCAAACTAATGGTGAGTTTTCTTCTCTCAGTTAGTTCTCACTGCAAAGTGTCTAACAAACAAATCTATAGGTAAGTGATGCTAAAACCAGTCAAGTTAACAGCTAAGCCCAGTCATGGCAAAAGATAGGAGCTAAGATCTCCATTAATACTGGAGTCACAGGTCCAAAGTGAGGTACACTCAAAGACATCCCATAGTCGAAAATGTGATATGTTTCCAGGCTTCGGCATTTAGTAGAATTGATGTGGTAATGCATTCTTATCTTACAATGCTGCTTTCAAATTTACAGTGATAATCATAATTTCATGAGCATTTTAAAGTCCTATCATATAAACAGTGGGTTACAGTTAAAAAGCAGGTCAAGACCAAACTCCCTCTACAAAAGATTTTGACTAAGTTATTGACCAAAAAATCCAGAACCAAAATTCATACAAAATAAGGCAAATTGCATAATGATAAAGGATCAACACTCAAGGAGTTACAATCCCAACTGTGTTATATCTTAAATATGTGAGGTAAACAATAATGAAGCCAGGGGATAAACAGACAAATCCATTATTGAATGAAGACTTCGTCACCTTTTCTCCAGTAATTGACAGTTCAAGTAGGCATATAATCAGTAATAGCAAGTGTTGACCTAAACAGTACCATCAATCAACGTAGCAGCATTGACATTTGTACAGTACTCCATTGAAGGAATAGGATTCACTCTCGTCTCAGTCTTCTGTGGAACATTCAAGATAGACCACACGCTGAGTCTCAAAGCATAAATGAAATGGTGCAAAATAACAGAGACCTACAACTTACATCCTAAGATCAAACTGGGATTAAACTATAAATCTATGACATAAAGATTGTTGATATATCTAAAATATTTGGAATACTTTGGTCACATTTTAAGATAAACTCAGTAAATCTACTTCAATTAAAAATATTTTAGCAATTTTGGGGGATAAATTAAAAATATATTTTATATAGAAAAGTAAGGGCTTTAATGGGTACTTTAGAAACAATAAAAAATTAATATTAATGATCTAGATCCTAACTAGAGAAAACTAAAAATGCTGATTAAGTTAAATTAAATAATAGCAATTAAAAAACACATAAATGGAATTAAATATAAGAAAGCTATAGAGGTAATAAAATCAAAAGCTGGCATTTAAAATACAGATATTAAACAAATAAAGATGATAAATGTCTGCCCAAACTAAGAAATCAAAGAGAGGAAACCTTGGTATTATCAGAAATAAAAGAAATGTATTCATCACTGAGCCCATGAGGGAAGTAATTTAAAATATTATTAAAATCTCTGTGCTTACAAATTTTATAACGTCCAGAAAAATTGCAAGTTTCTGGGAAAATATGACACCAAGATTCAGACACTGAGAAAGAACAACTACGAACAGATTGACTTCAGTGAAGTGAGTGGGTCAAGAAATGAACGTTAAAAAACCATGAAAATAAAGGCTGCTCATTCCCTATCAAATTCCATACAGTGTTTAAGGAACTGGTAAAAATTGTGATACCTTTTAGTCAGTAGAAGCCTAAAAATTCCTTTAATTCAGTCTAAGTGGCCAACATCATAAAAATATGCACCAACAGAAAATCATATACTTTAATATCTCAACAACAGAGATCCAAAAATTCCCCAACAAAATTAAAGCAAATCAAATGTGTTAATTCATCAAAAATATATAGAGAAGGATCAAGTGCATTGTGGTCCAAATGTGCAAGGCTGGCACACTGCTCCAAAACTATTATATATAGTCTAATACATTAACAATTGAAAGAGCAAAACTGGAATAGGCACCACAGACATAAAAGTTTTTAGAAAAGGAACATAACATAACCTTTCTCTCTTGGTAAAAAAAACAAACAAACAAACAAACAAACAAAACCCTCATAATACTATTGTCTTTTGTTAGGGTTTTACAGCTGTGAAGAGACATAATGACCAAGACAACATTTGTAAAGATGACATTTAATTGGGGCTGGCTTACAGGTTCAGGGGTTCAGTCCATTATCATCAAGGTGGGAGCATGGAAGCATCCAGGAAGGCATGGTGCAGGAGGAGCTGAGAGTTCTACATCTTGGTCTGAGAGCAAATAGGAGTAGATTGTCTTCAAGGAAGCTAGGATGAGACTCTTAAAGCCCACCCCCCATATGACATACTTCCTCCAACAAAGCCACACCTACTACAACAAGGCCACACCTCTTAATGGGCCAAGTATTCTCAAACCATCACAACTATGGATAACATCACAGCTATAGAAAGATTTTTGATGCTTTTCCTGTAAGAAAGAAACAAAGTAAGAGCCTGTTTTCTTCTTGCTCCTTTTCAAACATGGACTCTATGGGGGGGTTGTATTTGCTTGATTTTCTGTTTCTGTGATAAACACTAAGCAAAATCAAATTGTGGGTAGTACTTGATTGATTTGCAGTATGCAATCTGGACCAGTGTATTTTGCTCTCATGTATCTATCATCAAGGCAAACAAGACAGAAGCTCAAGGCAGGAACTAAAACAGAGGCCTATAGGAGACCACTGCTCACTGGCTTGTTTCTCCAGGATTGTTCAGCCTCATTTTCTATACAACCCAGGACCATATTTCCACCATGACTATTTTAACACAGAGATAGTATCACATCAAATAAAAACATTTTAAAATATACCCCCCACACATTGTCACAGGCCTGAGTGTGGTTTTATGGTAGAAGTCTGAGTTCCAGTCCACAGCAATGACAGAATTTTTAAAAAAGGAAAGGAAAGGAAAGGAAAGGAGAGGAGAGGAGAGGAGAGGAGAGGAGAGGAGAGGAGAGGAGAGGAGAGGAGAGGAGAGGAGAGGAGAGGAGAGGAGAGGAGAGGAGAGGAGAGGAGAGGAGAGGAGAGGAGAGGAGAGGAGAGGAGAGGAGAGGAGAGGAGAGGAGAGGAGAGAAGAGAAGAGAAAAGAAAAGAAAAGAAAAGAAAAGAAAAGAAAAGAAAAGAAAAGAAAAGAAAAGAAAAGAAAAGAAAAGAAAAGAAAAGAAAAGAAAAGAAACATGTTTATTGAAAGCTTAGTGTGCAAATGGTCAGTGGAAGACACTCTGGAACATCAACTCAACTCAAATTTAGACATCTATTTTTAGTCTCAACCTCTCTCGGCTGAAAAAAATTACAATCCAGAAAATGCCCATTTTCAAAAGCCATGGATCAAATTTCCCTAAGCTGATGAAGACTGAACATCCTCAATATCATAAACATGCAATCTGTCCTCACATGACTCATAAGCATCAGACTTTTTCTCTTCTTCCTGCTCTTCCTTTTCTTCCTCCTCCTCCTCCTCGTTCTTCTCCTCTTCTTTACTCTTTCTGTTTTCCCTCCCTCCCTTCCTTTCTTCCTCCCTTCCTTCCTAGTAAACCAACGTGACTTATCCAAAATCAGAGAAAAATTTTTAAAAAGAAAGAACTGAATATGACTGCCACTGGCATTTTTTATATTCATTCCAGGTGGGTCATGCATGATTGTCTCTGTGAAACTGATTTTAATGGAGTTATGAGGAGAGCCAGGCAGGGTTAAACATCCTCCTGAAAAGGAAGTTAATCCTGTTATTTTATATTTCCTTTTATCATAAGTACTAAAAGCAAAACAGAACAACTCTCATAACAGCTTTTACCAACTTACAAGGAAATGCTGAGGCCATTTCTCACCAAAATATTCACGATGGCCTAGCAGACTCTGGTCTGCTAAAGTCTGAGTGAAAGTCAGGGAATTTTTTGTCTTTGTAGATTTTTTTTTATTTCTGATGCTTTTAATAATGTCTAACAAGTATGGCATAGACCCTAATTTTTCATGTCCTCTAAGGGAAACCAGTAGAAAATTATAGAAATATCATGCTAAATATCTATCCAATTATGGAAACAGTCAGGTATCTATAGTCCTCACATGCACGTGACACCATTAAATACCAGTGTTTATCCATACTTTCCAGAAATGCTAATGTCCTGAATTTCCTGTGGGGTCACAATCTGTTAGCCATTTAATTATCAATGAGTTAGGAACTACCTACTTGTTTATAAGTTAAGAAAAGGGAAAGTCTTGCAGCCAAAATAAAGATTTTCCTTTGTATTGGCCTTAGCCACTCTGCAAAACATTTTAGGCCAATTTATCTCAAGTAAGAAAAAAATCCATTGGGTATTTTGAAATGCTTCTAAGGAAGTAGGTAGAAAATGAAATCCTTTCAACTTCAGTGGGTTTTCATTGCTCTTACTTACTACAAAGTATAATGTAGAAGTGTTATAGATAATTCAGAAGTTAGAAGGAATGAAATAAAGATCATCTCTAGTCATTTAATTTCATTAGAAACTATTATTAAGATAGAACCATAGAGAGTTGAGGGGCAGCACATGGCAACATCCTTACCAAACTATTCAAATTGTTATTTAACATTAATAATTAATAATTACCTCCCTACTGAATTATTCAATTGAATACTTACCTTCTGTTGATCTCTGTGATTTCTCCAGCCTCAGATCTTGGTATCCAGGGGCCATACGGACTTAGATTTTTCTACTCATTCAAACATGACCAATATACTGAGCTACAGTATATTGTACAGTGATTCTCAGAAAAATGAGGTTTACAGCAGCAACCTAAAAATGGTTGACACGACATTAAGTGTTCTAGCCTATTCTTAGCTCATATAACAGCGTCTGGCACTGAGAACCACTTAAAGCATGAGCTGCTATAGTTTTATCATCAGGGACCATAAATGCCCATGGAGAGAAAGAAGAGTTGGTGCACTATTCAATTCTATCTAGTGATAAAAGTGTGGTCAGTCAGCAGACCTTGTTTGGTTGTTTTTTTTTCCTTTAATGGTATTCAGAAATAAATCCTTAAAAAGTCAGTACCCCAATTTTTAAGGGAAAGCTGCCGAGTACATCGCTGTGTAGGAGAATGCACACATGACTTCCCCATTGGTGTTTAAAAGGAAAAAGAATAAGGGCTTGCTTTAAAGTGCTCTTTAGAGATGTAAGAATGAAGGTTGTCATCGATTAATTCTCTCATTTCAGGCTAGCAAAAATTCCGTGTGATCATAGCTTTGCATCTTCTCATTATTAATGAGATCGCGCGACTCTTCTTCTAGCCAGTGCTGAGTTCAGCTTGATCGTTTTGTGTTCTGTGGCACATGTCTCTCCATGTTTTGATAGAGTTTCTGTTCAGAAATCTTTTGTAATTTCCCTAAATGAATGCACTTTATAAAAACATAGGACATGGTGAGTCTTTTGAAAAATCGCAAGGCCACGAACGGATTCCCTTTAATCTTTTGTTTCCAATCATGGAGTGCTGAAAGATGTTTTATTTAAAGCAGGCTATTTAACCCACTAAACAACCAGGTACAGTTTCTATTGCCTTTAGCTATGGCTTATGTTTATATTTAAAATAATAAGTGCATCAATGAATATAATATGGAGTATTCACATTGTCATCCCCTTTAGCTACTCTTAGAATCTCATGGAACTTTCTCCCTTTTATCAATATGAAAAAGGGGGCGGGGGGATAAAAACTTTTTAATGATCCTTTGCCTTTTTAAAGTCTATTTGTATTTTCTGCTTTTTGTGGTTGACAGCAAATACTTTTATTCCATGAACTGTTTGTAGACCAGAACCATCGAAATAATTTAGAAAAACTCTATGCAAAACTGTACTGCTCTTCTAGTCTCTCAGTTCCTGCTTTGCAATCCCTCCTCTCACCTCCCCTTTGGTGTTTACATGCTCCTTCTCCATGCTCCACATTTTGGAGCATAGCACTGCCCAAACCACAGAGTCACTGCTGGAGCAGGAAGGATCAGGTGGGAGTCTGACAAGAGTACTCTAGGAACTTCAGTCAGATGAAGGGGATAAGGGTTAGAACGCCTTCAGAGATGACAGTAAGCACAGATAGGATGCTTAGAAAGCTGCCTCTCTGTGTCTGTGTCCAACCAAACACACAGTGGAAACTTCAAAAGAATTTGTATGTGCAAGAAACAGGTGGAGATACATTCTTGCTGTGTTGCAAGTAGAAGTTAATACCAACCAGGCAGCATTTTTAGTATATTAAGCATTTTTGATGATACTAGAGATGGTTTGAAGTATATAGAATGAAACCATTTTATACACAGGAAGGAACATCTGTTTTATTTATTAAAGAGTGTTCCCAGAAAGGAAAGAGGACACACGCACACACACACACACAGAGAGAGAGAGAGAGAGAGAGAGAGAGAGAGAGAGAATACCACCTCACTTTCATCTTGCACTAGCTTTCTTGTTAAATGAAGCACTCACTGATGATTTATAATATCTTTTATCTTGGTATATTTTCTATTCAACCACTTCTATTTGAAATGTAAAATAATACTAATATGTGAACCCTATTGATGTGGATGGAAGAGGGCCAAAATTTGAGCAGTATGAGATGTGTGACTTCCCAAGAATTCATACTCAAAGCTACAAATCTCTGGGGAAAAAATCACAATTGTCACAGGCAGGAAAAGGATCATGTTTTTCTTTCAAAATGTAAAACATTGCAGTTGATATGCATGTTCTTGTTTCTGGAGATTTCCCGAAGGAACCCATCAACAAATTCAGTGGGACCTCTAGAGCAGACCACTCTCTCACATCAAAATAGCCTAAGCCACCAGGGGAAGCCACCAGCACTGGAGTGCCTTGACAGTTCCTGTTCTTCCTTTCCACTCATGCTCAGATTCCTTTGCCAGCGGGCTCATTTTAGATTGTGGTGTATCCTCACACAGCTGTACTTTCTCACAGATAAGAATATGCTAAATCAATACTGAACACTATCCGTGAGATCTATTAACAAGGCTCTAAATTTAAACATGGGGAATCTACAGAGAAGAAAGAAGACATCTTCAGCTTCAAAGCTGCTAAACAATAATCCTTTGACTCAAATAACACATTTTATATATATATACATATATATGTGTGTGTGTATATATATAGCATTTTATACTATAGTAATAATATTTTCTATGAGCTATTGCATATTTCATTAAATGTGTTATTAGTTTATTCATTGCTAAAAAAAAGTTCCCTTTCAGAAAGAAATCATTGCTAACTCGGTGTAAATAAATCTAGATTTATTTTTGTATTCCACAACAGGTCTCCACTATTATAGTTTCTGCTGAAATCCATATATACCATGGCAAAAAGAGCTAAGTACCATGGAGAGAAATGACCAACACTTAGTAGGAAACACAGTCTCATGTTGCTTCAGAGCCACCCCATCTTCTTTGAGGTTGTTATCATCTCAGAAGCCTTAGTCTGTCCTAGCTGCTCAGACAGAATTTACTGGATAAAAATCACAGTCTCTTAGGGGTAAAGTTTTTCTCATCATGAACCTCATTGGGATTAGAGAGTAAATATGATCATCAGGGATGCGAATAAAGAGGAGCCTTGAGTGTCAAGGAAATTTGAATAAGGAGTTTTAGGCATACAGTTTTACATTAGGATATTGATGAATGATAGAGAATGAACTTGAAGGTTCTAAGAATATTGGATTCATGAGCGTGAGTAGGACCTTGTCCTGTGCTACATGCAGGTGTCCACAAGATCCACTGAGAGCAAGTGACCATTTTGGTAGAAGAAATATCTGTTAAACTATGTAGAGTGCCCAAGGCAATAATGATGATGATTGATGATGATGACAATGAGGATGATAACAGATTATTAAAGTTGATTAATATAATGTTGTCTATGTATTTCAGTATACAGTGTGGGCAGAACACATGTTCACCATAATACATGTGTAGAAGGCAGAGGTAAACTTCATGGAGACAATTTCTCTCTCTCCTCCCACCCTTGTGAGGTTGCTGGGGCCTGATAGTACCAAGCATGCATAGCAAATGTTAGCTTTGTGAGTTAATGTTGCTGATCCCACGAGTCCTTCAGTGGTAAGAACTAGGATGTTTTACTGGGTGGCCTGTAGGTAATGCTAACCAGGGACTTCTTGAAAAGTTAAAACTTTGACCACCTATATATACATATATATATATATATATATATATATATATATATATATATATATATATATACCGATGTGTGTGTGTGTGTATATATATATATATATATATATATATATACAAATGTCTGCAAAGAAAGCAAATGTCTGCAATGTACACTTAAGCATTTATATAACTATCCATAAAGTAATGACTTAGCAAGAGAGTCCTCATTTATAGTGTATGTTCTATCCAATTTCAAATCATGCTCACCATTATGATTAGACTCCATTTAGTGAATCTCTTCCCCATGTCATTACATATAGCTATCTGAATCCACCAGCTTACCATTTCAGGATATACATTAGGACTCAAGTATATTTAGGTCACAGACATCAACCAAAAAACTATGAAGTATGGTCTCCAGAACCAATTTGAGGACTGGCTCTGCAGTTTACAAGAACACTTAGGGGAAGTTTAATTAGCTTATTTATGTACTGCCACACAGTAAGATGGAGAAGACAAAGAGCAATATATCATAGAGTCGTTAGGAGCATTAAGTGTCTTACACAGCTATTGTCTAACGGATGATAGTTACGGTCATTTAATGGTTGCTAAGGAAACCCTGACAGGCAGGTGTTCTAGTGAGGTATATCTCTGGCAGAGTACATCCACTTCTCATAGGCATGCTGAAGGAAAGAAAAATGGTAATATTTGGTAGACATAAAGTAAAATTATACCTAATGTTATTAAGACATGTAAAAACTTTATTATTGACATGAAAAGAATGACTTCTTTCTTTTTTTTTCCATTTGCCTCTTTTTTTTATTTTTAATATTTTTATTACATATTTTCCTCAATTACATTTCCAATGCTATCCCAAAAGTCCCCCATAGCGCCCCCCACTTCCCTACCCACCCATTCCCATTCTTTTGGCCCTGGCATTCCTCTATATTGGGGCATATAAAGTTTGCAAGTCCAATGGGCCTCTCTTTCCATTGATGGCCGATTAGGCTATCTTTCGATACATATGCAGCTAGAGACAAGAGCTCCGGGGTTCTGGTTAGTACATCATGTTGTTCCAACAATAGGGTTGCAGATCCCTTTAGCTCCTTGGGTACTTTCTCTAGCTTCTCCATTGGGAGCCCTGTGATACATCCAATAGCTGACTGTGAACATCCACTCCTGTGTTTGCTAGGCCCCGGCATCGTCTCACAAGAGACGGCTATATTTGGGTCCTTTCAGCAAAATCTTGCTAGTGTATGCAATGGTGTCAGCATTTAGAAGCTGATTATGGGATGGATCCCTGGATACGGTAGTCTCTAAATGGTCCATCCTTTCATCACAGCTACGAACTTTGTCTCTGTAACTCCTTCCCTGGGTGTTTTGTTCCCAATTCTAAGAAGGTGCACAGTGTCCACACTTTGGTCTTCATTCTTCTTGAGTTTCATGCGTTTAGCAAATTGTATCTTATATCTTGGGTATCCTAAGTTTTGGGCTAATATCCACTTATCAGTGAATACATATTGTGTGAGTTCTTTTGTGATTGTGTTACTTCACTCAAGATGATGCCCTCCAGGTCCATCCATTTGGCTAGGAATTTCATAAATTCATTCTTTTTAATAGCTGAGTAGTACTCCATTGTGTAAATGTACCATAATTTCTGTATCCATTCCTCTGTTGAGGGACATCTGGGTTCTTTCCAGCTTCTGGCTATTATAAATAGGGCTGCTATGAACATAGTGGAGCATGTGTCCTTTTTACCGGTTGGGACATCTTCTGGATATATGCCCAGGAGAGGTATTGCTGGATCCTCCGGTAGTACTATGTCCAATTTTCTGAGGAACCGCCAGACTGATTTCCAGAGTGGTTGTACAAGCTTGCAATCCCACCAACAATGGAGGAGTGTTCCTCTTTCTCCACATCCTCGCCAGCATCTGCTGTCACCTGAATTTTTGATCTTAGCCATTCTGACTGGTGTGAGGTGGAATCTCAGGGTTTCAATTGCTTTTCTAATCCACTTCTTGCTTTGAGCTAAAATTTGAGATACTAATATATTTTCAGACCCCAAATGTAGCAGCAATGCCATTATAGTACACGAGACCCTGGTAGACATCAGAGGAAACTTAAACCTGTCATTTAACAAACCTACTTTCAAAACTACTTCCTACTTTCCTACTTTTCGAAAAAACAGAGGTCCTGAGATGTGTGTAAAAATGCCTGGTGTGAAGCCTTACTTTGGGTCAGGACACAAACAAGAATATAAAGAAAAAAGAACAATAAATACATTATTTTCCCATACTGTCTTTTCATTGTTCTCCTTAATATTTTCCACATCCCAACTGTTACAAACACCTCTACAGAAAGCTCAATCAAGATATATCATTAAGCATTTCATTGGCTTTGATTCGTATAATCACACAAATGGAATTTTATTACAATGGCCATTTTTACTCATATTAAGAATACAATGCGAATTTTGGATTTGAGTGTAAATCTTAATTTGTTGTTTTAACTACTTAATATTCAATGATATATTATAAAATTATACATTTTAGGATATTTTCAAGTTCACATAACATTTTGCATTTGCTATCAATAGGTAACTTTGGACCCAATTTTAGTCTATACATTTTTTTAAAGACATGCTATAATTAATCATTAAGTAGCACAACTAAATATGATTATATTGATGAAAATGCTTAAAGTCTGTGTTTCAATTAAAGTACATATCTTTATACAATGGACTTTTTTATTAAAGAATACTGTGTTCTTGGATTCATAATACAATTGTGGGGGGTTGAATAAGACTGGCTCCCATAGACTTAAGTGCTTGGGTGCTTAGTTTATAAGGAGTGGGGATACTAAGATGTAAGGCTTGTTGGACTTCACTGTGGAAGCTTAAACCCAGGCTCAGTGTGGTTTACAGTCTCCTTCTGCTGCCTGCAGTTCCACATGTAGAATTCTCAGCTCCTTCTTCAGCACTATGTCTGCCTATATGATGAAATGTTTTTCCATCGTGATGAGAATGAACTAAACCTCCGAGGCTGTAAGCCAGCCCCAATGGACCGTTTTCCTTTATGAGTTGCTGTGGTCATGGTGTCTCTTGACAGCAATAGAAACACTAAGACAGTGAAGTTCCATTAATAATAAAATATGACATTTAGTTTCCCACAGTTAACCCAACTCTCAGCCTGATGAACATGTGATTTCACTGAAGATTTGCCCCTTCCCTTGCTTCTGCTTTATACATCATCTCGATCTTTCAGCAGCAACAACAGTTACTACAAAGTGTGAAAATGGTGAGATAATACCACCATCTAAGGCAGTAAAGAAAATGTCGGAACCAGACCCTCATGTGGAAATTGAGATGATGAGACCAGGAACTCCAATAAGTTTAAAATGTTATCGAGACTAAAAGAGAAAGTGGATCATATGCAAGAACTCATTGGTAATGTCTCCGAGGGGATGGAAACATAAAATCAAAATAAAGTGCTAAAAGTAAAAGCACAAGGTATTTCTGATGGACCCATTGCTGGAGCAGCTTTGAATGTATATTACAAAGACTCAAGAAATCAGTGAATTGTTCAAAGAGAGGTATAATCTACAATATCAGAGCAGAGAAGTAAAATGCTCTATAACATGGCAAAGGCAGAAAAAGAGTAGAAAACATAACAACATATACTGATGGAAAACAAAGAATAAGGAGAAAAGAAAGCTGCTGCACATACTGGCTGTCAGTCCATCTGGACTAATTACCACTATGAATGTGCGTGGTTTAAAAACACCAACTAAAGTGCAGAGGATGTCCATTAAAGGGGATCCAGGGATATCATGACCAATAGATGTAAAGAAAGGGAGGTTAATGGTGAGAGGTGGAGACAGGTACACATGATAACAAAATCAAAATAGAGCTGAAGTGTCTTTCTTAATTTAACAGACAAATGAGAGGGAATAAGCTAAAAACAAAAGGACCCCTGTTAGCAGGATCCCAAACTTCAAAACCACATAATGCAAGAACATCAGAATGCATGACAAGGAAAGAAAGAGAGAGAGAGAGAGAGAGAGAGAGAGAGAGAGAGAGAGAGAGAGAGAGAGAGAGAGAGAGAGAGAAGGAGAGAGAGAAGGAAGGAAGGAAGGAAGGAAGGAAGAAAGAAAGAAAGAAAGAAAGAAAGAAAGAAAGAAAGAAAGAAAGAAAGAAAGAAAGAAAGAAAGATAGATAGAAAGAAAGGTAGAAAGGAGAGAGAGAGAGGAAGGAGAAAAGGATGGAAGGAATGAAGCTAGAAAGGAAGAAATGAAGAAAGGGAAGAAAAGGGAAAAAAGAAGAAAAAGAATACAGACAGAAAGAACCTGACAGAGTGGAGTGTGCCTATAATCTAACAATTTACAGAAGCTGAGGAACGATCAGGCGTTAAAGTCCAGCCTATAGATAGCATCACTCTCAAGAGCTAGAAATGACAAATATCAACAAAATGCTTGTCTGCATTGCCAGCACTACCAATGAAGAAAAAAATACCGAATAATATATCAAGAAAATTGACAAATTTACAGTTACTGATAAAGAATCCAAGATAAATCCCTTAATAATGACTGTCAGGTCCAATAAATCAAGGATCTAGTCAACCTGAGCAGGGCTGTCATACTTCATCATGTGACACCTCTAGGAACTTCATGCACCAACAAGAGGATTCAGCCTCTGTCTAGATTGAGGTGTGCAATATGCTTGATGTAAAACACACCTTAAACCACTTCAAGTAATGGGAATAATGCAGCCTATGCTCTAGGATGGCAACAGAATTAACTTGAAATCAATACCACAAACACAGTTAGAAAAGTAAGAACATTTGGAAAGAATATAACTCTACGAAACAACACAGTGAATCAATAGCATTTCTCGTGAAAATTTTCAAAGCCCTTTGGACAACAGGAAACTGAAAGAACAACTTACCAAAATGGGCAAAAAATGCCACAAAGCAGTTGTTGAAATTTCAAAATATGAAACGCATATGTTAGGAAATAAGAAAGATGTAAACATGAGTAAGTTAAGATTCTACTTAAAGACAGGAAAGTAGGAGTATATTAAACCAAACATAAGCAAATTTCATGGTGTCATTTTTTTTAACAGCTAAGTAGTACTACATTATATGAATGTACCACTTTGTAAAAATCCATCCTTCAGTTGATGGACTAGTTTGTTTGCAGTTTCTGACTATTAAGAATAAAGCTGCTATGGGCAAATATCCTTGTGGAAGGATAGAATGTCTTTTAGATATGCCGAGAGGTGGTAAGACTGAGTGTTCAGATAGGTCAGTTCCCAATCTTCTGAGAAACTACTGTACTGATTCCCAAAGTGGCTGTGTAAGTTTGCACTCCAACCAGCAATGGAGGAGCATTCCCCTTGTGCCACATCTTCACCAGCATGAGCTGTCACCAGGATTGTGCTCTTAGCCATTCTGACAGGTTTAATGTGGAATCTCAAAATTCTTTTGATATCCATTTCTCTGATGGCTAAGGGTGTTGAACATTTCCTTGAGGATTTCTCAATCATCTAAGATTTCTCTGTTGAAAATTCTCTGTTTAGATCTGTCCTCCAATTTTTAATTGGAAGAACACAATCAACTTTCAGGACTCAAAGTTTACAATCAGACAAGAGCACTGAGTTACAGATCAATAACGTATATGCACGGGGCAGACCCGTGCATATACGTTATATACGTTATTGATCTGTAACTCAGTGCTCTTGTCTGATTGTAAACAGTGAGATAGGAATGTCGCCAACTCTTTGATCCGTCTTTGGGACCCTTTACCATCTACTGGGTTGCCTTGTCCAGCCTTGATGTGAGAATATGTGCCTGGTCGTATTGTAGCTTGTTATACCATATTTGGTTGGTGTTCATGCAAGTTCTGCTTTTTTTTTGATGGGAGGTTAAAAAGTGGGGAGTAGATCCAGGGGAAAGGGGAAGTAGGGGAAGAGACTTTGGGAGAGGGGAGAGAGGGGAAACTGCAATCAGGACATAATATGTGAGAGACAAATAAATAAAAATTAAAAATATACTCAATAAAAATATTCAGGAGATACAAAAGTTTTTAATATATGCAGAAAATGGTTGAAATACAAAACAATGAATTTTTTTTTAAAAAGTCAGTACAGAAATCCATGAGTTCTACTCCTTAACAAAGAACATGTAAACAAAGCTTAATGTCACCTCTACTCATGAGAATGGGTGTTGATTAAAGTTTGATATAAAGATCCCACTCAATACAAATACAATTCCAGGGAGAATATTCTGCACATATCAATCAGTTCTAAAATTTATATGGAAGTACAAGGATTAAAACAGTCAAGGAAAAAATGAATAAGACAAAAGCAAATATCAGCATTCTCTTTAAGGTCTACTGCAAAGTTATCATAGCCATAACAGCAGCAAAGAATAGACAAGGAGATCCAAAACACACAGCCCATAGGACTCCGAGAAGGAAAGGGAACATATAACAGAGAACACACAGCCTTTCATCAAATGTTGCCCAGGAGTGGATATGTGTACACCAAAAATGCAACAGAAACACTACAACACACAAAATATCTTAAAATGGACAGCATATCTAACTGTGAAGTTCAAAATTATAAATAGTAATATATATTATTTAATATATATAAATTCATACTATTTAATATATATTTATTTAATACATAAATTAATGTTTAATTTATATGTATATATGTTAGCATGGGACATCATGTTCTCAGTAGCTCTCATATATTTCATACACATGACATCAATCCTTCACACTCCTCATAAATTGACACTGGAACATCTGTGAAAAACCTTAAATACCCCTCATGCCCCCTCAGGAGTCAAGATGACACAGAGCATAAGCACACACTTTTTTAATATCTAGAATCCTTATCAAATTTGCGGCAACTATAAATAGCCATTAATTTACAACCCTAAAACTGGTTTCTTCGATTATGCGCCATATAATTATATATATTTTAAATGCAAATATTTGTTTATAAATATTACTCAAAGAACTAATAAGCTCTTTTAAATACCAAAATATCTCACTTTCTCTAATTATGATAATTTTGTAGCTAGATAAATAGCATGTCAGACTGTCTGCTCCTCCTTTATCCATTGTGATGTGCTCAAATGGGAAAATCTAAAAGAAAAAAAGAAAAGAAAAGAAAACAGAAAAAGAAATCTGTGGCAGATTTTTAGTGCCTCTGGTACTGAACACAGAATGCTAAGGAAAAACATGTCTTATCATGCAGTGGTGGTGTATAAAGTAATGGTGGATACAGGAACCATTAACTTACACAGGAGAGATTTGTGAGGGTTTATCTACCATGGACTATTCTTTATAGATTTGAGGGTCCTGTGATGTCACAGAAAGCTGGTTAATATAAAATAAAATGCAATGATTTCAGATCCTTATGAGAACAGCACAACATTTTAACAGCATTAAGAGGGTTCAAAACGTTCCACCTATATTACAAAATACTGCTCTTTTTTAATAGACCTATATTCCAGGGTAGTACTATTCAGGGAGTAGCCTAAACATTTAAACTACAGAAGCATGCTCTTCCCTACCTCTCAGACATCACAAACTGTGAAGCGCTGTGAAACATGCCATGCCCTGAACTCTTGGAGGTCAAATTCTAGTGGTTAAAACAGATGACTGAGGTCATGAAAGTTACCTGAAAGTCTAGAGGGGGACCAATAAGATATGCATAATATTCTAATTCAATGTTGAGTTTGCAAGTTGGAAACCTCCCTGCCATTGTAGACCATGTACTTCATTCATCTACCCAGTTTCAAGAGCTGTACAAGGCTTCTTCTGGTCTATTCACAATATTCTGTCTCCTCCTCTGACAGTGTAGGTGATTGACAGAATCTTTAGTTCAAATGCTTCCTTTTTCCAGGGGGCTTTTTCTCACCACCATGAAATAAAATAATGTTTTCTTCTGTCTTATCCTTGTCCATGGGTTTTACTATAATTTGCCAGTTCTATTAACACTTCAGTTTAAAGAGCTTTGGACTGCAGTTTCTTGTTGTGTTCATTTATTCAGTTATCTGACCTTGAGTTGAGTTCCTTACAGTCCAGTTGTCTTAGTTAGGGTTTTACTGCTATAAACAGACACCAGGACCAACCCAACTCTGATAAAGACAACATGAAATTGGAGCTGACTTACAGGTTCGCGGGTTCAGTCCATCGTCCTTAAGGTGGGAACACGGCAGCATCCAGGCAGACATGGTGTAGGACAAACTAAGATTTCTACATCTTCATCTGAAAGCTGCTAGCACAATATTGGCTCTCAGGCAGCTAGGATGAGGGTCTTAAAGCCCACACCCACAATGACACACCTACTCCAACAATGCCAAACCTCCGAATAGTGTCACTCCCTGGCCTAAGTATATACAAACCATCACATGAGGAAAACAAATCCTCTAATTAAATTGAACCTCCCTAAATAAAATAGTCCCCTCTGGTTTCTTCTGAGGCACCAGTATCAGCCAGGTTCATGCTGTGACCCCGATATAGAGGCTTCAGCCAAAGTAGAGTGGATTTTACTACCCTGCTTTAAGCTGTGGGATGACCATGCTGCCAGCCCTATCCAGGTTGCCTTGGATCTGCAGATGAAACACACACACACACACACACACATACATACACACACACACACAAAAGCTTATTTGTCAACCAGACTTACTGGCTCAATGCCTGGGCTCTTCTCAGCCTTCCTTGGCTGTCTCACACCCTTCTTTTCACTTCCAGCTCAGTACCCTAACGCTGCCCTCAACTTTAGTTGCTCAGATACCTTCTCCTTCTTCAGCAACCCAAAACTGCCCTCTACTTAGTTTCATCTCTAATCTCCTGCCTGGGGAAGCAACCTATGGTTGCTTCAACAACGATCTCACATGGCTGGTCACTTTTTCTCCAAAGCATGGCAAAATCTCCCTTTGTCTCCTTCTGTCTCTCCCTATCTGTGGGGACCCAGAAGTCCTGTCTCTTTTCTTCAGCTCAGCAATTGACTGCTGGCATCTTTAGTGATAGATCATGAGCCTATTGGGGAACAGGACCTTAGTATCAGAACCACCCCTACATACTGCTGCCTCCTCCACAGGCAGCATAAGGAGTTACAGACTTCCTCAAAACACACTTTTACCATGTCTCAGATATAACTGAAAATTAATGTCATAGCTGAGACTAAAGTGGGTGTGAAGGGCTGCAATTTTTCCCCAAAATATTGGGAATGGTGCATTGTTAACTCACTGAGGGGAAAGAGGGAGCTGCTTCCCACTAAACTCAACAGCCTGTGAGTGGAAAGTGTAGAGAAATGATGAACACAGACCAGTTGGAGCAGGATTATAATCATGTACCAATCCTTCCTTTAATTCAGCTTACTGGAGGCACAAAATGCTACTGGTTCTATGTTGAGAGACCCTATAGATATTTTTGCCTGGATTTGATGAATGGTGCAAATTAAAGGTTGTCAATTCATGACTCTTTGAAGATCCAATGCTTTTATATATATATATACATATATATACATTTATATGTATGTATATATTTCAGTTTAAAGAGCTTTTCATATATATATGAATAGAGCAAAAGGGAAAAATAACAAGAGTGAAGATTTATTTTATTATAATTAGTAAAACTGTGCCACAATAGACTTTGTCTGTATCAGACTTTGGGTTGAGTTCTGGACACGCTAGGAAAACAGATCTTCTAATTAAATTGAAGCTCCCGAAATAAAACAGTCCCTTGTGGTCCCTTTTACTTTGCAGAAAAACTATAATTTAATATTGTTCTTCATTTATACTACTCTTTATGGGAATTCTGCTCATTTTCAAGGCCATTTTAGAATTTCTTCTTTGTGATTACTTGCTGCTTGCTTTTCCTGACTCTGTGGTCCTGTCTTTTCAAGCTTGGGCAATCTGCACAGTAGAAAACTTTGAGCAGAATTTTCCAATGTTAGCACACACACACACACACACACACACACACACACACACACACACCTCAAGCTCCATACATTTCCTTAAGTAACACTTCATTTGTACTTATAAGGCTTGTGAACTAGAGAGGGCTCAGCTGATAAGAGCTCTTGCTTTTCAAGCATGAAGACATGAGGTTTGAACTCAGCACCCAAGTAAAATTAAGCATACCTCTGTGTGTCTGTAGTACCTGTATTGAAGAGGGAAGACATAGGAAGATCATCGGGGCTTGATAGCTAATAGCCTAGTACCAGGTTCAATGAAAATCTCTATTTCAAAGTCAGACAGAAAGAGAGAGAAAGAGAGAGAGAGAGAGGGAGAGACAGAGAGACAGAGACAGAGACAGACAGAGAGATACAGAGTCAGAGACACAGAAAGACAGAGACAAAGAGAGGGGAAGAGGAGGAGGAAGAGGAAGAGGAAGAAGAGACAACAATGATAACAAATTCCTCCTCTGACTTTCCTAGACCCCTACAGAGGCACATCTACCCACATCCACAAGGCTTCACATTCTATACTGACGGATACATACTCAGGTATATACAACGAAGAAATCAATAAAGGTCAGGCTAGGGTGTCTCCCAGTGGCACAGTGACTGCCTTACATTAACAATGGCACTAGTCCCTACTCCTTGTACCACAATAAAGGCATATATAAATAACAAAGGGTTAGATAAAACAAAGGGTTATATTGATCTCAGGCCAAGTGCTGGGTCTGGACAGAAGAATGAAAAGATAAATAAACAAAGAATTATTTTTGAAATTCTAACACATAGGGTCTAGAGAGGTGGCTCAGAAGTTATAAGTGTTTGCTGTCCTTGCAGCTGCGCATAGTTCAGTTCTGTGCCCCCAGGTCAGGTGTTTTCAGCTCAAGGGCATCTGATGCCCTCTATCAGATCAATGGCAGTGCTGGTAGACTTCAATAAAACCGTGGTGGATGAAAATGTTCAATGTTAAGCTCTTTCTATATGATTACAGAATATATGTAATTAGATAAGTTTTAAAATTCACAACTTATGAAGCTTTTCCTATGTGCAAACATACTAGGGAACACTTAGAAGATAGTGTATGCAATCGTATATTATTTGTGCAAATGCTTATTAAATATATACTATCTACTATCTATCTACTGGGAACAAAATAAAATAAAACAATCCACCCATATAGCATAAATATTCTAGAAGGTGAGGACAGATCTGTAAAATACAAGCTGAATGCAAAGTTTAAATCGTGAAGACATGCATTGGGGAATAGTTCATACCCTAGGTTCTTCGTTAATTTGGGGTTGCATGCATTCCCTCCTGTAATAATGCACATGGCCCCCTAATTCCTTTACCTGCACACACTGTGCACATACACACTTCTCCCAGTACTGCACCTAGCCAGCTCAGAGCTCATCAACCCTCATCTGATTCCGACTGCACACATTCCCATCCCTGAACAGTATGAGTTTCCCTCCCTGCTTAGCAATCAAATTTTGACTGTTTCTATTTAAGTATACTAAATATATTTAATGTATCTGTCTTAGTTAGGGTTTTACTGCTGTGAACAGACACCATGACCAAGGCAAGTCTTCTAAAAAACAACATTTAATTGGGGCTGCCTTACAGGTTCAGAGGTTCAGTCCATTATCTTCAAGGTGGGAGAATGGCAGTATCCAGGCAGGCATGGTGCAGGCAGAGCTGAGAGTTGTATGTCTTCATCCAAAGGCTTCTAGTGGAAGACTGACTTCCAGGCAACTAGGGTGGGGATCTTATACCCACACCCACAGTGACACACCCATTCCAACCAGGTCACACCTAATCCAACAAGGCCACACACCTTCAAATGGTGCCACTCCCTGGTCCAAGGATATACAAACCATCACAGTATCTGACTATGAAGAATAGAAGAAACAGTCTTGCTTGAAGTGTTTTGGGGTGCATGTACAATAAGGCACATATACGATCTACAGAAACTTTTAAGGAGAATCTTCCAGTGACCATCTCACACCTATGCATGAATTGGCACACATACAATTAAAATTTATTACTTAAAACAAAGAAACACCCACACTACACCCTTGTGAAGAGATTCTTGCTTGTGAACTTGACTACACCTGGAATTAACTAAACCCAAGCAGCTTCACACTGCACATACCTATGAGGGATTTATTTTTCTTAATTAAATCATTCTACCTAGGAAGACCCGCCTTAATGCAGAGCACCCTTTCTGCTGATAGCCTATACAAAGGACAAGGAAGGAGGAAGGTAGCTGTCTTGGCTTGCTTGTTCTCGTCCTCACCGGCAGGTCCATTCCTTCACTGGCCTGAGAATCTACTTCAGGACTCTGGCAAGTACTGAAGACCAGCTGAGACACCCAGCCTTATGGACTGAGTAAATGCTGGATTGTTGGACCATCTAGAGAACCATTGTTAGACTAACTGAACCATACCATGTAAGCCCTAGTCTTACAAATCTTCCTGTATCCCACACTACACTCCATCTTGGGCATCAAGGGGACCTATCAGAGACCTGGAATAGGGGAGGCTTCCAAGAATCCATGGGGGTGACCTTAGCTGGGATTCACAGCAGTTGGAATATGGAACCTGAAGAGCCACCTCCTGTAATCCAGGCAGGAACCTCAATAGAGACAATCCATTCACAAAAAAATTTGACCCAAAATTTATCCTGTCTACAGGAAATGCAGGGATGGGAGATGGAGCAGAGACTGAGAGAATGACTAACCAATAAACCAGCCCAACTTGAGACCCATTCCATAGGCAAGCATCAATCCCTGACACTATTAATTATATTCTGTTGTGCTTGTAGACAGGAGCACGTTGTCCTGAGAGGCTCCACCCAGCAGCTGACTCAGAAAGTTACAGGCACCCACAGCCGAACAATAGATTGAGCTCAGGGACTCTTATGGAAGAATAGGAGGAAGTAAGTCCCAAAGGGATAGGAACTCCACAGGAAAACCAACAGAGTCAACTATACTGGACCCTTGGGGCTCTCAGAGTCTGAATCACCAACCAAAGAACATACATGGACTGGATCTAGGACTGCCTGCTCATATGTAGCAGAAATGCAGCTTGATCCTCATGTGAGTCCTGAACAACTGGAGCGGGAACTAGACCAAAAGCTACTGCCTGTATGTGGGAGATGTTCTTCTATCTGGACAACCTTATCTGACCTCTGTGGGAGAGGAAGCACCTAGCTTCACAGAGACGATGTACCAGGGTGAGGGGATACCCCGGGGGCCTCCCCACCTGCTCAGAGGAGAAGGGGGAACGAGGGGAAGGATTGTTTAAGGGGGTGACCTGGAGGAGGGAAAGTGAGCAAAATATAAAGTAAGTAAAATAAAAATAAATAAATAAATAAATAACCATTACCAAAGTTGGGGTGGAAACAATTAATTAAACCCAAATGGCTGGGCATACACCTGTAAGGAATTTTTTTTCTTACTGAAATCATTTGAAGTGGGAAGCTCAATTTTCTAATCAAGACCTTTGAGGTGGGAAGATATACATTTAATCTGAGCCATATCTTCTGGTGGCAGCCGATGGAAAGGACATACAAGATGGACACTCTCTCTCTCTCTTTGCCTGCTTGTTCTCACTCTTGTTAGCAACTCCATGCCATCACTGACATGAGGGCTTTACGTCTTCAGAATTCTGGCACACACTGAAGACCAGCTGAGACACCAGTCTCAAGGGCTGAGCGACTTCTGGATTCTTGAACCTTCCATTGATAGACAGCCATTTTGGAGCTAGCTATACCACGGCCTGTGTGCTAACCCAATAAGTCCCCTTTTATAGTTAGTCATAAGTTCTGTTCCTCTAGGGACCCCTGACTAATACACACACAGGCATACATAAATATATAATATAAAATAAAAAGAGAGAAAATGGTAGATTTGCAAACAAATTGCAAGTGCAAAATCTTGAGAAAGAAAAAGATGCATGCTATGTATTTTATCTCTGAAAACTAATTATAAATTCTACTTTTAAAAAGACAATTGTTGTTCAATACATACCAATGATATTTCATGGCCCTTGCTGCAAATTAAAACGCTGTGACTTTTTTCTACATGGCCAGATATCAGTGACCAGGAGACTGCTTTGATCACGGAAAGCCAGATTGTTCTGTTCTCTTGCTCAGTCATATAGGAGCGTGAAGATGGACCAGTGCTTATATAGACCCTAAATCCTATATTATTTGTCAGTGGAAACAAACAAAGACAATTTCATGGGGTTCAAGCTTGTCTGCTTTGTGGAAAGTAGCTGTTAGAAGTCTATAAATTGTTGTCCTGAAGCATATATGTGGGCAGACCCATGCTGACACAGCCCTACTGCACACTTCATGCCTGCAAATTCGGGGTACAATCCTATTCTCCGAAACAATGACATCAGTAAAAATAAATAAAATAAAATAAAATAAAATAAAATAAAATAAAATAAAATAAAATATTCTGAGATCTTCTAATAGAAAGGCCTGTGTGTAGAATTTCTCAAGATGGGTCGTTGAAGCAGTTTCCAAAAATTATTGTAGTGTGGGCTGCTATGATCAGCATAAACAAAATAGAAAGACAAAAAGGTAAACAGTCTGCTAGCATAGAATTTATCTATTGACTATGCGGTTGATAAAGTCTGACAGGTTAATTAAGTCACTTTATTAAGGTTGCATATCATGTGGTATGTCACTGGTGATACACTTGACTAAAGTGGACAATGTTGAAAAGAAAAATCTCTTGGAAAAAAATAGCAATTAAAAGTTCATGCCTTAAGAGTCTTTTATACCTGGCCCTAAATTTAAAAAAAATGTTTTTCTTTAAGACAAATTTTTAAGCCCTAAACCTCCCTAGAATGGTGGCAGCTGATCGGGAATTGCATAACACAATGAAATGGGGCCGAGAATAAATATTTCATAAAATAATACGAAGGTATCAATATTTAAAAGCCCTCATACTTTACAAAATCCTTAATGCAACTTAGGATTTCTGCAATGATGACATCGGGTTGATACATTTCTTTCTGGGTATTTTATCAGATTAAGGCTATATGTTTATTACCTCAAGTCCTCCTTAACTGATTACATTCTCAGGGTCAAAACTTTCCGAGAATAAGTGTTCTGGGATGTTCATTATTAATAGTGTTCCTCTCTCGTTAATAGTTTATGGCGAGCTTCTCAGAATATTATGAGACTGTAAAAATTCTATCCCAATAAACGTGTCCATAGCAATAAATTGAATATAAGTTATAGTCTAGGAGTTTCTTAGTGATTTACACCCATCGTAACAAGCAGCTAAGTGTAGGCTGTGTGGCCTAGTTGGGTGCAGCATATGGCTGCCTGTTTGCAGGTGCGGAGAATCAGAAACAGCCACATGGAGAAAGTAATCACAAATTGCGAAAAATCAACAATTATTATTCCACTTCTTAACCTTTTTGGAGCACAGCTCCTCCTGTCAGTGAACTTAAGTCTTCACAATGCTCCTTGGCTTGAGTCATAACCTAGAGCAGATTGTACGCTTGGCAGGTTACAGACGGGAGCATGGCATGAAGGATTTGGGCACAGGATCACTTGCTACATCCAGACACACTGAACGATTTAATTGTGTTTTTTTTAAATTAAATAATTATTTTATTTTGTTATTAAAATCCTATAGTCATCACTCATATGGATCTGTGTATCAGTGTACGTGTCTGTCTGTCTGTTTGTCTATCTGTCTGACTACATGTCTGCCTGTCAGTCTATCTATTTGGAGACAAGACTATATAGCAGAAGCTAGCCTTGGGCTCACTATGTAGTGACCTTGATCTTCTGACTTATCGGCTTCCCCGGGCTGTGATTACAGGCATGAACCTGAAGACTCACTGTATGTGTAGGGGGAATCTGAAGCTTTGTACACATCGGAGGCTCTAACAAGTAAGATCCCCAACACCTGACTTTGCTGATTAATTAAATAAATAGTTTAAAATTGTACTTATGACAATTGTCACATTTTCTTTGCATGCAATCAAAATCTCCTGGTTATAAATGCTCAGTTTAAAATATTGATAAAAACTTGGAAAGCTAAAGTTATTCATGATAATGTCCCCAAAGGTGTTGGCCTGGTAGGAATGTTTGCACTGATGGCTACCATAACAAGATGCTGAGTATTTTACACCCAGGTTTCATGTTCTTGGAGAGTTTCTTCAACATCATTCATGTCTGCATCTCCTGCTGAAATCTGCATCATAAACAATGGAAGTATCTTGAATGATGGCATTTAACCTTTTATTATTTCTGGGTAGGAACTAACGTTTTCTAGTCTAAGAAAATAAAAAGAATTTTTCCTTTTTAGAGCTATTTAGCATCAGTTGGTATTCGATTTAAAATGCACAATTAGTAAGCATGAATAACAGAAAACAGGCTAGTTCCTGAGGGAGAAACAGCCCAGGATATTCTAGACAGGCTTGCATAGAGTACCTTCTCAGTGTGCGTGAGTGATACGAAGCTGCTGGCAAGCCAAACACCTTACCCACAGGTGAGAAATGAGAAATTTTAAGGCCTATTGAACACAGCATAATTTCACAGTGGGGCTGCACAAGTTTGTAGAGTGCAGATGCCTCTGTAATTGCAGCCCATTGGACAAATGCACAGTATTCTATGCTCGACAGTGTTCAGACAACGCTCACTCTGCATACATCGCTCATCTCGGAACAACATGCAAGTTACTGAACGAGCACAGCCACATGAGAACAACCAAGTTAATTATGTTGAAAAAAAGTCCTGCCTTCTTGCTTGGAGGAACTTTGAAGTCCTAAAGTATTTAAGGAAGTACACTTTAAAAATCTGAGTATAAATATTGAATAGAACATTGATGTCAATTTCAAATGTCAAAAATAAATGCATTATTTAAGAAGTGAAATACACATTTTAAATATAGGGAAAATGTGCAAGTTAACTTTAAATCTTACAGTCTAGATTTTATTTGATTTTTTAGAAACTAAACAAAGGCGAGATCCTCTCTAGGCTCCTGCTATAATACCCTGAAATCACCTATGTAGCTTCCTGCATACTGTGATGTTCTCCAGTTATTTTACTTTTCCAAAACTCTCATTTTTTTTTAGAAAATGTAATCTGACCCTTGCCTTACTAGAACATTTTATTGCATTTTAAAGATTTTATGATTTACCACATAAAAGTTCATTATAAATGTAAGACAATGTGATGGTTAATTTTTAAAACATGGCATCTGATAAAAAAAAAGTATTGTAGAAGTCTTAGAAAATACGATATAGTTCCAAGTTTAGGGAAGATACATTTGCTTGAAGTAGCTCACCCAACGCTTTGGTTTCAAAAGGAAACAGAGAAAGACTAGTCCAAGAAATTCATTTGGTATATATGAGAATCAACAATGACAATGGGTAAAGAGCAAATGTCCTAGGGCTAATCTTCAATTTGTAATAAATAAGAAGCTTTTCTTTGTCCTCAGCCACAAGCACCTGTCCAACATTGTTCTTGGCACTCAGTAGGCCAAGGTTCCCTCATGTCTTTGCTCATCCGAATGCTCTACAGCCACCTGCCAAATCACTCCCATTCCTCAGCAGAGGACGACAAATAATGTGAATGACAAATTGTAAGCAACCTATAAATATACAATTATAAACACAGAGAAAGGGAGTCTAACTTTATAAATAACATATTTTGCATGTCTGCAGTAGAATTGTGCAGACTTGAATCTTTCCAGCTGTAGAGGTAAGACATACAAATTTTAGGTCTCCTTTGGAAAGATTTAAGTACTTGAGTAACATATCTTACCATTGGTACTTTAGTAAGCAATGGCCCACATTCAGAAGGCATCGTGAGATTATGAAGTGATTTGTTCTTCAGAGATTCCTTTGTTGGAAGGTAGGTTCCCAGGAAGCCTGTGTCAGCTATGGAAACTTTCCAAGGTGGAGTCTGGTTGAAAGTTCTTACATCCATCAGTCTCGAGAGGGATTGTCCGACCCCAAGCCAAGCTGTATTGCTGAGTGATTGCTTGCCCTCCCCTGGGCACATTCAGGCCAAGATGTGGTCCACCACGTGGTTTCAACAAAGGCTGAATCAATGGAGCTTCCTAACCTCGGCCCTTGTGCTGCCCAAGTTGTGTGTTAAAAAAAGAAAGAAAGAAAGAAAGAAAGAAAGAAAGAAAGAAAGAAAGAAAGAAAGAAAGAAAGAAAGAAAGAAGAAAGAGAAGAGAAGAGAAGAGAAGAGAAGAGAAGAGAAGAGAAGAGAAGAGAAAAGAAAAGAAAAGAAAAGAAAAGAAAAGAAAAGAAAAGAAACCTCTTGTGTTCATAAATTAAATTACCTGCATGGGAACTTACTGAGCTTTCTGAAAGACATAACAAGGCAGAAAGGCTCCTACCCTACAGATATGTCAGTGTTTGTGGGTGGCGGGCATGGGCCAGATCTTCCCAGGCAACTGCAACCTGTGCTATTCCGCTAACCTCATCTATGCTCCTTCCTGGGAGTCCCTTCATTTTGACTCAGTTATGATCTGCTTACTTCAGCTCATTTTCTCTCTTCCTCGTCTTCATTTTTTAATTCCTCTCAAGTCCACATATCTGATAAGTACATATATCATGACTGAAGTGGGTCCTTATATTATTAAGTCAGTGAGTGTGTACTTGAGAAAGAAACTGCAGCATTTCATCTGCTAGAAAAGAAACTTGGGGTTGGCTTGAGGTTTGTTTGTTTATTTGTTTGTGTTCTTTTGTTTTTGGGTTTGGGTTTTGGTTTGGGTTTGGTTTTTTTTATGCTAAGGACATCATGCAGCATAATATTGGAATTAAAGTGTATAAATGACATTGTGTGTGTGTGTGTGTGTGTGTGTGTATGACAAAACACTTTTAAAATAGGTAACAGCATTGAAGGAAACAGCCTAGTGAAAGCCCTGACTTCTTAGTACTCTGTTAAAGTCACTGACCTTAAGGTCTAAAATGAACTTAAAGTGCCAAAGCCTATTCTAGAATTCCAATAACCTTTCCAGTAGTGCATAGTTTTCCAGGAGCATCCAAGAGGAGCTGGGGACTTCAGAGCTATGGGCACAGTGAAGAACCAAGAAACAGAGGGGTAGCCAGCCAATAGCTGAAGACCATGGGCTTTCAGAGCTGGTGATAAAGCTCACAGCAGACAGATGGGGCTCTCAGGAGGTAAGTGGGTTCATAGCTCTCCTTGTTAGCTGCTAAGGAGCTTAGACAATAAGGGTTTCCATAGTGACGCTTCATACTAATTTGTTGAATAACTTAACATTTTCTTCTCCTCTGCAGCTTTCTTTCCCAAGTATTTTGAGTCATCTCCCCTTTTAAACTTTCAAATTAACTTTTCCAGAACCACAGTCATCTATGCCCAAGTGTAAGATGAGCACTGGTGTATCCGAATCTAAATTTTGTAAATGACGTTGGGAATAGATGAAAGGTTTTCCTTGAAAAAGCCACTCTCAAACTGGAAACAGTACCACAAAGTTTACATTTAAAATTTTATTTTTAAATGATATATTATTTCAGTTTGTCTTCAAAGTTATACTTAAAAGTAGTATATGTCATTATTAATAAGCTAATTATTAAAAAGTTAATATGGTAGAGAAACCAAATTCAATTTCATATTGGAAAATCTTGTGCCTGAATGAATTTGTGTGGCATATAATTGATGTGATGATAGCAAATCTTAAAGGTAGACCTAGATCCAATGATATTTACTGACTGCACTCATGTGACATTTATTATATGCGTCGTTTGTGTTGCCAACTAGGAAGAAAGCATACCACAAGCATGCTATCTGTATCCCTGCAACAACTGCTTTGAAAGTGTTATTATTTTGCATTTTGTATTATTAAGATACTTTTAATGTGACTAAACTGAATATTATAAGAATATCAGGGGAAATTGTGCTTAATCTTTATCTTTTTTTAGCCCTACAAAATAATGAGTGTGCTGTAAATGAAGCCTGAAAGCCCTGCGTGGGTTTTCAAGTCATGCACTAAACTTTACTCTTTTATATGTTGTATGCAGATTGGTCTCACAGATTTTTAAGTCGTCACCCTCCTGCCTTACTGTAAAATCCTATTTCTGAGCATATTTATTTGACATGTACATGGCATACCAGTGCAAAATCACAGGGGCAGGCCTAGATTCCAAGATATTTTTTGCATGCACCTGGGTATAAAAGCTGCCATTGTGGGAGGAATTTGGCTCTTTCTCACACATAGGACATTGCCTCTCTGCTGTTCTCTTGGTATGAGAAATACAACATGCTCCCACAATCCCAACATGGGTTATTTTGTGACTTATCAACCTTATTTGGAACTAGGATCTGAACTTTCCAAGTTTAAAGCCTCATTGTGACTTAGTCTTGGGGAGTTGATGTGAAAAGGTCACAAGGCCAGGGGTTAAGAATTTTCTAGATAGGGTTCTGCTAATATTCTACGTCAGCATCTCTCTGAACATATTTTAAACCACAACCTGCCAAGTCCAGCCAGAGGGGACAAAGAAAAGAAAGGATGACATTATGTGTTGTCTTCATTTGACAGTGTTTCAGCTTCAATAACACAACCTCATATAGGAGTATCCTTATAATGTGTTGACAGAACATTACTTTTATTCATCAGATAATAACTAGTCAACATTTACTAAACCCAGGCAATCCTCGATGCTCTGGAGAATCCAAACAGTATGGACCCCTGCCTCCAGGATATGTCCATCCTGGAAGGGGAGAGGAGAGGAGTTTACTCAAGTTCAGTCCACTTTTCCCACAGATGTCCATTCATTACATTGCTATCCTACCTCCAGGAAGGTTTCTTACACCAGGCCTTTTGGGTTGACCTTGAAAAGGACCAATATGCTGTAGAGACTTGACAGCAACACTTCCAATACAAATTGACTCATTAAAAGTCTACAAGGATGTCACCAAGCTGAGTCAAATTCCATCCTTACACAAAGCATGAGATGGTCGCCAGGAAGTCTAAGACACAACTTTGTTAATTGCGAAGGGCTTCAGTTCCTTTTCCATCCACTGTGAAAAATCTAACAATCTGAAGGATGTTAGGAATAGTCTATGAAAAGGCAAAAATCCAGTGTTAGGAATACTCTTGTTTCAGCAAATTTGAATGCACTGTTTGTCTTTTAGAAACTATCTTTATTAATAAGGAGCACAGGCAATCATCTGTATGCAAATTATTTTTTATTCCCTGTTAATTGTCCTCTCCCAGGATTACTGCCTCAGTCTGCTAACCTAGGCCCAGTCCTGGAACCTTGTAAACTTCATATGATCTTAGCTAGGCCTAGAATGATTTCAACCTCTGATACTTACTACTGAATAAGCTCTTCCTAGTTCCTTCTGCTCTCTGTCTAGCTCATCAATTCAGCTGTCCTGGCTCAAACTCTTCCCCCAACCCCCTGCCTGCCCAAGCTGACTGATTCAATCTGGCTTCTCTCTCAGCTTCTGACTTTTATTCTGCTTGTCCTCAAACTAACTTTAGCAATCTGTTCTAATCTTCTGGCTCCTTCTCATTCTCTAGCATGACCTGTCTTCACCTGTGTCTAGCTTGTTCTCTCTCTTCAAGCTGTCTCTGTACCACTGTCCCAGTAAAACTGCCCCCTTCCTCACTTCTCTCTCTCTCTCTGTACTGCTCTCTTAAGTAGCTTCCCTTTCCTCTCTCTTCTCATAAGAATTGAGCATATCCTATTCTGTCAAATCTCTCTCTGATTCATCACATTGTCTGCCACTCACTGAGACATCACATTCCAACACAGGTGCTTCCTTTCCCAAACTAACTTTACCTTTATGGTTTGGGGTTAAACTTGTTTACTAAGGCCATGTCAGTATTCCAGCCAGAGGGATTAAAGGTGTGTGCTAAGGCTGAATCCCACAACTAGAAACTACTTTTGTCAGTAAAAACACAATCTCAGGGTTCACAGTGTGATCAAATGTTCTGCAACATCTGTGTGATGGTTTCAGGCTGTGAATATTGCTTTTTAACTCTTAATAGTGCCAAAGTGTGGTGGTCACTTTCCTATCTACACAGAACAGATTCTGCCACCCAGTAATGATTGATTTTAATAGATACTTAATTAAGAAAATACTATATTACATGAATTTAGGTTTTCAGAAGAAAAATTTCAGGTGTAGTCTCTCTCTCTCTCTCTCTCTCTCTCTCTCTCTCTCTCTCTCTCTCTCTCTCTCTCTCCCTCTCTGTAGGTGTGTGTGTTCATATTTCCTTTTATAAAACAATATCCCATGGTAATCTAGAACAATTAAGACTTTATATTGCATTGTATTTTATTTTTTAAGACATATTCTATCTTCAAAGTAGAAATACTTTATATCCTAGATTTCAGCAGGTAAAATGTACTTTTAGTTTAGTGTCTTAAAGTCATTTTATGTTTATTCATCTGGGGGATGGAACACACACATATCATGCCAAGCACGGAGAGGTTGGAGGAACACCTGCAATACTAGTCCTCTCCTGCTAGAATGTGGGTTACAGAGCAAGGTCAGGTCATTGACTTGGGTTGAGCACCTTAAGCGCTGAACCGTATCACAGGCTTTGGGGTTAGATATTTACTTGCCAAAGGCACTCTGGACAGTATTCTGGTTTTGTTTTTTCCAATAAAATTCTCTTAAATTTGGATACTTCTGAATTTATGGGGAAAACCTTGCAACTCTAAATATTACATACCACTGATGTTTTTTATTCCAATAGATAATAGATGAGACTAAACAGAAGCATTGATTTTAAAAACTAAATGAACAAACTACTTGTTCTGCACTGCAGATAGGAGTGTGTATGTGTGTGTGTGTGTGAGTGTGTATATGTGTGTGAGTATGTGAGTGAGAGTGTGTGTGAGTATATGAGTGTGTGTGTGTATGTGTGTGTGTACATGAGTGTGTATATGTGTGAGTATGTGTGTGTGTATGTGTGTGTGAGTGTGTGTATATGAGTGTGTATGTGTGTTTGTGTGTATGTGTGTGTGTACATGAGTGTGTATGTGTGTATATGTGTGTGTGTACATGAGTGTGTATATGTGTGAGTATGTGTGTGTATGCGTGTGTGTGAGTGTGTGAGTGAGTGTGTGTGTAAGAGTGTGTATGTGTGTGAGTGTGTGTGTATGTGTGTGTGAGAGTGTGTGAGTGTGTGTATATGAATGTGTATGTGTGTGGCTATGTGTGTGTGTGAGAGAGAGAGAGACAGAGAGAGAGAGAGAACCGAGGTGGAAGGGATTTGCTGAAAATCCATCTAAGCAAACAGTTCAGAGTTAGGCAATGCAACTTCCTCTCTTAGGGTTCACAGTTCAAAGGCACTGGATCTGAGGGTGCTATCAGCTTTGTTTCCTCTAAATGCAGAAGCTAAAAAAATGGGCCTTAGATAAGTAGTTTTTTTTTAATGACTTAATTTTATTGTTATGCATAGGATTCTGAGAATTCCTTAACTCACGGTACAATCTAATTACAGCTTGATTTCTCTGTGGGGAAATATATTACCCTAGTCTCAAGTTACTTTTTGATTGCTCTCCTCTGTGGCTACTGCAGTACTGGATTACAGCCCAGCCATTTCTTTCCTTTCAGTCATGTCTGTATTGGATGTTGAGTATTGCGGTGAATTTGATAGCACAGCACCTCATACTGATACTAGACTGGCAAACGGGATGTAATATTTTGGTTAGGGTGATGTGGTTATATTCACAGAATGCATTCAGATAAAAACATAGATTTGGGAGGGAGTCCTTACTAGACATTAACATATAAAGGTATTACTTTACAACTCCTTGTGTTTTCAACCATTTGATAAGTATAGGGCAGAAAAATCCCAATACTTTCATCTACTTCTGCCTTGCAGTACTTCTCATAAATAATTTTCATCATAAATTTCAAAGTCTATATTTTAACTCTGTAAGTGTGCACTGTATTCAGTCTCTCTCTCTCTCTCTCTCTCTCTCTCTCTCTCTCTCTCTGTGTGTGTGTGTGTGTGTGTGTGTGTGTCCCTCTCCTTTTCTCTCTCCCCTCTCCCTCAAACTTAATGCTTCCTTGGGGATGACAAAGAGACCAAAGTGTTCCCCTTACAGCAAAACAATAAAATCCTGAGATGCTCTGCTGCCTTCCCTTTGTCCCTGCCCTCGCTCCTCATCTCAGCTTCTCTCCTTCCACCTCTTCGGTTCTGATCTGTCTCCTCTCTTCTACACCTGTGATATACGACCCTTGACACACGCACTTCATGTCCTTGGAGACAAGTCCCTGCACAAGATTCCATGGCACAAGGTCTTCCCTGCCCCTGCCTCCTGACCCTGCTGCCAGCATCCTTTGCATCTGGCCTCCTTTCTTTTCCTTTCAGGCTCACTTGGGAAGGCCAAGGTTTCCACCAAAAGCATTAGCAAAGCTGTAGTCTACATCCCGAATGAGAAGCCCTGGGACCAGTCTGGAGGACCTGGGTGCCCTCTGCCACCTGCAGCCACACCTGTTCCTGCTCCAGTGACTCCTCAATATTATATTAGACCCAGCTGGGGTCATGGGCCACAGGGACTTCCTGGCTTCCAATTACTCAAGGGTATCTTTATCCTAAAGCTACCGTTTTCCTTTTTCAATTAAATTTGCTACCTTTATTTTTTAAGTTAACAGCGGGTAATGAATGTGGCTGAACTTCTGTTGATTTTTCCCCCCTTCTTTTTAGTTAAAGTTAGAAAGCCAAAAGTTAGCAGTTTTGTAGACAGTGAATCAGAGAGCCTTTGGGAGAAAAATGTTAAAACTTCATTTCAACTGTACAAACAAAACTTGAACTTGTTCTTTCCTATGCCGTGCAGATGTGAGCAACAAACCAACTTCTTCAATATTGACTTCATCTGCAGATCACTCTGTCCCGTCTTCCTAGAGCCCGAGCCCCACCATCAACACAGAAAACACCTGATGTATGCTATGAGATAATATTTAATTTCTATTTTACAAGAAGCCTTTGATCAGAAAAAAATCAGAACTTCTCTATTAATCTCTTTGAACTACATAGAGAGAGAGAGAGAGCAATGGTCCAGCTGATTTTTATTATTTTGGGACAAAGCATTAAGGGATACAGCATGCATTTTTAAGAGTTCTCTCAGAATGATTTCTGAAAACTCGTTACATGAATTTTCCATGATTGTGCTTCTGATCGGGGATGGGAAGAACAGTCAATATTCACATAAGAGAGAGAGAGAGAGCGGGAAAAAAACACCAGAAAAAAATTATAGAGAAACCCTAAAGAGGTCTGAAATTGATTCAACATCCCAATACATATGATATCACCAAGGAGCTGCATAGAAAATGAGACAGCTGTGTAGCCTAACGAGGAGGAGGTGGATCTCTTCCACTTAAAGAACCCAACACTGTTGCAAATTGGGTAGGAATTCCCTGCTAAGTGCAACTTGCTTTTGGAGACCTGTGAGATCCGGACACTTGGACACTTGGCTTCCCTAGGAGCCAGGATCAACGCCCTCTGTCTGTCACTATCTCTCTAGGCTGAAGCCCTTGCCTCCCTTTCCATGCAAACGTTATTTGACCTTACCAATGTGGCTATGGAAAGGAGTCCTTTTCTCTAATAGGGACTCTCACTAACAGCATCTCACTGTGTGCCTTGAATCTGCGTCAAAAAACACAGCCACCTGGCACGAACTCAAACTGAATGAGGGATGAGGGCCCAACCTTGTTTTTTAATTTAATCAAAGACACCTGGTTCAGGAGGGTTATCATTTTTTTCCCTCCAAACGATTCCAATATTCATTCTCTCTCTCTCTCTCTCTCTCTCTCTCTCTCTCTCTCTCTCTCTCTCTCTCTCTCTCTCTCTCTCTCTCTCTCTCTCTCTCTCTCTCTGTCACATTTTTGATAAAGGACATTATTTTCCTGCAAAATGGACTGTTCTCCTTTGTCCCCGCCCCCCCAACCCAGAAAGAGAAAAAAAGAAAAAAAGGAAAAGAAAAGAAACAGTATGTATGCATGTGAGGGCTACAGCTTAAGTAATTCATTCACAAAGTATACAAACATTTATTGGTACAAAACCTGCAACATGAGGGTTGGTTTCTTTTCTTTTCTTTCTTTTTTTCTTTCTTTTTTTTTTTTTTTGTTAAAATTTAGCAGTGTTTTCTCAAATCTTCAAAGCTTGCCTTGATGGTGTGCTGGAGTAATTGAACCACTCTGGCTTTTTACATAGGGACATCTTATCTCTCTTTCATTTCCCAGGCTGTGGCTTCTTTTCCATTCCCATGAAATCCATGTACACACTTTAGAAGCCCTCCTGAACAAGCTTGCTTCTAAGTTTCACAGAGCCCTTAGCACGATTTGAATACGAAAGAGATACTGAATAAAAAGCTTTAATCTCTTGTCTGCGCTCCTGCTTTCTCGCCTCCCTTCATCTCCTCCTCTTCCAAGGGCTTTTCTATGTGAGTAAACTGAACATTTTTCTGTTTAAAGTGAAGTGTAACGTTGAAGAAGATGCCTTCTGGAGGGTGGGATGGGGGGTGGGGTGGGGTGCCTCTCCTGCAAATCTCTTCTGTCAGATTGGAGCTGCACTTGTGAGCCATGGTGCCTTCTGTTAAGGCTTTACAGGTACAAGATTAGCAAAGAGCTCTCAGTGAACAAAAATCACTCAATCCGCAGAATATACAGCGAGTATCAGATGTGCCCTCCACCTCAAATACTGTGGGGCTCTCTCCTCTGATACCTCTTCCCCTCGGTGAGTTGGAACTGCTTGAAAGGATTTTCTGTTCTCTGGTCTCTTGTCAATTTGAATGCCAGGAAATGAGCCCCCTTTGTAAGATTAATTAATAGCAGGAGCGGATCGGCCGAGCCCAATCGCCACTCAACGGAGCTGTAATTGCTACTTTGTGGAAAGGAAAGGGAAAAAAAAAAGTTTGGGTTGCCGTTTAAGAAGAGGGTTTAAGGAAAGTTCTTTGAACTAGAGGTCTCAGTGCACTGGATTAAGGCAAGAAGCAAGGAGGCCTTTGAAGTTTGCTAAGAGGTTTTGAAGGGGGGAAAAGTTGGGTGGCAAAGGAGAGCTGGCAACATCAAAAGCTCACTCTGCTGGCTCCTCACCTGCTTGCTGGCCAGAGGGACCTGCTGCAGCACTGCCTGGCCGGCTGCGGACCAAGGCAAGGAGGCATGACTGGGGGCAGCATGGGTCCCTTGCTCAGGACAGGAGCTCAAGGCTCTGTTCTTGACAGTGCACTCACCAGGAAGAAGCAGATAGGAGGCAAAGGATAGCCAACGCCTATTCCTCAGGCTTTTCAATACCACTCTCCATCCGAGGATCTTCAAAGCCACTTACAAAACTTCCTCTGCTTATCACTTAGCAATAAGGTATTGATAAGAAAGTCTGGAATTCCTGCAAGACGCGGATCTGCCCCCTGTCTGGAAATAGGAATTAGCATATGCCTTGCATTCAGTCGCAGCAGGGACAATGTCGCCCCCAAGGGGGTGAAACTGATTCTTGGGTGGGTAGGCTGGGGATAGTAAAACACAGTCTTAGATATTGTGACCATGGTGATTCCCAGAGGAATAAATACCACACAGCCACATCAACAGATCGACTAGAGTAAGAATAATGGAAACCCAGAGAATACTGCCAGTAACCTTAATGGTTTCAGTTAAAATAAAACACACTGAAGATCACCCATGAAGGCAGAGTCTGTAATAAAATGTAGCATGACTTTCACTTCACATGGGCCATGAGCTGGCCATAGGTTAACTCAGTACATGTACCTCATATTTGATTTTATATATATATATATATATATATATATATATATATATATATATATATATTTCTGGAGATTTTCATTGAGATCCCTGGTAGACTTTAACTCTCATCACTACAAATTATCTATATACTCAGATTTTATGACTGCTTTTGTTTTGGAAAAAAAAATCATCAGATTCATTTGTTTGGATATGTTTGGCTACCTTTTGAAATATTTTATGCTTTAAACTCAGAACTTCAAAAATAACCTAGAAGATTAAAATGGCTGCTGGTAGAGTGCTTGCCTAGCGTATGCGCGGCCTTACATTCCATCTTCAATCCTGCAATTAAAATAAATAAACTAAATATATATAATATATAAATTAAAAGATATAAAATATAAAGTGACCTGGAAGATTTGTTATATTAGCACAGTTTATCCCACCCATTCAAACTCTGTTGTATAACTTGTCTTATTTATTACCTTAAGTTTTCATTTCAAGCAAAAATTTAGGAGTTTTGTTTGTTTTGGTTTGTTTGATACCATCAAAGTAATCCAGCAAACAACAAACTAAGCAAGCTTCGGGGTTACTCTGGTGTTTATTAGCTAATTGGGTGGTTTTAAACATTTTATTAATTTAAATTCAAGGATTTGGCTTTCATTTTTAAGACTTCACTACCAAGTAAAGTTGCAATTTAACAAAACGTGTACATTTTTGGTGGCATACTTCAATAGTGAGAAAATACTGAGTTTTAGTTTGGAATACATAATAATGCTGTCTTGTTCTCCATTATAGTAATAAGGAGTACTTGAAAGATGGAGAATCAATCCAGCCGGGAGTGAATAAGCAGGATCTTTTAATCCATGTCTGGAGCACGCTTGCCAGTTTGGGATTTTAGTTCTCTCCTGGATGTGAGAAACTTCGGGTATGCTCACCCTAAAATTTTTCCCACCCAGCAATATGCGGCACAGTAGAAGGAAGCCTTCTTTCTCCCGGTGAATTCAGTCCACTGTACTCTGGAACAGCACAGGGCCCAATAGAGTGTCCGTCTCAGCAAAAGAGACCTGTGACATTTCCAGACTCCCCTCTTCATTGACTCCATCCCACATCAGACTGTGACAGCAGCGTGGCCTAGCCCAGCTCTCAGCCCACAGCGAGCAATCAATAAACAATGTTGACTGAACTATGACTGGAACACCCACCACTCCGGGCCTGGACTCAGAAGCCCTTGGATTCACATAACCATCTGGGGGGACCTGCCATTTTGAAAGTTTTACAAACATTTTTCATACCATGAGTGTGTGAATGGAGTAAGATGTTAGTATGAGTCCATCTCTCAAAGGTCCCAATCCTCAACTCCTCTGAACTTGCCAGAACATGTCTCGTTCCCAGGAATGTTCACACCTGATGGCTCACTCTATTTACATGGAGGAGAGCAACTCCACTTTACCTAGCACAGGAAGTGTGGACACACAAAGATACATGTGATATAAAAGGCTTGAAATAATATATTTTTGGTACAATATTGCTTATCCCCAAGTCTACTAGCTGTCAAAAGCTGTATATAATTACACTCATTAAGAAAAACAGGCATATATTCAATTACCTCCCTGCTGCCAATGCAGGAAACAAAACAGTTTCCTTTTTTATTATATCAGATATCTTGGTTTATGCCATGCATGCTAAAGTAACCACTCCTTGAGGCTTGGAACTGCAGCATTTCCAGGATATCTGGAGGATTATAATTGCGCGCACACATCAATTATGGATTGGATTCGGCATTTTCAGATACGCTCCCAGATCGCAAAGACAGAACAATGGTCTCCAGGCATTTCCAGGCCAGTTTGATTACAGGTGTAATACAGGCAGCCTTGTTAGTTCTTCCCGATGAGAGCTTCCTTTCCCTGGTGGGGTTCTGGGAGAGAAACTGACCACTGCCTTATACTAGCAATTTCTTCCCATTCCCCAGGGATGCTTTAATGAGCCCCTCGGACATGGCCAAAGGCAATCTTGTTCTCCAGCCCAGTGAGGTGAAAAGCAAATGCTTACCCTACCAGGCAAGCAATAATTAATACGGTGTCTTTGATTTATCTCCATTCATTAACAAAGTTACAAGTTTGGGGGTCTTAAGGAACACTGGTTTCCCTGTGATTTTCATTTACAAGTATTGAATGAAATATCCATGCCAAGATACATTAAAAAAATTAACTCACAAGGAAAATAAATGAACGTGGAATACTAATTGGGAGAGAGAAACTGACAGATACTGCGAAAGATTGATTTTGGGGAAAATGGAGAAATCTGTTTTGTGTTTATTTTAAGGACAGGAAATGAATACTGATTAGTAATGTATAGGCGGTTGCGAGGTACAGCATTTGGTAATGTTTTTGCTGGATATTTGATTTGTCTAAGTTTTTCCCAGAATTGAGATCGGATGCCAGTTATCAGAGTTAGTTTTTTGGTTTAATAGTTAGTTGGACTTCCTTGAATACATGGCTCTTAAATCAGGAGCATTTGCTGTGCCTTCCTGTGGGAAAATAATCCAAGCACAAATGTTACACTGTCACAGAAAGAGATGTCTTCTCAAGGGAGGCAGAAAGCTGTGTGCGAGGAGGGGGTTAAACTTCTTTTGGCTTAGATTTTACTAAGAAACTGCTCTGAGTTTTTAACAGATATTACCCATTTGGACTCGCAGGGGTGTTGGAGTGCGGCAGCTCTTCCCTCCCAAGTGTCATATGGAAATCTATTTATCCATCTCTCCACCTATGGATCTATTGAGTCTACCCATTTGAGGGTTTATCTGTCTAGGGTGAAAGCAAAGCAAAACAAACAACAAACAAACAGAAAACAAATGTACTTTCCAAAAACAAGAGTGGGTAAAAGATGTGTTACAGTAGCCCTCTGAGAACAGAAGGTATGAACTATGCAACTAGCACAGCAAAGTGCTCCCCCTCCTCCTCCCCCTCCTTCTCTCCCTCCTCCCCCTCCCTCTTCTCTCCTTCTTCCCCCTCCTCCTTCTCTCCTTCCTCCTTTCTCCGTCCTCCCCCTCTGTCCCTCCTCCTCTGATGGGGGGAGGGCTCATCTCATTTGCATTTGTTGCTCTCTATTCTTGTTAGGGGCCTGTCACTGGGGCAGAAAAGAGGTGACTGTGGGAGGTAGCTTGGGACTCAGGCTGAGTCTAGCTGCTCCCTAATCAGCTTTTCCGGAACACTTAGGTTCTGTGAAGAAATTTGGAGAATAGTGTGACTGCCGGGACTGTCGATGGAATACACAGGCTGGTGTCCATCCTCTGAGCCTTCTCTCAGGAGTTTGGCAAGTGAAGCCCTGATGCTGTAGTGACATCTAAAGGCGGACTCTTCAGATGATGTCTCACTCTAGCCAGCTTTGCTTCCTGCTTCTAACGATGGCTTCTGACTAACTTCTCCCAAACCTACAGGAAGCAACTTTAATTTAGATCTCATTTCTCCATTGCTATGGCTGGGAGTGGAGGTTTTCCTCCCATCTATGAATGGCTCCCTTGTGAATTGTATCTGGTTGTTTTTATTACTACTGCAAACTGTCTTCTGCTCTGACATTTATTATTATCTGGCCCCTTGTCTTGAGGCTAAAGCAGGCTAAAGAGCACAATCCTGTCCCTGAGCCAGAATTCTGTCTTCAGTGCAGAGCTACCTGCCCATGTTAGTCCCTGTCTTCTGTGTTACTGGAATTAACAGGATAGTACAGAGGCCCCATGCGTTCCCTGTGAAGGACAAGTTTTGGCCAAGACACCTGATGCTGTCATGACTAGGCTGGGGCAGTGGTTACCAGTTGGAGTAAGGAAACAGCATTTTCACATCGAATGCCTGCACTTGAACTGTGCTTTTGTTTCTTGTTAAATAAATGGCCTGTCCCCTCTCAGTCTCCTGTCATACAATCTGCTTAGCTCTTTCCTCTCCCGCAGCACTCAGATGGGAACTGTTTAACTTGGTGTGGTCCATCACCCAGGCAAATATGGTTAGCCGCCTATAGGCTCACTGCCAATCATCAGGGGACAGTTCAATGATGGAGGAGCCCTCTGCCCTGCAGACTGGCAAGTCCAAAATGCTGTGTTTGATTCTCCTTCACTACCTTTGAACAGACTGTTTCATTCTGTTTGTGAACTTGAACCTGGGTAGAAAATGGGCAGTGGACCTAGGAGGCAGTGAATATGCACACATATGTTTATGTGGGGTGTGTGTGTGTGTGTGTGTGTGTGTGTGTGTGTGTGTGTAACTGCATTGAACGGATGGGAATCTTTCTTTGCCTTTCTTTTCCCTTTTTTCTTTTCATTTTTAAGTGGCCTTGATAAAAGACCCATAAAGCCAAATTGAATAGTTTGAAGTTAATAACACTCATGGTAAAGGCCCAGGCATGGACCCACTACCCTGCTCCTGCCAGTAATCCTGGCTTTGGGGATCTGAAATTTCCTAAAGATGTATTAGTGTCCCGTACACATGTGCTCTTGTATGTTCATAATCCTTTTCACGGGCTTCTTAGCTGCATGCTTTGTATTTAAATTTTCCTTCTAACCAAGTAAATCCCTTCGGATGAAGTGACAAGGTCTCTTCAGCACCCATAGCTGCTGACAGCTGGTGCAGAGACCCTGAAAGACCACAAAGTGCTCCTCACTAGCCTTCTGCAAGGCCAGTGCCAGCCACCAGCTGAGCGATTCCTTAGTCTCCCCTCCAGGCATCTGTCCATTGAAGAGGCTCCCAGAGAAGGCTAAAGAAGAATAATAGATATTAATGTAAAAGACAATATCCGTGCTGTTGGCTTAACCATGCCTTTAATTAGGGACTTACTATACGCGAATGCCATGGAACCTTTCCATTAAGCCTGGTGTGACCCCTTATTACACTGCGTGGAGTGTGTTCCAGCACCTGAAATACAAGTGCAAATGGTTTGAAAGTGAAGCTTGCTGATAACCTTTGAAACTATACTGCACTGGGCAGGATGCATACTGTTCCCCCTTCCTCAGTGCAGCTTCCCTGAGAAGATTTTCACTTGTAATATATGCAATTGTTTTAAAGAAAAGTGAGAGGATGTCTCTTTCTGGGTGGGCGGGACTTCCTTTGGTGAATTGCCATCGTTAGATGAAGTGAAGAGTCGATGAGAAAGAGACTCAAACAGATGAGAAGCAAGATGTCAAATGAGCAATAACTATCTCCTGTGTGCAATAAGCAGCCAAAATATTTACATTCTCAGGTGCCATTTCCCTAAGTGTTTTTTTCAAAATCATAATAAAATAATAAATTCAGAAAAAGGTATTAATCTACTGACAATAGTATCTATTGTCAGTAGCTTTTATGTAGTAAGGTTGCCTAACAGCAGAAATACACAATTGCTCACACATATACAAAACAAAAGAGTAAACTAATACAACACTTCTAAACCTGGCTTGCTATCGATTTGTGTGCAGGCAAGCCCCCTTTTCACTGCAAATCATTTATTTTAAATCCTACTCTCATTTTGCTTTGAGAGCTGAGAGAATATCTTATTATTTGTGTTTGAGACACATAACTATCCTTTCGAATCAGGATGTATGTAAGCAAGCAAGGGAGTGCTTGTTGCTCTATGCTGCACCCATGTGCAGACATCACAGGACATAGATTCAATCAGCTGACAGATGGAAGCATTGTTAAATCTTTGAAAGATCCTGCTTGAGACAACTGATTTGACAAAGCAAAATTAATAGGAGGCTTGACCAGGCAAGATTAGCAAATGAAAACAAAAACAGAAAGCGAAAGAGATGAAAACTCCTATCCTATGTGTGCATAGGGTTTCCATTCAAGGGTCCACCATTTTTTTAAGTTGATAGAATTTTGCTATCAAATTAGTTTGATATTCTATTCATTTACAGAATCTGAATTAGTATATTCCTAGCCACAGTTAAGTTAAAAAACAAGCAAGCAAGCAAACAAAGCAAACACACAAAAACAAAGCAATAAAAATGTGTTTCAAAATCTAATAAGTGAGAAAGCATTGATACAAGTATAAAGATAATCAACACATTTTGTCACGGGTGCCGGGTCTTTGAATGAAGGCGGGGTTAAAGTTTGGAATTTGTAAATTGTGTTTTCATCTTTGACCTGTAATATTTCATGCTTCCGATTTCCTTACATTTGTATTCCTAGGTAGAAAGAGGGGCTGCTACCAGACAGGGTTAGGAGAGAGGCTCAGGAGCCTTGAAGTCATAACTCTGTTATTTCTCAGTCAACCCCTAAAACAAATGCTTGGCAAAATATCAAATCAGGTATTTCCCCTGTAAGGTGATTAATAATAATAATAATAAATAAATAAGCAAAACTCAAGGACACTGGTATGCCATGAGAATGTTAATAAGGAAATAATAAAATTTCTCCTATGATCAATTAAAAGTTCTGCTAATGATAACATTCGAATCAGAGTTTGTTTTTGTTTTGTTGTATGGACCAAAAATTCACATGGGCTTTCAAATATTCAAGGATTTTACCATCATATTTTTTTGCACCAGTGAATTATTAATACAGGGCTCATGCTGGCCTCACCAGCTACTCCTGAATTCCTGTTAGTAAGTCAGAATTTGATGTGCTACCGTGAAGGTGATGGGAGTGTCATAGGAATGTAATCCATACGTGGATGGTCACGTATTATAAATTGCCTCTACTTCATCTGTGGTGAGTAAATTATTTTAAATGAGCTAGTGTTTTGTGTACCAAATTATTTAAATCAGAGTAAGTATGAATGTTCTGATTCTTGGATTTATAGCCAAGTACACACACAGCATGTAAGTTTTATTAGGGGACGGTTATATCCCGAGGGTTTTGTTTTCCTGTGGTACTCTTTCAAACCCGATATCCAAGTGTACGCATGCACCCACAAATATATGTGTTGCATACCTGTATGTGTGGTGTCTGTTCACATTTTCTGTCGTGTATTCATTACGTACACAACCTAGACTTAACGGATGTCAAAGCTGACAGCCTCACATGATTGATGATGCTGTGGTAGACTGATTCTTACCAGGTGTGGTGCGGTGGGAATTCAAATGCTCTTCAGAGCTCTCATTTGTGTTGGTAGAGTTTCCTCTTCCCCTCGGTCCTTCCACCCCGCAGCCCCCCCTTTACGGAGGGTGGGGGTGGAAGCATGCAAATCACCTGAACATATAGTCTTGAACCCTTATTTTAAGATGTCGTGAATACTGTTAAGTATCCTGAAATTCTTCTCCAATATTTCTATCAGATGTGTGCTCCTTCTCCATTTGCATAGAATATATGCTTCAACCCACACACATATCATCTTGCACTTATCAAGATAGATTATTTTCCAAAAGTTTAGACTTATTGAGCCCTTTTTTTGGGGGGGAGCTGCTATTCTAAGTGAGGTTCCTTTTAGTGGATGGAAGTGACCACTAACTGCCCAGTCTAGAAGACTATACTGATTGTTAAAACCAATTTTAATGAAATGTTTTGAATCACCTGAGATGAATAGGGTGAAAATGGCAGACTGGCTGGCCTCTGTCCATCCAGTGGCTAGTCTCTAAATGAGAGAGCTCATATAGCCCCTAGGGGAGTGATAATTGACAGTGCAGAGCAGGACCCCCAAGGATGCCCTGAGTGCCACAGCTGGACCCTGAAGATTCCCTGGGTCCCGGAGCAGGACCTGTGGATGTCCTGAGCACCATCCATCCTACAATCATCTTACTGGTTTCCACTAGACACCTGCCTGTCCCTAGTCAATGTTACTCATTTTTCACAAATGAAGTAAGTGTATTCTGAATATAAATAAACTTTATTTCCTTTTGACCCCATAAGAAATGGCCAATGGTGCTGAATGAGGAAACTTATGGTCTGGTAGGTGCCATCCCTGGCCAGAATAGGGTCTAAGTTCCATCTGTGTCCTTATCCATCTTCCTAAAGAACAGTGTCTTCTCACTGGTGATTTAATTCAATCACTGTGGGTCATGAACTGGGCTCTGTGATCTCCATCTGAGCTCCGCATGTAGACAACGTTCACACGGAATAATGTGCTTTATTTCTCCAATCGCTACCACTTTGGTGTCTCGGCCAGGGGCAAGTAAATATAAACATAACAGGGAGCGCTCTCGATTCAGACTAAATTAAATCCAGGAGCTTCTGAATACTGACCATGGGAATTCAACTACCCTTGCCGTACATGTGCTATTACTGTTTATGTTCTTAGAAGTATTTATTTATTTATTTATTTATTTATTTATTTATTTATTTATTGTGTGTCTATGAACACACATAAATCAATGCAATCCTTGCATGCCTAATGCTCAAGGAACCCAGAAAAGAACATCAGGCCCCCGAAACAAAAGATACAGGTGATTGTGAGCCAACATATGTGTGCTGGGAACTGAACCGCAGTCCTCTACAAGTTATGGAAAGCAAGCATTCATACCCATTGAGCCTGCTCTCCAGCCCCATTGGTCTATTTAGATGACACTGTTCTATAACCAAGCTCATTCCCAAAGGCTGGAGAATAGTTTTATCTGGTACCTCCTCATTACCTCCCTACTATTACCTCTAGGAGCCTAACAACCAATGGGATTGCTGCCTGCCACCCAGGTTCCCCATCTCTTGCTACTCTACTCTACTACCTTGATATATTCCTAATTATACTTTAGTTCAATCGTGACGTTTGATATATCAATATCATAGAGCCCAAACTAAGCTGCATAGTTTATAGACCTGTTTTCTCTACCTTTCTTGCCTATTCTGATTCTTTGATTTGAACTTGGGATTTTCATGTCATTCATCGTTAGCCTCACTCTACTGCTAAATACGCATAACTCATAACTAACCACAGTGGCCCAGTTTTATTCTTGGTTTTTCAATGATTCAGTTAGTCAAAGAGTGGCAATCTAGTTCATAGCAAAGTGGCCACAGTGCCTTTCAGAGAGGCCTTAGACGTTGAAGAGCAAAGCAAAGCCGCAAACATTACATACATGTGTAGCTGGGAGGTCTGGAAGATAAGGCATTGGTGAGCTGAGTTGGCAGAAGAGGTCAGAACTGATCACACAGATTCCTGATCACAACACTGGCCTCATAGTATAGGTAGTTCAAGCTATGTACTTCTAGTAAGGGCTGAAGAGCAAAGAAATTGTCATACTTGTGTCTCATGGATAAAGTTGTTAGGAAGAAAAATGCTTTTAGAGATGGTCCTCCAGGCAGCAATGTACGGGCTTTTAATTTTTTGACTTTACAGTGGTAGAGAGCACTGTGCATTCAGTGTAATCTATACTTCAGATCTTTGAATTTGTATCATTTCCTAGGCTGGCAATATTTGTTGCAACCCTCTCCTGAGATGTCAGGCAGTGTCCGTGAGCCACATTTCCCCTTCAGGTATCTGATCACAGGTAGAAGCAACCCGAATTCTAAGCAGTATCACTAAATTAAGCGAAGATGTTCAGAACACAGTTCGGATTACATGCATCTTCAGTTCGTATTACATGCATCTTCAGCTAATGGCACAATGCAAGTCTGTGTTATGTGACACCCCCCACCCCCATTATAACTATTATAAGTTCTGGTGTATCCATGCTTTCTCTGAGCTGGTAATGATAAAGTTCCAAGGACAACACTACACATTATCACCAAATGGTTTAATTGGAGGAAGTGTGTGATAAGTTTCCCCCAAAGACACCCTTGCAAGTGGCAACCTGGTGGTAATGGTTACGAGTAGACATGAAAGATACATTTTGTCAACATGAGTGCTCTCCCTCACTTCCCCTTTCTATGTACCATCTGCGTCAGTAGGAAACCACAGTCTTAGATTTGGGGCAGTAGACATGCATATATATATGCGGAGAAGCAGTGTTCAAGGGCAATGGCTCATTAAAGAATTGTTTTCTATAAACCACCTGAGGGAGGTGGAAGTGAGACTGCTGACTCTTGGGAGGTGCTGGTAGGAGCCCATCCTGGAAAGGAAAAAGCTAGGCTTCAGAGAGATCTTGGACACTGGGAGAGCCTGCAGAGGCGCACGCTCCAGCCAGGAACTCTGACCTTTTCTACGTCCCTCGACGTCTTTCTTGCGCCCTCTACTGACAATACTTAATATTGAGCCTCTTGGCAAGGAACAAAATAAGAGAAAGGCTCACATCCACTAGTTTACCATGTAAACTACAAGACCAAGTAGTCGCCCCAAAAGGCATGTTGGTCACAAAGTGCCGGTGACTCGTGTGCCGTGGATGTTGGAGACATGAGGGTCACCGGGGCTTGCTGGCTGCCAGATTAGCGCTGTCTCTGGGAAGAAATTGGAGCAAGATAGAGCACAACAGTCAGCATCCTCCTGCGGCTTCTTTGTGCACACTCGTAAAACACACAGACACACACGCACACGCACACAGACACACACACACACACATGCGCACACACACACCCTACCATGTCACTAGATAATGACAGCTCATGGGTCCCATAGTTGCATGGTCCACTGTGGAGCGAAGCATCACCATAGAGCATGCGACTGCTCCTATAGTTCTTGACGTACCACCTTTTCTATAAGAAGTGAGAACTGAAGCTTCTCATGCCTCCCCTCGGGTATCGTTTTAATGACAACACTCAGAATTCAGTCCTTGGGGCTACTTTTCTCTTGCTTTCATCTGAATAGGGACTCCTCAACACTGAGAACAAGAGAGATCAGCTTCTCTTTTCTGGCCAGCAAGCCACGCCCTTGCCAGCAAGCCACGCCCTTTGTCAGCACATGGTCTCTCACTTTTGAGTTCCAACTATTGTATCATGATTCATTTGGTAGCTGCTATTAAAACCACATTCAATGAACTGTTTATGCATCATTTATTGGAGTTCTTCATAACAGGGTCACGTGTTTGAGAGCAGATAAGAATATACAAGGGAGCCATGTGCTCTTCTTGTGACCATAACCAATAAATAAGGACTTGTGTTTTAGAAATCGCCAAGTTACAATGAGTGATGGAGTTAGAAGTTTCAAATTAAATCCTGTCCTCCTCAGCCCACAGCATTGCATGCCATACCACAAGTAAACTATTAGATTTTTTTTTCTTATCAAATTAGCCACAGTGGTAATTGTTGGCTGCTATTTGCAGGAGAACAATGCTTTGTGCACTGTCTGAAGTCAAACCATACGGAGATGCTCATGGATATCTCTCTACTTCCGTACCATGTACCTGCAGGAGTACATTCAGGTTCTTAGTTTTATTCCTAAGGCAGCTGAACACCACACATTGTTATAGATGTTTTATAAAATGACTGTTAGCTGACAAATCAGTAACAAAGATACCATGAAGAATCCTGCATGCTCTTCCCTGAGTCTCAAACGCTATCTTTTATATGGCCATAGAGCACTTACTAAAGCCTAATCATTAACATTGCTATAACACTATTGACTCTGTTACAGATTTTCATATACCATTATTTCCCACTAATATTCTTTTGTTGCCATTGTTCTAGGATCCAATCCAATCTTCTACGGCTTTATGATCTTCTTCATGATGATGTAGACTTTCTTCAGATCTTGAAAATCAAGGACCACATCTCTGCCATCTTTTTATAACTTGAACATACACAGTGGGTTTTGGCAATTGTTCATATTTTAATAACTTCTACTTCGTTGTTATTAAGTGTCCCAGAGAATCCCTGATAAATGGAGCCATGGAATATGCTTTATGTCTGTCTTCCTTCATTAAGCAAAATGCATTTAAAATGACATATTGTATTAAGGAACTTTGTTTCCTTTTTTTTCTTTATTTTTACTTGTTCACTTTACATCCTGCTTGCTGCCCACCTCCTGGTTACTCTTCCCATAATCCTCCACTTCTCCCCGAATTCAGTGGGACCTACCCTGGGTATCCCCCTAACCCTGGTACTTCAAGTCTCTGTGAGGCTAGGTGCTTCTTCTCCCACTGAGGCCAGACAGGGCATCCCAGCTAGTAGGACATACCCCATGAAGAGGCAGCAGTTTTGGGGACAGTCCCAGTTCCAGTTGTTCAGAACCCACATGAAGACCAAGCTGCACTTCTGCTAAGGAGCATTATTTCTTAAAGAGGGGTCAAGGTTTGTTCTTTGATGCTGTGAGAGTTAGCATCAGTCGTCAACCTGACAGAATAGAGGCTCACCTGGGACACAGGTGTCTGGACTGGAAGAGTATCTTTATTATGTTACATGATGGGGAGGACCAGTCTTAATTGTAGGGAGGATTGCTATCTTGGGCTTTATAAATGGAGAAAGCTAGCTAAGTGCTAGCATTCATCTCTCCATGTTCCCTGATTATAGATGTGATGCTACCAGTTACTTCAATCCCTAGCTGCCCCAGTTTCCCTGCTGTGATGGAATGTGAACTTAAACAAGCCTCTCCCTTAAGTTGCTATGTCAGAGTATACTATCACAGCAACAGAGAAGGAATAGAAGATACCCACATCTGTGAAAGAGAACCTGCATTATTTTAGAATTCTGCTATTGTGAGCAATGCTAAAGGCATTCATCTCCACATTCCGTGAAGGTGCTGGTTCATTTTGAATAAATCAATAGGAGTTAGAGCCCTGGGTTCTACAGCAAGCCAACTCTTTGCAACAGTGGCATCTCCTTCCTCAGTGAATGGGACATTCTCCTGCGCAGAACCCTGCACTGTGGATGCAAGAAACTTGATGGCTGCTGCTGGAGGTGTCTAATTGTGTTTTGTTATTCAAATGTGTGTCAAGTGGTGCTGAATAGAGTTATTGATTTCATGACTTATTTACTTGATTATTTATTTATGTGCTTATTGAGACAAAGTCTCTGTAACCTTGGATTACACTCATTTCTTTTTCTAGAAATGAATTTATTTATTGGGGCGGGGGAGCAAGGGAATGCCATGGCACACACATAGTGGTTAAGGGACAACTCAGTGGGCTTGGTTCTCTTCTTCTACCATGTAGGTGCCAGGGATCGAACTCGGGTGCTCAGGCTTAGCAGCAAGCTCCCTTACATGCTGAGCCATCTTGTAGTCCACCATTCAAAATCTTCTTGCCCCAGCCTCTTTAACACTGATGTTTCAGACAATGGCCACCTATCCCTGCTTGGCTTTGGCTTTAGTTTTACTGTCTGTATCTCTAGTCACTGATAACATTAGACATACCTTCCTTTGTACATAGTTGTTCACTCGTAAATTTTATTTTTATATGAAGGTCGAAGAATGATTATACAAGAAATTACATTTGTAGTTATAAATTATTAGGCATGTGATATTTTCTTTTTCAGATATTCTTATTAGTTTCAGAGTAAAGATATTTGATTTGGATCAACAATAATTGACCAAGTTTTCTTACAGTTTATGTCAAATCTGATATGCAGAATTTCTCCTATGTGATCAGGGAGATAATATTTCATTATATATTGTATTTCTTTTCTGACCTATGATCCACTTGAATTAACTTTTATGTAAAGTGTTTTTTTTTTCCTGTATGAAATGTTCTTTTTCTACTAGATTGTCTTGGTGCAAATGTAATTAATTGTACCAGCTGGGATCAATTCTGGAACTTTCTGCCCTGTTCCACTGATCTGTGTATCTCCATTTCCATCGAGTCCATAACGAAATGTCTACACAGCTGCTGTGCTAAGCCTAAGCATTAGTTGGCACTGAAACGCTAACCTGGGTTTTAGAGTGATGTCACAGAGACAATGTTAATCGCTATCAAGTGACAAGTTGTTTCCATTAAGTTCCCTAACTTACAGGCATAGTATGTTCCCTTTGTTTTAATCTTATCTCTTACACCAGTACATCATAGCTTTTCACATACAGACCTCGCATGCATTATATTTTGTTATATTTTTCCTGAAGTTTATATTTTACATATCTCTGAAAAGCTCATATGTCTTGGTTGGCAGGTACACAGTCCTACTGGTGGTGGTTAGCTTCAAGATGTAGGGTCCAGCAGAAAGAAGTTAAGTCATTGAAGGCTTGTGGTTGAGTGGATAGCAGGTCTTACCCATGGTGTTCTGTCTTAGGAAAGACAAAAGCCAAAAAGCCCAAATAAACTTCTCTTAAGTGCATTATACTCAGGTATTTTGGTTACAGCAACAAAAAGGAAGTAGAGGGACAAAAATTGGAACAGAGACTGAGAGAAGGGCCAACCGGGAACGGCACCACCTGGAGACAGACAACAAACCCAACACTGTTGCTGTGGCCGAGAGGCACTTGCTGATAGGAACACAGTGTGGCAGTTCCTGGGGAGGTCTGGCCAGCAACCGACCAATGCAGATGCAGATGCTTAGAACCAACCATCAGACTGAACTCAGGGAACCTGGTTGGGGAGCTGACAGAAGGACTGGAGGAAAGGCTGGGGATTGCTACCCCATTAGAAGAACAGCATTGGCTGGCCTGACTACTCAGTTCTCCCAAAGTCTAGACCACCAACCAAGGAGTGTACCTGAAGTCCATGGCTCCAGATACATATGTAGCAGAGGATGACTTTGCTCAACAGCAAAGGGAGGGAGGCCCTTGGTCCCAGGGAGATTGGATGCTCCAGAGTAGGGAGATGCTGGAACGGGGGTGGAGGGAGAGTGTATGTGGGAGATCACTCTCATACATGCAAAAGGGGGGGGATGTGGGATGAGGGGTTGGTGGAGGGAGTAACTGGGAAGTGGGATATCATTTGAGATGTAAACAAATGGAATGATTAATAATAAAAAAATTTAAAACGCGCAATAAAACAACTTAACCATCACAATAAATATTTCATTGTTTTTAACACAGTTACAAGTTATATTTGTGTTAAATTTTTAAATTCTAATTGCCTATTGCTGCTTTGTGGTGAGATGATGACTCCAAATGGAATATAGTCCTTCACAGCCTGCTATAAGTTATAGGGACGTCTTTAGAGTTTGCTGATTATAGAGACATTTTGTAGGTATGGAGCTTTTCCATTCAGTAGCATATTATCTGTGGGTAGAAAAAAGATTTTCTTCATATTTGTGTGCCTCTTTTCTTCTTTATATTATTTATTAATTTAGTTCAATTATGACATTGAATGGCAGCACAGAGACTATATATCTGTCCTTAGAGAAGGCGTCCTGTGTGGAATGGAGGGTCTCCTGTGTAAGCTTTTGAAAATGCCCTGTATGAAGTTAAGACACTTAGGAGACTCCTATCATTCTCAGCACACCGAGGGTTTACTGGTTATTATGTAAATCAGTGTTTAAGCATGTTAAGAGTTTCCCATACATGTTGATGAGTTCGTTTGTTTGATTTTAGTTAGCCCTGTGCTATGGGAATTGCCCTGTAAATGTTTAAATGTTAAAGCCATGACTGTGGTTTGTGTATGAAATGTCTTCAGAAGATCCGTGTATTAAAGCTTGGTCCCAACACAAGCAGTGTTCAGCATTGGGGCTTGTGGCAAGTGGTGGAATCATGAGGGCTGTGACACAATTAATGGAATAATTCACTCATCAACTCCTTGTTTGGATTTATTGGGAGATGGGGAAAACTTGGAAGTAGGGTATGATCTGACAGAAGGGGTTGTCTGAAAACATGCTCAAGGTTATGTTATGGAAACATAACCTTGAACAAACACACACACACACACACACACAAATAAACATGCACATTCATACCATATACACACTCATACACACACTCATGCATTCACATGCAGACACACACACATGTGCACACACATACACACACACTCATACACTCATACTCACACACAGAGATACACACACACACACACAGAAATAAACATGCACATTCATACAATACACACACTCATACACACTCATGCATTCACATGCACACACACACGTGTGCACACACATACACACACTCATAAACTCATACTTACACACAGAGATATACACTCACACAACATTCACACATGTACACACACAAAGATAACACTCATACACACATATGTACACTCATATGCACACACTCACCCACATATACATATTCATACACACACTCACACACATACTCATACACATACAGACACACACATACATATACACTCACACACACCCACACACATCCACACACTTACACACATCCACATCCACACACTCATACACACATATACACACAAACTCACTCATACACACATATACACACACTCACACATACACACATACACATACAGACCTATAAATACACACTCACACACATACACACACTCACACAGATACATACACTCATAGACACATACATACACACACAATATACTCACACACACATACCACTGTCTTTCCTTTTCTTCCTCTGAAATCCTATCACCATGTTTTGCCTCAACTTTGATCTCAAAACAATGGATCCAGCCTACCACTGACTGGAAAACCATGAGCCAAAATAAATCTTCTATCACTCATTTCTATTGATTATTTTGTCACAGTAAAAAAGAAGCTAAAACAGCACCTTCAGGTTGCTGCGATATTCCAATCTGGAATATTGTGGTTCACTAACAATTTCATTTGCTGCTTAGGTGATTTTCAAATATTTTGGAGATTCATTTGCATCTATAATGATGAATTTTAAACTGGTTCTCTCCTGCTTTTGGAATAACAGTACCAAGAACTGTGACTTCTTTCTTTCCTACTCAGTATAGTCTACCTGTGACTGCCTGGATTTCAGTCCCAGCAATATTTTAACTGAAGATCCAATCCTGGAAATGTGTAGGGAGACGTCAGCATCTCCTCCTCTGTGAGTGACTGTTGACACTTCATGGATTCCAAAGAGAGTCTAGTGCAACTAATTTGTAGAATTTACAGGAATGAAATTATCAACAATCCGTGGTCACTTTCATACCGAGAGCATCTTACAGTGTTTGCCAAAGTGTCTTTATGTGGAGTTATGCCTTCATGGTTCCTGTAGTAATTTATAACTGTGTTAGTTTTTGCAATGTATTTGCCCAGAGCTTCAAAGTTAACCTGATATGAGACACTAAGACGTTTTAAGGTCTTTTCTTGGTATAGGAACATCAATGAGCATGCATATGCCCTTTTAGATTCCTCAGAGTTGGCAACATCTTCACACACACACACACACACACACACACACACACACACACACACACACACACCTGCTCCCCCAAAACAGTTCTTAATTTTTAGTATTTGATCATTCTGGAGTATTTCCCCCCATGGCATTTCTGATCAGACAAGTTTTCTGCTGCAGAGAATAGTAGAATCCTTTGAGTTTAATGATTATACTTACTAGCCTCTCTTTGTGGTAACACAATTAAAAAAAAAAAACCAATATTCACTTACACATAAGTGATCTGTAAGTTTAAACAGAGTAGAGCAAACTCAGTCTCGGTTTCCCTTACTGTATTTTCACAGCATGCTGCTAATAGAGGCTGTGAGACATCCTCCCCACCCACTAAGAAGCTGGGTATCCTTCATTTCAACTCGGTAACAATGTTATCCACTGGGAAACAGGCCAGGATCCAGGAGACTCAGGGCTCCATCGCTGAGTTTGCTGTATCACCTAAGTGCTAGTGACAAGTCTCCGGCCCCCTCTTCCTGTGTTTCTCATGACTCTCGGGTTCAGTTAATTTATTCAAGTGGCTCAGAGAAGTGCTTGCTTACTTACAGGTTTATGAGCTGAGAGAAAATATGTAAGAAGGTGCATTACCTGCTTGGACCTTCCATGTGTGCAGTATCTTCTAGTTGTCTGAACTCTACCATCACAGGATTTTATGGGATTTTCACAGGATTTATTATATCATTACATGAACATGATCGACTTTATCTTTGGCCATTGCTCATCAATTAAATTTCTAGTATCTATTACTTCCTGGAGGACAGTACAAGTTGGAAATTCCAAACCTCTAATCTGATGTTAGTGTTTCAGGCGACCAGACCCTATCCTTGTGCTGAAGCCATATAGTGCTTCCAGGCACCCGACATCTCATTAGTATACCAGAAAACTGTAGCTTTATAGATTAACAGGGTCTTAGGAGTCATATACAAGGACACAGAACTATGACTGGACCAAATACATATTTTATGACATCAGAAAAATGCCCCAAATAAATATAGACATTTGCATGTGAGGTAAATAGTTCTAGGTCTTGAGTTTTTACTCTACCATTGTTAGCACATTCATCAGGAGACAGATGGCATCACCATCACCAGCCTGTGCAATGCAGAACCGTGGTCCACAGTCTGCTCACTGCCATTACAGTGTGCACTCTTCAGAGGGCTAAATTCACTCATACATTCTAAGGCTTGTCTTTCAACTCAATTCCAAGTTTTAATGGGACCTGCCCAGTGAGTATCAATTGTATACAGTGCTGGATGTATCTCTTAAGCTCTCACAGAAGAATTCTGCCCATCTGATGCTGTCTCAAAGTTCTTGTGAATAATCTGCTCTTTGTTTTTTTTTCCCTTAGTTTTTTTACCTTTCTGAGTTTCAGATTATTAGAAATCTATTGACATATAAGTAAGTTTACTTCTTCCTACAGATGTGTGCAATATATTAATGAGCTTTTCAGAGTACCCCTCTATGACTTTGTTTCTTGTGTTAACATTTTTTCCCATCTTTTCTCTTTGATCAAATTCCTCTGCTAACCTTACCTATTTGGTCTTGCAATCTGTCTACCCTTTTCACCAGAAAGTTCAACATTTTAAATTTCCTGTATGGAGTTTTGAACATTTGTGTCCTATCTGGGTCAGTTTCTAATGAATACTTGATTGAATTTGGGGATTGTGGATTTCTTTTCTTTTGCTTATAATTCTTGTAATTAATTCTTGTTCCTGTCCGAAGGTGATTATGCTGAAGAGAGGACAACAGTGAGTTAAATAATGTCTATGTTTCAGTGTGATCATGACTTTGGATAAAAAAAATTCTTCAGTGTGAAGAACATGCTATTGTCATCAGGAGTGGAACTGGTTGCAAATATCATGTTATTATAGCTATCTTCGATGTAAAATAGCTACCAAGTTTCTTGTAACGACTCCACATGTTTAACAAATGGGTCAGTTTTCCAGAGATAATTATAATAGTGTAATGTATGCTATCCAAAGTTCCAAGGTGGCACTCCCCAGAGGGCTTGTTCCCTCCTCCCCACCCTTCACTGCATATCACTGATCCTTCTGTGTGCTGCCTAGAAGCATGCTGGATTAGGAGAGTGAAAAGCACTCTCCTGGTTTCTGGTTAAGCTTCACCACAACACACACCATGCTGTGCATCTTCTGAAGAAGTGGCCTTCACCAATTTGCTGACTATCTTCTTGATAGAATACTCCCACAAGAACCTACCTCTGCCTTTCCCTGGGATATGCCCTCATCTCTGCCTTTCCTGGGATATGCCCTCATCTCTGCCTTTCCTGGGATATGCCCTCATCTCTGCCTTTCCTGGGATATGTCCTCATCTCTGCCTTTCCTGGGATATGCCCTCATCTCTGCCTTTCCCTGGGATATGCCCTCATCTCTGCCTTTCCTGGGATATGCCCTCATCTCTGCCTTTCCTGGGATATGCCCTCATCTCTGCCTTTCCTGGGATATGCCCTCATCTCTGCCTTTCCTGGGATATGTCCCTGACACCCTTCCATTCTGTAACCTTGAGAGTTTATAATGTAGGAGTGTTTATGATTTTTTTCTCCTGTTGTGAATCCTGAACATATTTTTGGAGAAATAACCAGTGTAAATTTCTGCTACATCTATAGCCCTTCTCTAGCCCACATCATCATACAAGCATCCAGGAAATACAGGGACATTTGCATCAAATGCTTTTCTTACTGTATCCAGTAATTTCTGCCCCAAAGTCAGCAACTGAGTCTTGCTTCTTTCAGCAGGCATCCCACACCCCCTGGCTTTGTTGTTTGCTTTTATCCCTTATTTCTCTGATACAATAAATGGTAATTGTTAATTTATATATTTCTCAGCCCTTTTTCCATGTAAGAGTTAGTTTCAGGTCCCCAGCATCTTCGGGATGAACCAAAAGCCCTGTATTCTACAAACTACATTTTTCTTATTTATAACATCATTGAAATATTTTCAATGACGTTTATAATCATTGAACTCAATCTACTTATACAGTTGTAACTATTTGGGTATATTTATTATTTATATATATATATATCACAATTTATATTTGTCTTCTATTCATAGGCATTCTTGGTTTATTCTTTTATTTGCTTTTATCTTTGCTATTCTTTTAAATTTTTTATGTGTCTTGAATGTTTTGTCTGCATGTATGTCTGTATACCATGTGAGTGCCTGGAGCTTGTTTTCAGAAGCCAAAAAATAGTGTCTAATCTTCTGCAACTAGAGTTACATATGGTCATGAGTCACTACATGGATACTGGAAATCCAACTCAGGAGCTATGCAAAAGCAATGGATACTCTTATGACTGAGATATCTTTCTAACTCCTGCTATTATGTTTTTACAATTATTTCTCAAATATTTATGAAACTTAGCCATAGTGGTGCAAACCACCTGGAGCACAGGATGGGTGGCTGGATTTACATAATTCTTTCCTATATATCCAGCTCCTGGTATAGTTGCTAATAGATAGCTCAAAGCTCAAGTTGAATAGAAATTACTCGTGTTATAATTATGAAATATATGTACTCAACCCATCCAGTATATCAACTACTTAACCCTTAATACTGTACGTGGTAGTTTTTTAAGAATGGTCCCCATAGACTCATGCCTTTGAATACGTGAACCATAAGGAGTTGCACTTTTAGTAGATGTGGCCTTGTTTGGGAAAGTGCATCATTGTTGGGGCAAGTTTTGGGGCTGCTATGATCAAGCTATGCTCATCATAACACACAATCTCTTCCTATTCTCTGAGGATCAAGATGTAAAGCTCTCAACTCTTTCTCCAGTACCATGTTGGCCTGTATGCTATCATGCTTTCCACCATGATGAGAAAGGCCTAAACCTCTGAAACACCGCAAATTAAATACATTAACGCTGAGGTCTTTGCACTTGCTACACCTACTGCTTAGAAAATGTCTCCCTATACTTCCATACTGCCCTCCATAGCCCTCTAGGTCTTTCCTTGGCTGCCATTACACAAACAGCATTTCTTCCTACATTAAAACAGCAGGTCCCAAACACCACACAGGATGATCCTGGTTTTCTTGTTCCCAAGGAATTTATTTTACACAAACATATCAATATACTTTATTTTCATTTGCGGGTGTGTGTGTTTGTGTGTTGCTCTTCCTTTCTTTGCTTTTGTTACTGTGAAGTTTAAAAAAGCACAACCATGTGCTTTTCTTCTCTGGGGTTCCAGCTTTATTTTTTTCCTTAGTACACACAGCATCTCCGAGCTTCCATCAGAGACAAGCTGACTCGTGTTACCCCGGGGTGTGGCCCAGCAGTCTTTTCCCTTGATAAGACTAGTCTTGGCCATGGTGTTTCTTCACAGCAATGAAATCCTAACTAAGACACTGTATATTATAATGTTCAAAATATTGTACTTTGAACCATTACAGCGCATATATTATTAAGATGCTTCTTGACTGAAGGCGAGGCTTTGTTCCAATAAGTCTACTAAAAGTTGTAAATACAGCAAGTCACCATGCATTTGATGTACCTAGTCTACTTAACCTCATAGTTGATACCATGGTACATGGTATGGAGTTTCAGTTATTTATCTTCATGAATATATTGATGGGATCTGCAGCTTGCTGTCATTGCCCAACATCATTGTAGAATACCATACCATCAGTAGCCCTGGGAAGGATTCCAATTTAGAATTCAAAGTTAGGTTTCTAGTGAATGCATGTTATTTTGTACCATAACAAAGCCTTACCAATGCATACAATGAACTACCCCATATCAAGGACTGTTAGTACACTCTAATGAATTGAATTGTATCTCTTCGAAAAGATAAATTAAAGTTCCTGCCTTGGTACTACTGAATGACTTTATTTGGAAATATGATCTTTATAGATAAAATCAAGTTAAGATGAGCTCATCAAAGTGGGCCATAATCCAATGTGACCAAAGTCTGTGTAAGAAAATAAAAAGCCCATAAATCAGAGAGATACATAAGGAGTCAGTTATATGACAATTCAGAGCCAGGAATTGGTACTAAGATTTCTATTTTACAATGTTTGATCTTGGATAGGCCAAACAAATATTTGTTTAACTTTGGAGAGAAAGGCCACTCTTAAAGATCAGTGTCATCATGTCATGGCTTGAATCTCAGACTGAAGAGAAGTTGGGGGAGGGGGAGATAGACGGAGAGCTAACAATTGCCATCCTCTGATCATGGCTGTACATACTATGTGATCACCCATCTCCATCCTCTGCTCTCATACATTCCTCTCTGATTTTACTTTCAGACTGTGAGCCAACAGCAACCTTTCCTCTGCTGAGTCGTTTATTGTTTATTTTGTCATAGACATGAGAAAAGGATTAGAGTGTGCATATACATATCTCAAGAATCCATGTAAAGTAGACCCCAGCTGAAACCCAGTATGGGAGGGCTGTGAAGGAAAGGTGGTCATTTTGAGAGAAGTGGTAATACCCATTGAATGATTTCCCCATTCATTGTCATTTCCGTGTCACCAAGAAGCCACATGACTACTATGGCCAACAGGCTGAGAGTTGAAGCCTCATGGTCAAGTAGCAGATAGAAGGATCTTCATGTCTAAGAATGGCAAAGCTTCCGCACACAAGGTGAAGATGGGAGAAGAAATTGTATCCCTTTTTAGCTTACATCTCTAAATGGCAGTCCTTGCCAGCACTAGAAAGCTGTGCACATGAAAATGTTGAGGCAGCAGGATTGGTTTTACAAGGTTATCTTTGTCATATAATAAGGTCAAGTAGGTACCATGAGTAACATTATTCAAAAAAGAAAATATATACAATAGGGCTAGAGAAATAGCTTGGCAGTGAAGAATTCCTACTGTTCTTTCAAAGGAGAATGGTTTACTTTCCAGTGCATGGTAGCTCACAGTCCTCTATAACTTCAGTTAAGGTGTCTGACATTCTCTTCTGAACTCTACAGGCACTGGCATGAATTTGTACCACGCACATTCGTACAGGCAAACACACATATGCATGAAATAAGAAATTTTAAAACCTACTTCTTAAAGAAAATTATACAGGTATGAGTTTAATCTAGAAGGATGAAGGTTGGAGACTCAGTACTGTGGGAGAATGCTTGCTTTTGAAGCCTTGGTTCTATCTGATTGACTATAAACAGAAAGAAATGAAGACAGACAAGAATATGAATAATGTGTAGTATAGAATAGTAAGTTTCAAAAAAAAAAGAACAATCAAGATTTCTGAAAAGAGCCATGAAGCAAATCTCTACCCTATAGAAGAATTAGAGCTACCAGAGACAATAGTCTATGTCATGTCATCTTATATTTGATATGTCAGATGCCCATAGTTGCCCTATGTGAATTAGTTAATAGTGGTATAGGCACAAAACCCTGGGATCAATACTCTTAATGACCAGTAGACCAGTGTACTGAGCAACCTGTATCAAGGAATCTTCTTGAAATAGATGGAAATTAACAAAGAGATCCACAACGAGGCAATAGAGAGAGAGAGTAAGATACTTTGGAAGACTCAGTTTTACAGTACACCTTCATCAAATGCTTCCCCTCAGAGATCCGAGATTTGTGTGGAGGATAAGAGAGAAAATCTATAAAAGCCAAATGTGGTAAAGGACTCCCATGCAACATTCATGGTCTTAGACATACTATCGACACAAAAGGACTGATGTGTGAATGAACTGACAGAGACTATAGTATGCTGCCTATACATTTCCAAGCCAAAGAAAATTCTAGCATTAGAAAAGGCAAGTATACATAAAGTTTTGCCCTGGCCAAGATGTTATTTTCAGTTAATACCTTCTGAGAAAGAAAAAAACAAAACAAAACAAAACAGTCTTATCTAATGGAGTGTCACTGTGTACACACACACACACACATGTATGTATGTATATGTGTTTGTATGTATGTATATATGTATGTGTGTATGTATATGTGTATATGTATGTATATATGTATGTATGTATGTATGTGTATAATATATATGTATATATATGTGTATGTATGTGTGTAAGTATGTTTGTATGTACATACTCTAGAGAAGATCCCAGGACCAGTAGTTGGCCAACATAAACTCCATGTTTTCCTTTTTTTCTCTTGATCAAAATATTTTGTATGACAATCTCTTTAATTGAAAAATATGAAAATATAGAAATATATAGAAAAGTTCAGCATGCTATTGTTTGCCTGTATTCTCATCACACAAAAAGCTGAGACAGGAGGATGACCACTGTTTCTGAACTAAGTTGTGTTGTGTTTTCCTTCAAGACAGTGGCTCGTTCAAGAGAGAAAGGTACAGCAGCAAAGCATGGGCTTGCTGATGTGCACCACAAAGGCTGTGGGGGATTTGAAGCATGCAGCTGGCAAAGTACCGACCTGCCAGAAGGACTTAGCGAGCTGGGTGGAGAGGTTTTGGAGTTCTGGGTCAGAGTCTCTACAATATTAAAACAGGTTGGCTATTGCTGGCCAGTGCATGGATGGCCAGGCCGCCAGGGCAGAGGTGCAAGTGCAAGAATGTGCTGTTGGTTTTGTTTGTTTGTTTGTTTGTTTGTTTATTTTTATTATTTTTTTATTTTTTGGTTTTTGTTTTGTTTTGTTTTTTTACTATGTCCTTTCAGAGTAATATAAGGTAGTCTGTCTCAGAAAGAAAAAGACAACAACAAGAGAGGAAAGATAGGAAATTGTAATGGTAATCATGTAGTCGTCCTATTTATTTTTAATTTTTGGTGTACTATGTTTTAATCATTTCCCCCTCTCCCTTTCCTGCTCCAAGAGCCTCTTTTATCCTCCTGACTCTCTCTCGAGTCAGTGAGCTTTCTTTTCTTAATTATTATTATAATACACATAAACAAATGAATAAGTAAATAAACAAATGAAACAAGCAGATGAATAAATAAATAATGCAACTGCTAGTCCATTTAATGTTGCTCATGTGTATATGTTTTGAGGGCTAAACACTTAACATTGATTAACACTTAGGGGCTCCACCTCTGGGGAAGACTGGTTTTTCTTTCTCTCAGCATTTATCAATTGTCTGTAGCTTTTTCTCTGGGACTGGGGCCTTAAACTACTCTGTTACAGGGACATTTTCTTTACTTCTGTCCTTTACCATTTTCTTCAGATATTATGAGCAGGGTTTACTCTAAAGACTCTATATTGAACTTCAACAATTGGTCCAGTCCACAAACCTCTGTCTCTCACCCACAAAACTGTTGCTTTTATCATACGGTCTTTTTAGTATTGTTTACTCAGTCAAAGATGCTAACATATAAATTACAGAAATGGGCAGGTATTTTGAATTAGCTATCTGTATTAGCCTGTTCTTCCCTCAGCTAACATTTCTAAGAATGACTTATGGGTGCTTCTGTTAATACCTTAAAATATCAGATTGGAGCCGGGCGTGGTGGCACAGGCTTTTAATCCCAGCACTTGGGAGGCAGAGGCAGGCAGATTTCTGAGTTCCAGGACAGCCAGGGCTCCACAGAGAAACCCTGTCTTGAAAAACAACAACAACAACAACAACAACAAAATCAAAAAATTCAGATTGGTATATTTTTACACTTTTAGTTCTATCAAAATGTAAGGCCACATTTAAACTTACATACATGTGAACCAGATTTGAAGTCTTCTAGATTAGGTGCATACAGACTAAATGAAGCAGGGCATGCATGAAAAATACTGTACTTCATACAGACATTGTGGACCATACTGTACATATGGGGTCTGCATATGGAACAGGATGAAAGGCTCTTTAGTTGTACCCTACACAACAGCTACAAAAATTCAGTCACCTCTTAATCCCAAAGCCATGTATCTCTGTTAGGCTGTATCTAATGGAAGATAACTTATTCTACACAGAAATAAATCAGCTGAGCCATGCTTCCTGGGTTCTGGATGCTCATAAGAAAATTCCAATTTTTGTTTTTATAGTGACTTCTTAGTGCTTCCTTAGACTAAAGATTCACTTATAGCATATCAAAATTCTCCAGCACCTTAGTGGAAAGGAAGTGTCAGACCAGTCTAAGATCTACTGGAAATATACAAAAGACCAGGAGAAGAAAATGAAACCCATCACTATCACAAATAGCAATCTTGGATTTTGAAGTAGCTGAATAATATGCTCAAAAAAGATTTTAAATCAACTTTAAAATGTTTAATATAACATAAACATTAGAACTAAAAATACATATGCGTTATCTAAGGATCTTTTTATAAGGTTAAAGGATGGCTTTATTAGGATATGAAGACAACAGTAACCTTGAATAGTCAAATGTAGAAGTATCAAAAATATCCTGATATCTTTGAAAACTTGTATCCCATTTTGAATGTATTTAAGAGCTGTTTGCAAACAGTTGGATAGAAGATTCATAAACTGTAAGATGTTTCTATGGCTGAAAGCCAAGAAGGGAGTTCCCGGAGTAAGGTGAACAGAATTGCAAGTGATGAAAAGAATGTGATGGATATATATATATATATATATGCATAGATACATACATACATACATATCTGATTATTAATAAAGATAGTACATAGATAGATGATAGATAGATAGATAGATAGATAGATGATAGATAGATAGATAGATAGATAGATAGATAGATAGATAGATATTGGGAGTGAGTCTTTTCGTGTTAAAAAGTTTGACACATGCATATTAGAGCCCATAAATAAATAAGAAAATAAAGTAGAATGAATATTTAAAGAGATTGATACTTATAAAGATTATTTCAATCTAAAAGCTCTATATAAAATAAATACCAAAAATTATCTGAGTAAAATTTCCAAGGAATAAGAAAGCACATGAAGGTGCAGTCAATCACAAGGCAGTAGAGAGATCCAGGGATCAAAACTTTAAAGCAGTTGAGGGGTATAGGTGGCCCTCTGCTGTCCCATGGGTCTCTAGGACAGCTAGGAGACACTGTGCTGCAAGAAAGAGCAAAGTCCCACGGAGCTGGAAATCTGCACCTTAGCAACAAGGGGAAATGATGACATTTTCAGAAATGAGATAATAGTGTGTTTTTGGTAAACTCACAGAAAGAGTAATCAGCACACAAACACTGAAGTAAGATTCACAGATCAAGGAAGCCATCCCACCCACAGAAACACAAGGCAGACTCTAAAGGGAAAAAGAAGCACAAATATTTCAGAAAAACCCTACAAGTATCAACTATTTGAACAACCACACAGTCACATGGCACTAATAGGAACACAGATATAATGTTTATAGTTATAAAACAGTGCAACAGTGATATTAAACTATTTTTTTAAACCAAGGCTTTAGCTTATGTACAATTGATAGAAAGATGGACTTATTTTAAAAGAGAATAAATCAAAGAAGCATATTTAGCCTCTAGACCTCGATAGCTAACAAAATCATGGTCACAATCAATAAGAATGACAGAGCTACATGACAACTAGCTCCACATCCTGAGAGCTATTGGATTAATACAAATAAACCTAACAAATTAAAAGTAAAAGAAATAAAATGCGCCACTGAATATTTTCTATCTTCTTTATGGAATGTAAATTTTAGTTTTAATAATATAATAAACCAATGATGATCTGATTATTAATAAAGATGTTTAGAATTAATCTGTATGCTTCACTTCAGGAAGAATTAAATAATATCGAAGTTGATGCATTAAGAAAACACAGGGTGGAAAAATAAGGGTCTGCCAATTTTAATGTAAGTAAAAAAAATAAATAAAAATCAAGTCCAAGTAACAACTGAAGATAACTGCCTCCACAAATGAGGGGTGGTAGGGCTGGAGAGAGATGGGCCAGCTGGTAAAAGCTCTGACTTCTTCAGTGGACCTAGGTTCAATTCCCAGCATCCACATGGCAGCAAACAACCATCTGTAGCTCTGACCCAAGGGGCTCTGTTGATAGAACATCTCAATGCATTAAGAAAATGTATACCTATGATTAATTTGTAGAGCTTAGTAATTGACCTCCCAACTACATGGCAAAACTTTTCTTTGAAAGATGTCCACTAGTGATTCCAGAAGGGACATTGCTGACTTAAATTTTTCTCAACCCTACTTTTAATAATGGGTCTTAAATACTTTAACCTCTCTTCTGGCCAATCACCCACCAGAGGTAGTGGGAAAGAAAGGTTATTAGGATAAGGGGGGAGTGCATCTGTCTAGAAATGGTTCTTTGGAGCAATCTTTTCCCATTTGCATTGACAGGAAATCAGCCGTTCAGTTCACAGGGCAGGGGGAGCGGCTCGATCCACTTATAAACACTTCAAGGATATACCAGCAGTCTAGTTCACTAGTGTCAGGATAGCAGCAGTGGTAATGACCTAGCAGGAACAGCCAGGCCTTGGACAAATCAAAATGAGTCCAGAGGGGGAACCCACCAGGAACGCCAGAAGTTCTAAACTATGCCTCTCTCAACGAAGTGAAGATCAGCAAAGACTGGAGACCAAGAAACATTACAAGCAAGGCCCTCTCATGGTCTATTGAGTCCATTTATACTCCCTCCAAACTTTACATGTCCTCCACCAGTCTTTCCTCACCACCTGTCTTGCCTCAGCAAGCGAGTCTCTCTTAACAAAACTCCAGATGAGTCTGTATCAGCTGACACCACTCTTGCAATTGACCCAAGTCCAAAGAAGCAGCACGAAGCCACCAGAGCATCACCCTAAGTTTTTTTTTTTTTGGTGCATTTCTTTCCATGGAGTCACAACAACAGAGCTCAGCTACACATTGTAAGACTGACCAATACATGTGTGTCATTAGTGAAGAATCCTTCACATGGTTGCTTTAGCAAAACATCCTTTCACCTGTGTCCGCTTCAGGAAAATGTGCCTTCATGTGTTTGCCCCAACAAAACACCATCTGACACAACTGACTTCCCAAGAACTCTTCAGTTCACGTCAGAGGGGCTGCAGATTTTCTGAATGAGCCCTCTAGTTAACTTACTATAAAAAGTGAGCAAACAGACTCTAATGCCATAGGACTGAGCCCAAGTAATGACAGTGAGAGCCGCTGCTAGGAGAGAGTGCATTAACCTGCTCCACGTGGACTCACAAAGCAAGATGGATGAACATCGCAATGTTGCTTGGGAAACCAATCTTCCACCCAGACGAAACAAGAAAAACTTAGTGAAAATATTTATTTTACGGCAGACATTAGAGATATCCCTTGATCTAGTCTTCTCTTCCCTTTGTCAGGAATGGTGAGAGTGGTGTGAGGGATGGCTCAGCACTGGACGGTGCTTGCAGCTCTTACAGAGAATCCACGTTGGGTTTACTCCAGCCGTAGGGAATGTAATGGCCTCCTTTTGCTTCCACAGGTACCCAGACTTAGGTATGTGTGCGTGCATACTTGTTTATACATGTCTATATACTTGAGCACACACATATACTAAAACTTAATCTCAATAAAGTGGTGTGTGTGTGTGTGTGTTGTACATATGGAGACCAGGATAGGGCATCAGTGTTCCCTCTGTTGCTTTCTTCCTTTCTCCTTTAAGACATGCCTTTCACTAAACTAGCAGCTCTGTGTTTCAGCTAGGCTGGCTAGCCAGCAAGCTCAAAAGATCCTCCTGTCTCTATCTCCACAGCGTTAGTGTTACATGGCTGGCGTTTTACATGGGTGGCAATTTCAGATCCCCATGCTTATACACCAAGCACTCTGACCTACTGTCCCATCCCTCCAGCTGCAAGGTTCTCCAATCTTAAAATTCCCCTACCCCTATTGTAGTGCCTTTCTGAGACAAAACTGGTTCCTTGTGGACCTGTAAAGTTTTTCTCAGTGGACCATCATAGCTGCAGGGGATGCAAACTAGGGGACTGAGGAATAGATGGAGATATTGAAACAATTGTTTCCACTCTCGTTTTTTCTCAGCCATCAGCTCTTTCAGATCTTGGGATTTCTTCTCTGGAAAGAAGGCAGTGATGCTCCTGAGTTATTCTCTTAGTTTGCAGGCTTGCCCCAAGAACCAAAGGAGTTGGGACGTGTGTGTGGAATCCCTGGAGAATTGTGAGTTCCAAGCAAGTCTGGGCTACAGAGACCTTGCAATGAACAAACAAAAATAAAAATGAACAAATAAATTAGAAGCACAACCTGTTATATTGGCTGGAGAGCACTGGTCAGAGGCACTGGTCACATCTCCATGCATGCCAGCAGAGAAGTAGACTGTATAAAATCATGCTAAAATACCAATAGCAGTAGCAGAGGGACCTTCCAGTCGGAAAGCAAACTCACTCTGCCTACTGTTCTTTTGTCCGAATGTTATGCATACCTGGCTCCTGTCCAAACATGGTAGAGGTGATCAGAGGATGGGATGCTTGGCTGAAAGATCTGACACAGGCAGGGTCTCTTCCCCCCTCCTTTCCTCTCCCCTCTTCCCTTCCTTCACTCCCCACCTACACCCTTTTAGGCTCTTCCCTTCCTGCCCAAGTTCCCCCGCTCTGCCAGCCAGCACCACAGTGACAATATGAGATATCGCATCTGAAGAAGCACAGCCAAATATTTGATTTGGACGTCGGCACTGAAGATGCCTCATCACAACTGTGGGTGCCCAGATTACCAACGCCTTGCTCTTGGCGGCGGCACATGCCTCAGTGAGTACAAACTGCACGGAAGAGCGCGTTACAACACGGATGGAAGAGATCCCAAATGGCTGATGTGCAGTGTCTTGTTTGGGGAAGAGCTCGCTGATGAGGAATAAGCTGAAGAGGCAAGAGGCTGTTGTTTTTCCTGTCAAGGCAAATGGTACTAAGAATATGGCAAGCGCTTTTACGATTTTTTTTTCATTCCTTTTCTTACTTGGATTCAGAAACGCTTGGTGATGAGAAAAAGATTGCTGTTCCTGGGGGGATTGTGATGCACTTGCCGTGACTCTTGCCCCTCTCCTGGACTTCGGGCTTGGCTTCATTTCCGTTAGCTTCACTAGTAATGACTGCAGATCCCGGAAGGACTTGCAATTCCCAGCCCTTTCCAACACCCTGCTATGCACAATGTTAACTGGATTGAAACATGAGGCAAATCAGTCAGTGAACAGAGCAAAATCGGCTGAAAAAAATCCCGTCTTCTTTTTTCAGTGTGGAGACAATAACTGCCTAATTTCCTGCAGAAACACCCAGGACTCCTGAAAGAAGAGACATAGGGACAATCAGTCAGAGACCCATGCCATCTGCTTAAGGACCGGAAAGCACAGTGGGCTCTTCTTACTTGAGGTTTGGCTTCCTACAGTTCCAACAATCCTATGGTCTGAAAATAAGATATTGAGAATCCCAGGAATAAATAATCTGTAACTTTGGAAGGGTGCAGCACTCACTTCTCTGAAGACAATGGAGGAATCTCAGGTCACCCTATCTAGGATGTGAATCACCACTTTATCTAGCATATCACATATATCTGATGCCTCCAGGGTTGGTCACTTAGTAGGTTTCCTGCTTAGCAGACTGACTGGCACTGCAATGTTTGTGTATGGCTAACCCTTGTGCCCAGTCCTTTACAGAGCACATTATTATTTTGTTATACTTTAGGCTGCTATGCATAGCCAGGAATCCCCAAGGAGTCTTAGAGCATACTACTCTCTATTTAAACAAACAAATTTCTACTTGAAATACATCAAATCTTTCCAGACTTGGAGTTTTCGTGATAACAAATTTGAAGTTGAAGAGACACACTTAAATGCAAAATCATGGAGGCCCCGGTCATTATATTCACAGACCACAGGCTCAGCATATTAATCATTTAAGAACAGAAAGACATGCATGCAACAGTGCACATGTGTGACAAGTACACATTTCATGTTGTTAGTGTCTTTACACACACACACACACAGAGGTATGTGTACATGAAAACTTGTTTATATACATAAGCTGAATTCTTAGAGTAATCTGGCTAAAGGACCAAGTGCTGTTGTGTGTTATGTGCTTCAGTGGGTCTAATAGCTTCCCATTGACTTGAATACCCTCCTCTCAAAAAAAAAAAAAAAAAACTCGTCATGTGAGAGAACTCTAGATAAAACGCTTCTGATATTCACTCATCTGTTAGCCCTGTGCTAATCATGCCAAGGTCGTGGGTTCAGTCCCCAGGTGGCCCATTTACATTTGCTCCGCTCCAAAGCACCACGTTGCACTTCCAACCCCACGGTGTACACTGATGGATGTGTGCCACACAGGGCTTAGGGATTAGAGCATGAGCTACGGAATTAGATTCCATAGACCCAAAGCCTAGCTTTGTGCTTCTTACATGTGTGATTTCCAGGCAGTTGCTCAACGTCCTTAAGACTCCATCTCTATATTCAACTGGGACAAATAAGCATACTTACTGGGCCGAACTGGAAACTAAAGGGTACTACACAGAGCAGAGATGACTGCAGTACATCATAAACAAAATTTTTCTGGAGAAAGGATGAGACACTGGAGCTTGGCAGATATGCTGGTAATGTTCGTGATTTGGGTCAAGAATACAAAAGCGCTATTTCGGGTGAGTCGCCTGTAAATCTCATACTAACGTCCTGCCTAACTTTCTCCTTCCTCATTCTTCCAGAAACGTACTCGGCTACTTGATGCTCCACTCGACCCTTGGTGGAAATGTGAAATAAAAAGCATGTGGATTAATTTCAAAATGTATGCAGTCGTGGTTGAGCATGGTGGTACATGCCTTTAATACCAGCACTTGGGAGGCAGAGAGGGGGAGATCGATGTGAGTTTGAAGGCAGCATGGTTTACAGAGCAAGCTCCAGGACAGCCAGGACCACATTAGGGAGAGCTTGTCTGAAACAAACAAAAATAAAAAAATAAAAATAAAACAAAAAACAAAAAAAGAAAAAAAAAGAATGTAGGCAGTTTATGATATATATATATATATATATATACATATATATATATTATTAATTGGATCCTTTATATAGCGATCCTTTTCACTTACTTCAGTCTTGGACACCATATCTGCTTCTGCAACTTCACTGATTCCCTCTGAAGACAGGCTCTAGAGCTTTCATGAGATTGTGGAGTCAACTTGAATTAAATCATCTAAAGCCATAATTCATCAAAATTACATTAAATCTGTAAACTAGCGATTCTAAATGCCTTCCAGACACAAAAGTATTATTGCCTCTGTAAGTTCCCTGGTGTGAAAATATGGACTAGATTCCCATCCCATTACTATAAGTCTTAATCCCCTTGAGTTTTCTTTCCTTTTTCCCTGAGTTCATTAACCCATCCCTTAACTCGGACGCTATGTATCCATGACGCTTTAATTTTCTCAGGGTTCTGGTCTCTTCCATATAGCAATCGAGGTCACTTACAAACAAGCCATCCATTTGTTAAAAAGTAGTGAACAATTACAATCTTCCCCAACCTCAGCTTATCTCTTCAAAGAGAAAATCATTTAAAGGAATCTGGTCCCCCTGCATTAAAAATATCCATTTTGTGGTTAGATACAACATAGGTTAGTCTTAGAAACAAAATCTTTGTGGGATCTAGACTCCTGGAAAACATTCTTCCAATGGTTTTATAGCTCTCATAGAGAAATATCTAGAAATCCGTTTTATGTAAAAGGCTTGAATTATGTTCGCATTGCTGCTCATTTTGTGATTTGCATCTACACATCTCACATCCTGTAAAAACCTTCCCCTCCCTACGTTCCATAGTCATAATTTTCTTGGGATTCCTCTACACTCCTTACAACTCTGCTTCTTTAACATGAAAATAGAACCTCTTTTCATTGCCCCTGTGAAAAAGCTGTGCCCGAGACATTACCTTTTCATCTGATTTTAAAACAACAGAAATCTCAGATCCGGCCATGATGAGCACTTGGGAAGAAGCTGTATCTATTTAAACACCAAATATGACCCCACTTACTACTGGGGTATTTCCCACAATTTGTATTTAGTTGAGATTATAGAAATAAATAAATAAACAAATACATCCAATGGAAGCTATTGTTTAGTGAGTTGCTGGGTATTCCTCTCAAAGGTTTTCTTGGCCATGTAAACGAAGCCTAAAAAATAGCACATACAGGGTGTAGGACTTAGCAACCATGAGAAAAAAAAAAAAAAAAAAAAGGTATACGGCTCACCTGAGGCCAAGGAGGCCAAACCCTGGTCCTCTTTCTTCCTTTGGCTCAAGATTTGCTATAACATAGCCAAAAGCCCGACGGCCTCACCCATCAGAATCAGCCATGCTGAGAACGCGCAGTGCCTGTTGGAAGAGTGCGGAAGAATCCTAGAAGACCCCAGATGCCAAGAAGCTTGACTTCAGTGCTACCCCCCCACACACACACACACCCTCCTGAGGTTCTCTCTAATCCTGAAGGCAAAACCAGCTAGGAGCCCGGAAGTACACTAATGAAAGTTTGGGAGAGAACAACACGATATTAATTTGAAGCTTAGAATAAAAGAGGAATCTGCACAAATCAATATCTTCCCTCCAGTTCATTTCAGCCAGTGTCAAGGCTATGGATCAAAGGTTTCCTTGCAGCCACTGTAGAGAGAATCCTCTCCTAGTTACTGACCTCGGTTTTCAACCCGCATATAATGTTCAAGGCAAAGAAGAGCGCATAAATAAGAAGTACTTAATGGTGAACGATGGTGCACGGGAGACCATAAAGCTGTAGTGAGGACAGTAGAGCTTCTCTTGAGAAGGACCGACTGCAGGAGAGTGGAGTCTGTGTATGTGGGGAGCCTGGGTATTTCAGAAGTCAAGAGCTGCTGAGGATATGAGCTCTGAGTCAGGGGTACCTGAAGTAGATATGCATCGTTCTCCCGACTCTACCGCACCTGCCAAATTGTGGTGCTGAATAAATATTAGCAGGAGATGAAAAATGTATGAAGCGCCAGAGCAGAGGAGAAGAAGAACTTAAGCACCCATCCAGTGCCATTTCAAGCTGGATAAAGAGAAGAAGTGGGAAGAAAATGAAGAAATCCTCAGCATTGCTACGGAGGGGAGGAAGCCGAGGAGAGTGGGAATGGTTTACTATGGTAAGCTTCCTCCTTGCAAACCTGTGTGTTGAAACATTCCTCTTATCCACTTATTTCTCCGCACAACACAGGGAACGAGGTCAAGGGCAACGCACAAATGTCAACTGGGCATCAATATTCTAGAGAAAGTTCAACTTCAGAAAATTAAATGGTTAAATTTATATAATAAGAACAGCAAATTATAAGTGCATCATGCATTTAACTATGATAAAGATTTGAAACTCAGCTACAAGCATCAGAGATGACAAATGAGCCAGGGATACGAATGAGAGTCGGCTTTTAGCTCTTGTCTGAAATAGCTGCTGATGGGCCCCGTTTTGTGAGATTTTTGTTAAGAGGGTGGGGGGAAAGAGATGCCTTCTGCCTTTCAAAGAAAAGACAGTTTTACTTTTCTCGTTGCTGTGCCTAAATATAACCAAAAACAATGTACGGAACGAAGGGTTAATTTCCACTCACTGTTCAAAGGCCACAGCTGAGAAGACTGTGAGCATCCGGCAGCTATGGGACTAGGTCCCATCTGTGTGGGAGCTGAGAGATCACGGATGCTCAACTGGATCTTTGCCTTTCCCCCCTTTATCTATCCACAGACCCTGGTCCACGGGGTAGCACCGCGCACATTCACAGTGGGTCTCTCTACCGTGGACTGATCCTCTCTGGAAAAGCTCTGAAACACACTCATCGCTCCACCACGTGCACAGCTGTGGGTGTTTCTTAATCTAATCAAACTGACCATTGAGATTAACCAAGGGATTATCCTTTCTGTAGCAGATTGCCACATCACTAGGAGTCCCGAGACTCGGGATGCTCACAGCCTGCATGTGATGCCGAATCAAGGTATAAGAACAAGGCTTCTATTAGCAGAATGGGTATTTGGGCTATGCACGGTCTGTGTGTTAGGAGATTGTAGCTGAACAGAATGAAAAGGTATCATGCCTAATTCCTTCCTTCAGAATCTCGTTTGGTTTATTGGTTTCCCTGTATCTGTGACTTTATATAATATAACCATTAGACCTTCACCTTTATAGACAGGAAAGAGAATTGAGGAAAGGACAATTAGAAGAAATTTATGCATCAGGGACTTTCTTATTTTTGTAAAAAAAAATATTGTTTGGATATCAATGGTATGGTATTCTTATTTTAGTTCTTACTAATATCACAGCCTGGTGTGATTTTAAAAGTCTACCCTGGCTATTAAATTAATTAATTAAAACTTCAAAATTATTTTCGTTAATTAAGTATGGATGATGATGATGGTGGTGGCCGTGATGATGGTGATGATAAAAATGGTGGTGATGCTAGTGATGGTGGTGATGGTGATGACGAGGATGGTGATGACAAAGAAGGTGGTGTTGGTGATGATTTCCTCCTTGAACAATGGCACTGAAGGTTGAAAAGCAACATGGGTTGGTCAAAGGCAGAGAAGCAAGTCCTGTGGGAAATAAAAAGATGGCACCATTGAAACTTACTTCATATTGAAATTTATCCCCAAGGCAGTTTGTAATAAACAGGGCACAGTAGGTTTCTAGACAGATGAAGCCCGTCAGTCTCACCCACAGCCCACAGGTGCACATGGGTAACAGGAACATTTCTTCACCCATCACCTGTACGTGGCCCCTTTGCTAATTTCCCTGGGTCTTCAGATGCCTGAGTTTTCTATGCTATGAGGGTGTTCTATGTATTTTCTACTCTCCCCAACACATTCCTTGATATTTCACTCAGGAATATGCGAAAAGAATATCCATTCCCCGAGAACGTCAAGCCCAGCTTCAGGTATGGTTTGGGTTCCTCTCTCAGCAGAACTTGTGTCTTAAGGATTTTCATATTATTTCATATGACTGGATGAACTATCAAACAGAGATGTGTAATTAACAACATTTAGAAACATCCACTTTGACTTAATTGTTTCCAATGAGGACCTGAATGAAAGACACAAACCTTAATAGGATATCAGGGAAGACATCAACTTCCAACTAGGTGGTAGGCAATTATCCTTAGAAATGTTCCTGCAATAATAAACCGATATCTATTGGTGGAGTATGACAAGTGGCATCCTACCCATACAGGTGGCATTATGGGAAAGAAATGTGACCCCATGGAACTCAAAAGGCTTTAACTTGGTTGCTTAAAGGACAAGTGTGTACTGCTGTTTTACTGGCTACATGACTACTGTCTTCTTTGCTCTGACCAAAATGATAGGCAAAAGCTGCTTAAGGAAGCCATGGTTGAAGTTGGCTCTTTGATTGGGAAGTGATGCACTCCATCATGCTGGGCACCTAAGCACTGAGAGCAGAGTCAAGCGGTAGAGCGACCAGAAGCAAGGAGAGTCACTGTTCAACAGGCTGGTCCCTCCTCTTCTTTCCTGTGAGTCTAGGATCCCAGGTCATGGGATGTGGTCACCCATTTCAGGGTGGGTCTTCCCTCGTCCGTAAAACCTCTAGACAAACTCTCTTAAGTGCAAACATGAAGCTGTGTTTTAAAAATGATTCTAAATCCAGTTAATTTGAAAATGAATATAAGCTACCACAAGAGTAGGGCACTATATTTAGTTTCTGGTCCAGAATTACGTCAAAAGATCTGATTTCCCTCTGTAGAGTTTGCACTCTGCATGTACTTGAGGTGTCGACTGAAGATATTTTCTTTGAAGTCTTGCCCGTTTATGCTGGTAGTCATTTCCTTTGCAGGGACATTCTAACTTACTGTAATCCCATCTCCCTTCCTCGATTTGCTGTCCATAACTTTAACCTTAAATCTAAGACATCATTGTCCAGATCAATGTTTCCTTGTTTTTATTTTAGAGTAGTTTGATAGTGTGAGATCTCCTGTCGAAGTCTTCAATTCCTTTTGAGTAGATATTTTAACCCAAGGGTCTTATCCCCCTGCATATGGAATGGTCAATATTCTTTGCCTATTGAGCAGCCATGGCAGTGTTCCTGAAATCAACTGATAACAGAAACAAGGGTTCATTTGTGAAAAAGAAAAACTGAAACTTTAATGTATGTCAGACCTCAGCATGAGCACAGAGAGATTTCTAAGACATTGAGTAGATGAGGAGAGAGAGCAAAGTTTTTTGGTGGGTAGTTGGTAGAGTTTAATCCTATCTATGAGGAGAGATGAATAATTCAGAGGGAAGAAATCTTGACCTGGCCTCCTGAGGTTGTGTGCTGTGTCCCAGTCACAGCTCTGGCGATATGAGTTCAATGAAACCACAGAATTTCAGAGTGCCTCTGTCTCATTTCACACACACACACACACACACACACACACACACACACCAGTTGCGATTTTCACTAACGTAAGATGCTGCCATAAAATTTTACAACTAAAAAATGTATAAATCATAGCTTCAAAATATGTAATGGGAGCCTAAGGTATCAACAGCATGTAACGTCGATGAATAGAGTTTTATTACCCAATTGCTTTGAGAGATTCAATACAGGAATGCTCTAAGGTATGTAAAAACTCCTGACTCAGCCTATGCCCAGAAAATATTTACTGTCCATAAAATATCTTACAGTAAAATAAAGTTTAATTCACTGTATACTGACGTGAGGTTTATGTCTTTTGCTCTCGTATCTTTGCTCTCTTCTAAAACACAGTCACATATGCACAAATTAGCTGTAGACATGAGTGCACTCGCATGTACAAATACACTGTACATATATTTTGCCAATTTCCACAAGGGAATGTGGAAACAAACTGCTGCCCTTCTTTTATTGCCATGGTGGCTCAAACACAGAATGGGTGATTTAGTTAAATTTAGTTAGCACAGGATTGCCTAGATGAAAATGGATTAAAATTCCCTGGCTTCCATTCCAATGCATAATAGTAAAGTTTAATGTTTCCAGCTTTCTTCTCAGATGGAACATGTCAAACAAAGTGAAGGATGACATCATCTTTGATTGCACAAAATAAAATTACTTCGCTTCTTCCTTGTAAAGAACATCAGGACAGAGGAGCCCAGAACGATGTCACTGGCTGCCACTGTCACAGTGCGATCCCTTACCTCTACTACCATCTGCCCGGAAGTAGCTCTGATAGAGTGTCACTTTCTAACAGCTGGGATTCCTCTTGCCATGTAGAATTGAAAGGAAGAGATAACCAGAAGACTTATACCACGTGAATGGCAAGAAATCTGGATCCCTTTTACCTCCAGAGCCTCGAAGGCCTTTGAATTCTTGGACTGGGATTTCCTAAGAGGAAAATCTTTTCCATGCAGTAGTGTGAAACTCCCACATTGATGCTAAATATTCATGACTTCATGAAAGTGCTTAAGCTTCTGCATTGAATATAAAAAAAAAAAAGACTCTAAGTCCGCTTTACACATTTTGGACAAGCTCATATTTGACATACTCTATACGTTCTGAATAGTATTATAATTTCAGATAAATCTCTTCTGACATCACTTCACCAATGTCATATCCTTAAGAACCATCTGACAGTGAAGGGCACTTTCAGGGGATTAACTAAACAGACACACGGAGAAGGATGTAGAAGGAAAAGAGGAAATAGGCTGAGAAGGAGGCTCACTCCTGTGTTCTGTGTTGGGATCAGACGTCATCTCTCAGTCTCTTTCTCTCCTAAGTCATTCACAAAGCGCCTAAGCAACTTCTTAGTGGCTGCGTGCCTGCGGCGGTTCTCAACTGAGTTACTGTGCTGAGTGAGCCCTGTCTGGGGGACATATTAAACAAAGTGTATTATGCAGGCGAAACAATCATGGGGGCTGTCTGCAGGCCAAATTGAGTCAGGTAGCAAATGAGCTTGGGTTTGGGCATGGAGCCACGTAGACGGTTTTATGAAGGCAAATGTCTGTAAAGCTGTTCTGATCCATGAAACCCTCCTTTAGGGTATACTTCACAGGAAAAGAACCATGCATCCTTTAATGGTTTTCCTCTACCTCTTTTTCCTCCCCCAGGAGTTAGTTTGTGCTTCCACTAAACATTCGCTGACACTGAATACAGTAAAAAAAAATCACCCATATCCATACTTTATATAGAGCTGATAAACATGGAGTTTGACATATCGAATAACATGGAATTTCTTATCCAATGTGTAAGAAAGACTAACGTTGTGCTATGAAGATACATACACAACTTCAGAAGTTCAGGTTTGAAGGGAAGATACACCTGGTGGTAGTTCATATAGCAGTCTAAGCCCTCAGTAAACCTCTTAAGTAAATCAAAATGTTCCCTCACACAATTTCATCTCCACAGAATACCCTTTCAAGGGGGTGCACTCCAACGTTCTCTTGCCTTGGTTGTGCTAGAAGCTTTACATACTCAACAGTGATGGAGAACACAAATCTGCCTGGATGCTCAAACTGGATGATCGTGAAGGAGACAGCTACAGAAAGGGGCTCTTCTAGTGGAAAACAAGGAGAGCTGAGGTGGATAAAATGTCCTCTCATCCTTAAAGACAAAAAGTTTGAAAATCTCTTAGACTCCAGATGAGCCAAGAAGTTTTAGCAGAGTGAAAGGTAGGTTGGGAATCAGACAATCCTGTCCAAGTCCCATAGCTTCTGTTCTCACTGCTTTGGCTGAGTTGCTGATAGTGGGACAGTCCCCATTCCCCACCCAAGTGACTGTGTAAGTGTACAGTCACCATGTATTTATGTTCTCACATGCATAAAAGACTCAAAGCAGCACAGTAAGAGGTTTGATTTTGATTAAAATAGGTCTGAGGAAAATACAGTGGGCAGACTCAAAAGGAAGAGACTTAATAGTCTGAACGGTCTGTGACATATACCAAGCACATTGGTCATGGGGACAGCAAAAGGCACACAGGTGGCTCACCAGGGGGCCTTGCTCCACAAACTGTCTCCTCATTCTGTAGATGCGATGCTATTTCCTCTTGAGGATCCCAACCAAGAACACAGAAGGGAGATTTTCTCCAAAGAAACAGAAAGGAGAAAATACAACAAAACTCTGCACAAATTTGAATGATAAGCAGAAGAAAGATAATGGCGAGAGATTTCTCATGATACAAATAGTAACTGACAGAATTATAAACAGTGAGTGATCACATCAGTTATCAGTGGAGTCAATTGCCAGGTAAAATGTAGGATCAGAATTAAAACAAATAAACAAACAAATGAATGAATGAAAACATTGGAATCATGGGTGGATATGATCAAAATACATTGTATACATGTGTAAAATTCACAAAGAATAAATTAAGATGATGAAATAAAATGAAGACAAACATGTTCTCTACTCATGAGGTATAGTTGAGGATGAAAGAGATAGAGAAAAATCAGATTTCAAGATAAGGAAAAGACACAACAAACATACACTAACAAAATGTTGGCAATATTATATTAACTTCAGATCAAATATACTTTGATACAAAAAAGTCACAGTAGTAACTAAGGAATTCATGCAAAGAATCAGCAAATTTCTAAGTTAATACCTGGTAAATAATAAAAATATGCAAACAGCAAACTGACATACTTCACATGAAAGTGGATTCACCTGCCTGGCTGGTGGGAAACTTTGAGAGATAAAGCGAGAATGTGAAACCCTTAAATACTAGACATTAACCATGTACATAGAAGATAAGTCACCTTAATAAGCATTACAGAAAAATCAAGAGATTAATCAACTGTTAGAACATAAACTAGCTTCAAAAATATCAGAAGGATCTTGTCATCTGGAGGACTTGCCCTTCCAAGACAAACCAAAATTCAACGATGACTGCACAACAAAGCAGAAAAAGTAATTAGAAATAGCCCACATGATTGGAAATTTGAAAACCAAATTTTGAATGACTCACAAGTCAAACAATAAATCATAGAGGAAGTAGAAAATTAAAACAAAGTGATTCCTGGAAAGTAGTAATTATCTACGGACTGTAACTAGAGTTATAGTCTCAAGAGAAAGCAGTAGGCTTGAATATGCATACACACACACACACACACACAGGAATGGTCAAATTTTAATGAATAAATTATTCAATGTAGGAATTAACTAAGAAAGAGAAAAGTAGCCTCAACAAAGTGGATATATTTAAAAAATAGGAAACAATTTTCTAGAAAACAAAACTTCTAAAAGCTACCTCATAGAGAAATAGAATATGAACAATTCCAAAGTAACTTAATGAAGTACACCTCATGACTCAAACTGTTCTCTTTTTCTCTCCTTCAAGTACAAAAACTAACACTTGACTAATACAGTAGAACATTATCTTCTCAGAATATTCTCCCTCACATGCTTATAATGCTTCCAGAAGGCAGGAAAAGAGAGAAGCAGGCATTCTAAGCCAGATGTTCTAATTGAAAACTTTAAATGTCCAAGGCCAGTTTCACACCTGCATATTAATATAAAAATCACAAAACATTAGAAAATACAACTGCCTACTACTCATTCACAAACTAAGGAAAAGTATAATGTCAAGTTTAGAAAGAAAAGCTCTCGGTGAATAAAGCGGATTTACTACCAGAGAATTGATTTATACCCGTGAAAGACTAAAGAAGGAAAATTGGATATTTTTTTCAACGAGGGCCGAAAAGCATTTGATAACTTTCAACTTCTATCTATAGTTCAACATAAGCAATCATCATAGAAAATAATTTTCTGAAGATGACTAGAGCTGCAGATTTTGTTTTACTGTATGATAATCATATAGGATACATGAAATTATTCCAATCGTTTGTGTATTTATTGAAGTTTGCTCTGTGTCTATTTTAGGGGAATTTCCATATACTACTGAGTAATATGTACATTCTTTGACACTTGGGTGGATAGCAAGACCCTTTGACTTTTGACATTTGATGCAAAATTCCATTTAATCCTGATACTTTTCTGTTTAATTTTTATCCAATTGACATGTCTATTTAAGATATAAGAGAGTTGGAATCACCTACTATTGTTGGCTCTGTTTATCTCTGCCTTTAGTTCCATCAATATGGCGTTTTATAAAATTGGGTGCACCACAGTTTGGTGCATATATGCTTAGTATTGTAAGAGTCTCTTAATAATTAATAAATCCACTGATTAGAATGAACTGCTCTTCTTTGCTACTTCTTATTAGTTTTAGTTTGGAGTCCATTTTAGCAGAAATGATCATGGTCATGTTTGCTTGCTTCTTGATCTTATTTGTTTAGAATATTTTTCTACCCCCTATACTTTAAGATAGTACTTACCTTAAAACCTACTTTCTTGCAGGCAACAGATAAATAAATTTGGTTTCTAAATGCACTCAGCCAACTTGTGTTTTTTGATTGGAGAGTTGAAGCTATTAATATTTAGAGTTATTAGTGAAATTGTGTATACTACAGTCCTTTTCTTTTTAAAAAAGTTTTCTTTGATGTTATGTGCATTGGTGTTTTGCCTGAATGTATGTCTCTGTGAGGGTCTGGATGCCCTGAAACTGGAGTTAGAGAGAACTGGGAGCAGCCATGTGCTTACTGGGAACTGAACCTGGGACATCTGGAGGAGCAGTCAGTGCTTCTAACCACTGAAATGGCTCTCCAGCTTCAGCAATCACTTTCTTTTGCAGTTTTTGTTCTTAAGCATGTTTTTATTTCATCACGTATAGCTTTTTATAATTTCTGGAGTCTTTGGGCTGGATTTATTCCTCTAGCGACTGTATAAACTCATCTAGAATAAACAACTCATTACTAAATGAGGAGCAACTCAAAGAGAAAATCTAAAATATTCTAAATGAAAATGAAAACACAACACACAAAACCTGTAAGACATATTAAAAGCAATCCTATGAGAAAAATTATAGTCAGAAAGAGCACATACAAATGACCAAGGAATGCAACTCAAGAATTCAGAAAAACAAAACCAAAACAAATGCAAATCCAGGAGTCAGCAAGAAATAAAAAACCAAATAAACTAATATATATTAAAATATATATTATTAAAATATATATTATTAAAAATAATATATATTAAATATATATATTAAATAGAAACATAGAAAACAATTCAAAGAAAATCAGTAAATGTAAGAGCTATTCCTATAGAAGCTCAAGAAACCCTTGGCCCAACCAGCCAAAGCACTGGGCTTAAATGATACCAGAGAAGATCCCAGATAGCCCAAAGCAATCCTAAGAAAAAAAGTAATATTAGAGGCATGTGACTCCAGACGCTATGGTATATTACAGAGCTATACTCAGAGAAACCATATAGTCCTGCCGCAAAAAAAGAGACCCACATACAAATGCAATAAGCTAGAGGACCCAAACAGGAGTACACATGACCACAGCCGTCTGATATTTGACAAAGATGAAAGAAACATACTCTAGAAAAAGGGCAAACAGCTTCTTCAAAAAGTGGTGCTGAGTAAACTGGATGTCTACATGTAGAAGAATGAAGTTAGACCTTACTCTGTCACCCTGTGCAAAAGATAGCTCCAAGTGAATCCAAGAGTTCTGATAGAAATTGTAAATGTTAGATCTGCTAAAATAAAATACAGGCAACACGTTGCATGATACAGATGATGTAGGAAAGGACTGTTTGAGTGGGATCCAGGAATTAAGGCAAATGATTGACATGTGAGACCTCAAAAAATAAAACACAGTCTCTGTACATCTAAGCAATGAGGTGAAGAGAACGGGATGGACACTTTGCCATATACATCATACAAAGAATTAAATAGAATCTAGGAGTGGAGACCAGCAAGAACTTGCTTACAGGAGCCTGATATAGCTGTCTCCTGAGAGGCTCTTCCAGTGCCTGACAAACACAGAAGAAGATGCTCACAGCCATCCATTGGATGGAGCACAGGGTCCCCAATGAAGGAGCTAGAGAGAGGACCCAACAAGCTGAAGGGGTTTGCAGCCTCATAGGAGGAAAAACAATATGAGCTAACCAGTACCCCCAGAGTTCCCTGGGACTAAACCATCAACCAAAGAAAACACTTGGTGGGACTCATGGCTCTAGCTGCATATGTAAGAGAGGATAGCTTAGTCAACCATCAATGGGAGAAGAGGCCCTTGGTCCTGTGAAGGTTCCATGCCCCAGTATAGGGGAATGCCAGAGCCAAGAAGTAGGAGTGGGTGGATTGGTGAGCAGGGGGAGGAGGATGGGATAGGGAGTTTTTGGAGGGGAAACTAGGAAAGGGGATAAATGTAAATAAAGAAAATATCTAATAAAAATAAATAAATACATAAAAACATAAATAAATAGAGTGGAGGAAACAAATGGTCCAATTAAAAATGGTCTAGTTCTACATGGAGAGTTCTTGGTAGCAGAAACAGAAATAGATATGTAAATTAAAAACAATCCTGAGATTTCATCCTGATTGATTCATCTCAATCAGAATGACTAAGGTCAATAAAGCAACCGATATAAATGAATCTAGGTGGGGTTATGAAGAACGTGGAAACCTCATTCACTGTCAGTGGGAATGCACACTGGTGTAGCCACTTTCAAAATCAGTATATGGTAGATCCTCAAAAAACCAAAACTAAATCTTCTGTAAGACCCAACTATAACACTCCTTAGCATATGCCCAATGATATCCACATCCTATTCTAAGGAGTTTTACTCAGAGATGTTTGTTGCTGCATTATTCACAATAGCTACACAATTAAAACAGCCTAAATACCCTTCAACATATGTATTGGTAATAAAAATGAGGTACATATATATAGCAGAAAACCATTCAGCTGTAAAGAAAAAAGAACTCATAATATTTGAAGGTAAATGGCTGAAACTGGAAAATATTATATTGATCAAGGTAACCCAGACACAGAAAGAGAAACACCACATGTTCTCTCTTCAGTTTCTAGTTCTGAATCCTCAGAGTAGGGTATAGCATGGAGTGATAACAGAAACCAGGAAAATATTAAAGGACCATTTTGGAGGCTTCAGAGAGCAATATCAGGATAGAGATGATAAGAAGAAAGAAATGTAATAATGAAGGGTGGGGCTTCAGCTGTAGGAGAATGGAGGTCAATACAGAAGGAGAAGGGAGGAGAGACATATATATATATATATATATATATATATATATATATATGTATATGTATATATGTATATACATATATATATGCATGTATATATATTTATATATAAATTATTATAAAGTGTGATATATTTTAATATTATATATTACAGCTATTACATATGTATATGTATACATATGTATATATATATCAATGAAATTATATGACTTAGACTGACAATGCACTACAGCAAGGGTAAAAGACAATACAAATCTCAGCACCAGGCATGAGAAGCTCCCATTTGGGTGTTCATTTCATTGTGATTTTAAGGTTGCAAAAGTTGTACAGTGAGTCACATAGGCAATCCTTGGGGACATCTGGGTGAAGGACAGAGTATGGCTGCATTTATATCCTTTTGGATCTTAGTTAATTAATTTTCCAGCAAAGAGCTCAGAGGTCACCCTTCCAAAATGTCTACACTTACCCTTTCCCTTTCGTCATGTCTCTGTAACCTGAGGAATTTTAGTCCTTCATCCAGAGATAATCTTAGATCAAAATATAGTAAGATACTTCATATCTGTAAATCCAGACTCTCAGGAGGCTGACACAGAAGGATCTCAAACCTTAGCCTATCCTGTGGTATGCAGAGTTCATAACTGGGGAGCTTAATGAGACCCATATGCAGCACTAGAAATAAAGAGGGTTGTAGACAAGACTGAGCTGTAGAATACCTGCCTGGCACATACAATTCTCTTGTCTATCCTTGAACAACAGCAAAAAGCAAATAAATAAAACAACCAAACACAAAACACAAAAACCTTTCCAAAACCGAAGGGTTAAAGAAATGTTAAAGTATATATACCGGGGAGAGAAATGAGGAGGACTACATTGGATTGCTCAAATGAATTAGAAATTTTGATTACTAGTGCTCGAGGCCAGCAATATTTGCGATGCTTCAGGCCCAAGGGTGCCAGACTGCCTGTGAAAAAGACAAAATTAATTAATGTTTTCTGAGATTAATTAGAAAATTAAATGGAAGGAAAATGAAAATCAGCACGGCTTAGCCCGCTCGATTTGTGACCATGTGTCAGTAGATTTCAGTGTTACTCCAAATTTCCGTGTTTTACTTGAATAAAAATATAGTTAAATTGTCTATAATTGATTTCCCTCCTCCCCAGCACCAAATTCCAACCCAGACTTCTAATAACATCATAGAATTGCAAAGCATTGAGACTCATGGCAGAATTAAAGCTCTTTAAAGTCCCTTTATGTAAGTTAAAGTACCCCAAACTTCCGTTTGGGAATACGGCCCCAGTCCACCTTGCAGGCTTTTTCTCTGGGTGGCCACTGTGGATGCTATAGGTTTTCCCAGTTACACTGTTGGGCAATGCAAGAGATCCTTGTGCTGTGGAGGAGAAGGCACCAGATGCTGGTGGCAGCAAACAGAGTTTGAAGAGTTACTTCAGAAGTGCTACTTGGCCATAACAAGGCCAACACTTCAATTTCTTTCCATGTCCTGTGTCGTGCTGGTTATAAAGTGAATATATTTTAAATATCTTCCACATATCCATACAAAACAATCAGGTAACTTGTAGAAGGCTCAGGTGTTGCTGTCACAATGCTTGCCTAATTTTGGCTGGCAGTCATGAACATTATATGACTACAAACTCAAGGAAAACTTGCTTTCGTAGACAAGAGGCTGAGCCAATGTCATGGCCTTTCACCAAACAGAATATGTGTCTTAGATGCCATGACTTGCACTAAAAGTCTTAGTCTATGGAGCCTTGGCCAGTTTTACAAATTCTTTGCTCTGAGTTTGCTTTTCCCACCAGTGTCTGTCGTCTTTTGCCTGTTCCTCAGACCCTGTTGACCTGCATGTGGGAATAACCAATCAAGCTGCTACCGTCATGATGCACTTCCAGGAAGTGGTTCCAATGAACTCAACAGATGACTGATTTTGTCATGACATGGATCCTCAAAACACATAACCAGAAAAGGTCCCCTATTTCCACAGCCAGCTTGCTTTCTTCTAATGTTTTTTTTTAATTTATTTTTTATTAGATATTTTCTTTATATACATTATAAATGCTATCCCGAATGTTCCCTATACCCTCCCTCTGCCTACCCACTCCCACTTCTTGGCCCTGGCGTTCCCCTGTACTGGGGCATATAAAGTTTGCAATACCAAGGGACCTCTCTTCCCAGTGATGGCCAACTAGGCCATCTTCTGCTACATATACAGGTAGAGATACGAGCTCTGGGGGTACTGGTTTGTTCATATTGTTGTTCCGGCTATAGGGTTGCAGACCCCTTCAGGTCCTTGGGTGCTTTCTCTAGCTTCTCCATTGGGGGCCCTGTGTTCCATCTTATAGATGACTGTGAGCACCTACTTCTGTATTTGCCAGGCACTGACATAGCTTCATATGAGACAGGTATAACAGGGTCCCTTCAGCAAAATCTTTCTGGCATATGCAACAGTGTCTGGTTTTAGTGGATGATTATGAGATGGATCCCCAGGTGGGGTAGTCTCTGGATAGTCCATCCTTCCATCTTAGCTCCAAACTTTGTCTCTGTAACTCCTTTCATGGGTATTTTGTTCCCTATTCTAAGGAGGAATGAAGTATCCACCCATTGGTCTTCCCTCTTCTTGATTTTCTTGTGTTTTGCAAATTGTATCTTGGTTGTTCTATGTTTCTGGGCTAATATCCACTTATCAGTGAGTGCATATCTAATGAATTCTTTTGTGATTGGGTTACCTCACTAAGGATGATATCCTCCAGATACATCCATTTATCCAAGAGTTTCATAAATCCACTGTTTTTAATTGCTGAGTAGTACTCCATTGTGTAAATGTACCACATTTTCTGTATCCATTCTTCTGTTGAGGGACATCTAGATTCTTTCCAGCTTCTGGCTATTATAAATAAGGCTGCTATGAACATAGTGGAGCAGGTGTTCTTATTACCAGTTTGAAATTCTTCTGGGTATATGTCCAGGAGTGGTATTGCTAGAATACTACCGGAAGATCCAGCAATCTTCTAATGTTTTTAAAGGTCTGTCCAGGAGAGGTTTTCCTCAACCACTGTGTATATCATCTGCAGTGTTTATCCTGACAAATATTCTTAAGTGTGAGGTGATTGATGCTGTGCTATCAACATAAACATTCACTGTATCACATTTTTGAAATCCTTTATAAAGGCTAACTTGGTCCTTCTCCAAGGACCAAGACGTCTTCTAAACTTAGGGACTGACATTGTAAATGAAAGCAAGAACATAATCTTTTAAAAATATGTTTTCTTATTGTTTATTACATGTTTTCTTTATTGACATTTCAAATGTTATACCCTTTCCTGTTTTCCCCTCTGAAAACCCTCTATTCCATCCCCCCTACCCCTGCTCACCAACCCACTCACCCCTGCTTCCCTGTCCTGGCATTCCTTTACACTGGGGCATCGAGCCTTATCAAGACCATTGGCCTCTCCTCACATCGATGTCCAACAAGGCCATACTTTGCTACATATGCAGCTGGAGCCATAGGTCCCTCCATGTGTATTCTTTGGTTCGTGGTTAATCCCTGGGAGCTCTGGGGCTGCTGGTTGGTTCATATTGTTGTTCCTCCTATGGGGCTGCAAAGTCTTTCAGTCCCTTCAGTCTTTTATCTAGCTCCTTCATTGGGAACCTTGTGCTCAGTCCAATGGTTGGCTGCATGCATCCATCTCTGTATTTTTCAGGCACTGGCAGAGCCTCTCATGAGACAGCTATATCAGGCTCCTGTCAACAAGCACTTGTTGGCATCCACAATAGTGTCTGGGTTTGGTGATTGTATATGGGATGGATCCACAGGTGGAGCAGTCTCTGGATGGTCTTTCCTTCAGTCTCTGCTCCACCCTTTGTCTCTTTATCTACTCCCTTGGGTATTTTGTTCCCCCTTCCAAGAAGGACTGGCATATCTATACCTTTGTCTTCCTTCTTCTTGAACTTCATTGGGTCTGTGAATTGTATCTTGGGTATTCTGAGCTTCTGGGCTAATATCCACTTATCAGTGAGTGTATACCATGTTTGTTCTTTTGGGGTTAAGTTACCTCACTCAAGATGATATTTTCTAGTTCCATCCATTTGCCTAAGAATTTCATAAATTTATTGTTTTTAATAGCTAGCTAGTACTCCATTGTGTAAATTACCACATTTTCTGTATCCATTCCTCTGTTGAAGGTCATCTTGGTTCCTTCTGGCTCCTGGCTATTATAAATAAGGCTGCTATGAACATAGTGGAGCATGTGTCCTTAATACATTTTGGAGCATCTTTTGGGTATATGCCAAGGAGTGGTATAGCCAGGTCCTCAGGTAATACTATGTCCAATTTTCTGAGGAACCGCCAAACTGATTTCCAGAGTGGTTGTACCAGCTTACAATCCCACCATCAATGTAGGAGTGTTCCTCTTTCTCCACATCCTCACCAGTATCTGTTGTCACCTGAGTTTTTGATCTTAGCCATTCTGACTGGTGTAAGGTAGAATCTTAGGGTCGTCTTGATTTCCATTTCCCTGATGACTAAGGATGTTGAACATTTCTTTAGGTGTATCTCAGAAATTTGCTATTCCTTGGTTAAGAATTCTTTCTTTAGAGCTGGGAGTGGTGGCACACTCCTTTAAATCCAGCACTCGGGAGGTAGAGGCAGGCAGATTTTTGAGTTTGAGGCCAGCCTGGTCTACAAAGTGAGTTACAGAACATCCAAAGCTATACAGAGAAACCTTGTCTCAAAAAAACCAAAAGAAAAGAATTCTTTGTTTAGCTTTGTACTGCATTTTTAATAGGGTTATTTGGTTCTCCGGAGTCTAATTTCTTGAGTTCTTTGTATATATTGAATACTAGTCCTCTATTGAATGTAGGGTTGATAAAGATCTTTTCCCTATCTGTTGGTTACCATTTTGTCCTATTGAGAGTGTCATTTGCCTTACGGAAACTTTGTAAAACTATTTTTATGACATATCAATAGTTATGGTAGATGAATGTGATCAGTGCTGCTTCACTGAGTAAGGCAGTCTTTGAAGAGTTTTCTATAATCACACAAATTTAGGGAAGGACTGTCACCTATACAATTTCTTTTCAGTCCATGAGAAATGTTAAGTCCCTGGGAACTTCTGTAAGAAGGAAATTGGTTTAAATGTGTGAAATCATGTTTATCCCCATGTATATATTTTATTTATCAACAGGAAATGGACTAACCTAGTAGGATGCCCGTCAAAGCGCTATAGACCTGTAATTAGTTCCTGGGAATAGAAAGTTCCAATAACTGACTAAATCCTACACATTGAAGGAACTGAGTTTTGATGCAGGGTACAGATGCAGGTCACTCTGTGCAGCTGTGCCAAGAACACCCAAGAGACTATCCTGGGAAGGGAAAATTAACTTTGATGCAGGGTTTCACAGGCTTAAGTCTTTGTCTTCTTGGCAGAAACAGGTTCTTCACCTCATAAAAGGACAAAAAGAGAGAGAGAGAAAAGAGCACCAGATCACAATCTCTGAGGACCTGACCCAATAACCTAACGCCTATGATTATCTCCTGTCTCCTAAACTATCTCAGAACTCTTAACCCCTGATATAATGGCCAGCCATGGAATGAACCCCAAAAGGAACCCTTTGACTGGATACTCCATAACAATAAGTATGGAAATGCATGACTTTCAACACGGGTCCTAAGCCACAATAAATGGTCCTAATTCCAACTCACAAGATTTAGTAAGTCATGTGTGTATGTCTTGCTTCCCTATAACAAATCTAATTGTCTCCTAGTAGCAAACCAGGGTCATGAGGAGCCACTGATTTGGATTGTGCTCTTCTGATCACCCCGATGAATCAATACTGAATGGAGTTTCTTGTGCCAAATACTGCACCCTCAGATTGAAACCTCAAGGAAGCAGATCCCTAAACAGACAAGTTGTTTCTGGAAAATGAAGAGCTCATATTTACCTGAGTCAGCCCAATAGAGAAGTCTACCTTGCTTCCACCAGCAGTAACTAGTATTCAATATTGGGTTTTTCTATTGTATCCTTGTTAACTCTTATAAAGCCCACTTCTCTAACATTTTACAGCGTAGAATGTAGACCTGGACAACTGAATCACAAGGAAGAATAAGCTGGATCTAAAGCTGAACTGGTTGTAATTTTGTTCTTGAATACTGCCCTGTACCAGGACTAAGGTGGGACTTTCACATGGCAGATGTGAGGGCATCCTCTAGAAGCCTTGGGGACCCTCCCCTACTTCCATATTCCTTGACTGACTGTATTCCTTATTGGCTCTCCAGGTGATTTGGACAGTCCTCATGAGTGACCTTGCATTCCACTGTTGAAGTTAGAGGTGACAGTTACTCTCTTCTGCTCCGATGCCCCTCTCATCTCTGGATCAAAACACAAGATATAACAAAGGAGGAGTCCTGTGGCTGGGAATCTCTCTCTTGTAAACTTGAGAGGTATGTTAGATTCAGAGGTCCCTGCTGTTGTGGTGATAGTAACAGTTTCACTGGGGAAAGCACCCTGCTGCATTTTACATAAATGTTCCTGCTTGATGTAGATGCAATGATCTGTTCTGTTCTCTTTCAACCATTCTTGAGTCTGTTTTTAATGCCCATATTCATGCTAATGTCCAATTCAGAGAAATAATAACAGTAGTCAGAGGGAGAATTGGAGAAGGAAGAAGAGATACATTCAAGGGTGTAAGAGTAATATCAACCAACCAGACCCCCCCCCACCCTACTCCCCTGAGCTCCCACGGACTAATCCACTAACCAAAGAGTACACACGGAGAGACCCATGGCTCCAGCTGCATATGTAGTATAGGATTGCATTTTATCTGGCATCAATGGGTGGGGAGGCTCTTAGTCCTGTGGAGGTTCGATGTCCCAGTGTAGGGGGAAGCTAGGGCAATGAGGAAGGACTGGGTGGGTGGGTAGGGGAGCACCCTCAAAGAAGCAGGGAGGAGGGGGAGGGAGTATGTGGAGGGGAAGCCAGGAAGGGTGATAACATTTGAAATGTCAATAAACAAAATAATCAATAAAAAAGAGCAATAGAAAGCATACATTCACAAAGAACAGCAACAAAGAACAACAAGCCCGTGGTATGGGTGTGGTAGGAGTGGGGAGCAGTGTTCAGCCTGTTGCTTAGGATGTTTCTAAGCAGTGAGGTTCTTCACCCAGTGAGAGCAGGATCAGCCTGACACAACATGACCATGAACCCCTACAATGACTGTAGTTCAGCTGAGTGGGAGCCCATCTCTAGACTTGCCTCTATCGCTGACATCCAAGAGAGAAAGGGGCTGCCTCCCTAGTGTCGTGCTCAGAAGCAAAGCAGGAGCACCCTGAAGTGTCACTATCCTGTCCTCACATGCCCTTCCTTGTTTTTAGAGGCAAATGATATGTCTTGACCAGCACATGACCTCTTAAACAGGTCCATTCGAACTCATTACCCCCCAAATGTGTTATGGTAAAGTCAAAATAAACATAAAGGTAAACAGATGAAATTTCAAAAACTTTTACATAAATGAAGGAGAGTAATTTTTTGTACTTCTTTGAAATGCCAACATCAGTTGCCCTTTACCTAGGAGGTTCTGGTTTTGATTTTGTTTTTGTTTTCTTCTTCCTTCTTCCTCCCCGGCTATCCCGTATGTGATTTTATTTTATTGTTGTTTAGGCCCCACTAAGGATAAAGATCTCAGGGATGAACATGCTGGCACCCAGGGTACTCTGTTGTACCACGCTGTATAATTAAGCTGGACCTTGCTGGCACTGAAGGATGCCCTTACAGGTGGTGGCAACCAGCCTTTTCCTCAGAGAAAGATGGATTGCTTCCATAGGCCTTGATGGCCTTCAAATTATCTAAGTAAGGGAAAGAGAGCAGTGTGAATCTTATTTTTAACTCATTTCGTTTCTGAATTTATTTCACAGCAGCTAGTAGATGTTGGCTGCCAAAGTCTTTTGCTATCTGTGGGACTTGATGATGTCTGGACCCCTGGCTCATCCTGAGTAAGACAAAGTTAATGAGGAGAAAAATGAAAAGGGTACTAAGTCAGAGTGTATTTGTAGTAATTTGTGAGCAAGCGATCCTGTCTGTTCTGTGCTTTCTTCTCCTCACTCTATGCAGGTTCCAAGAGTCCAGAATATAAAGGTGCCAATAAGTAAATTTACTATAAACTGTTAAGGCTGATGGAGGCAACTAGTCTCTCTCTCTCTCTCTCTCTCTCTCTCCCTCCCTCCCTCCTTTCCTCCTCCACCACCCCTCCCTCTCTCTCTTTCTCTCTCTCTGTATCTCTGTCTGTCTCTGTCTCTGTCTCTCTCTTTCCTTTCCACCCTGTCTCTTGGAAAGTCACTGGAGCACAGTTCATCTCTCCCATAGGCTGCTAGGAAAGCACTTACCCAGATATTTGGCATTCTCTTATTCCCAACATATTTTTCATTGACACATCTAATTTTTATTTCTGCCTTGTCTTTTTTCTTTCCAGCGTACCCTTACCACTTTTCTAAATAATAGTCCATTAAACAGTTCACAGTGTGTGTTCTGTAGAAATGTGAAAAAGTGATTGGATGATACTAATTAAGGAGAGATTTTTGTTTCCACTTACTGCAGATCAATGGTGGGTTACATTAAAGCTGTGTTTTGTGATGAGTTTATACAAAAGAACAGCTGTGCTAAATACATATTTCAAGATGTACAGGTAGGGCAAATGACTGTTCCTTTCTTGGAGACGTCTGTATGTTGTAACTGTAAATTTTACTTGCAGAGCTGTGGGGAAATATAAAGGCTAATTATTCCCCACGACCGTTGTTTCGGTAGAATTGAAGGGTAAAATTGGGAACTATTGAACTACTCTGGGATCTTAATCTAGTCCAGGTCCTTCAGAGTCCCAGGAGTAGTGATAACATACTGCTATGTTCTGTTATTTTTCTAGTCTGATTTTCAAAGTGAATTTTCACACAATCAACCAGATTTCCTTTTGTTTCTTAATGATCTAAAATTGAGGAAAAGAAAGGAAAGGTGGGAACCAATGTGACTTTAGGCCTTTAGCAGAGCTGTCCTTGGGGTTGTCCCTCACCCATCACTGCCTGATAAGAATTTATTTGTTTCTACCAATGCACATTTCCTCGATAGAAGTCTGAAGTAGGATGTTATATTTCTGAGAATGGCAATGGACACATGAACATTAAAAATATGAGGAGCCGAAACACCTGGATTAAGGGAATTACAGGGCAGAGAAAAGAAAGAGAGATAAACCTGAAACCCAATGTTAGCCTGATGTTTCCAGCTCTATGCATCGAGTCTATAGCTATAGCATCTTATTTGGTGGATGTTACTCTTCATAATGGCCATGTTCTTAATATGTTTTTCTTCCTTGATATATGGTTGTTATGGTATATATACTGGGTCCAGGGAGTGGCACTATTCAAAGGTGTGACCCGGTTGGAGTAGGTGTGGCCTGATTGGAATAGGTGTGTCACTGAGTGTAGGCTTTAAAACCCTCATCCTAGCTGCCTGGAAGTCAGTATTCGGCAAAAAAGCCTTCAAGATGGAGATATAGAACTCTCAGCTCCTCCTGCACCATGTCTGCCTGGATTCTGCCATGTTCCTGCCTTGATGATAATGGACTGAACCTCTGTACCTATAAGCCAGACTCAATTAAATGTTGTCCTTGTAAGAGTTACCTTGGTCGTGGTGTTTGTTCAGAGCAGTAAAACCCTAAGACAGAAGTATACAGTGGAACCTATCACAGTCTTCCTCTCAGCTACCAAGTCACTTGCCTACAACAGTGCCTGTTCAACTCCAGGCTTGCAGATCCATAGACAGAATGCTCTCCTGAGCAGACTTTTAGAATAATTTCAATTTCAGTCAAGTATGTGTTCTGCTTAACTTTACAATGGAAAGCTGCCTAATGAATGAAATCAGTTAAAAGACTGATAGGAAGGAATCTCCCAGGTTGACTTCCTGATTCCACATCTGAGTGTCTGAGTGTCTCAGGGCAAGTCTAGTCATCTGTTTTCTGTCCTTGATGGTAATGAGAGTCGCTCAGGAGCATCAGGCTGTGCTACCTAACTTCAAAGGGAATCCTTCTCTAGAAGAAGATGTGAGCCAGGAAGAGGGTAAAGGTGGGGAATCAGGCTGTGAAAATACATTTCTTTTAACATGGGACCAAAAGCTCAGGGTAAAAGCTCAACTTTTCAGCCAAGCCAGAAAAACTCGTACAGGCTCAGAAGAAAGAAAAGTCTGTAACTCTGCATTCTAGGCCTATCGGGTGAGACTGAAGCCAGATTTGCCAATGTAAAGTAAATACTGCATTTCTGAAGGCATACTGTATTTTTGATGTTTGTTTCTCAGACATGTAAAATATGCATCTCACATTATAAGGATGAACAAAAGCAGCAACAGTCATGGAAAAAGGTTCTTAAAAAGTCCATGCCATGGCTCTTAACTCAACTTTGCCAGTTTACCATGGCATAGCTAGAGCAGAGATTCGTGCTGATTATAACAGTTAATAGACCTGCTTCTCCAGCAAATATATGGGAGCATTTGCTATATGCTAGCCAATGAGTGCAAACGTTGAGACTGAGTAGACATATTATATGATTATGGAATTTATATCATAAGGAAATATGCCTTGGGCTCATAATCTTGTTGAAAAGGTAGTGTATATGTGTGCGCATGCGTGCATGCATGTGTGTGTGCATGTGAGTTGCTAGCTTAAGATGGAGCAAACCCAGAAAAAGCTTTCATTCATAAAGCTGTAACTACAAATTGAATGACTGCTAATAAAAACAAGGACTGAGAGTTCCTATCAGAAACTCGGCATTGAGAACTAACCTTCTTAATCCTATGTTTTTCTAAGGTGTCTTCATACAGTCCCTGATGTGAGAAATGTGAGTCTCACATCTCCTGGGTAGTAATTGGAGGCTTAAGCATCACACAGACCCTAAGACTAGGTGTGCCAGGAAATACTGTGAGCCACTAAGGTAAGGCCAATGAGAGAGATTCATGCTACTGGATCGCTGGGTAGGGGCTAGGGTTAACTACCCATGAGAGGGAAATTTTTCACACCTTGGTGAAGCTCTAGCACTTCTCTGCTCAGAATTGTTTGAACAAAATTTCAGTCTGGACAAATGTTGCCAAATGATTAATGATTTTCTACACAAGATATGGGAAGTAGAATGCATTAGAAATAGAGAGATCACAACTGCAATAGGGAAAAATCTAGAATATTTACTAGTTGAGTTAGCTAAGCAAATTATTTAAAGCTATGACTCTTCTTAGTTCATCCTTCAAATAAATGAGTTGAATTTCAGAATACCTTATTGCTGGAGGCATGTGTGTACGTGTGTGTGTGTGTGTGTGTATGTGTGTGTATAACTCTAAAGTATGTATATAAATGTATACATATATATATATATATATTAAACTCTAAAGTCTATAGTATATGAACATAATTTCCATAGTACATATTTTAATAGTATTAGTGACATACCTATGAAATGGCAATCATTCACTACAAAGATTGGTGTCATAGCTGCAAAATAGTTTATGAAAAAAATCAATAATTACAGGAGTATCTCAATATGTGCTTTTTTAAGAATAAATAATATCTCTCTTCCACTCATCAAATATTTTTTCAAAGGCTTATTCCTATAGGATTAACAAGTCATGTTCTAAAACCAATTTCTTGTTAAACTGCTGTTATAGGATGCCCCACTCTTTCACATTATAATAAAAGAATGAAAACTACATGTTCAGAGCCAGTAAATATTTAGAAGTAATTACTGCAACTACATCTCAAGGTGATAATTGAACACTGATCATGTGATTTTTACAAGACAGAATGTGTTAGATAGCTGTGCATTGGCACAACACAAGAACAGAAAGCTGAACTAGCAACACAAGGCTTTGATGCTTTGGTATCTTAGAAAGAAATGCATTTGTCCACTATAATTTGAGACTATGGAGGCAAAGGGCACTGTGTAAGAGTGCTCCATGATCTAATGTCTATATTAGACACTGCACAGTGTTTCTGTTGCACAGAATAGAGCAAAAGAGTAAAGGGGGAGAAATACAAATAGCTGTTAATACCTGGCTCAGAGGATAACCAGAAGGACTGGAAAAAGAAATAACTTGCTTGGGCATTGATAGGGCTGGGCTAGCATTTGTAATAAATGACGAGCAATACTTGGGGATTTGTCAAATGGGCTTTAACAGCAGGTTTAGCATTCAAGCTCCTAGAGAGGCATTGTTAGGTAGCTTCTTCATGGTCAGATTTGGAAGCCCCCTCCCCTCTTCTTACACCAGGAAGTTAAACCTCAGCTCGGTTCTTTACTGGGCCATGAGACATGGTAACAACATCACAGCTCCCCTCTAAGAAAGTTACTTCTCTGTGGAATCTATCTCTGGTGATGAGTGAAAGCATGATATTGTGATGTGTTTCCAAAGTGACAACACTACTTACTATTGTTTCCTCCATGAAGAGTTAATTAATTAAGATGGATCTGTAATCCTCTGGCCTGGAGTCCTTTCCCTAAAGACACTTGATTCTCCTAGAGATACAGTAAAGAGATGGGAGGAATAATTATCCCCTTAATGAGATCAGATAGTTCTTCGGGAACTCCCTCTTCCATCAAACCCCTATGAAATCTCCACCAAGCCACTTTCCCCACTTTCCTGAATTACTCAGAAAATTGTAATCCTTCCTTTACTTTCCTTTTAAAACTTCCTTTTAGTTTTGGATCAAAGTCCTAAGTATGTTCCCCAGTACTCTGGGCTTTCCCATTCCTTTCTCTGGAGCTCTGCCCCTTCTCTATCCCCTCTCTCCCTGCTGTAACCTCTATGAATTACTGAACATCCCAGAGTTCATGGACTCAAGAAGACTTGGATTTTTTTCTTCCTCTTTTCTTTCTCCCTTCTCCTAGAGACTGATGAGATAGATTGACTGTTGACTCAAATTGTCCTAGAGCATCCTTCAAAGTTTATTTCTAAATTCTTGTATTAAAGAGACTAAAAACACAAATAGGAGAAACACAGATTTCCTCCTACAAATGTCACAAGCTAAGACAGACCTGAGAAGAGAAGCAGTCTGAAGAATCAACCCAAAGAATGTCCTTTGGCAGTCATTAGGATTGTAGGGATGGTGCAATCCAACATGGACATCAGAAACTACTGAGAGAAGGCTTGGTTTAAAGCAAACATTCAAAGAAACAACAGAGGCCAGTTTTCAGTTGTGTGGGCATGAGAATTTCCAGTGAGAAGACATCAAGGATTTAGGAGAAATCTATACTCCTCTCTATTACTTCTTCCCAGATAGCATTAGCCTAGACAGGCTTACAACAAAAGGCAGGCCAGGGTGGGCTGAACTAGCACAGGTTATAGGATCCTGAGAGTACTGCCTACAATCCAGTATACACACTCATATAACTCCTGATTGACTGTGAGGGACCTGTGAACAGGACTGAATCGTTTCTCTCTTAATCGAGTATATTATATTTCTACATCTAAGCATCATGAAGAAAGGTCTTTTCTGGGTCATAAGACTGGCACATGACTATCACCAAAGAACAGTGTCTGTTGGCTGCGACCTCATTTGCTCATTACTGGTTCTATAACCTATAGAGTCTGAACTGTGAGAATAACCTGAATGGACTCAGGAAAGGCCCTCCGGGTGCAGGTGAGATTGCAGTCTTCCATTATCTTGACGTCAGATGGGTGTGACCCTGATAAAGCTTCTGCCTGTGCTCCACTGATTCTATGGAAATTGCCAAGCCTGTTTTTAAGTTCTTACATTTTTAATGATTTGTTATGTAGAGATAGAAAACCAATAAGGCATTTTGGGGAACAGGGGAGCTTTTATGAAGACAAAACTGGCGTCACATTGAAAAGACTTTCTTCATGTTTTCATGACCGTAGACCACGTACTCAGGCCTGGACCACAATTATAGGAGAATATTTTTAGGCTTAGGCTTAGTGCCTATTAACAGTAGAAGAGACTGCATGAATACTTCAAGCAACAGGAAAACAGTACATGAAAATTTTTCCCAGCTGGCCTTGTTAGGTGGGATTAGCCACCTCACCGGCCACTGAGGATGGGCCCTGCTTCAGGATCATCACTGGATCCATCTCTGTTTGCCTTGGTGGGAACAATCCCACCTTACACTCCCCATAGGCTTTAATATATTATATAAAAGTTTAAACATAGGGCCATAGCTTGCCTTCTGGAAAGAACTCAGATGAGCTCCCTGGCCAGAGCAGAACCCAACATAGCAGTTAACACCACCATTACCCAACCCATTCACACTTGCAAAGCATTCACCCATGAAAATTTTAATGAGAATCCGTGTCTTGATGGCAGGACAGATCTCTGTGGGGATGAACTACAGTCATCCTTCCTTCCTTCCCCCCATCTTCAAAGAGGAGAAGATGTGGCTCTATACTCTCCTCCCACGCTCCACTTGATGCTTTGTCTAATTTGCCTGCTACCATGTGAATAAGAAAAGGCTTGAAATGCTCCCAACTTGATGTTTTTCAGGGTAATGTTTTCTTTTGAGCTGACAGACAAAGCCTTTATGTGACAAATGAATGTACTCAAGAGATTATATCAACGCTAATCCAATTAAAAAAATCTTTGATATATTCAGTTATTTCTGCTGTGAATTTGATGAGATGTGGATTGTAGAGAACTAAATTCATAGTTAGTTTTTCACTTAAATCTTTATTAATCATTTTTTGTATTTAACTTTGGGGGAAATTATAACTTCTAATTATTTTTCTTTATCTCCAGAATGAACAAACCAGTAATTAAAAAAAGCTTATGTGTAATCTTTTTTTTTCTGGTAAAATTAGAGTTTTCTTTTTATTAACATTTAAAGCCTAAACAAATGTAAGCTACCGAATTTAGTGGATAGAATGAGTGTGGGCAGCCAAGGAGTCTATTCTACACTGTGTGTATATTTGTGTAAAATGGGAAAAGAGAGATTGTAAGTGTGCAAACAGAGATTGTATATATGTGTGTGCATGTGTTTAAGAGTTAAAAGGGTGAAAAAAAAGATGTTTTATGTATGTGAGAGAAATAGTGTGTGTGGGAGGATCTCTGTGTGTAGGAGGAGAAAATAAAATATTTTGAGATATTATGTATGTGTTTGGTTTGATTGAGGTTATGTCAGTCAATAATGAAAGTGTTTGGCTTGATTTTTCAAACAGTTGCTTTTGGATATTTTTATTGCTTTTGTTTGTTTGTTTTTAAACTTCTTTTCCTATTGCTTTCACAAAATATTCGAACAAAAGCAATTTAATCCAGCAAGGGATTATTTTAGTTCGTTGTCATCAAAGCTGCTGTCCTTCCTGGCAGGAAGTCAAGGCAATAGCCACATCATAGTTCATTCACAATCAGGGAACAGAGACTGATGAAAGCAATCTTTCTGCTGTTTCACTTTCTCCATTTGAGAGAGTCTAGGAGTCTCATTCAGATTGTGGCCACAGCCACAATTACTGTGAATGCTCCCATATCAAGATAAACTCCAAACAGGCAAGTGCATGAATCTAGAATCCATCAAGTTGACAGTTGCACAGAGCATCGGTAGTCTTTAGCTATTAAGTGTGAGGTTCATGGCTATAATGACAGATGTGTAGGAACATTAAAAGAAAAATTACCAATGACTATTCTGCTATAAAATTTAACACTTGAAGTTTGAAAAATCAAGCTTCTACTTGAAGTTTAAGCAGCATAAAGGTGGAGCATCTTTCTCTCTGTCTTTTCAGTCTATAAGCTTTGCTTAACTGTTGGTGTGAAAGAAGCAGAGGAAAGGTGGTGTTTTCTTTTATATCCAAGTTATCCATTTCCATAGTCTTTATGCAGTCGCAAACCTGCCCTTCTCTTGTGGGTATCCCTAAACCCTTGCCTGGGAGATTATTGTAACTCCCTTTTGAGTTAGAACATGTGTAATTAAATTTTCAGTCAATTTGGCTAATTAACTGAAACTGCTGTCTGTAGGCTATAGCAGAAGAACAAGTATCTGAGGAGTAGACTTACCACGAATTTTTCTATGAAGGATAATGGATATCCGACGATGTATTTTAAGGTCAGGCCAGGAAGGGTTCAATTTTTCTAAGAATGTTAAACTCCCATCTCAAGAATTTTGTACAGTCTTGAGCTTCAAATTCAAGTTCTCAATTCTCCTCTTAATAGAGACTGAAGGGCCTCTCGTGGTCCATAGGAATTGTCAGCCACTTGGACATGGGTATCCCTTAGGACCAAAATGAAAGCTCGAGACAAGAATGCCAGCTTGGGTACCTTCACCTACTATGGACCTTAAAGACATCACATCCCAGATAGTGGGAAAAGTAGGGGAGAGATTATTTGTAGTTTTATTGTATTTCATATTAAAGATTGAAGCCAAGGCCATATTTGTGCCAAGAGAGCACTCTACCACAGAATTCTAGCCCCAGTTCTCCCTGCTTTTGTAATGACTTGGGTCTAGAACAGGTGCCTATTTAAGTGATCTTGAGCTCACTCTACTCCTCAGGCTTTACACTTGTGATCCTCCTGCCAGAGCCTCACAAGTAGATAAAATTACTGCCCTGTGCTACCAGGCCTAGAAGGAAAGACATCATATTAAGTTATTTTGCTACTTTAAAATTTTATTTTATTTTTCATAAATTACATATTATTGTGGAGATGTACTTATCATATAAATGTCTCCAGTTTGAGAACAAATATAAAATGATAAATAATTGATAAATGCAACTTTCAAATGTTCCTGTTTAACCCCTCACCATTACATAGGGAAAAGGAGACCCATGAAATATTGACAAGATTTGCTCACTGAAGAGCTGGGCTGATGAGAGTCCTTTCTGATAGCCCTCCAGTGTTCTCAACAGCAAATGGTTAACTTTGCCTCTAGAGGTCAAGGTTAGTACACCTTGCTAAAGTGGGGTAATGCACAGAGCTATAGTGGCTTGTGTGCATCTCACTGCATGAAGGAAACACACATTGAGGGTAGTCTCACTGGAAGGTTGTTATAGGTGCATAGGAATCAGGAAGGGGAGCAACCAGAGGTCATGATTGCTGCTAGACTTTGTTCTAAAAGTCACATCCTTGGGTCAATCTCTGGGGTAAGTGAAAGCTGCACAGGAAAAGGAAAATCCCAGATGAAGGAATGGCTTCCCAGGATACTCAGGACTACCTTGGGTGCTGTGCAAAGCATCTCCTGATGGGGGATGAAGCTGGTTTACCTGCTTTCAGTCCTTCTCTCTGTTGGGATTTTCCACAATAAACACCTTTTGTCCTGATCTTCAGCCACCATCCTCACTCTGGCTAACCCACCCTCAGTGTGTCTTTCCTTCTGACTCACTGACCTGTGCTGCTCCATGCTTGCCTTCTCACTGACAAAGGTCTGCCACAGACCGGGACTAATCGCCCTTCCCCCCCAATCTGTGGGAATCAGGGGTTCTGGCAGATGGTCATAGAGACAGCTGGAATTGGGGTGACAAACAGACTCAACACAAGGGAGTGTGGATCTGAATGCAATCTGTCAAATAGAGCATCAAACTTTTTATACAGAAGAAAATAGGGAAGTTAGGTGACACACCAGCAAGGTACAATGAGGTTACTGGATTCTTACATAAAACAGAGGAATGAAAACACAAAAGGACTGGCAGGAACCAACTGGGATAAAATTCAATGTTAACAACTGGGATCAAAAACAGCTCCACCTAAAGTCAGCTTAAACTTAGAAGCCAGGGGCAAGGGCTTCATGCCCTTGCCATAGTTCCTATTCTAGTCTTTTGTATAGTCCACCTTCTCACTAGGCCATTGTAATTACTTGTGTATGGAATCAGCTATCTATAGTTCTAAGTATCTACTCTGGTTCTGGATCACAAACTTCCTTCTTCCTAGATAATGATAAATTCCTGTGTAGGGCAATGACTTAGCTATCCATGCCCAGGGTTAGATCAAGGACAGCCTAGAATCTAACTTAGCTATATGTCAAAAATTCAATCCTTAGAAGCACTTATAATAAAGCAATGTTAAGGGAAAACACACAGATCCATTTACCAACTAAAGCAAGGACGTTGGAGAATTCTTTATACAGGATGCCACGATTCCAAGAGACTAAGTTTCTGTGAACTTTTCGCCTCAGGACAGTGACCAGGTTTTTGGGGCCTGTCGCACTTGTCACTACTGGAATGGATGTAGCAAAGGTCCAGATTCCCTCCATTTCTGCATCATTTTACACTCAATGCATAGAGTGCCAGGAGGCTCCACTGAGTTGGATCTACGATGTTTTGCAAACATCATGGAGGAGCAGGTATATTTCCATGATACAAAATGAAGTTTTAAACACTTAACTCGTGAGCTCCAGTTCTATATTTTCTAATCTGTACAGATACAGTAGCATACAGTTAATAAGCACTTGAGTGTTACCTTTGGATTTGTTTATTTAAGGTTTGTTTTATGAGACAGGATATTACTATGGTGCCCTGGCTGCTCCAGAACTTGTTATCTAGACAAAATTTCCTTCAAACTCACTGAGATCCATTGATCCATATGAAGATATCCTAAGTGCTGGGATTAAAGGAATCTGTCACCAAATCTAACTACGTTTTTTTGTTGATGGGTTCAAAGTGACCCTTAATTGTGATCCAGAAATACACGATAGTTGTGTCCTGGAGAATAAATCTCTTTTCTTGTTGGTCCTAAGCTCATTTCTATTCTATCACGCTCACTGCTCAGCAATGATCCAGGGAACAATGTGTGAGAGCGACAGTGGATGGTCTTGTGATGTTAAACAGTAGCAATGATGGCAAGAGCCTTGTCACTCAATCAAAGATCAGATACCAACACTGTATTAAAATGGAGCAATTTTAATGCCTGAGACACCTTTCTATTTGCTCACAAACTGTCTGCAGAGAAGTAACAGGAAATAGCAGAATGCAGAAGACAAAAGTTGCCCACACTTGAAGGATGCCACCAAACAAAACCAAGTTTATTTAATTGAAACAATAAAGTGTTTAATTAAAAGGAATGTCTATCTCCTTCTCATTTAGATATGCATCGTAGAGGTTCATTTTGGAACAAAAATCTAATATCTGCTTCCTAACTTAGTGCTATTTTTGTATGCTTCTTTTTTTTCCAGGATCATATTGGCTGATGGAGTAGGAAAAGCATCTGCATTTAAACTTCTCTGTGCACTGAGCTTTTCCCAATATCTCAAATAAAATTAATAACTTCAAAAGAATTTCACCAGAAATTCTGATTAATCCAGAGATATAAGTGAGGGGTGGTGAAAAGGGGCAAGACTCTGAGAACTTGTGAAAGCTTTAAGATTTACTCCACTTAAACTGTGGATTAACATTCGTTGGTTGGTGACAGATCAAGGCACGTCTAAGCAATTCTAAAGGAAGGTGGATATTGGAAACTTCCATTCAGTTAGGACATTAAATGTGCAGAATGCAGTTTTCCCTGTTAAACATAAAATGGGCTAACAGTAGAAAGAAACCAATTGCCACAGATAAAATGCACAGAGCTATCGTATTCTTCAATACTTTATTAGTTTAAGAGGTCATATGATTTAGGTTTAGGGGAAGAACTCTATAATGAAGAGGAGTGTTATCTGTCCCCATAAGTATTTTCCTAAAAGAAGCAAGCCACTAAAGACCTCAACAGGAGTTAGCAAGCTTCTCCAAGCATCGTTCCCTAACCTGACTGCTGTTGATGGGACTCTAACTGGGCCTCCCATGGGTGGGTGGCCTGGAGCATTAACTCATTAGTCTGTTTGGTCTTCATGCTCACCAAGAGATCACTTTTCCTTGAATGAAATCCTGTTAGGCTGTCATGTCATGAGGCCTATCCCTTGTCATTTGCCCCACTCACAATTAAGAAAAATGGGTCCTAGCCCCATTCTAAAGAAACATGAGAAAAAGATGGCAATCTAGAAATGGAGTCTGGTTTTAGGTAAGGACATCGTGTCCATCTCAATAAATTTTATTCCACTTAGTGTTTACTATCCACTAAGGTAAATGCTTTCTATCCTCACTATAATATCATTTTTAATAATTATATTGTACATTTTAGGGATTTAGGGATAGGAGAGATGGCTCAGTGGTTTTGAGCACTAATAGCTCTTACAGAGAACCCAGGTTCAGTTCCTAACGTCCGAGAGGCAACTCACAAGCACCCCTAACTCCAGTCTTGTAGCAGAGATGGCAGGGCCACCTTTATGTGAACATCAGAGGCCACACAGCTACAAAAGCCTCTCCTGCAGGAGGACCTGACTGAGGACTGCCTGACAGATCAAGGATTGCGGGTATAGACAATGCCAGCCAATCAGGAGCTACTGTTTAGAAGAGATGCTTTCTTGGGACCAATGGGTCACGGCTGGAGGGCATTAAAGGAACTTACAGCAGTGCTAAGATGAAGGTTCTCACTGCTCCCTGAGTCTGTGTCCTTGACTCTGTACCACCTCACCTCCAACCCCCAAAAGCACGTAGGGTCAGGTAGCAAACAGTCCAGGGCACAGGCAAAGCAGTTTCAGAATATCCAAAACCCACATCTATGGGTACTGCATGTAACATGTACATTTCTATACAGGCAGGCAAAATACTCATAGTCATAAAACACAAATAAATAAATATTTTTCCAATTTTTTAATTAGGTATTTATTTCATTTACATTTTCAATGCTATCCCAAAAGTCCCTCACATGCCCCACCCACTCCCACTTCTTGGCCCTGGCATTCCCCTGTACTGAGGCATATAAAGTTTGCAAGACCAATGGGCCTCTCTCTCCACTGATGGCCGACTAGGCCATATTCTGATACATATGCAGCTAGAGACATGAGCTCCGGGGGGTACTGGTTAGTTCATACTGTTGTTCCACCTATAGGGTTGCAGACCCCTTTAGCTCCTTGGGTACTTTCTCTAGCTCCTCTATTGAGGGCCCTGTGATACATCCAATAGCTGACTGTGAGCATCCACTTCTGTGTTTGCTAGGCCCCGGTCTAGTCTCACAAGAGACAGCTATATCTGGGTCCTTTCAGCAAAATCTTGCTAGTGTATGCAATGGTGTCAGCATTTGGAAGCTGATTATGGGATGGATCCCCGGATATGGCAGTCTCTAGATGGTCCATCCTTTCGTCTCAGCTCCAAACTTTGTCTCTGTAAGTAACTCCTTCTTCCATGGGTGTTTTGTTCCCAATTCTAAGAAGGGGCAAAGTGTCCACACTTTGGTCTTTGTTCTTCTTGAGTTTCATGTGTTTCACAAATTGTATCTTATATCTCGGGTATTCTAAGTTTCTGGGCTAATATCCACTTATCAGTGAGTACATATTATGTGAGTTCTTTTGTGATTGGGTTACCTCACTCAGGATGATGCCCTCCAGGTCCATCCATTTGCCTAGGGATTTCATAAATTCATTCTTTTTAATAGCTGAGTAGTACTCCATTGTGTAAATGTACCATATTTTCTGTATCCATTCCTCTGTTGAGGGGCATCTGGGTTCTTTCCAGCTTCTGGCTATTATAAATAAGGCTACTATGAACATAGTGGAGCATGTGTGCTTTATGAATTTTTTTAAAACAGATAAAATACTTAGGGATAAATTGAACATAGCAGCTTGAAGACAGGTGCTTTGCGATCATCACATTTTCATTTACAATGAAGATTTTTGGACAGGACACGACTTTGGATAATGCACTGAACCTAATACAGATGTTGGTCCCTCCAATGATCCCAGTATTTTACACACACACACACACACACATGCACACACACACATGCACACACACACTCACACACACAAGCACACTCAAACAATTTTGATACGAGAATTCAAAACCAAGTTGGGAAAAATACATTGTGTTAGTTGGAAGGGCAAATCTTTAGACTCTGTCCCAATTTGCCTTCAGTAGCTATAACAAACTCCATGACCAAACGCAACCTGAGAAGGAAAGGGTTTATTTGGCTTACACAGCCTGATCACAGTGGATCACTGAGGGAAGTTGAGGCAGGAACTTAAATAAGGCAGGAACCTGGAGGCTGGTGCTGAAACAGAGGTCATGAAGGGGAGATGGTTACTAACGTGCTCCCCATTGCTCTCTCTGCGTGCTTTTCTATACAACTCAGAATCACCTACCCAGAGACGGCACCACCCTAAGTGGGATGGCCTTGGCACATACATCATCAGTTAAGAAAATGCCCCACAGGCTTGCTTATGTACCAATCTTATGGTGTCATTGTCTGAATTGAGATTCGCTCTTCTCACATGAACTTAGCTTGAATCAAGTTGGCAGAAGTCTATCTAGCACAGGGTCTGCTATGTTTCACCATGTGAATATTTGACATATTTAACGATGTGTTGAATGGACATGTTCACATATCTCTGATTTCTGAAGTCAGCATACACTGAATTTAGCAAGCGTTGAACGTGAAATTTGTCAGGTCCAAAATAAAAACCAATGTGCCTAGTTACTGAGCTAAGACCTTACAGTGTGTAATATTGTTCATCGCTGTGGATGGCGCTGTTTACCTGGCACAGTAAGTGGCAAGTAACTCTTGTATATATTTAGCCACTGGAATTCTTAATGATTCCCCATTATTAGCAAGGATCATGTTGGATGGTTTTGGTTGACATTTTCCTTACTTTTCACATTCCATATTTCGATAGTTTGAGTTTGCTGATATCATCACAACTGAGTGTGGATACTCAAGGCAAGGTAGAATATTTGCAGCAATGACCAAAAAGGTCAGTGGATGCTATGGTTCATATACTTTCCAAACTGGTGCATATTTTAGGCCATATTTTGAGAAAGGGGGACTATTGCTTAATGCATTTTCTTGATCTATTTCTCAGATGAAGTCAAGAGTCCAACCTTGTTACCTTACACTCCATTATCCACAGGCTTATTTGTGACACCGTCTTTAATCTATTCCCAATTCCTGTAGGAGACCACTTCCTGCTCACTAGTCATAAAACTTGAGATGTTTCCCATATTAGCACTTATAAGTCTAGATATTCAACCCCATTACTTTGACTGTAAACATTGCCTTCTACTGGGCCTAAGTGTTTTCAGTTCTTCCTCTTTCCAATGTAGGGCACTTGACATGTTTCCTTTCTGTCTGATAGATTCAGAACCTCTTGACATTGTCTATAGAAGAGGTTCTCAACCTGTGGGTTATGATACCTTTGGGATCGAATGACCCTTTTGCAGAAGTCAGCTAAGATCATTGGAAAACAGAAATTTACATCATGATTCATATCAGTAGCAAAATTACAGTTATGAGGTAGCAATGAAAATAATTTTATGGTTGGGGATCACAACAACATGGAGAACTATATTTCAGGGTTGTAGCATTAGGAAGGTTAAGAACCACATATAGCATTAAGAATATTGTCTTCCTCTGTCCTGGATAAACATCACTCTGTAACTGGATCTTATACACTGAAGTAAACAATGCCCAGCACTACCTTCCCTCACTTTTGTCCTGGCCACACCTCCTCTACTTGACATGCTCTCCACCCAGATCTGCATGTGATAGATTTGTAGATACATGAACTGTCAAACTTAACAAAGAGCTCCCATCTCTCTGCTGATTCCCATGGCTTGGTGAGAAAGAACAAAATAACTTTACTGAATTAATTTAGTATACATTGGAGACTCATTTATGTAACAGACTTTCTAACATCTAGTTTAGCTTTCCCATATTGACAATAGAGTCTTGTAAGCAAGCCCCACATGTTTTAGCTTCTCCAACCTTCAAAATAATTGAATCTACATTGTTCAATGTATAGAAAACTGTATCACAGCATTAGATATACTTCTTTCTGAAACTTTATTATTCTAACTGGTATCTAAATTATACAAACAAAGCACTTGTCATCATCACGTTTATTTCTGATCACTACTTCATCTTTGGGAAAATGGAAAAGTACCACACTGATAATAGAAAGTCAGAGGAGTGGTGGAGCAAGCCAGAGTACCAAGTGGGAGAGTAGAGACAGACAGAAAGAAAAGGGTCAAAGGGTCAAAGTACTGACAAACAGCCAACAAATGTGGAGGTTCAAGTTACAAGGACTTTCTCATTTTCTTTATTTTTTTATTAGATATTTTCTTTATTTATATTTCAAGTGTTATCCCTTTTCCTGGTTTCCCCTCTGAAAACCCTCTGTTCTATCCCCCTCCCCCTGCTCACCAACCCACCCAGTCCCACTTCCCTGTTCTGGCATTCCCCTACACTAGGGCATCGAGCCTTCTCAGGATCATGCGCCTCTCCTCCCACTGATGTTCAACAAGGCCATCCTCTGCTACATATGCAGCTGGAGCCATGGGTTCCTCCATGTATACTCTTTGGTTGGTGGTTTAGTCCCTGGGAGCTCTGGGGGTGCTAGTTGGTTCATATCATTGTTCCTCCTCTGGAGCTGCAAGCTCCTTCAGCTCCTTTGTAAAGTCTGATTTTGTAAAATCCAAGTAATATCACTTTCCAGTGGTATAAATTTAAGATTTTCATAGTTTATGATATATATGATAAGTGGTTTAACATATCCATGGTTGATAGTTTAGCAAATTTTCAAAACACAGTACTTATTTTTAGACCACACTTCTGCCACCCATGTGATCCTTACTCTCATATGTCCTGTATAACCAAAAGTTTGTTATATTTGACCTAATCTTCCCATTTCTTCAAGTCTCCAACCCTGATAACCATTCTATCTCTATTGATATGTGTTCCACCATTTTTAAATTTTGTATGTAAGTACAAGCAAATATATGTGTAATCACGCAGATTTCTTTTTGCTGTGCCTGGTCCACTTAGTATAGTATAGTATCTCCCTCATTTACCCATGCCACAAAAGACAGAAATGCTTCTTCTGACCTTAAAATAGTATTTCTTTTTGAAAAACTTCCAATCCTATTGGTCCAGATAGTAAAGGCAAGAGATGAGAAGGAGAAACTTAGATTCTGGAGACCAGGAATCAGCCCCAGGATAAAGTATGCACTAGCCCAACTACTGGCCTGACATAAGAGCTGGGTCTTTGTAAGTTCAATACATCTTTCCCACAAGAGGCTAAAGGCTTCAGAGTTATCATCTTCATTTTCTGACTTAGAACTTGATTTTAACCATTTCTATACAATTTATAGATAACAGCTTAAAATGTCATTCTTCACAGGAATGTCTATATGTTAATAATAATTAGTCCTTAAAGCTTAAGCATCTTCAATGATGTTTGAGATCTCCCAGAAATGGGGTAAGAATTTGGAAACACCTTAGTAGGTGTCTTCTGAGGGTCAGAGGAACAATTCAGAGAGCACTGCCAAGTAGAACATCCTACCCTAGCTGAACCTGCTTTGAAGGGGGCACTGTGTCTTAAATGGCAAGGAGCAGCTATTTTTCTGATCATAATTAGCCGAAGTGCTTCTGCTCTAACAAGGCTTTTAAAAATATCTTGTCAACTGTGTTTCCCATAACTTAACAACTTGCTCCTTTGTGAGCCAGTTCATTTGTACCTACTTCAAGCAGACAGCAAAGGTTGACTTTGTTCATTTGTCACTAATAGGCTGTTGAATTCCAGACAATTCATTTTCAGATCAGAATAAATTTAATATTGCTAACTGACCCTTGTAAGAAGAGAGGTTCTTGATGTTTCTAAAGAGACAGAGGAGATGAATTGGACTTTTCCATCCCCTCTCATTGACTGAGGCTGCTTGGCTAATTATTCTCTAGAAATGATAATGATAGTAGATGCAGAGCTTTGGTGAACAGACCAAAGTGTACTGTGTGAAGAAAAGATACCAGTGGCCTCCCACGAGGCAGTCACTATAGGGTGAAATGGAAGCAGGGGGAAAGGGTTGGAAAGTAAGGTTCTCTTTGTCATGCTGGCATTCTGTGAAAGACATTGACACTAAGTTCGCAGTAAATAGCCCAGCAAATATTTTCACTTACCCTGACCCTAGAGATGTCAAACAGCTGCTGGTGCTCCATGGTTTCATGTTAAAATACATGGTTCCTAAAAGCATGGTTCTGATGACAGTCTTGTCCTACTACTTTCAAAATGCATCCTGGGAAACTCTATAGTGATGGGATGCAGTGTAACACGGTGGAAGACACAAAAGCAAGTTATTTAGACATCTTGATAATGAGTACACCTCCGCTCTACTCTTGTTCCTCTGTGGACTCAGTTGTCCTGTGTCTGGACTCTGAGATGCTAAATAACTCATGCTAATGGTCACTCTACCTATGACATTGTTAGTGTGCAGTACCTTCTCCTCATCTCTCAGGGGGGAAAAAAAAACCTCATATGACACCCAAAGCTAATTACTTAGCTGGGTTTTCTTAAATTTTGTGGAGAACATTTGAAGCTACCAACTCTATCCTTATTCAAATTTATATTACTGAAGGAGGCTACAAATGTACAAATCAGCAGCAATCTGGACACTTTATTGTCCCAGTTTTATTTTTTCAGTAACCAAATGTTTTCAAACAAACTGCTAAAGCAGGGCAGAGAGCAGTGTATCCTGGGAGATTCTGTTGTTCCTAACAACGTGTGTCTTTCTTACCAAGATCTTCTCATCTCACAGGCTGAGTTTACTTCACATTAAAACCCAGGGCCTCACTAGTTCAGGCTAAGACAGTATGAGGGCATGTCCTAAGTGTCTGTCTATCTTTGGTGGCAGGGAGGCACCTTGTTCTCTATGACTAAACTCAAAATGAACTTTCTCAAGCCACCTGTCAAGTTTCATCATGCTGGGACTGTCTGATCTGATAAGTAGCTAGTCATTAATTTTAAGTTGGCAGTTTCCCAAAAACAAACAAAATCATGACAGAAAAATAGGAATTTGTACCAGAGAATACAAATAAGGTGACCTTATTCTGCAAAGCTCCCAGTTTTCAAATATTCACATATCAATTTTCATAAGCACCTTATCTCTAAATGTGATTATATATCCAACACAAATCTAAGGCCATCTTCTCTTCCCAAGAGTAGACTATCTCGTTCTGCACTGCTTACTCAGATGTACTTAAGGATTGTCTTATAAAATAAAACCCTGATACCTCCCAAGATAAATTTACAGCAGGAAGATTCAATCAAGAGCAGGATCATGTTCACAGATTCACCTTCAGAGATGTACATGGATTATTCTACCCAGTCACTCTTTGGGTGAAATTTCAATGACAAGACTCAAGCTCTGTTTCTGAAAATGTTCATTCCTAATGAAATGGCTCCCAAGTAAGTTCAAAAAATATGAGAGAATGTAATTTTGAGTTTGTTTTCATATTCTCCCCAAAAGTATGCCTGAATATTAACTCAGATGAGAACTGTCTCAAATGCTCCTTTCCTCTTCATTAAAAACAAAATTAGAAAGTAAGTAGAACCAGACCAAGTGTCCCCCCAAACTTCGGTCACATTTCCTCTTGAGTGGATGACTCTAGGCTACAACCATTTACACCACCTTACATGAATAAATATATTTCCTGAAAATTCCCCACTAAATGCTCAGAGCACAGATTCCTGCAGACATATCTCAGGGAGCATATGACAAGGCTGTTTCTAAGATCTGTTTCTAGGGAAGAGGGGGATAAGTAGCCAGGCAGATACTGGCTTTTGTTAACTACAAAATTGTCCAAGTAGACTATGAACCCTAAAAGTCCCCTCACCATAGATACAGAACCTATTACATGCTCAGTACATTCCCAGAAGAGCAAATGCAGTGCACTGGGTAGGTTTGTTTTGTTCCAACTGAAAGTAGCCTATGGAAAGTCAGCAGCTTTGTGTGCATACCCAGGTTGAGGACATCTTCCCTGCAGCATCTCCTTAGGATGATAAAGAATGAGTTTGTACAGAGTCCAAGTACCATATGCTGAGAACACTATGTTATTTTATGTCATGAGGTCCATTTAATGCTAACATAGTGTGACTTGAATGAAATTGAGCAGGGCTGTGAGAAGGTAGTGGACACAACAGTGACCTTACATTCTACAGTAGAAAATGCCCATGTACCACAAACTTGAGAGACTGAAGACACACATCTACTTCCTATGGTTTACACTATTTAATCCTAAAGGACAGGGTTTGTTTGACTAACAACACATAGCAAAGTACCTGGTACTGACCAGGAGTTCTCAAGTATTTGTAAAATACATTTAAAAGTGAGTGGATAAATGAGTTTACTAGTCAAAATAATAATCTAACAAAGTTGTTTGTTGAATCAGTTCTATGGGCAGCTGGAGGTACCATAAAAAGCACATTTGATCATCAAATAGAACTGAGATCCAAGCAACCCTCCTATTTATTCTAAATCCCTGTTGGGTACAACTGATAATGCCAGTAAGCATTATTTAATTGCTTCTAATTTATTTCATCATCAGTTATATTTGAGAACAAATTACAAGTGTTGATGCCAAATAAATGTATCATTAACAAAAGCTGTGCCTATTGTAAACAATGGTAGTATCATTTAAATGGTGATATATTAGAGTATTTGTAAAGTGCCGAGGATATAATAAACACTGGAAGTCCTTGACTTTAGGTTGTTTTTTGATGTTGCTTTATTCTACGTTGTTTGCTTGCTTTTGTTTTTAAGGCTAAATGTTTAAAAGAATAACTAGAAATTGGTTTGTTTTATTACTGGAAAAAAATAACACTATGTTTGGTGTCTATCTTTCCCTTGTGATGATTTTCTAAAACATCCTTCATTACAACCAACAAATTCAACCACTTTTTAAAATTCAAAAATATCAGCTGATAGAATACCTCAGATAGCTCCAGAGCATCTCAGTATTGAAGTGTGGGTGTGTGGGAAGAGTGTACGAGAAGATGTGTCCACATTAAATGGTATAACCATCAACTCTGAATTGTGTTTGCCCTGGTACTGAAACACTGAAACTTACGGCTACCATTGAGTTCTTGAACTTGAATATAATACAAATTGTCAATTGCCCTAGAATTCCAATTGCCCTGCCAGTAACAACAGATGTCCTCCATGATTCATGCTCTAGATGAGTTCAATAAGTTAGTGTGCTCCTCAGAGGTTCACTATGGAATAACTACATGTAAATACATAGTTCAGGGCTATTGCCTTCCCAGAGCCTCCAGGTCATTAGAGATTCAGATAAATAAATAGCAATCACTGCTTATTAAATAGCTGGAAAGAGCTTAATCAAATGTCATGTCCTGAAATGAAGCTTGGAGGAAACTGCCAGAAAAATAAAAAAAATAAAAATAAAATAAAATAACAATCATGATGGTGTTAATCTTAAATATTAAGCATGGGGTCATTTAACTTCTTGCATCATAGTTTGGGTTTTTTTGTGTGTGTGTGTGCAAAACTAAGAGTTCCTCCAAGGCACATTGTAAAACTCATGGATTGTAAGCATAGATGGAAGAAAAAGTTGGGAATATATACACTTAACCCCAGTGTGCATCTCATGATGGCCAGCCTGTTCTTAAGTAAGGTGATGCGCTGTATTCTGTTCATTGTGAAAACACCTCAGGCCCAAGCTCACCAGAGAAGAACAGCATCAAGAAAGTAGATGCTCAGCTCAGGAGGGACCAGGAATGTCTGGGAAGGACAGCATTACAAGCAGGCATTTGGTGAGCATTTGGAGATGCTGGTGTCAGCTTAAGGAATTGGGATTTTATCCTGGATTGCGACTTTCTGGTAATGGTGGCTGATGCTGTGGGTGTGGATTCTAATAATCTTCCACAGCAGCAAGACTGCAGGGAAACTGAAGAAATTAGTAATTGTGCTGTACATAGATATAGTCTTTCTTATAGGCAGACCAGAGAGATGGTGGCCAATATGTGATCTTGACAATGATCCTTCGTGTGTTTTGTTCAGTTGTGATCATATGGAGGCCTTGTTTTTGTCTTGGTCTCTCACAGAATGATCTCTGATACTGAAGTTCTCAGAAGTATTTCATATACTCAGAACACTAGAATCAAATTCTAAAAGCCAGGCTAGTCCCAAATAATTTCCCAAAGTGTGTGTGTGTGTGTGTGTACATATGATTTTCTGTAGATGTATTTATGTGTGTATATCTGTGTGTATATATACACATATATGTTTATGTGTTTGTGGATTTATATGTGTGTTTGTATAACTGTGTATGGGAATATGTGCATGACTGTGCATGGTTGTGTGTATGTGTGTGTGTATCTTTTCAGAAGTTCAGTGTCAAATTCAAATTCCTTTAACAAGTTGAATTTCACATACGTGAAATAGACATTCAATCCTGTCCATTCAAGAAATAAGCTGAAATTTTATAATTCCTACTTTACATTCTTATTCTCCTTGCTTATTTGATTTTACTATTGGGTGTATATAAAGGTGAACACTACAGATATATTATAATCAACTGATTACATTTGGAATTAAAAGAGTAACCAAATGTACAAAACTCAAGCAGAAATAATAGTTTTCTTCCAAAAGGAAAAAAAAAATCTAACCTTTTATTTGATAAAATAACTAAACATTATGTGTAAAGATTCTTTTCTGAGTTCTGGTTTTGATCCATCATTAAATTATATTCTGTCTGCCAACTCCCGAGAGAGAGAGGGGGGGGGGGGAGAGGGAGAGAGAGAGATGGAGAGAGAGAGAGAGAGAGAGAGAGAGAGAGAGAGAGAGAGAGAGAGAGAGAGAGAAATTGTATTTGCGTGGAAAAATAATTACTTTTTCAAAACATATTTATTGTACTATGTAGCACAGAACGATGCAGCTTAGACATAACAAACCCTCCGCGCCACCATGCTTGGATTTTGCACAGGACTATCTATGCCAAATGGTCATTTTTCTCACATTTATTATGTTAACAGGATAAATGCCAGCATTTGTCAACATCTTGTAAATGATGAGCCGTAATGAGGCAAGCTACTGTTTCCTCCTCTGAGGAATCTCGCTTGGAGCAGAATAAGCAAAATATCAGGTTAGAGCAAGTGGGAGGGAATCCCGGAGTGCAGACCTTTCTGAGAACATGAATTCCTAGAGGTTTTGCTCAAAATGGATTCTAGGATCCAGGCCAACTTGGCCTAAACCTGTATAAAACACTTTAATTGTATTTTTAATAAATCCTTTAAAATGAAGTTCACATGATAATTCAGGGGGAGAAAAGGGAAGATTTAAGTGTGAGCAGAATTAAAATGTAGAAAGAGGGAGATATTTATAGATTTGGAAGTATTGCCAGAAGCTAACGGATACAAGTGTTTTGATAATAGAAAGACAGGCACACTGGGGTAGATCCAAAGTCTACGGTGAGACAGGCTCACTCTAGAGTAAATAAGCCAAGGAAAGTCTTATGGGGCACATGTGTGCTAGTCTCAGAAATCGAAAATGTGGCATTTACAAGCACTATAGGATGATGGCTAATGACTCAGGTTTCAGGTCAGAAAGTTTCCATCTGTGTTTAAACCCTTACTGTAGTAATTACAAGCTAGTATATTGTGTGCGTGGCTCCATTCTCCTCCATCTGGATCTCTATGTGTTGAAGAGAAATAACCCCATGAACGATAAAGGAAAACCACTGTAATTATATAGGGTGACACACAGAACCCTGTTTGCCACACCAGCTATGAACATCACCACAGTGCATCTTGTAATATTGAATAATATAATCCCTGTTCTATGTACAACAACACAATTTATTGCCTATGTGTGTACTTGTGTGTGTGTGTGTGTGTGCTGAGAGAGGAGAGATTCTCATGTGAACCTTGAATATTATGAAATTATGACCAAACTTTCTAATACTTTATAAAGTGTTTCCCCATAGCATTAATTCTTGGACAGTATCCTATATTCTGAAGAATTCTACAATGTGACTAGAAATAATGTCAAAATGTTGATTACTATTCCAATTCTCTGAGGATCAAATTGGCTGCCACTGCTTCTAGTCCTCTGTGCATAACTCTACAAGACTCCATGAGGTCCTCTTATGTCCACCTTCTTTCTAAGTCAGAGCTTAGGAAGATACCTTCTGGCTCCTCTTCTGTCCTTGTCCTTAGGATGCTAACCAGAGGTGAAGCATATATTTTCCAGTACTCTATATTCTCTTATTCCCTCAGTTCTAAGCCTTTGGGTTACATAACTAGTATCCTGCATATCAGATATTTACATTTCATTTCATTACAGTAACAAAATTACAGTTATAAAATAGCAACAAATTAATTTTATGGTTGGATGGTTGGTGGGGTTACCACAACATGAGGAAATATATTAAAGGTCATATATTAGGAAGGTTGAGAACCACTCTGTTAATCTTTGTCTGAAATCCCCCTTCATGAAGATGAATGTTGGCCAAGTGGCTGAGCTAACTCAAACAGTCTCTCTCCCTCCCCCCTTCCCCCCTCTCCCTCTCCCTCCCCCCTTCCCTCCTCCCCCTCCCCCTCTCCCTTTCCCTTTCCCCCTCCCCTCCCAATGAGTTGATAGTAAGTTTCTGGATAAAGCTAAAACAATTAATACTGTCTCAGTAATCATGTTGAATCACATATATCACACAACAAGTACTTATTTTTGCTTTGTGGTAAGTTGAGTATTTTGCAGCCACAAACAGAATCATAATTCTGTTAGTAAGATTATAAGAAATTGATTATAGAAGATAATTAGCCACCATCAGCTGGGTGCATTAGGTAAGAGAGAGAAGGCTATCAGAAAAGACAGCAGAAACATCTATACATGAGAGTCCCTGAAACAAAGGAGGAAATAGTATTCAAGGCCTTGTTGACTGAGATGTTTAACAAGAGATGAATTGGGATTCTGTGTTGTTGAAGCAATTTTTCTCTTTATCTTAAGATGCACTTTTACAAATAGCACCTCTGGTAAAACAGAGTGGTCTTGGGAATGACTTGGGTTTAGCATTGACATTTGGAACATGAAAAGATGATCAGTTCTTCTGGTGAAGTTTTCCAAAAGCTGTTCCAGAAAGATATGCCTACAAGTCATATAACTATCAGATTGAAGGCAAAGATTTGGCAGTGTTCACCACAGAAATAACCAAAGTGGTAAGCATGCAGAAGAGTACAGGGGAGACTTGAAGGTTGATGTGAGGGAAGTAGAGAATAGTGGTTAAGAATAGAATTGAAGACCCAGAAATGAACCCTCACACCTACAGTCAGTCACTTAATCTTTGACAAAGGAGCTAAAGCCATCCAGTGGAAAAAAGACAGCATTTTCAATAAATGGTTCTTGTCCATCTGGAGGTCAACATGTAGAAGAATGCAAATTGATCAATTCTTATCTCCCTGTACAAAGCTCAAGTCCAAGTGGATCAAGGACCTCCACATAAAACCAGAGACACTGAATCTAATAGAAGAGAAAATAGGGGAAGTCTAGAACACATGGGCACAGGGGAAAAGTTCCTGAATGGAACACCAATGGCTTATGCTCTAAGATCAAGAATCGACAAATGGGACATCATAAAATTGCAAAGCTTCTGTAAGGCAAAGGACAAGGTCAATAGGACAAAATGGCAACCAACAGAATGGGAAAAGATCATTACCAATCCTACATCTGATAGACGGCAAATGTTCAATATGTACAAAGAACTCAAGAAGGTAGACTCCAGAGAACCAAATAACCCTATTAAAAATGAGGTATAAAGCTAAACATAGAATTCTTAACCAAGTATTTGGAGCATAGATATTCCTATTATTTTTGTTGTTAAAGTTGGCATTGTGTTCTTGTGGCTGTCTTATTTTAGGTTTGTTGAGGGATTACCTTCTAATGGATACAGAAAATGTGGTACATTTACACAATGGAGTACTGCTCAGCAATTAAAAAGAATGAATTTATGAAATTCCTAGGTAAATGGATGGACCTGGAGGGTATCATCCTGAGTGAGGTAATCCAATCACAAAGGAACTCACACAATATGTACTCACTGATAAGTAGATATTAGCCCAGAAACTTAGGATACCCAAGATATAAGATACAATTTGCTAAACACATGAAACTCAAGAAGAACGAAGACCAAAGGGTGGACACTTTGCCCCTTCTTAGAATTGGGAACAAAACACCCATGGAAGGAGTTACAGAGACAAAGTTTGGAGCTGTGTCAAAAGGATAGACCATCTAGAGCCTGCCATATCCAGGGTTCCATCCCATAATCAGCTTCCAAACGCTGACACCATAGCATATACTAGCAAGATTTTCCTGAAAGGACCCAGATATAACTGTCTCTTGTGAGACTATGCCGGGGCCTAGCAAACACAGAAGTGGATGCTCACAGTCAGCTATTGGATGGATCACAGGGCCCCCAAGGGAGGACCTAGAGAAAAGTACCCAAGGAGCTAAAGGGATCTGCAACCCTATAGGTAGAACAACATTATGAACTAACCAGTATGCCGGAGCTCTTGTCTCTAGCTGCATATGTATCAAAAGATGGCCTAGTCGGCCATCACTGGAAAGAGAGGCCCATTGGACTTGCAAACTTTATATGCCCCAGTACAGGGGAACACCAGGGCCAGAAAGTGGGAGTGGGTGGGTAGGGGAGTGAGTGAGAGGGTATGGGGAACTTTTGGGATAGCATTGAAAACGTAAATGAGGAAAATACCTATAAAAAGTATAAAAAAAAAGAATTCTTAACCAAGGAATAGGGAATTTCTGAGACACACCTAAAAACATGTTCAACATCCGTAGTCATCAGGGAAATGGAAATCAAAACAACCCTGAGATTCCACCTCACACCAGTCAGAAAAGCTAAGATAAAAAACTCAGGTGACAACAGATGCTGTCAAGGAGTCAAGGATGTGGAGAAAGAGAAACACTCCTCCATTGATGGTGGAATTGCAAGCTGGTACAACCACTCTGGAAGCAGCTCTTCAGAAAATTGGACATAGTATTACCTGAGGACCTAGCTATACCACTCCTGGGCATATACCCAAAAGATGCCCCAACATGTAATAAGAACACATGCTCCACTATGTTCATAGCAGCCTTATTTATAATAGCCAGAAACTTGAAGCAACCGGATGTCCTTCAACAGAGGAATGGATACAGAAAATATGGTACATTTATACACAATAGAATACTACTCAGCTATTAAAAACGATGAATACATGAAATTCTTAGGCAAGTGGACAGACCTAGAAAATATCAGAAAATATCATCCTGAGTGAGGTAACCCAATCACAATTGAACACACATGGTATGCACTCACTGAGAAGTGGATATTACCCCCAAAGCCCCGAAAACCCAAGCTACAATTCACAGACCACATGAAGCTCAAGAAGAAGGAAGACCAGAGTGTGGATGCTTTGGTCCTTTTTATAAAGGAGAACAAAACACTCACAGGAGCAAATATAGAGACAAAGTACAGAACAGAGACTGAAGGAAAGGCCATCCAGAAATGTTTCACCTGGGGATTCATCCCAGATAGTCACCAAACTCTGACACTATTGTAGATGCTAAGAAATGCTTGGGCATATATCCAGAAGATGTGCCAACTGGTAAGAAGGATACATGCTCCACTATGTTCATAGCAGCCTTATTTATAATAGCCAGAAGCTGGAAAGAACCCAGATGCCCATCAACAGAGGAATGTATACAGAAAATGTGGTACATTTACACAATGGAGTACTACTCAGCTATTAAAAAGAATGAATTTATGAAATTCCTAGGCAAATGGATGGACCTGGAGGGCATCATCCTGAGTCAGGTTACCCAATCACAAAGGAACTCGCACAATATGTACTCACTGATAAGTGGATATTAGCCCAGAAACTTAGGATACACAAGATATAAGATACAATTTGCTAAATGCATGAAACTCAAGAAGAATGAAGACCAAATTGTGGACACTTTACCCCTTCCTAGAAATGGGAACAAAACACCCATGGAAGGAGTTACAGAGACAAAATTTGGAGCTGTGACGAAAGGATGGACCATCTAGTGATTGCTAGATCCAGGGATCCATCCCATAATCAGCTTCCAAATGCTGACACCATTGCATACACTAGCAAGATTTTGCTGAAAGGACCCTGATATAGCTGTCTCTTGTGAGACTATGCCGGGGGCCTAGCAAACACAGAAGTGGATGCTCACAGTCAGCTATTGGATGGGTCACAAGGCCCCCAATGGAGGAGCTAGAGAAAGTACCCAAGGAGCTAAAGGGAACTGCAACCCTATAGGTGGAACAACATTATGAACTAACCAGAACCCTGGAGCTCTTGTCTCTAGCTGCATATGTATCAAAAGATGGCCTAGTTTGCCATCACTGGAAAGAGAGGCCCTTTGGACTTGCAAACTTTATATGCCCCAGTACAGGGGAACGCCAGGGCCAAAAAGGGGGAGTGGGTGGGTAGGGGATTGGGAGGGGGTATGGGGGACTTTTGGGATAGCATTGGAAATGTAAACTAGGAAAATACCTAATTAAAAAAAAAAAAAAAAGAAATGCTTGCTGAAAGGAGGCTGATCTCCTGAGAAGCCCTGCCAGAGCCTGACAAATACAGAGTCTAATGCTGGCAGCCAACCATTGCACTGGGTTGTGGGGTGCCCAATGTAGGAGTTAGAAAAAGTACTGAGGGAGCTGAAGAGATTTCAACCCCATAGGAAGAACAACAATATCAACCAACCAGAATCCTCCAAAGCTCACAGGGACTAAGCCACCAACCAAGGAGTACACATGGCTCCAGCTGCAAATGTAGCAGAGGACAGCCTTGTCAGGCATCCATGGGAGGAGAGGTCCTTGGTCCTATGAAGCCTCAATAGATGCCCCAGTGTAGGGGAATCGAGGATGAGGAGGCAGGAGTGTGTAAATGGGTGGAAGAACACCCTCATAGAAGCAGGGAGATGGGGGTTGGGATAGGGGGTTTCTGGGAGGGGGAAACTGGGTAAGGGGATAACACTTGAAATGTAAATAAATTAAAATAATAAATAAATAAATAAATTACTTAAAAGCAACATGCAGGATGGTAGCAACAGGAATTTGTTATTGATTTATCTCAGCATCTTTAACTTGTGTTTTGCTCACCAGGATAACAGATCTACTCACCAGCTTTGTGGAAGACTTCTGTCCTTCTAAGCATTTTTCTACTTGGTTTTGTTGGTTAATTTTTAATCAATAAAATTTTCCCAAACATGTTTTTAAAAGTAGCAGCGTGCATATGTGTAGGCAGGTTGTTCCCTGGAGCTAGAAGATGTCTGACAAAGAAGTAGAAAGGAGGCTAGTGGAGTGGGGAAGAAAGTAATGAGAAAGCCGGGAGATCCATGCCATCACAAATGAGAGAAGCACTCAGAACAGCCGTGTATTCCCTTTGATTACAATGCATCAGCTATTCTTGAGCTCTTACTGTGCACCAGACCTTGTAAATCAGGATTCAGTAGACTTCTCCATAAAAACGCAGTCAGGAAACACACTAGACTCCAGGCAGTGCCAGCTCTGCTATGTTAGTGAGTTTAGTGAGCTAACAGCCATGAACAGCCTCTGAAAGGATAAAGATGCTGGGTCCTAGGAAAACTTGGCCTACAAAGTCTGGCCATAGCTGACTGATGCTTGCTGAGTTTTGTTCTCTATATGATCCACTAATGAACTCAGCCATAGTCATCTCAAGTCTATGAGGTAATGTTAGCCACCATTTTGCCAACCAGAGGACAGAGAACAAGAAGACAGAGAACCAGAGACTTGAAGGCATCTTTGGAAGGTAAAAGGGTTTGCATGATCTGGAAGTGTACTTTGGTCCTGAGAAACTGGCTTTATAACTTATGTTCTCAATAAGTTATGACACTTTAGCCATGAAGGCCTTTGGTATCACAAATGGGAGAAAATTTAAGGAAGCATACCAATGTCAGCTGTCGTTGTATTGGGAGGGGAAAGAACCGTGGAGCCCACAAGGCAGGTGGCCATGACTAAACACTGACCAATAAACAAGTAGGGTATCTATAAAGAAAGAACATGACTTATCCAACAAAGACATAGACAACAGAAACACTCCTCTGCATTTCGTTCATGCTAAACCCAGGAATGGTAAAGAAAGGATGAAGAGGAGCCCCATGCACCTCAGTGAGCAGGAGGCTCCTGGACTCATCCTAAGTCTCTGGGAAAGGCATGTGCCTTCACTCTGGCCTTGAGAAAGGAGCAGCGCTGAAGCTCAGGGTACACTCATGCTCTCTTCTTTGGAACATAGGCTTAATAAGGACACAGAAGCTGAGTTCATCAAAGAACAAATTAGGAAAGAGATACACCCCTGTCAACAGGTCTGAGGAAGCTGGCACCAGCCCAGAGGCACACTTGGCTGAACAAGAGCGCTTGGGAATGGAAAGCCGCAGCCCTGGAAGAAGTGGGCTGCTTTCATTTGCCCTTTTAGCTGAAGGGGCAAGGCATGTAAGAACTTAGGTTAGGCCATGGCAAAGTCTACTTTGGGAGGTTAAAACAATTTTGTAGGTGAGCATACAAAACGGGGAGGGAGAAAGGTATGCACCAAGGACACCAAAGGATGTCTTAAAAGACACTGAACAGCCATGTTGACCCACCTGTGTATTTCTAGTCCCATGACACATGCAAACATGCACACACACACACACACACACACACACACACACACACACACACACCTAAATCCAAATTCATGTTTTGTTTTATTTTTATTTTTGGAGAAGCAGAAAATGCAAATGTCTTTGACTAATTTTACTTCCCTAGTCTAAACATTCTTGTTCCTTGGAATTAATCTCTTCATTTTCAGTCCTCACCTCCTTTACAAGGCATGGTGATGTCAATTTTAACTATTTCCTAAAACAGTTCTGTCTTCAGAACATGCCAACTGTCTGGGGAGAAAACAAGCAAAGCACCAAGGGGATGTGTTTGGGGTTTTGACAGTGGGTAGATGGTATTTTGAAAGTATACAGTTTTTCAAAGTCACTTATTTTGGAAAAGATAACCGTAATTTAATGTTCAAGTTTAGAGCTTTTATCCCAAAAAAGTCAACAAGCTTTTTATTATTTTGGTAGCAGAGACCGCACCTCTCCTAAGGACCCTTCACTTTGTTTTCTCCCTTGGGAGTTTCCAGCCTTTATAGCTGCTATAAGAAGATTGTCTGTGGTGAAAGGAAGATTCCATGAAGGGTGAGATGAGTTAGTGAGCTGAGCTGAGCAAGTGACCAACCAGCGGCCACAGAGCAGGAGGAAGAGCAGTCAGGCCTTCCTGGATCCCTCCTGTTGACCCTTCTTTAAGATTTCTTTCTGAGAATAGTGTTATGTCACAAAGGGTTTCCAAGGTCTTTCCTTGTAGACCTGAGTTGCTGCAAGTACATACACATCTCTTGACAACTCTGATCACATTTTAATAACTGCATATATCTGACATAAATGTAGCTTCAGAACTATTCTCATGACATATGTTCCATGAAATAATAGTGGAACTTTAAACTCTAGAACAGTGGTTCTCAACCTTCTTAATGCAACAATACTTTTATACAGTTCCTCATGTTACTGTGATTCCAACCATAAAATTACTTTTGTTGCTCCTTCGTAACTGCAATTTTGGTATTGTTATAAATCATGATGTAAATATTTTTGGAGATAGAGGTTTGTGAAAATGGTCACAAACCCTACCCTAGAATTTAGCAGGTTTCACTTGAATAAAAACTTGACAAATAAGAAAATATGAAATAGACACTGTAGTAAACGGGCTGTAATAAAGAACGTGAGAGTTTCCCCCAAACAATACATTCACTGTCTTATTCTTTATGTATTTTGTTGATTTAAAACCCTTATGGAGAAGAAGTTAGGAGAAAATTACACCCCATCAGCATTTCCAAAGTCTACTTTTCTAAAGATGAACAATTGTAGCAAAAAGTATAAAAATTACCTGAGTATGGTTTTATTTCTCCAATCACTATGGTGCTAATGGTTTCTTTAAATATCTTTTATTTATACTGACAGGATATCACAAACTTTCCTTGGCTTTTATGTTCTGAGTGCAATGACTCTTAACACCCAAGATAACTAAGCCATTATTGTACCTATGAACAAGAAAATGAGTTTGGATGTTAGCTCATCTTGGTTCTATACGAGTGTGCTCATAAAAATTCTGCATAAGAAGGAAATGTGAAAGTACTGGTCACTGAGTGAAAACGAGTCCAACATGGTTAAAAGAATAGAAAAATAAAAGTGAAATAAATTAATACTGAAATACTCACAAAGAAAATGTGTTTGACAATGTCAATGTTGGTGAAGTTGTTGAGATAGAAAAATTCAAATGTGGCTAAGGGCATTGTAATCTGGCACAAACATTTTGAAAGACAGTTTGGACAAAATCAATTATACCCCAAAATGGGACATATCAAGAAACCTTGCCATTCCAAAGAGAACCATTGTCAGAGAAGAGATATTGGAGATAGTGTAAATAATCATTGTCCTTTTCAAGAACACATGACTTTGTGTTCGGTGTTCAAGAAAAAAATATGGCAGAGAAGGTTGCTCATTACGTAGTGATAGTCCGGAGAATGGCAGGGAGTCTCCACATCACCTCCAAGGGAATGCTCCAATTACCTAACCTCCACCAGGACCCACTTCTCACCTGGCTATTTTTAAGGTTTTATTGTGATTTTCATTCATGTGTACTTGTACATGTAAGTCTATGTGTATGTATACGTGGAGACCTAAAGAGGGCATCAGACTTTGGAGCTATGGATGTGAGCTTCCCAGTGTGGATGTAGGAGACCTGAACTCTGTTCTTCTGCAGGAGAAGCAAATGTTCTTAACCACTGAGATGTCTTCCCAGCCTCAAACACCTTACTTTTTAATAAGGCCACTGGCTGGGGACTAAACATTTGAAACCAGTGCCTTCGTTTAAACATTAGTAGTCAAACTCGGGCCTGGGGATCTGACAGACTGTTTACAACCACTTGCCACTGTTGAAGAGGACTGGGGTTCATTCCTAACACCCACATGATGGCTCACAACCATCCATAACTCCAGATTTGGTGCCTTCTTCTGGCCTCTTCAGGGAACATACAACACACACACACACACACACACACACACACACACACACACTGCACATTAACACATGCAACCAAAAAACTCATACACATAAAATAAAAACCAATAATTTTCTTTAAAAGTCAAACTGAAGCACACACTAGACAAAAAGAACAGCAGCCATGATAGGCTCTTCCATGCCCCAAGTTCTATTTCCAGTGATTGACTGGTCTCTACGGGACCCTCTTTAACCCATACATGTGACAAATGCTATTTATTATCATCTCTATTATAGTGATGGGGAGAAGAAAAATACCTCTTCCAAGATATGCATCAAAAAAAAAAAAGATAGAACCAGTGTAAATCATCAGTGGATGGCTCTCAGCTCCTGCACTCTCAAAATACCTAAGCTAGACCTAAAATTCCAAAACTCTAGGTACAGGCTAGAGTCACATATCCTGTGTCGGGTTCAGGATTATCCATCTGCCAGGTGTACATCATAAGAAAGCAAGGTTAAACCTGGGGTCTAAACAGGAGAAGCTAGTTCTAACAAGAATAATGTAGGAAAGCAGTCTCCTTTTCTAAGGCTCATACATTCAGCTTCTTAGTGTATGCATGCAAGTAAATACAAAGAGTATTTCAGACTTAACAAGAAGATCGTATTGTTCTCTGGAAAAAAGGATAGTCTTTCTGCATTCTTTCATTTACAGAAAAAAAAAAGGAAAAGGAAAAATCAGACCACTTTAAGACACTGAGTATGCACAAGCTAAATCTGTAGTTCACTTTCGAAGCTATTGCATCAAGTGGGCTTTTGCAAAACACTTAGCTGAGAGAAGGAGCAAACACACAAATATCAATATACACTCATATACTCTTGGATGGTTCCTCATGTGGCTCTGTACTCCCAACCATTGTCTCGAGTATGCACTTTTCATTGACTTCACAGAGTGAATTGTAAGTGAGTTGTCTTCTTGGAAGAAGGAGAGGGAAAAGGCTAGAAGGAGATGCTTGGCTAACAAAAGAAGGAATAGGAAATTAAAAATGAGACGTGCAGAAACCATGCTACCCAGAGGAAGCCACCAGGGAACGGAAGCCACGGGATCTTCAGATGGGTCAAGGCTGCTTCCTTTCAGAGGGTGGCATGCTCTATAATCTGACGAGACGAATATGTTCGTTCTTATCCATAAGCGCCTGCTAAACTATTGAGGACCAAATGATCCATGTGAACATAGAAATCTCCTAGACTTAAGCTGAAGAGCCTTGGGGCGGGAAGCTGTGCAGCTCACCTCACTGTGCAGACCAGAGAGAGACCTTTTGTGAGTTATGGGTGCTCAAAAGGGACATGGTGACTTTCCATTGATCCACATGTGTAATTCTGATGGTGTATCGTGAAAGGGCCTCTATTAAAAAGGAAATGAGAAATTTGTAGAGAGGAAGCCCTCAAGAATCACTTTTAAAATGTGATATAAATAAAATAACAAAATAAAATGCTCCGACAGGAGACAGATTCCCATGCCATCTTTCCGACTTGGTTTCTTGTCTAAGGAAAATCCAACAGTAGCCCCCTGGTGCTTGGATAGTTGAGAGTCAGGAAGAAGGACATCCCGCAGCTGCAGCTCATACCGGAGAGAAAGGGGCCTTTGAAAGCCAGTGAGATGAGGAACATACATTAGACCAAATGATAGCATTTAGATCAAGTAAAGACTGAATAGAATTAATGGCCCATATCCCTACTTCTGAAGGGATTACTGATTCTTTAATTGACTGGCCAGAGTGTTAACCTTTCTTTATGTCTGTCATGGGTACAGTCTGATGTTCAGTTTGCCACCTCAGTGTGCTTGTGAAAGGTTTTGGTATAAAGAAAATGCAGAATTTTCAATCTGATAGAAGAGTTAGTAATTCTCTATGATTTTTCTTGCTGTTTTTATCATATTTTTTTTCCTGGTAGACTCTTTAACCATGCTAAACTTACTGTAATTACTGTAATAATCTGTATATCCCTGGTATTCCTAGTCTGCCTTAGAGACAGTGATTTGGGTTCAGGCGTCATTGTTTTTAATCATAATAAGTTCAATCATATTTGTTTAAAACCAACAAATTTTGATGAAATTCAAAAACACATCTTTAAATTTCTTTATGATGGGTGAGTTATTAACTACAGCTCCCTTCAGGCTACATTTTAAGATATCCTAATTAAAACAAATGTATATTAAACCCTTCAGAAGTATCTCAGAATACTTAAAGATGAGGCTTATTAAGTGCCATGTTAGCAACAACATTTTAATTATATTTTATTTTATTCTATATATTGTTGTATTTTAGCAAGTAATGGTAGTTTAAAATAATGTTGTATTGATTTTTGTGGGTTTGAGCAGCTCTTTAGTCCATCACTAAGATCACTCAGTAATTCTTATTTGCTAAGCTACTTAACAAATAGTTTGCAAAGCCACTTCCTGTGAAACAGTATCTCCTGCAAACCAAGAAGCCTGGTGTGTTATCCCAGGCTCACCCTCACATCTCCATGCAATGCTATACCCAGTAATGCACACAACTAGGGTCTACAAGAATTTAGTGAGCAAGGGAGAAGGAAGAAACATAGAGAGACACAGGCTTCTGAGGAGGGTTTTGAAAGAAATGTTTCAGTGAGAGTTCCACCCATTTAACTGCCTTTCTAGACTAGGAGGGTAGTAGGTGCTTTATTAAAAGCAGAAGTTTGGATAACAGAAAATTTCAATATGATATGATACCTTTCAATATGATACCTTAGAGGAAAAAAATCACTCTGACGGCATCATGCTTTCTATGTCCAGGTCATCAACCTCGGATGATCCTGGGGACTGCCCCTCTTTCCAGGGGAGGAAACGACACCCATTTTGTTTCTCATCTCATCTATGAATAGCATCTTCTGCCCTGAAAAAAAAATCTATGTGATCAAGATGTATTTAAATATGAATGTCCTTGAACTGTCAGTCTCTCAGCCCAACCAGAAGAATCCAAAATAAATTAACCAGGAATCACATATGCAAGCATTTATGGGCAAGTGCATTTTTTTCTTTAAAAATTATACATAAATCATCACCTGCTTCTCTCTCACTATGAGACCAATAAATGATTTGGCTATGGTAATCCAAGTTTTGCTTTATTATTTTAAGCAAAATGACAAAGCAATTTGGGTAATGCAGTCATTTTTTTGTATCAGTGTTGGTACACAAGGGTCCCTCTTTCCTCTTGAGAGTCTGTAGCCTCCTTTATACAATATTTCCTTTGCAATATCTATTCTTCCCTGATATGAATGCACCCTGTATTCGCCTTTGTCTCTGTTTAAAATATAATTTGTGTGTGGACGACCCAGCAAGCGTGAGGGATCAATCGCCAGTGTTCTTCTTATTTAAATCTGCCAGTGGCAGAATTAAGTCATTTCTGAAGGTTCATTGAAGACAGTCATTTCGTTAAAGAAGTTAGGCTAAGAGAAAGGGGGCAACAGCTCATGATGGGACGATAGCACATGATCTCAGCAGGAAGTTCCAGGGTGGAATTGTTCTCATAGGAAACAGCTGCTGGAGAGACTCATTTGTCTGTCTCCCCATTCATGCTCAAAGGCATGCCAGCTGAGGAGATGATCGAAAGCCGTTAGAAGAAGAAAAATGGGATTTAGTTCACGTCTTTTCCCCTCGCCATAAGGATACTCAGTGGTGCCTAGTAGGATTTTACAGCCATAGGCAAATGAACAAATCCCTGAGAGCATTTGAAGAAGGTGGACTTTCCTTGTGGATATATCCATGCTTGTGGGTTGAGGGGGGTCACAGATGGAGATGCGCATGTGCAAGAAGCAACACTCTCCGGATGTGCTCTGGGAACCCTTGCTTGGCATCCTTCTGCAGTGTTCTTTGATTCACTGTTGTTTGATAGTTTTCAAATTATCCTTTTAAAAGGTAAGTGCATTTGATGGCTTTAAAAAAAAATACTGTGTTTTCAGTTCCTTCAGATATAGGACTTTTAGGGGGAAAGATGGCGTAACATGTTGATCATTTGTGAAACCTCTGCAGCTTGCAGGCAGGTGATGGAAACGGTCCCTCTCCTGAGCTCATATCCAGGACCTTAGCCAATAAAAACGCATGTGCGATAAAATTATAGGTAAGTATTCTAAGCCCACTAAACTTAATACTACCAAGACAGATCGGCTTGTCCTATTTATTTTCTTCGATGAGTTGTGATCTGAAGAATTCACATGTCAACAGCACACAAACTGTGAATAGCACTTCACCTGTTAGTGTAATTTGAGAACAGAGCATCAAGTAATTCTCATAACCTGTGGCACAGACAGACCAGAATCGCCTGCCATGGTCCCATAGAAGCAAAGGGGCTTGAGTGGATGGCTGTCAACAAGTAGGGGTAAGTACATTTCTTTATTCACTTGGAAAGTTCCAGAGGGCTTTCTGGATCGGTGCAAAGAAGCCAAAATTGGCTCCCTGACATGTTCTGCGAGATCCCAAATGTTTTGAGGACTCGTGTTGAAGTGAGTTGAAATGCATTCTATCACAAAAATGTACATGAAACATTTGTTTCCCGTCAGTTTCCAAACACCCTTGTTCATCTGAGTAGAGAGAAATAAATGTGGGACCCTTTAATGTTCCTGGCTGCATACATAAGAATATGTATGAGAAGAAACCTGAACTAGATCACATGTGAGAGAAATTGAAATGTTAACGAGCCAGGAGGAAACTTGTTCCAGATAGGAAATAATAAGACTAACACAACAGAAATAGAGAACTAAAAGCCAGTGGTAGGAACCTGCTCTAAAGAGTCAGGCATGAGAGCAAGGTGGAACCTGGGGTTGGGGAGCTGCTCCAGATCCGGGTTTTAAATGGTAAGTATTCATCCTACCTATTATTAGCTGTGTCTTCTGGGAGTTTTCAACAGCACTCTACAAACATATGAATTTGAGATAGAAAGTCATCCACACATTATTAAATATTACATGTGGCAGTCTATTCGTTCCATACAGCCCTGAGCACCCATGAGTTTGGCACCTAGCTATGCATTCAACCACAGGCCAAAAGTACAGATTTTAAAAACTGGACTGGACCTATTTCTAACACATACAGATGTTTGTTGTCGTCATTCCATAAATGACACATGATGTACATATTTACCTAGTACTTATATGAGCTGTGATAAACAATCCAGAAATTATATAAAGTATATTGAAAGACAAGCATAGATTTTATGTAAATATAATAGAGCTTTATATCATGAGTTTGAACATTCTTGGATTGGGTTATGTGCAGGGAGTCCTGGATCCAACCCCTGGGGAAAAGAGAGAGATGGCTATCCAGTGTACTGTTTACTAAAATTTGGTAAAACACAGGAGTAACTCCAGGTCACTCTAGCTTTTAAGGATTTCCTATAACTAGAAAGGAGATATAATTTGATAAGCCTCTAGTATCTATTAGTATCTATCTTGATATTCTAACTACATTTTTTCTCCTATTGTTCTCTGAATTAAGAGAATTTAAGGCACTATTATATTCAAAGAGTGAGTGCCATGGTATCCAGAACAAGGACAGGATTATTATTATTATTACTATTACTACTATCAGTCACTTTACATCCTGATCACTGCCCCACTGCTCTATCCCCGTCCCACAATTCCCCCCACCAATCCCTTGTCCTCTTCTCCTCTGAGAGAGTGGAGGCCCTCCCTCGGTACCTCCAGATCCTGGTAGATCAAGTATTTGCTGGGCTAGGTGTATCCTCTCGCAATAAGGCCAGACAAGGCAGACTGGCTACAAGAAATTATGCCAGCTACAGAAAGGCAACAGGCTCAGAGACAGCCACTCTAGGAGTTCAGGACCCACATGAAGACCAAGCTGCACATCTGCTATATATGACCTGGGAGGCCTAGGTCCAGCCCATGTATGTTCTTTGGTTGGTGGTTCAGTCTCTGACAGACCCAAGGGTCCAGGTTAATTGATTCTGTTGGTCTTCTTTTAGAGTTTCTATCCCCTTTGGGACTGCAATTCTTCCTCCTATTCTTTTGTAAGAGTCCCTGTTATGTTTTGTATATGCTTGGCCCAGGGAGTAACACTATTAGAAGATATGTCCCTAGGCTGGAGAGATGGATCAGTGGTTAAGAGCACTGACTGCTCTTCCAGACGTCATAAGTTCAATTCCTAGCAGCCACATGATGGCTCACAGTCATATGTAATGGGATGCCCTCTTCTGGAGTGTCTGAAGATAGCTACAGTGTACTCACATATAATAAATAAATAAATCTTAAAAAAAAAAAAAAGAATGAAGATGAGGAGGAGGGGAAGGAGAAGAAGGAGGAGGAAGAGAAGAAGAAGGAGGAGGAGAAGGAGGAAGAAGAAGAAGAAGAAGAAGAAGAAGAAGAAGAAGAAGAAGAAGAAGAAGAAGAAGATGAAGAAGATGAAGAAGAAGAGGAGGAGGAGGAGGAGGAGGAGGAAGAAGAAATAGCCTGTTGGAGGAGGTGTGGCCTTATTGGAATAGGTGTGTCACTGTGGGTGTGGACTTTAAGACCCTCATCCTAGCTGCCTGGAAGCGAGTATTCTGCTAGCAGCTTTCAGATAAAGATGTAAAACTCTCAGCTCCTCCTGCACCATGCCTATCTGGAGGCTGCCATATTGCTGCCTTGATGATAATGGACTGAACTTCTGAACCTGTAAGATAGCTCTAATTAAATGTTCTTAATATAGTTGCGTTGGCCATGGCTTCTGTTCACAGCAGTAAAACCCTAAGACCAGAAATTGGTAACAGCATAGTTTGGTATTCCTGTGACAACCTGACTATGTTTTGGGGAGGACTGTGGAAGGACTTTTGAACTTTGGGTGTTAAGAGCTCTTTAGGATATTCTGTAGGAGCTTGAAAGAATGTTGAGAACAGTGAAAATGATGGAGGCCTGGCTTGTGAAATTTCTGAGGGAAGATTAAAAACTCTGTTCAGGGCTGTTGCGGTTTTGGTTGTGAAGATTCTGTGGTTCTGGTTAGCTGGGCCTGAAGAATCAGCTGTGATTAACATGAGATCAGAACTACTAAAGTGAAAACTTTGTATTACTGGGGCTGTTGATGCTGGTTACCTGGAGCTAAGAAATTAGTGGTGGTTACGAAGAGACCAGCATTCTTGAAATGAAATCTTCTGGGAAGTGTTTTCTGAGAGCACAAAGAATCTGTGTTCCAGAGATAGCCAAGGTTGTACCTCATGCTGCAGCTGGACTTGGTAATGTTTATGAGTCACCCAGGTGGTACTGATTTTGAAGGCATGAGGGGTCATGAAGAACAGCGGAGGCTTGGCACTGTGAAAGGCCATGGAAGGCCATTGCAACAAAAGTGCAGCCTCAGTTCCAGTTGATGGCCCAGGACTCAAGGGAGGTTTGGCACCATGAAGAGAGATTATGAAAGGCTATTGGTGAAGCCTAGTTGCAGTGGAAGACCCAGTGCATTAGATATGCCAGTACCATGGGATGATCTTCAAGAACAGCAGCAGCAGTGGAGTAGATCAAATTGAGCTTAGAGTGCTACAGAGGGCAGAACTGGAGAAGTGACTGCAGCCCATTGAAGAAGCCCAGAAGATCAAGAGTGAATCCCTGACATTGAGTTTGAGTTTGAGTTTGACTGTGACTGTGCCCTGGTATTTTTCCCTCTTGAAGTAAGAAAGTATTTTAGAGTAGTCCACACTTAAGAGATTTGAATTGTAAAAAGACTGAATTTTAAAAGGTACTGGATGCTTAAAAGGAATTGAAATTGTTTAAAGACTTATTTGTTTTATGTATGTAAGTACACTGTCACTGTAAGAGGGAATTGGATCCCATTATAGATGCTTGTGAGACACTATGTTAGGAATTGAACTCTGGTTAAAGCTTTAATATGTAAAGACTGTCAGACTTTTAAAGTTATTTAGAACCCGAGGATCAATAAGAAAGTAAGGGTTGAGACTTAATAGTGATGTGGTTTGTGTGTCAAGTTGACAAGGGGTCATGTTATACTGGCTGGTTTTGTGTGTCAATTTGACACAAGTTGGAGTTATCACAGAGAAAGGAGCCTCCCTTGAGGAAATGCCTCCATGAGATCTAGCTATATGTCATTTTCTCAATTAGTGGCCAAGGTGGGAGGGTCCAGCCCTTTGTAGGTAGTGCCATCTCTGGCCTGGTAGTACTAGGTTCTATAAGAAAGGGCAAGCCAATATGTATCAAAAGATGGCCTAGTAGGCCATCACTGGAAAGAGAGGCCCATTGGACACACAAACTTTATATGCCCCAGTACAGGGGAACGCCAAGGCCAAAAGGTGGGAATGGGTGGATAGGGGAGTGGGGGGGGGAGGGTATGGGGACTTTTGGGATAGCATTGGAAATGTAATTGAGGAAAATATGTAATAAAAAAAATATAAAAAAAAAAAAGAAAAAGAAAGGGCAAGCCAGGTTATTGGTTGGGCATTCTCTTACTCTCTGCTCCATCCCTCATCTCTGTATTTCTTATACACAGAATAACGTTTGAGTCAAAAATTTTGTGGGTGTGTTACTGTCCCTATCACTCCACTGGGGTTCTTGCTTGGATAAAGGGAGTGGCTTCTTCATGTTCCATATACCCAATGCTGTGAGTCACCGCTTAGTCACCTCCATTGATTCTTGAGCACCTCTTGTCATGTCCCCTACCTCCATACCCCCTTAAGTTGCAGATTTCCATTCACTTCTAGAGCCATCTGCCCATCCCTCACGCCCTTCCCCACACCTGATCCTGAACCTCCACATTCCCCTTCCCATCCCGACTCCCTCCCTTTCTACTCCCTCCATCTGCCTCTTGTGACTATTTTATTTTCCCTTCTAAGTGAGACCGATTCATCCTCACTTGTGCTTTGCTTCTTGTTTAGCTTCTTTGGGTCTGTGGAGTGTAGCTTGGGTATCCTGTATTTTATGACTAATATCCACTTATAAGTGAATATTTACCATGCATCTCATTTTGAGACTGAATTACCTCACTCAGGATGATATTCTCAAGTTCCATCCATTTGCCTGAAAAATTCATGATATCTTTGTTTTTGATAGCTGAATACCATTACACTGGGTGTAGACCACATTTTCTTTATCCATTCTTTAGTCGAGGGACATCTAGGTTGTTTCCAGTTTCTGGTTATTACAAATAAAGCTGCTATGAACATTGTTGATTAAGTGTCCCTATGGTATAGTGGGGCAGCTTTTGGGTATGTGCCCAGGAGTGGTATAGCTGGGTCTTGAGGTAGAACTATTTTAAGTTTTCTGAGAAGTCACAATTAGATTTCCAAACTGATTGTACAAGTTTACACTACCAACAGCAATAGAGGAGTATTCCCCTTGCTCCACATCCTGGTGCTATCTCTTGAGTGTTTGTTGTTGTTGTTTGTTTGTTTGTTTGTTTTATCATAGCCATTCTGACCAGAGTAAAATGGAATCTCAGCTTTGTTTTGATTCATATTTCCCTGTTGAAGAAAGACTATGAACATTCATTTAATGACTTCTTGGCCATTTGAGATTCCTCTGTTGAGAATTATCTGTTTATCTCAGAACCTCATTATTTAAACTGGGTTCATTTTGTTGTTGTTGTCGAAGTTCTTATGTTCTTTATATATTTTGTATATTAGCCATCTGTCAAATGTAGGATTGGGGAAGATCCTTTCCTAATATGTAAGCTGATGTTTTTTCCTATTGACAGTGTCCTTTGCCTTACAGAAGTTTTCAGTTTCGTGAGGTTCCATTTTTCAATTGTTGATCTTAGAGCAAGAGCCATTAGTGTTCTGTTGAGGAAGTTGTCTCCTATACCAAGGGGTTCAAGGCTATTTGCCCCTTTCTGTTATAGTAGGTTTAGAGTATCTGGCTTTCCATTAAGGTCATTGATCCATTTACTTGAGTTTTTTTGAAGAGTGATAGATATGGATCTATTTGTATTCTACATGCAGAAATCCGGTTAGACCAGCACGATTTGTTGAAGATACTTTCTTTATTCCATTGTATGGTTTTGGCTTCTTTGTCAAAGATCAAGTAGCCATAGGTATGTGGGTTTATTTCCGATTCTTCAATTAGATCCCCTTGATCAACCTGTGTGTTCCTATACAAATACCATGCAGTTTTTATGACTATTGCTCTGTTAGTACAGCTCAAGGTCAGGGATAGTGATACTGACAGAAATTCTTTTTATAACTCAGGGTAATTTTAGCTGTCCTGGGTTTTTTGTTATTCCATAAGAAGTGGAGAATTGTGCTGTCAAGGTCTGTAAAGAATTGTGTTGGAATTCTGATGGGAATTGCATTGAATCTATAACTTGCTTTTGGTAAGATGGCCATTTTCACTATGTTAATTGTACAGCTCCATGAGCATGGGAGATTTTTCCATCTTCTGATATCTTCCTCAGTTTCTTTATTGAGAAACTTGAAATTCTTGTCATACAGATCTTTCACTTGTTTGGTTAGAGTTACACCAATATATTTTATTTTATTTGTGACTATAGTAAAGGGTGTTATTACCCTAATTTCTTAATCTGCCCTTTTATTGTTTGGATAAAGGAGTACTATTAATTTTGTTTTTATTTAATTGTATATCTAGCCTCTTTGTTGAAGATGTTTATCAGCTATAGGACATCTCTGGCAGAAGTTTTGGAGTTGCTTATATATACTATCATATCATCCACAAGTAGCTATACATTGACCTCTTCTTTTCTAATTTGTATCTCCTTGATCTTCGTTAGTTGTCTTATTGCTCAACTTAGAACAATTTTTCAATTTTGTGGAGTATAGGCTTTTGAAGTAAGACCTAATGATTCTTTGAATTTCCTCATTGTATGTTGTTCTGACTCCTTTTTAATTTCTGATTTTATTTATTAGGATACTGTCTCTGTGTCTTGTGGTTAGTTTGGCTAAGCGTTTGTCTATCTTGTTGATTTTCTCAAAGAACCAGCTCTTGGTTTAGTTGCTTCTTTGTATTTTTTTCATTGTTTATAATTGATTGGTTTCAGCCCTGGTTTTTATTGTTTCCTGCCTTCTATTCATCTTATGTGTGCTTGCTTCTTTCTTTTCTATAGCTTTCAGGTGTAGTTTTAAATTGCTGGTATGAGAACTTTCTAATTTCTATATGGAGGCACTTAATGCTATGAACTTTCCTCTTGGCACTGCTTTCATCATGTTCCATGAATTTGGGTATATTATGCCTTCATTTTCATTGATCTCTAGAAAGTCTTTAATCTCTTTCTTTTTTCTTTACTGACCCAGAGATCACTGAGTAGAGAGTTATTTAGTTTCCATGAGTGTGTAGTCTTTCTAGTGTTTCTGTTGTTGTTGAAGTCCACCAAAAATCCATGTTGGTCAGATAAGATACAAGGCTTATTTCAAGTTTCTTGTATCTGTTAAGGCTTCTTTTGTGACTATGTGGTCAATTTTAGAGAAAGTTCCATGAGGTTCTGAGAAGAAGGTATAATCTTTTGTGTTAGAAGTATGTCATTATTTCTCTGTTTAATTTTTGTCTGAATGACCTGTCAATTGAGGAGATTGGGGTGTTAAAGACTCCCATGCTTAATGTGGGATTCAATTTCTGATGTAAGTTTTAGCAATGTTTCTTTTACAAATGTGAGTGCCATAGTGTTTGGGGCATTGATGTTCAGAATTGAGATATAATCTTGGTGGAATTTTCCTTTGATGCATATGAAGTATCCTTCCCTGTATCTCTTGATTAATTTTGGTTGAAAGTCTATTTTATTAGATATTAGAATGGCTACTTCAGCTTGCTTCTTAGGTCTGTTTGCTTAGAAAACTTTGTCTAGTCCTTTACCCTGATGTAATGTATATCTTTATTGCTGAAGTGTGTTTCTTGTATGCAGCAGAATGACTGATACTTTTTTCATAGCCATTCTGTAGCCTGTATCTTTTTAGTTGGGAATTGAGTCCATTGATGTTGAGAGATACTAGCAACCAGCGATTGTTATTTTTCATTAATTTGATGGTGCTGGTGGGGTGGTGGTGTTGTGTGTGTGCGCTTTCCTTATTTTGTTGCTACAGATTTACTTGTTTCCTGTTTTCTTGAAGGTAGCTACCCTACAAAAGGTTTGAGTTTTCCTGTTTTCTGTAGGACTGGATTTGTGGATCAATATTGTTTGAATTTTGATTTGTCTTTAAATATCTTGTTTTCTCCATGTATGGTGATTTAGAGTTTTGCTGGGAGTAGTAGTTTAGGTTGGCATCTAGATTTTTAGAGGTTGTAAGACATTTGTCCATGCCCTTCTGGCGTTTAGAGTCTTTGGGTTTAATTCTCACAAGTCTTCCTCTGGAACTTATTTGCCCTTTTGCCCATGCCAATTTAAATATATTTTTCTTCATTCTGTAGATTTTGTGTTTCGATTATTATGTGCTGGGAGGATTTTCTTTTCTGGTCCAGTTTAATTTGTGCTCTGTAAGCTTTCTGAATGTTGATAGACATCTCTTTCTTTGGATTGGGAAAGTTTTCTTCTATGATTTTTTTTTTTGAAAATATTTTCTGGTTCTTGGAACTGGGACTCTTCATCTTCTTCCATTTCTTAGGTTAGGTCTTTTCATGGTATCCCACATTTCCTGAATGATTTGTGTCAGGAATTTTTTTTTTTTTTAGAGTTAACATTTCCTTGATTGATGTATCAATTTCTTCTATAGTAACTTCTATGCCTGTTGGTGGTGCTTGCATCTGTTCTTGTTCTTTTCCCTAGGTTTCCCATTTCCAGGATTCCCTCAGTTTGTGTTTATTGATTATAATTCCATTTTCATGTCTTGAACAGTTTTATTTTCTTCACCTGTTTAATTATATTTTCCTGTATATCCTTGTGATTTATTTGTTTCTTCTTTAAAGACTTTTACCTATTTGATTGTGTTTTCTTGTATTTCTTTAAGGGATTTATTCCTTTCCTCTTCAAAAGCCTCTATCATCTTTATAATATTGCATTTAAGGTCATATTCTTGTGATTCAGTTGTGTTAGGATACCCATGGCCTGCTATAGTAGGGCAGCTGTGCTCTAAAGGTGTACTCTTGCCCTGGCTTTTGTTGATTGTGCTCTTTTGAGGGACTTTAGCCATCTGGACAGCTGTAGTCCCTGGATGTTCCTGTTGTAGTAGGTATTGGGAGAGGGGTTAACCTCAATGATCTTGGTGTAGCAGGACTCTGATGGGTATCCTTGGGCTGTATGGTTACAGATCAGTAGGTCTGTTTGATGAAGGTGGTCCAGTAGGTGTTTGATGAGATGGTAGAATAATGCAGGTCCCATTGGATAGCAGGTGGCTCAGGGCAATTGGGATACCCCAGATGACTCGGGGGGCAGGGAAGATGGATGGGAGAAAGGAATCTAACCTGTATGATTTTGGATCTGCAGTTATGATAAATGAGAGCACAAGGTGCTGGGATAGTCAGGTTTCTACTATTATTAAGCCATATTACCATTCTTTCCTATCAAAGCCAGAGCCTTAGATCTATTTCTCATATTAGTGCCTGAACATTCAAAGCGTCATAAGATATTCTTTTGTGAAAGAAAATGTTCAAAAGACTTCATCATGCCTCCTCAAATTGATTTCCAGCTAAAACCTGAACTCTTGGTCAAAGTTTGCCATAGCAAAGGTAAGGAGGCAACTACAGAAGTCCAATGATAATGTGCACAAGAAGGATTTTTTAAAAACTAGCGAGAGCAGATTTCAATTGGAAATGTTTGAGTATGAAGCCAAAAATATGAGTGTCTAGCCTCCCAAAGTTAACCTATTAGCCTGTGATAGCAGAATACCCCTAACATGCAGTTAGAAGTCTTCTCACTATAACAGAATTTACATGTATGAAATCTACACAGTGAACACAGAAATATAGAGAAATAAAGATTTATGCAGGGGAGACACATGGGAGCCCAACAAGGACCAAATTACAGATATCATCAAAACTGAACTTGGTGAACCAATGAGATGTATTGGGGTTAGTTACAGGAATATGGGTGAGGCATTACTTACAGTCGCAGAAATGATTCAAAGACAGCAGTATCATCAAAGCTCACCCCAGCATGGGTGACAGCTTACAAGACTTAGAATGCCAGAGCCCACTGCACAGCTGCATGCAGCTCAGGAGGTCAGAGAGTTCTTCCCAGATAGTTTGCTTGATTTGAGCCTCTTCAAGGCAGCGGGGCTGATCCCTGCTTCTCTCAGTCTCCTCGGATTTGATCTCTGCTTTTTCCAGGAGTCTGGGCTTATTTGAGAATGATTCTCTGCTCTCTCCATTGTATATGAATTCTCAGCGGGGGGTGGGGACATGTGGGGGGGTGGGGGGGGGATGAACCTGGTCAGTTTCAGGGACTTTCTGAAGCTATTTGAATTGTTAACTTTCTTTCTTAAAGAGCTTCCCCAAATTTGCATTTTCCTGATGGCTAAGAATGTTGAACATCTAAGTGTTTCTTGTCCATTTGAGTGTTTTCCATTTTAAACCCCATTTTAAAGTTGGATTGTTTTCTTCATATTTTGATTTTTGAGTTCTCTAGGATATTAGCCTCTATCAGATAAGCAGTTGGTAAGAACGCTCCCATTTCTGTGGGCTGATTTTGTCCAAATGATGATATCCTTTGTCCTTCAGAAGCTTCTCAGTGTCAGGAAATTCCACTCATTCATTCTTGATCTTGGTGCCTGTGTTCATAGACTTTTCAGAAAGTCTATTCCTGTTCCAACGAGTTCAAGGCTATTCCCTACTTTCTCTTCTATCACCTTCAGTGTATCTGGTTTTAATTTATACAGAGTTGAGCTTTGTTCAAGGTGATAAGTAATTTTCTTTTTAATACTAATAGGAGTTTAAAGCTAAGGCTTTGTCTTGTGCCTTGAAGATAAACTTTTGGCGTGAACATCTGGTCAACACTAACTTTGAAGACTCTTAGAGATCGCATGCCCAGCAATCACACTTTGGCATTAGCTTTGGGAGTTCCAGGGGTAGAATGCTGTAGTTTGGATCTTGGATGTTCCCCCCAAAAGACTAAATGATGAAGGCTTGCTCCCCAGCCTGTGGCACTATCAGGAAATGCTGGGCCCTTTAAGATCTTGACCCCAAAGAGGTCAGACTGTTTGGTGGTATTTCTGAAATTCCTGTAGAATGAGCTCATTCCATAGACACCATAGATCTACACCTTACCTAATTTTGGAAGTTTACAGACATTGTTTCTTAAAGGATATTTTCAGTGTCACTGCCTTCTCCTTCCTTGGATGACAGAGATTTTAGGTGTCGTATGTCCTATACTCCCAAGCCTGTGGCCATTTCCATGGTGATTTTATTCTCCTCACTGCTGTTGGCCCATCCTCAAATGCAGTGGCATTGCTGCCTTCAGTACTTTGTAATACTGAGCACATTCTGTGAGGGGACGCTTTCTTGTTTTTCATATGTGTATGTGTATACTCTGTGTGTGTGTGTGTGTGTGTGTGTGTGTGTGTGTGTAGTGTGTATTTGTGTGTATAGTGTATGCATGTGTGTTTGTGTGACAAGTATGTGTGTTTGTATGTATATAGTGTGTGTGTTGGTGTCTGTGTATGTATAGTGTATGTTTGTGTCTGTATAGTGTGTGCTTAGTATCCAGGTGTATAGTATGTGCGTGTGTGTAGAGTATGTGTTTGTGTGTATGTGTAGTGTATGTGTGTAGTGTATGTGTGTGGTGTGCATATAGTGTGTGTTTGTGTGTATATCATGTGTGTCTTTGTATGTATAGTGTGTGTCTATATAGTGTATGTTTGTGTGTGTAGAGTGTGTGTGTAGTGTGTGTGTTTGTGTGTGTGTGTGTGCAATCTTTTGTCAAACGTTACTTGTAACTTTTCCTAGAACTGTTTGTGTGACAGTTTTAGAAGCCTGAGAGTTAACTAACACTTAGTTCCTTCTTGTTTTCACCTCTGTGCTGACTTTCTGTTCTTTTTGTGAAGTGCAGCTTTTTCTTATTAGTTGGACATTTGAGATATTTCCTTAGGACACCCTACATACCATTTACTTTTCTGGTTCTAGGAGTTGCTCTAGTAGGGACTAAACCTGGGATTTATGCATGCTAGGTGATTCCTCCGACTTTTGCCTCTGTGCTCAGCTGGTTTTGGGAGAAATGTCTTGCTTTCAGGAAGGTTCATTTCTTACAGTCTCCCTGCCTCAGCTTCCTGGGAGCTTGCAGGGCAGAACTGCACCACCTGGCCCAACTAATTAATGTTGTGTTGTGTTTTGTTTTACTCTGATGAGGCTAGAATTGAGCACAGGTTCTCACATTGACTCAAAGTTACCTGATTACAGGATTGTGTATGGGGAAAGTCAACCCCACCTGGCTCTCTAGCATTTTCCCTTTGAATTCGGTACACTGCAGTGTGGCTTCTTTCTCTCTCTGTTGGGGTGTGTGTGTGTGTGTGTGTGTGTGTGTGTGTGTGTGTGTGTGTGTGTGTGTATGTGTGTGTGTGTCAAGATGCATATTGATATCAGATGTATGTAGGGTAGATTATTGCCAAAAAGTTCTCCATTTTTTCAGCTTTGTGCGTCGAAGCAGTCTATTCTGAAAGGGCTGCTTGTATGTTTGTTTGGAAGCTGGGCATCAATGGATCTGAATGAGACGATGAGAGTTCAGTAGCATCTCACCCAAGCTGTGTGGGAGACAAAGATAAACCAGGCCATTTGCAATACCTCACTCCTTGGATGTTAGAAACCCTCGAAAGCTCACCTTTGTCTCTACATGCTTCAAAGCCTTTGCTGCTGCATTGTATCCACAATATCATTAGGGATTTTAGACACTTGGGAGCAATGGAGCCAATGTCTCCTTAGCAACCTGACCTCTCCCATTCCTGTGTCTCCATGGATTTTACTTCTATACCTTCTCGCCTTTACTTCCTTCCCAGAACAGGGTTTCTCTGGTGCACTTTTAACCTTCCAAGGATGTTCCTATCTTGGTGTCCTTTCAGTGCTAGGTCAACTTTCCTATAGCTATTCTCTAAAAATGTCTCTCTCCATGTCCCAATCTCTATATAAATAAATTCCACTCATAACACTATTCTCACCAACTCTGACCTTAAATTCTGACTTTTAATAACTTGGCCTCACTGGCTCCATTGTCAGTACCACGGCCATGCATACTCTTATTAATCCATTACTTGTTTTAATCCAGGATCAACGATGATCAGATTATGTTTCTTTTATCCCTACTATTAATTTGAAAGAGTAATAAATGAAACAGAAGATTCCTTTTCCATATTTGAATGAAAAACCTGAAAAGTTGGGAGTGTAACTGAGCTCCTGAAGACCAGCTTCTAAGAGGAAAGTTAAAGCATTGCCTGGCACTGATGGAGACTGGAATGCTGCCTGCACTCCCACCTTAGAGACGCTGGCCTTCTGATGGGACAGACACAATCTGAGTACTTTCTACATGTTCCAATAGTTGCACCATTGTTTGCAACTGTAGAACAGTCAATGTCACCTTGTCACTTGGATAGGGAAAGTCAGTATGGATTTGTACCCATGGCTGGTATCCTAAGCTCTGAGGAAACTGATGTCCTGGGAAACTTCACATCGTTTCTCTGGCATACATTCGACTGTTCAGTGTCAACACTCAAGGCCCTAAGTGGGACATAATCTTCATTATTTGATAATTATATTCGAATTTCCAAAGTGGTCCCCTTATTTGTTTCCTGGGACTCTCTTTGGAAACTTGTGTGATAATTAGTTGATCAGCCTACCTTTCAGCATCAAGTGGTATTTCATCTTAATCTAAGATGTCTTTAATAAGAAGGTATCAGTGATGTGATAATTCAATTTGAAAGCCTTCAGAGACTTCTTTACATTATATTTGTCATACAAAAGTGGGAGCTACTCAAGTGGAATATGAATATCTCTGTTTAGTCATATTTAGCTGTGCTACAAAGCTATGAACTAAAGACATAACTTTGCTAGACATATTTATAGTGTGTAAAAAAGTAGGTAATGTTTATTTATATAATAATATTATTATTGCATGCCACAAATCCCATGATATATTTTAAAGTAGAGGAATAGGAACTCCAAAAGCATAGTTATTTAACTCAGTGCTTATGAAAGTACAGAAATCAAGCCATTTGCCAAAGAGCACCTCCATTTCTGCAGATTTTTAAGTGGGCTTCTTCCCCACTGTTGAAGTATTCAGGGTGGGGAGTGAGACATTTAGATAGATAGATGATAGACAAAAAGATGATCAATAAATACAGATAGATGATTGATAGATAGTTGGATAGATAGATGACAGATAGATAGATGATAGATAGATAGAATGAATAGATTGGAAGTCAGGCAGAGAAGAGAGAGAGGAGGAAGAGAAAAAATTAATTTAAGTTTTTTCTACTACTTATGCAACAAAGAGGAAGTTTTTAATTGTATGTAAGCATACAATTTAAATGTCAGTTCTAACCTTGGACACTTGCAATGTTCCTCTTGCTCTTGGTGGTGCAGATTGGATGTTCTGGTTTTGTTTGATTTGATTTCCTGTTTTGAGTTAGGGTCTCATCATGTACATAGGGAAAACTAGAAGCCATCATCCCCTCCCCTGTCAGTCTCCCCAATTCTGGAGTCAACAGGAAACATTTGCCGTCACACCGAGCATTTAACTTTCTTTTAATGACCAACTAAATCTATCAAGCTTTTTGATACTCCATGAAAATCATCGCTGAATCAACTCAACTTCCTTGTTAGACTAGCCAGGAGGAGCAGGGATAAATTGACCTTACAGACTCTCATGGCACTATCCACTCATCCTTCTCATTCAGGAATGCAGTGCTAGAAGGCCTTTCATGCCCCCTCTGTCCTCACCCCTGCTTAGTTTATCCTACAAGGACCACTGAGATGTCATCCTGCACTTCACTCCCAGCCAATCCTCAGTCACCCAGCAAGCTGGTCTGTGGAGATACTGGCTGACTGATGGATACTAAGGAAAGGAGCCTCCTCTCTAGCAGCTGCATTTTCTCTTGAAAAATGTTTATGTGGAATGATATTCTTTCATCACTATAACTTTTGCCATGTATCTAAGCCATTTCCTTGATTTCTGCTGTCCACCCACCTATGGACAAGTTCAATTTCCTTGAATTTGTTATTTGCAAAGTACTCTCTCCAGTCCAAGGAAAGTCAGGATCCCAGGGCCTGACACATACCACAAGAAAGAACTGTGCATGTAGCTGTAGTTGGCTACTCTGCTTTGGCTCCTGGTGGGTCTCATGCCTACACCTGCCCAGGAGCTAATTGGATTCTTGAATGAAAGACACACACACACACACACACACACACACACACACAGAGGTCATTTCATTTTTGGCATGCAATGACTAACTCGAAGGCTGGGCACTCCTAAACCTTCTGCTGCTGCCCCAGTCCCAATCTGTGAAGTGGTCAGTGGCCACTTATCCAAATTCTTACATGGCTGGTGGGCTTTTATTTCAACAGCTCTTACATCCATTCCTTCTCCCCAGTCATGGCAATTCTCTATCTTCCTTTCTCCCAGTTCCTTTTCTGGGTGAAACTAAAGATTCTGCCCCTCTCTCTCCACCCAGGCATTGGCTCTTTATCAGTGGATCAAAAACCAATGGGACAAGGACCTTCAGCATTTGGGCACGCAGATTCCGATTACTTCAAAGCATCAGGACCAACCCCCAACATTTTCTCTCATTCCTTGTTTCTTTTGTTCTCTTTGTATCTCATACTGACCTTTTTGTAATAATTCCCAATCATGTTCTCAAAAGACAAAGCTATGCCCACATCTACCACTCTGAGGCATCTCCCCCTTGTTTATTACATGGTTGTGCCACTGAATAAAACCTTGAAGTTATGAATGGGATAGCAGAGACTTGTACTTCTTCCAAATGGTTGGGTTAAACTGGCTGTGCTGTTGAGTTGTATTATTACTAATGATGATAGTGGTAATGTTCCCAGAAGTGGATCAATGCCCTGCTTGCATGTATCTGGAAGGTGGCTTTCTGAACAATGTCCTTTAGACAGAGAGAAAGAGACACCCAGCTGACCACCACGGAAGGCACCTGGGTAGTTGCTTCCCACTTCCAGTTTTTATTCAAGTGATGCCAATGTATACCTTAATGTTCTTTCTCTTCTCTGATAATATTTACGATCTCTAACATTCATTTATCACTTTCTAATGGTTCAATGACCACTTTTGATCCCTTTATGACATTTTTATTTATTTCCTGTGTGTATGTGTGTGTTTGTGTGTATGTGTGCATGTATGTATTTATATGTTCATGCTTGAATGTGCATCAGGGGAAGTCAGAGGGTGATGTATGGGAGGCAGTTCAGTTCTTCCACCTTGTAAATTCTGGAAATGAACTCAGGTTCTCAAATTTGGTAGCAGGAGCCTTTACTGGCTGAGCAATGTCAGTGGTGTCTTCATTATGGATCTTTCATTAGGTCATGTCCCATACATTTTCTCCTACTGTTTCACTCTGGCTCTAACTTTCTCTTATGTGGTAGCTGCTCTCTCTTGTACTTCCTATAGATATCTTCATACACTCAGATGACTTCCTTTGTACTCATGACTTGAACAGGGTCTTCACATTAGAAATTATTTAATAACGTTTGACTTTCTTCACCACAAAAGAACCATTGCTATGATCTGGCCCTGTGACAAGTGCTTTTTGAATATTGAGTAACCCTCCTTGTGTTACTTAATTTGTTAAAACGTATGGAAGAGGTGTTTTCCTCCATCACATACATGGCATAACTAAAGGTTGACCTGTTAAGTTTCTCAACATGATATAGCCACAGCATATATAATTTGGAAATCCGAAGACCATCCCAAATCTACATCCAAAACTTAAAATTTAAAATCTAAAATCTAAAAGCTCACCTTCTTGAGTCCTGGGATGGTGACACAAATGGAAATTCTATATCTACATTCATGTACAGATCACAGGGTGTCTAAAAATACTACATAAAATGGCCTGACTCCACATTACAGAACTTCATGAAGCTAATAAATCCCTTGATTAATGATGGTCTCAGTTTTAAGATGTATGTGCAAGTGTTTTACTATTTACATGTAAATACTCTAAACTCTAGAATGAAAAACCAGTAATGAAACACTCCGGATCCAGCTATTTGAGATAAGGAGTTTTCATCACAACTCACAAGTGACTTGGACCAAACTGAAGTGTGTAGCTCCTGCCTGCTATGCTGTCTGATTGATAAGGATAAAAGAAACCTGCCGGGTGCATTCTCTCCCAGAAGGAGCTAGCCTCTGCATTGTGGCTTTCCATCCCATGACCCTGCAAGGAATAGGAAAGACAAATTATGACTGACAGAACGAACCAGTGTCTCAAGGAGTCGGAACAATTCTCGATTCCTGGAGTTACAGGACAGTGTTTGTGTTTCAGCTTGGTGTTTGAGGGACTGTGGAAAAAAATGCAGGTGGCTCTCCTTTTATGATGTTTAATTCAGCAGGTGGAAGGGTTCTCAGTTCAAAATGCTGCTAAGGCCTTGTGCTCTGCAGAGCTGGCTGTGGAGGGAACTGAAATATCCATCCCTTCCCATGGCACCCTGCTTCTTTTATTCATCAGCTGAGGCTGGCACTGCCCTGCTCGTGAACTTGTCCCTGTAGTGACACCAAAGCTCTCTCAAGTGCCAGGGAAACACATCCAAGAGAATTAATTGCATTAAGCAATATTTTCCTTTGTCCCATCATCTCCCACATGTCCATCCTCCAGTTTCTGTTGGATAGGCACATTAAAGAGGCTTATGGAACTTATTAAGCCACAAACATCCCAGTTCATTCCAGTTACATATTATGAACACGTTTTGTTTCAAATACATCTTGTATTGCTCTCAGGCTGTGGGTAGGTATTTATTCCTTCAGCTTTCATTATATTCTGTTTCCTTCATCTGGGTGCCACTGTCATTTGATTGAACATACTGTGTTTTCTTGATGCCTGTTGCTTAATGAGAAGTGAATTGGTCCTTCAACAATTACCTACTAGAGGGACCAACCACAGTCAGAGATGTTCTGAAGACTTTTAAATGCTAGTAAAATTAAACCAATTGATAACTCGTTGTCTGTCGTTTACTCTTAGGTTATTAAGTAATTGAAACTAAGTGAAATATGATTGTGCCATTTTTTGGTGATTGAGAGTATCACGCACTAACACCTCACCACTTCCCCATTGTTTCATCATGGTTTCCTTTGTTTTGTAGTCCTGGCTGGACCGTGCAGCCGGACAGGACAGAAGGCCCTGGTTTGCTGAGAGTTGCCCTCTTCCCTTCATCCACAGACTTACTCCATCATGCAGCCATGTGAGGCTGCCGTGGCTTGCCTTTCACATTTCCTGCATTCTCTGGTGATAGGGGATTTGTTGACATTTTTCTACAAACCCCGTTGCTATTATGAATCAGAAACAGATTTCAAGCTCCAGCACTCTCAGAGTTAAGCTGCATTGAAAAGGAGGAAAAAAAATAAATGGAAAAAACTTCAAGATTTAAAGTAAGAAGTGATTTGAAAGAATGAATCAGTGTGGTCCCCCCTTCCCCACTCCCTGAAACACAATCTTTTAAATGCATCACACAGCACAGTTACAACAGGAGATGGTATCCTTTCAGAAATTTCTAGAACCATGTTCCTTCGGTGCTTTCTGATGTACTAATTATGATACTAGCTAGTGAGTCTCTTGCTAGTGGTTGTCACCATCATTTTCGTGCAGTTACTTATGCAGTAAAGAAATCCCTTGAACAGAAGAAAACCTTAAAAATTCTTCTCATTTTTATGTTCTTAAGCCAAAGTGAACCCAGTTATTTAGAATTCCTTTGTCTGTGTCTGTAACTAGCTTCACAGGCCTGGAGGATGAAATGTTCTTTCTAGTAGTACCCTCATTCATGGTCAGTTACACTCTTAACTGATGGTATTCTTCAATAAGAGAAAGATCTATCTGCAAGGGTCTTGTACAAACACACGCTGTGTAGGCACCACAGTCAATGCAGAGGCTAAGCAAAGCCCTTTAGTTTCATCCACCAGGACAGACATGGATAAACTGCATGAGTTTATGTCATGTGTGCTGCACATACACACACACACACACACACACACATCCCATCCATGCCCCTCCTGATTGGCTTAGCCTATTTCTGCTACTGAGTCCAAGGCTATTTTCAGACTTGTCCAAACGTTGAGTTTTTGTAATTACGGTTGGGTTTTCTTTTATCTTGCTCTACATGGAAAATAAAATTGTGATTTAGATAGTTGGGTCCCAGCGGTCCTGTCTGCACTCAGCAAATGGCTCCATGTCTCTCCCTGCATCACAATATGGGAGCCACTGAGCTTGGCGGCAGCTAATCCTCTGAGCCCGTTAATAAGCTTAGGAGCACGTTCATTGAAGGCTGACGAGTTAGGCACAAACAGGGAGAAAATATCTACTGGGGGAAGCTGAATTGGTTTTAATCATCTGCTAATCACCAGTAATGAGACCTACTCTGGGGAAGAAAAGAAAAACAGATAGTCAGAGGGAGGTTTTGTTCTTCACAGCAGAGTAACACGGAATGAGAGGGCAGCTGTTATTAGAAGAGAAAGGATGGAAAGAAAGAAGGGATTTGGCCAGAGCAGATGAAGCGTCCTCCGCCGGCACTCTGTTTTGTTATCTGAGTGTTTCTTTCATTCAGTCTCTGAAACTTCAGATCTCACAGGCTCCCTGACAGCCCACCTCCAAGATATTGCTTCTGGAAGAAAGGAACTTCCTCCCCTGTCATCTTGCCTTCGACTCTGCTCTGTCAGCAGGCAAGCAGAGCACTTTACCAAGTATCTTCGCTTGAGGGGAGAAGAAAAGGGAATGGAGAAGAGAACTGTGGATTGAAACAAAAAGTAAAAGCAGTGGGCCAGGCAATACAGAAAGCTGGGGAACTGCCATTGTGGTCTCTTGTCATGAGAGGTGAAGCCTGACTGGGGGATCCAGAGACAGAATCAGTTGCAAAATGTTTGGTCCAAACCAAATCAGGCAGACAATCTATTCATGTCCTGAGCTTTGTGTTTTAAGAAACTCAGGCACACTGTGGACTTGACCACCATTTTGGATGTGGTCATTACACAGAATTTTTCTTCAGATTTCAATGAGATAGATGATATCACTGTGTTTTATCAGGTAGACTAAGAGCACCCCTGTTCTACACAGCACCCATGACCTTCATGAGAAAAAAACAATACTTGGTTTACAGTCATCTCTAGAATGATGCTTCTGTATACAAGTGGGTGAACTAGTAACAGTTCCATTGGGATTCACTGTTGACTTTTCTTTCTCCTAACCATCTGTGTGCGGGTGCTAGATAAACTCCAAAGCATGGCAGCTGTAATCTGTACCCACACCCTATCTTCTGTTCAAGGCTCCATCACAGCTATCCATCACTGTCTTACCAAATCCTAGCATTCTTGTCTCTCCTGCTAGTTCTATCCACCTTTGGGCCAATGTTTTCTTCCAGTCTTGTGGTCTATATCTGCCTATATACCTTATCCTCTGCCAACAGGCAGCCCCATTGTTTCCAGTAAGAGCTGGCTTTCCCTCATAGTTGCTTAAAGTATTTTCCCTTCTTTGTGTATCCTCTCTTCATTGCTTTTAGTTGTATCTATGTGTAATGTAGAAAAGGAGTATTCCTCTGGTCTAAAAGACTCCTCCATGACTTTGGGTTCTAATGGCAATCACTTTCAGGTATCCTGTATCACTAGTTATATTGACGAGTGTCCATGGTCCAGTGCCAGCCAGGTTCAGTGACATTCTTCTTTGCACCTCTCCATTGTCTACCAGACAGCCCTACCCAGAGTAAATTCTTTATGTATCAAAATAAATTAAATTTTAAGAAAGTTCATGGTAGGTGTCAAGTTAAGATTTCTCCTAGCAGCCTTCAGATGAAGATGTAGAACTCTCAGTTCTTCCTACACCATGCCTGCCTGGACTCTGCCATGCTCACACTTTGATGATAATGGACTGAACCTCTGAACCTGTAAACCAGTCCCAATTAAATGTTGTCCTTATAAGAGTGGCCTTGGTCTTGGTGTCTGTTCACAGCAATAAAACCCTAACTAAGACAGAGCTTTTGGAGAATTGGCTGGAAGAGACGTACAATCATAAACCTCTATTGGGAGATAAAGGAAGCGTTTCCTGAATGGGAAAACTGAGATTGTCAAATACATGGAAGACAACACCATGAGAGCTGGGGAAACATCACAGATTAGTGTGTTTCTTCTAGCCAGATAGTCTGGTTGGGGAAAAAGTATCTCAGGTTACAATCAAAAGAAAAGAAGTGTACATTGGATGCAATTCTGAGTTTGAAGTCTCAGCCTTGCTGTTGAGCAAACATGGTGAGATAATCTTTAAAAACAAAAAAATGCCTTCCATTTGGACTATCCCACATTAATAACTCTGGGCTTTAAGAAGTGGGAGCCTATTTGGCATGACTACTTCATGGAGCAAGCCATGTGTGGAAGCTGCAATATTTAAAACGTGGGCATATCTCTGATGCAGAGCAAGTTCTACGTGTTTGGGCAGTAGTTTCTGTCCACAGCACCATTAGTTTCCAATACTGAGGGCAGTAAAGAAGGATATTTGCTAAGTCATAGTAGGACTTGGCATCCTGTATCTGTATATAACTGTTCAGGGCGTTTAAATGCCTTTTGTCTCAGAACTAAAACAATAGGGAAAAATGGGGCTCTATTCATAGCCAGAGATACACATATGACCTGAATTCAGTTCTTGGTCCATTATTCATTTTTCCCTAGTCAACACACCTGCATCTACTCAGCAACTGAAAGTTGGGTTATATTGAAACCCATAGTTTGTGATACCCAGTGTCTGTTGTCAAAGAGTTGCAGATTACTTAAAAACTGAGAATTTAAAATTCTTTGTAGATGATCCATGCATCAACCTTGTGAGAAAACATATTGGCCAGAGCACTTATTGTAATACTCAGCTTATTTTCATTAACAAGACAGATTGTGAGGACAAGACTCAGAGCGCATGTGTCTTTCATCAGCTCAATCACTTGGCAAAATTCAGAAACTGAATTCAAAGACATGAAGTGACTTTAAAAAAATCTTTATGCGTATTGATGTGTGAATACATGCATGTGAATGTAATGAGTCACACATCAGGCATTTGGAAAACTACAACTAAGATCTAAACATGGCTACATCATACCTGCATAAACATAAGCAACACAATGTGCAACTTGTAAGCACAAAACAGAACTGATCTCTACTGGAAGATCTAAAGAGACATACGTGAGAAACAGGGCCATATTTACTGTGATTCATTCATTCATTTATTCCCTTACTGGGATTAAACCTAGAACCTCACAATTGACAGGTAAGCACTCTATCCATGAGTGATACCCACAATCCTCTTCTTAATATTTTTTAAAATTCAGACTCAGGTTCTCACTAAGTTGTCAATCAGATCATGAGCTTGTTATTCTGTGTCAGCTTCCTGACTAGCCGGAATTGCAATCCTGTGCCACTAGGCCCAACTTGGGTTTCCTCTTGCATAAATCACTGGGTTTCTTGTGTGTCTCTTAAATATCCTAACCCTCACTTTCTGATTATTACAACGTCATTGTGGGTCTGTGATATAAGCCTATAAAGAACACCTCAACAGTAACCCTTCGCTGGGACAAGTGGTGGAAAAATTGCGAATGCATGAGCTGAGCTTACATTGGTTTAAAGATGAGCCAAGAATAAGAACAGAAATACCTTGTAAAGTCCTAGAGTGAGTCTGCAGATCAGGGCCTGCAGGGAGCTGCCAGGAGAAAATGCAGGATACAAGGGTATCTTTATCAGACAGAAAGGTAAGTTGGGCATTGACTTCAAAAGCTGTGAGGTATCTCTAGAGTGTTCAAAGTGGAGACATATTGCTTTCAGGTCTTCGCTTAGAAACATCTCCCAGGTAATAATGTCAACAACAAAATTGAAAGACACAGTCCCAAAGGTGAAGCAGTGTTTTGATGCCTGATGGAGAACTCCACAATGGCACTGTCTATGAAAATGGTGGGATATTGACACAGCAGAGCACAATTAATAAACGTGAGTCTTAAGGGTTCTGTTAACTGGTGAATCTGAATGACTCCAAGCTCTCTGATGAAAATGATCGGCTAGATAATAATGATGCTTCTTAAGTTGCCAAACGTAAGTGGGATAAATGTATTGGTTCATTCTCCAACTGATGTCACAAAATATGCAGGTGTAGTACTTTTTAAATGAAGGATGTCTAAACCCTCACAGTTCAGCCTCTGATGGCAACATAACATTAATAACTCATATCCCTGAGGGCTGCACCAGTGTTGGAATGCATGTGAGGGAGGAAGATCAGGAACCAAATGGTAAGCAGGCTCAGTTTGGTTCTTTTTATATCCATCCAGTCCTAAAGGAACTAATTCACCCCAAAAGGCAAGCATGAATTCCTTCAGAGAGCTGGTGCTCCTAATGACTTAAACTTGGACTGAGCTACCACTCTCCAGGATCCACCACCTTCCTCTCCCACCACGCTGGAGACAAAATGGCGAGGGGTACAAGGCAGACCTGAGTCTTGAACATCCTTGAGAGAAAGTGCAATGGTCTTGAAGGACTGTGCTGCAAATTACAAGAAGAGTGGGGACTTCAGTCTGGACACTCACACATTTCAGGTGTTTTAGTTTGCATACTGTTGCTGTAATAAAACACAGACAAAGATCAACTTGAATGATGAAGGGTTTATTTTATCTTTGACTTCCAGGCAATAGTCAGACACTGAAGGAAGTTAAGGCAGGAACCTAAAATAGACATGTCAACGGAACAATGTTTATTAGCGTGCTCCCAGACTTGTGCATAGAGATGGTACCACCCACAGTGGGCTGAGCAGTGCTTCATCAATTAGCAATCAAGAAAATGCCCTAGAGATGTGTCCACAATCTGCTAGGAGCAATTCCTCCATCAAGTTTCCTTCTTCCCAACAATTCGAAGATGACAACCAAGACTAGTATTCATATGGAATATATGTGAAATAATGACATAAAACATTAGGACAGAGATTGGAACATATAGATCATAAAAATGGTCATATTGGATGTGAAGCTGGTAAGCTTGTGACAGTCATGGACACCAAAAGAAGCCTTAAGGAGGAAGTGCTGAGTAAGTAAGTAGTATATTTAGCACACAGACAGTAATGAAGATATGTATAATAGCTATATCATGGGCCATATAGAAAGTAAGGAAGGGAAGCTATGGTATACACAGTCTTGGAGGACAAAGCTACAAGAAAGATGGCTAGACAGAGACAAACAGACCCTGGGAAAGGATAGCAGAAATGTAAGAGGAAAATTAGTTACTGAGTGAAAGCTAGTGGACAGAAGTTATCTCTGGCAAGCGCATCTTCAACAAAGACAAAGTCTCATCATTATCTTTCTACCCTAATATCTAGATTAATTTTAGTGTACATGATAAGCTAACCTAGCAGATGAACCTTAAGTATTATCTTGTATTTATCACAGGCCACCTTAAAACCTCCACACATCCTCTATGTTTTGTTCTAAATGCTACTATATTCATAAAATATAACTCTTGTTCATGATTCTAAAATTTTTCATTATGCTTTTTGTCCAGGGTTTCTGAGCTCTTCCCAATGGCAAACATTGACAGGAGGGGATGGCAAAGTTTGTATGGAGCTATGTGAGTATAGGAATGCATACATATTTGGCTGACTGGAATAGAAGCATGTAGAAGCAGAATTATGTTTCACATTTTTAAATAGTAAGAAATAAAAATGTACTTACATTTTAAGTGATTGGTTAGTGACAATTAGGCTTTATGTTAAATGTAGTCTAATATTGGCCACGTATAACTGAAAAAGTGATATCACCTTTAAGATGTGAGAGTCAACTGGGGAATTAACACCTTCATGCTGGGGTTGATAACGGTCTGACAAAGCAAGCACGGTCTTATAGAAGCAGGTGAGTTCCTGTCAAAGCAACTTGCTACAAAGGCCTGATTGGCCAATTTGTGCTCTTCTGCTTTTTTTCTACCCAGTTTGGTTTTCTCTTATAGGTTACCTGGCAGCTGTCCCATCTGCATCCCAGTCTTGTACTTAACTCAGCAGGGACATCTGGTAGACCATCATTTGTTCACCTGTGCTGTGACTCAGAAATTGCATATACCATTGCTGTTCCTCAACCCCATCTACCAAATCATGACATCTGGGAAACTGGGAGAGTACATGAATACAGAGTACCCTTGCTCAACCCACAAAATGGTGTAAGGTATCCATTTGGGAGGGCCACCTCCATCTATCTGGAAGCAAAAGTAGGATGTCTGAAGCAATCTCTACTTTGTCTATAGTTTTAAAACTTTATGTTGATTTGATTCTCAGCTCACAGTGAAAAAATGATAGAAAAGACACCGATGAACTTGCTTCCTCTGTCAAGCTTAGAAAACAAAAATAAGGACTTGTTTCTGAGACTTCCTCTAGCTCTGACCCTTTTGATAACTAATGGCCAGGACCCAGCTCCTTCCATCTTCTCCCCTCATGTCTTGCCACCCTATCTCTCTACAATGTCCGTGCCTGTCAGGCCGAGTAGCACACTTTGACAGATTAAAAGGCTAAGGTCAAACCAGCAACCCTCCAAAGGGATAGCACTAATTACCACCACATATTTGGGGTTTTTGTTTGTTTGTTTGTTTGTTTTTGTTTTTTATACTTGGCTCTTGAAAAAAACTTTAAGAAGGAATAGAATTAATCTTTCTCTCCTTAGGGCTGTTTCATATTCCATTAGAAAGCAATTTTCTCTTCCTACACTCGGTGTTGTAGGCAAGCAGTAGTCCAAGGAGCCAGGCACGTTCATCTCTACTTCTGATGAATCTCTTCCTATAGTGACAGGTAATGGCCTGCTAGTCTTGCCATGATGCTCCAAAGCAGTCCAGAAAGGGGGTGGATGGAGGGAGAGCTGAATTGCTTTTGCACATAAATCTCACGCTGGGAATTATTATCAGGATGGAGAATGTAATATAGAACTCCATGGTAGCACATGTTGGATTAGAACGCAGACTGGCATAGTCAATCCTTGCTCTCAACTTGGTGGTGCAGCATGTGTGACTGTAATGCATCGTTTCTCTGTCTAGTAATAGTGTTCAATAGGCCGAATGGATATTAGCAAGTTGTTTGTTACCAGTACTCAGTAGCTTGTTATAACCCATGTTTGCCTTACTTCAGAGGACTTGGACAATTTGAAGTACATGGCTAGTGTTATTCGATGTCTCAAAAATAAATCTTCCAAGGTGTGTGCAAAGTTACATTTCCATATCTCATCTCTTACTCTTCAGGGTCCATGTACAATGCTCCTTAGAAACATTGGCAATCCGGACCCACTCCTCAGAGCAAAGCTGCAAACACCGGACAGGGTCAGAAGTAGAGACATGTGTCTCTAATCACTGTGAGTTTTCAGGATAGTAACTGAGTGGTTCACAATCCTGCCCTCAGATGACTGCATGGCTTGGTGGCAAGGAACGGGGTGCTGCTATCAAGTGGCTCCTGGGGAAGAAGACAGAAATGGGAATTGGGGACAGGTTCGTGAAGGAGTTGGGGAAGAGAAAAAAACTGGGTGTGTAGGTGGGAAACAAGGCAGAAAGAGGAGAGAAAGGAAGAAAAGCTAATTACTCACATACTTTGGAAGACAAGAACAGGACAGCAGCCAAGTAAGAGGCATCTAATAGCTCAAAAAGTCTCCAGTGAAGTTGCTCACTACAGGTGAAAGGCCAAATTACCAGATCAAGTGGCTACATTATCAAAAATTATTCTATTGATTCCAGCAAGGTGCACCTTCCCCACGATGATTAAGACCATCTCAGCCCTCCTTTCCCGCTGATTTGGAGCAGGCAGCAGGGCTGCCACATCTCAAGTTGTTCAGGTAAGCACGGCTCTGCCTGCTGCGACAGCCTATCAGACCGGTCGGCAGGACGACAGGGTTCTGAGTTCTGAGGACCAGTGTCTGTATCACATTAAGAAACTGCATGGTGGGCTATCGTTTTGTATCCAAAATTACCTGAGTTCTGAATACTTCCAGCGAGGGGTCCTTAGGAAGGACTGTGGCCTTACAAGCAAATTCCTATTAATCACATGTATCCGGCAGAATGACAAAGCCTTGGACTTCACACCTATAGCCCCAGGTGGGAACATGTGAGTTTAAATTGAAGGAAGGGAGAGCCGGTGCTATAGCCAGTTCAGAGGCTGCAGCTGCAGAAAACAATACGCCAAGGAGCTAAAGGATTAGGAAAAAATGGATGCTTCGTATTTATTTTAGACTATCAAAGGTTCCCTGTTTCTAAGGGAGAGAGAAGCAGACAAATGACACAGACAGAGAAATGATTGAACAAGGGCCCACAGAATAAAAGCCTGAAGATTCTTAATACTGAATGGGCCTCCTAAGACAATAAAGACTTTCCCTATAAACCTAAAGGCGACACCATTTTTAGTTTTTTCAACTAGGCGGCACCCCTGGAGTGATGTCTTGGGTATCAGAGCCCAGAGGACATCTCCCCCTCCCAGTGGCTACACGGCGTGTAACAAATTCCGCATATACTTGCTCAGAGCAGCAAAGCTTGCATGCCTGTTTCCTGGCTCTCATCCTTGGATTCACAGTTGGTTAATGTAAAACCAGGCCGACACAGAGTGTCTTGCAGTTTACGTTTGAAACGGAGCCAAGAGAAAGCACATCTCTGGTGTTGCTGAACTTCCACCCCCATGAGCCTGGAGAGAGCTATTGTGTCCCGGAATAAAAGCACCCAGACAGGATGGTGTGGTTGAACTTTAAGCCAATTATCCCTGCCTTTGCCCCCCGCATCAGCCTCCTACTTCCTGGGACTCCTCGAGTTGATGCTGAACATATTCAAATCTCCCCCTAGAAGGTTTAGTCTAGGTTGCTTCTTCAGAACTGTTTGAACATTAAATATGCAAATAGTCGTCATTACACTTCCAACAATTACACGTGTTTGCGAGCACCGTGTCAAGTGCTGGCAGCAGAGCAATCATTTGTAAAGACAAATATTCCATTCCGAGAGATGTCACGCTGCTCAGAAGATCCTTTTTTGTATTAGTAGCCACACTGCTGCTCCGTAAAGTGTGCAAATGAACGTGACAGCGCTGCCAATAGCTGCCAGGCCCTTCCCCTCAGCAGAGCAGGTGCCAATCACCGGACCCCAGCAGCTGAGGAGGCCTGGCCTCACAGCCCGCCCCGCAGACTGAGCATGTGGCCCACTAGCAAGACTCCCAGGGCCACTTCTCTGCTTCCATCTCTCCTCTCCCGGGGGAAGGAGGGACACAGCCCTTCAGACTACTTTAATTCCTGATTTCTGAGTGTATTATCATGTGTTTGTAACAGATGAATTATCGTGTGTGTGGCTCAGAGGTGATGCAGAGAACTGCTTTGAAACATCAGGCCGCAGGACAGCAGGAGACTGGCTTTTCCTGTGCAGTTTTTATCTTTTCCTTTCCTTCCTTCCTTCCTTCCTTCCTTCCTTCCTTCCTTCCTTCCTTCCTTCCTTGTCCCCTCACTCTCTGCCTCACCCCTCTCAGTTTCCTCACATAGTTATGGATAATTGTCACTTTATTTACTTTTATCGCATCCAAAGTGTGGCTTAGCAGGGCCTGGACTTGAGTCCCACTAATCTTGCCTTCTCCGAAGTAGGAAAATCCCAAGTCTTGCAGGGTCCAATTGATAACCCGTGTGCTTCTTTTCCATGAAAGACGGATGACTCTGGCAAGCTTGGGAGACTGCAGATAATGGGATTGACTTGGTACTTAAATCTCAGTGAACCAGGACAGCATAAGTAATTAGTGAGTTGGATCCATCCCGGGGTGCTAATGATGGCTAAGTCTGCCCCCACGCCATTCTGCAAACGGCAAGAGACACATCCATCTCAGGCAGATAAAAACCGAGGGGACGCTGATCACAGACAGCATTTATTCCTTCTTTAGTGCACAATTTATCCTAGAAAGGAGCAAAAAAAAAAAAAAAAATCTAATTTTCCTCAAGTGATGCCCAGAAGACCGAGTGACCACACTCCCACCAGAGTTCATTTTGATCAGAGTGCTGCTGCTGTTTTTAATTAAGAAAGGCTAATTAAGAGAAGATCTGCATTTATCTTCTTATCTGTTGTCAGCACAGACTAGCAGACGTTACTTATATTTGTTTACAATCTGGTAACCGGCTTTCTATTACTGAAGCAGTGAAGGCCCCTGTTTATATTAAAGTCCTGAATCACTACTGTTTGGGTTGTGTTGTTAAGAGCTGACTGATGGATAGCTATTGGGGTATTCGAACTGAGTTTACACACATACATATGAGTGTGCAAAGCACTAGCTACTCCATGCACCCTTAGGTTTTGCCTCAATTAAACCAAAGCAAGATTCTCGTTTGCTGACTGCCTTCCCGACCATTTTTCTCTCTACCCAGAGTAATGGCACTTTATCAGGATAATTTAGATAAATGTCCTTCCATGGGATTCATGTCTAGCAAATGGAGTCGTGCATGACAAATGACGTCCTGTTTTGATGCCACGTTTGTTCTGTCAGTGGGGGGAGGAGTCTCTCAAGGTAGCCCACTTCCTTTTCTGTTCTCTTCAGTGTTTGTTTTTCTCTTCCGTTTGGTTTGCCCAGACATTTGAAAGGAAACATCCAGGAATCGCATATTCTTTTGGGCAAGACCAGGGAGTCTAAAAGTGAAAGTGGAAACATTTTTGAGTCCCAACTTCAAAGTTACTAAGGATGAAATGGGAGGTATAGTGGTTAGAAGGTTACACAGGTTTGTCAGAAATACAGGTGGCAGACTGAGGGTCTCCTCCGCCTGGTGTGGGAAGGAGGAATTGAAGGGGAACCTAACCTCTGTTCCCTTGTTCATCTGTGCCCACAAGTCCCATAGCAATCGCCTCCTCTGCATGGCAAGCAAGAGCAAGTTGGGCCCCAATAATTGCTTAGTCTAAGGCTCCGTGTAACGTGTTTCCCTTCCTACCTCACCCACCAAGAGAATCTTTTTATTCTTTCACTGTGAATTTTCTTAAGCCAAGTCTTAAGATTTAGTATGTGCTGAGGCAAGCCCTCGACCTTTCTACACAAACTGTAACTGATTATGAAAAGTTTAAACTTCCATGGGATCAAAGAGCTGGGGTCTCGCTGAGAAAGGGGTGGGGGCTGGCAGAGACTGTACTTTCTGGTTCTTACTAAGTCCTGATTCGAAGTTTTTCATCGATATGAATTTCTCTAATATTCAGCTTGAGTAAAACTACACTTTTATGTTTAGATTATTCCTGGTTCAAAGATGGCCATTTCCCTTGAGAAAAGTTTATGCTGATTGCACGAGTTTCTTCAGACATAATCCCATGTACACAAGTGATTGTGTGTGATATTTATATGAATATTGATTGAAACTATTTATTAACCAATATATAGTGTTATTCTAAAGATATTTTGATTTTTGAAATCATTTGTACTTCTACAAAGGAATAATACAGACTGAATTTAAAAAAACAAAAAACCAAAAAACTTTCCCAATAGCATCCCTATGTACATGTACTGATTGTACTAAAAACAGATTTAAAGTATACATTGTGTGATTACTTTAGGGAAGACTAATGATATGTTAAAATGCTATTTTTAATTTTTTTAAAAAAATCCTATCATGTGAAAAGATAAACTGAGAAAATTCCATTTATCTCTTGGGAAAAGGTGGCACTACCCTCAGGTATTTTAAAGGGTAACTTACATGTCCAAATTCAGCTAAGAAAAATATTTTCATAAATAAATAAATAAATAAATAAATAAATAAATAAATAAATAAAGTTATGCTATATTGAAAGCAAATCTCTTTGGACCTGGGTCCCTTAACAAATGGGGCGTGTTCTTGGGAATGGGCCTTTGTCTTTGTGTGAGCATCATGCAGTTACACACTACAATTAATCTGTGAGATAACCTTAGTGGGATCTCTGTGGTACGAGCTCGCCTCTCATTCAAGGAAATGTTGTCCTGTGGCACGTGGATGAAATATGATTATGAAGTGTGTGTTGGCAGGTGATTGCCAGGCTGTGCAACCTGACGTCTTCACTCATTACTGTGTGCTCCTGGGCAAGTCCTGTGACTTTTTCTCACTGAATTTCTAGTGTAAAACTTTAAACTAGATGTAATAGTAACACAAAACCCCTTGGTCTTTTTAGCACTTACTGCTTACAGGCAGGGAAAACAAGCCAAGTAGTGTAGAGAAAGCCACATCTTACGAAGGTACGTTTATTTTTTTTTTCCTACGCCTGAAGGATTGTATATTTCTATAACTTTAGTGTTTCCTGGAATATCCCATTTGCTGAATAGAAGAGGCATGCAGACAGTAGTCCTGCAGCATTAATGCTGCTGTTTTGAGTCAGACCAGTGCAGACCAGCAGATTCCCAAAGGTCTACCAGAGGCTGGCGAACTCTGTGCTTTCTACAGTTCTATTGGGGTGTTTCAGCCAGATCAGACACTGTCAGTGCAAGCCTAGAGCACATGGCTGAACCTGAAAAATGCAACTTCCTCTTTCCATGGGGTTCTCTGCACTTGAATAATCCAGTCCTTAGTGCAGATGCAGATTGAAAAAGGAATTCAAGTTTCCTTAACATTAACTTCTAGCAGCCAAAAATCAGTGTTGGGCTGGAACTTGTGTCTTACACATAAACTCCCGTGTTCCCACTGGCAATGAGTGGCCCCTAAACATGTTAACTGCTTGTCCTAACTAATTAATTTATATGGCCATTAAATTGTAAACATTTTGATATTCAAGTATAAGATACCTTCCTGATTTTTTAAAAAATATCTTTTGGCACCTTAGATGATTCGGGCCTTCCTGACACCCTGATTAACTTTTGGTATAATGATTGCTTACTGCAAAACTTTATTTTATTTATTTATTTATTTATTTATTTATTTATTTATTTGACTTTGCTGTATCTCACAGAGGGGGCGTTGGGCTTCCATGACTGTAGCGAGGCAGTGATAGCATTGTTCTTGGAACTTTCCCAGCCGTGAGTGGGGAGTTGCTTTCCTCCATGAGAAAACCAAGTCTTTAAATGGGATCCGGGCAGGTGGAATAGCCCCTCTGTAGAGTAGGGTTACATGGGCGACTTAGATGAAATCTGCGAGGTATTCTTCCTCTGAAAGAAGCGGAGAGAATGGGGGAGCGAGAAAATGTGGATGAATGATTAAATGAACTTCAAGGGCATTTTCATCTGGGAGACAAGTGTGAAAGGAAGAATAATAAATGGCTCCCTGCCTTCCCAGAAAACGATTGGTACCCATTGTCTGTTCTGGAAGGCATCGGGTAGCTCATGCCATCCACCAATGGGCATAGAAAAGTTTACATAAAAGAAAAGGGGTCAACTAAGTAGAGAAGGGAGGCTTAGCCAAAACAAACTGAAATGCTTCATTTCACTAAGGTTTGATTAATGGGATATTAGACACCTAAGACCGTTGAGACAAGAGCTAACTAGCCTTTAGCAAACTGTGCCGTGAATCACACTTCACACATTGAGATGTGATGTAATGAGATTCTCAGAAAGTACCTCAGTTAGAAACAGCCCCTCACATTCGAACACGCACTTTCCAGCTCTTGCCAGTGGCTGGCACATTGTCACTAATAAAGCTGAAAAGAAAACTCGGTGCTTGAAAACTGTTCCTTCTCGCTCCTCTCTTCTCTTCTCTTCTCTTCTCTTCTCTTCTCTTCTCTTCTCTTCTCTTCTCTTCTCTTCTCTTCTCTTCTCTTCTCTTCTCTTCTCTTCTCTTCTCTCTCTCTCTCTCTCTCTCTCTCTCTCTTTTGCTAGGAACCACCAGCTGGTGTGAGAATAAAGGACAATATGCATATTGGCAGTAGACAGTTCATAACCAGGATATACTGATTCTCTCAGCCTTAACAATCTAAAGTTTTGACATAGAAATTATTCACATAAAACCACTTATGGTTCTCATTGAGGACCATTTGATGTGGTTATGTGATGACTTTTAAAAGAAAACTCTGTATGTCCCTCCTCCTAAAAGATTAGCATGAATGTGAGGTTATCAGGGTTCATAATTGATCAATCTCCAACACTGTAAAATTTTTGTTAAGGATTTTTCCAGACATCCCTGGGCCATCTTAGCCAAGAGAGTAGTGAGTAAACCTACATCTCCACCTAGTGGTGCCTGAGAACATTTAATTACTTCTACAGTGAAAAAGATTTAGTCTTTCTTGGCAGCCAGCATGAAAGCCCTGGGTTGCTGTGCTGTGGGAGCACAATATTTAAAGATAACATTTTAATCCTAGAATATTCTTATTCTAGTTGCACCACCTCCATTTTTTCACTCCTCCGCCCTAAAAGCTGACATTATTAGATTGCAAAGTAGCCCCAAAAATTCCTCCCACTCCATTTTTCTATCTTGCACTGTGCTCAAAGACTTTGACCAGAAACTCTTTTGAGTAGCTCAGGATCATCTTTGGGGATTCAACCACCCTCCTCTGCATATAATTTTTGCCAGCTCCGTACTTGGCATAAGATTCAATTGCTAGAGAGGCCAAATGAATTTCACTATAATGAACTAAGCTAGACATTTTTGGTCAACCAGAAAAAATACTCATGATGTGCGCCCCTCACCTTCCAGGTTAATGAAGGCACCCACTTCACTTCATGTTTGCCCTAATCCCATGTCATGCCAGAGAAAAGACACCAAAGCTCCTTGTCACCTAGCAGAAAGGCGTAGCTCCTAGCATGCCACTTCCCCATTAGAACTCGATGCTGTATCAAAGCCCATGCTAATAAATCTCATATTTATATGATCTTAACAATAAATAAATGATTAAGACTATTTTGCTTCTTTAATACTGAAAAGACATTTGGATCTGGTCACAGATAAAAGGAAATTGTTTGGTTTTGCTTTTCATTTGATTTGCTCCTTGGACATGCTATTTCAGCCGGTTCTCCTTGGATGTTTCCCATCGGCAGCTTCATCCCTAGTACCACCTATGCTATGTGAAGGTGTAAGAACCAGGAATCAGCTGTAATATGTCTCGGAAAAAATTAAAGGGAACTAAGAGAGTTGCTGCTTGCTAATCCCTGTAATTAAGCGCTACTTGTAGGAGGGCATGTTACTCTCTGATTGAAGCTGTTACCACTGTATTGGACCCAAAAATGTTGAATAATCCTACCCTACCATGATTAATTTTAGTACCTATTAATTAACACCCATTAACTTATAAAGAAGGCAAAAAGAAATAAATGTATTAATTGTCAGTTTGCTTTCCCTCTAGCCTATCTTTTCTCAGGCCTAGTATTCTGCCATGAGATCCCTTAAATTGCTGCAAAATCCCATATGTAAAGACGTGAACAGAAAGAGTCCAATGGAGAGAGATTTGCGGCATTTTTAAATTGTTTTCTGTATTTATAGCACAAGGGACAGAATTCATTAAGTCAGACATTTAAATTCATCAACCATAGTCATCTGTATTGGCACTATCAGAGACCAGTCACACAGTGTCCTTTTCCTTTTAGTTCTCCAATTGCTTCCAAAATACTGCCGTGATCAAGGACAGAAGAAATCCAACTTGTTTTGACTATTAATAGATTCTCAATATTATGCCTTTGAAGTTAAAAAGAACCATGATTTGTCATCTTTGCTAAATTCATATGCCATTTCAGGGACACAGTCAACCCAAGCTAAATATCTTCAACTTTTCCCAAATTTTAGGGTGAGGGAAAAGTGAACTGAACACAAGCTAATCAAATCCAAGGGCTCCTCGACACTAAGTTCCACAACACCATGTTCCCCAGAACCTCATTACAGAGTAAAGTACAGAAATATAGAGCAATTATAAAACAAAACCAAACAACCAAACAACCCCCCCCCAAAAAAAATCCAACACTAAAACAACCAAATAACAAAAAATTCACAATAAGGAAGAGTGATTTAGGCATTTTTTTTAAAGTATTTTTGCTTCTGTTTCTCTTGTGTCTGATAAAGGGCTTCTGTGAGTTCTCCCACGGGTGCACTGCAAAACAGATTCTGTCAAACTGCGACCTCTCCTGAACTATGGTGAAGGCCTCCTTATGATTGGTAGAGGTAGTCTCTTTGAAGTTAAAAAGAACCATGATTTGCCATCTTGGCCAAATTCATATGCCATTGCATGGAGACAGTTAACCCAAGCTCGTTCCTACATGGAGATGGAGAGATGAGACTGCTTTTATTAATCTATCATTAAATAGAACATACATGAGCACTTACACACACACACACACACACACACACACACATTCACACACACTCCAAAACACCACATGGGGTTGAGGGGCAGCTTATATTCTTTTAATCCAGTGGTTCTCACCCTTCCTAGTGCTGCAACCCTTCAGTACAGTTCCTCATGTTGTTGCTACTTCATAACTGTAATTTTGCTACTGTTATGAATCATGATGTAAATATCTGATATGCAGGATATCTGATATTTGATGCCTGTGAAAGGGCTGTTTGACCTTAGAGGGGGTCACACCCCATAGGTGGGGGGAACCACCGCTTGATTCCATCAGCTTAATTGTAAATGACTCCGTAAGTTAATTCAGTTATGAATCTGTGTTCTGAAACTGTTAAGTGCATAAGTGCTGGTTGCAAATGTCAGTCCATATGTAAACGTAGCAGCATAGGCTGACTTCTAGAATCTCCGCATCACCACCTACCATGCCTGATGACTACTCAGTGCGGGTGTGGAAAAGTTCTGCAGTCAATCCAGAACATTTTTCAAGGCTGCTGTTAGGAAGGTAAGGATATGCGGCTTGCTGATAATGCCTACGTCTCCAGAGCTAGTTATTTCGATGGTGCAGCCTCTCTGATCCAGCGAACTGTAGTAGCCCCTGGGATAACCATTACACTAGCTCCCCATTGTCACAAGGCGTCACTATTAAGCACAGACCCCTTGGTGCCTGGCAAGCACACTCTCATGATTATGGTGGCGTCCAGTGGTCATCTGGGTGGGTGCTGTCAGGGTAGAAAGCTCATGTTGGTAACCATGGACTTGCTCAGTTCTCCATACGGAACTAATGGTGGAGAAGCAGATGAGAATTCCTTCCTTAGCCATGCACTGGGGAGAGGCTGTCCCCACTGCCACCCCTCGTCAAGAGGCTGCTGGTTCCTTCTGTCAGGGAGAACCTTCCACTCCATAACTTAGGGAGCTAAGAAACGCTTCCCTTCCTATTCACAGCTCCACTGCTGATGGAACGGAGCACTCCAAGAGGGTTCCGCAAGTCTAAATGCTCTGCCCTCTCCTCGGGAGGAGCCCAGGCTGCTTCTTTCATGCTAAATGAGAACTTCCTCAAAGACACAGGAACAAAATCTGCTTCAAGTCTGGTCATGATTTCTAAATGTGCATTCTCCACACTACATGTGGCAACTGTTATAAACTACAGGAGTCCTTGATAGACATTACATTTGAGTCTGCTAGCAGACTCTGATTTGTCATTCTCTGGTCCCTAAGTCTGATGAATTAACTGTGATATAAATGAAATCCAATCTACAACCCTCATTCTGTTACATTGCCCAAAACTTGGCCATCACCACAATATTCTACCTGGAGAGTCCTGGTGCAGAAATGAACTGTTAGGCCTTTGAGGCCCTGGTCTTGAAAACAAAGATGCCCAACCTGGGAGCAAGGCCTGAATTGATGGTGGAATCTACTTTTCATGGTTTGTATATGCTTGGCCAAGGAATGGCACAATTTGGAGGTGTAGCCTTGTTGGAGTAGGTGTGTCACTGTGGGTATGGGCTTTAATACTCTAGTCCTAGATGCCTACAAGCTAGTATTCTGCTAGCAGCCTTCAGATGAAGATGTAGAACTCTCAGATCCTCCTGCACCATGCCTGCCTGGATGCTGCCATGTTCCTGCCTTGATGATAATGGACTGAACCTCTGAACCTGTAAGCCAGCCCCAATTACATGTTGTCCTTATAAGAGTTGCCCTGGTCATGGTGTCTGTTCACATCAGTAAAACCCTCACTAAGACATCATTGATACTTCTTTCTATTATATTTTAGAATGTTTTTCCTGTTTATTAAAGAGAGTTTATAACCGCAAGAAAGCTATTTGAACTGGAAACAAATTAAAAAGGCTGCTGATATCATTTTAAAAATTCATTTTTTGAATTTAAAAAGATCTATCCAGACGTGCAACAGTGTTTCCACATGACAGAAGAAACCCAGACTGGAGCTACAAAGAAAGGGAGCAAATGGAGATTTTTGTAGACAAGAGAGGAAAAGTAAATGTATGTCTCCTATTAATAAAACAGCAAACAGGTCTGGAGCGGTGGCTTAGTGGTTAAGAGCACTGGCTGCTCTTCCAGAGGAGCAGGCTTCAATTCCCAGCACCCATATGATAGCTCACAACTATCCATAACTCCAGTTCTAGAGGCTCTGACACCAAAGCACATGGAAGAAAATTAATTACATAAAAAACAGAAAGAACAGCAAGTGTGTGTGTGTGTGTGTGTGTGTGTGTTGAAGGGTAGACCTGGGTTTTTGTGCTACTCAATGGTAATGAAGGTCGTTTGACAAAAGGACAATGTTGTAGAGTCAAGTTCTTTGCTTCCACTTCCATTGGGCGCATTCTAGGGATCAAGGTTAGGCGGCTGGGTTTGCTTAGCAAGCACCATTACCCATCCATTCACATTGTTGGACTGAGAAAATTCACTTCTACTACATAGTCTTTCTGTGCTACAGCAAAGACACTGTACCCAAAAGTGTTTAAAAACTACCCACTCCACCAAATCAGGGATTGACTCCTAAAATCCCAGATTGATTTGAGGATGCTGAAGATGGGAGAACCTGTTGTTATTTTTTTTCTCCCAGAAGTCAAGTGTCTTTCTGTAAAGATGGGCTTTTCCACTTGCTACACACAAGGCTTCAGTAGCTCTGTGGAGTGGTTTAGAGGCATTAATACAGTTGTCACTTCCTATACACTTTCTAAGTAGCCCTTCAAGCCCCTGTAGAATATAACACTGTAATGTGTGTGGATTTCCTGGAGAGGTAGAAAAGGAGAAAAGCCCAAATTTGGCAAGCTGTATGTGAGGTGAACTGCGCTGACAAACATTGGCTTGTGCTTCAGCCACTTCTAAATTCCTCCCAAAGTCACTAGGGTGTTTTCTCCAAGGTGCCAGGAGTAGTTCCTAAGTAGTCCTCCAGTGATCCCTTCAGAATCCCAGCTCTTAAGGGATGACAATATTATCATCCTTCCAAGGCTTTTATGTTTATCAACCTTGGAAAATACTATCACTAGTCCTGAATTGAAGATCAGCATCTACAAACATGACATGGAAAGAATCCAACACACACAGGCACATTGGGCTGAAAACCACTCTCCTGACCTGGGTTATCCCAGAATGATTAGCAAACTACGTTGAGAGAAATCAGAGACAACACTACTGTATAGCCAACCTCCGTCATCAAAGACGTTCTAGGGATGTCTAATATATGTTTTAGTGGAGAGCATTTTTTTGCCCGGCTTGATTCCTCCCATTATCACTGCAATGTGTATATTGGAGGAAGACCCACAGAGTATGTATTGTAGGAATTGTCCTTAAGGAAAATAAGATGCAAATAGCTGTGGCTCATGTTAGCTTTGAAAGGATTCACTTCACTATAACTTTCCTCATATGGCCCTTCCTCCTCTCCTCCCTCCCCTGCCTCTCTGTGTCTGCGTCAGTATGTTCATATACAAACCATGAGCACTTGATGACTTGATTTGTGTAGACTCCTAATAAACTGAACAGTCAATTTAAATAAAGCACTGACCAAAGAGAGATTCAAGTAAAAGAAATTCTCAAACTCCAAGAATTATTCCATTGCTGTTCCGTCAGAGTTATTTTGAGAAGTCTGAAGTTACATGGATCAATAGTAGTGGAATTAACAAAACCTAATTGCTTGACATAATGTACAGCTCATGCTGAAACTTTTTCATGCCAATCACTCAACACCAATGTAAAGAATAATTTTAAATACTCAGGAATTCTAATGTAGCAGCAGGTCCCCGTGGGAACAGGATATACAGAATGCTCTGACCACACCCAACATGTCTGGAAGAGGGTTCACATAGCACCATTTACCCCTGCCCCATTCTAAGATGAAAGTTGTAATAAAATCCTGTCTTTGAAGTTGCCTTTTCAATATTTCCTGCATTTTTATATGTTATTTCCAAATTCCTCAATTGCCCCATGCGTGTTTCTGAGATCCTCAGTAATTCAGCAGGGCTGGGCTCTGAGTCCCATCACAAGCATCTTCTTGCATATATATTTCTCTCTTTGACCCCAAAAGTTTGCAGATCAAAGGGGAGGAAGGAAATGAGCTGCTCTGTCCCACGTTCTCTGTCATGTTCCTGTCTTCACCTTAAGACCACAGTGACAAGAGAGAACTTGGGATTTGCAGAGAGCATCAGGGTGACTAAAGACATCTATTGGAAAGACAAAATGTGAACCAAACACTAGCAGCTGTGACCAGAGTGCATTGCAGATCTCTCTCTCTCTCTCTCTCTCTCTCTCTCTCTCTCTCTCTCTCTCTCTCTCTCTCTCTCTCTCTCTCTCTCTTGTCCACCACTACAAGAAGAATTCACTGAAAAAACAAGAAACATCAAAGCATCAATAGGTCCTATCTCAGGCTTCCTGAGTGGAAGACAGCAGCTAAGAAGGACTGTGCTGTGTCTGTGACGGATTTAAGAGCCTGGGTTGTCTGATGTACACATTTAGACATCCTCCTCTTCCTCCTCTTCTCTCATTCTCTGCCTTTGATTCTCTCCACTTTCCCTCTCGTCTTCTGTCATTTCTTCCTCATCTTTTATTGTCTTCTTTTCCTGGTCAACTTTGGGTTCAGTTGAAGCTGGGTAAAGCATTGGCTTTCACTTTAGAAGGAGTGGGGACACAATGTAACATGTTCGCCCTTCCACCTTCTAAACAAAACAAAGCCTGCTGGAACAAATAAAGCTGGAAGGAGCTCCTAAAATGAAGTGTTCTTTCTAGAGTGTTCTTAAAAGCAGCCAGCCTCCTCGTTAGTAGTTAGTCATAGGCGTGCCTGTGCTGACCAGGTCACGCTATACTCTAGACCTGATATCACTGAGGAATTTGGTACCAAGTGCACTCACTCTGTAGGAAGCACCATGGACATATTCCTTCCACCAACACTGCAATGCAGCCTCAGCCCAAAATGGAGAGACTGGGATCAACAAAACCAAGTCACTTACAAATTCAGAATTACAACTGCAGTCCTCATTAGATAGATATGACCTTAGTACTTCTAGAGTCAAAACACTAGCACATATGTTCACATAGCCTGTGAGTAGGGCTGTGCATGGATTGTTTTCTATACCTGTGAATGTTCCAGCTGGCTTCAACTTGCTGTGTCAAGTGTTTTACCCCATAGAGGCACATTCCAAGCAGACACATAAAAATGGTTAGAAGTAAACTATCCTGGGAAGGGTGGAATTGCTTTGGTACCTATGCTGTGTAGCCTGGGACATGGGACCTGGTCAACATTGATGTGCTTTGTAGTGAGTCCCCAGATCTCAGTCTCCTGGTCTCCTACTCTCTGCATGTCCCAGGCTCTTTTTCTTACTGATCCTTCATTCTTCCCTTGCACACAATTCTCCTTCCCTAATTATGGCTCAGTTACAATAAGAATCTGTGCTGAGTGTTAAGGCTGTGACTCATTAGCACTGGAAGACTGTGGGAATATGCCCTCTCATCAGCAACTGGAATGCAGATTGTCTTGCTGTTGGGTTGTCCACAATCATCATGAAACAAATGTAATATTCGTTTCTAAGGATTTCCCTAAGAAATGTCTCCTAATGGGAAAATTTGAACAGAAATATGTATCGCATGCCAAACAGCTAACCTCACACTCATAAATATTTATATTTTAGTGGAGTTGAAACATCATTTGTAAGATGGATGTGCTTCTTTGGAGTTCCAACAAGAAAATGCCCTGAGAGCTGAACCCATCTCTGTAGCTGATAGGTACAAAATCCTTTGTCCTGTTCTGGGTGAGGCAAGGAGACACACAAAGCAATATCACTGCATGTTCCAGAATCAGGTCAAGTTAAGGATTCCAAAATTATCTTCTTTCCACCACGTAAAAGAAGAAACATTAGAGGACATGCTACCGTTCTCTCTGACACAATGCAGAGAGAAATCTGAACCACACTAGCAGCCCCAGCATCTCCAGGAACATATGTGGTAGCAATCCAGTTCTGGGCTTCAGCATAGGCTGGATGCTGAAACATCCAGGAACAGGTATAGGGGAGGCAGATCATAGAGGAAGGAGCACCATAAAATATCAAAGATCTCTGGGTGAGTCTTATGCACAGGGGACTTTTGAAAACCAGGGCTTAATGATCCTGGGCTTACAAACAGGAGCTGGAATCCTAAAGTCAGCACGACTTCCATGGCCTTGTGATGACCTCTTCAAGCTTTATGCTCCTCATCTATGAAGTATCAACAGCAATATGTTTTCTCCAGAGAGTTCCTGTGAGGATTGACTGGGGAAAAAACAAATCTGTGTTAATTGTTTCTTAGAATTTCTGGGACAAAATAAGGAAACAATACATGTTTTCTAGTATAACTAAATTAATGAAATAACTACATGTAAATAAACTGTAAACCTATGAAAGAAATGAGTAACAATTTTAAATAAACCATAAAATTTCAAAGCAAGCTTAAGTGATTAAAATGAACAAAAAGTTCTTTATTGGGTTGGTTTGTGTTGTTGCTATTGTTTTTGCTTTCTGAGGCTAGGTCTTTCATTATACAAGGAGACTTCAAACATCTCTTGATCTTCCTGCCTCTATCTCTAGGCATGCTGGAATTACAGGCATGCACGCCTGGTAAACATTCTCCTTACTAAAGATGTTTGATATGTACATGTTGGGTGACACTGTCAATCTCCTGGTTCCCTCCCTTTGCTCCAGCAGTTAGAGCAGAGAAAATATCTGAGCAAATATTACCCTACTTGGCCCAGTACAGCTATCATCCATGGGCTTCAGCTCTGCTCTATACTATGATCCATGACTATGGAAGGACTGAGAAATGTGTTCATTCCTGTACAACTTAACAGCACAAAAGAACTCAGGATCTTGAGTCTACCTGTTGTGTAGCAATTTGCTCCCAGATAAAACATTCAATTTTGGAAGAAACCTCATCAAAATTCAGGATGGTATAAAGGACAGTGAAACAAACTTCACCTTAAAAGCAAGCTACTCTAAAATTTAGGAAATAAACAAACCAAAAATTTCAGGAAGTCCCTGAAATTGATCAAATTCACTAGACCCTTTCCTTCCAACGCGTATAAGCAGGGAGGACTCCTGAGAGACACTCTCAGACAAGCTGAGCTGCATAGAAGACCTCAGCCCATACAAAATGTCTTAAAGAGGCAGAGAAAAACCTAACTTCCTGGTAGAAACACCCCAACCTGTTGAGCTGCTTGCAGGTTATAGAATAGCTCCAGGCTCCTAGCTTTTGTGAGCTGTCACCCACACTGGGGAGAGCTTTAGTGCTGCAACTCTGATTCCTTTCTGCTCCTGTAAGTTACCCCTCACCCATACTCTTGTATGTAGCCCCAACAAAACTCATTGGTTCAACAAGTTGTACTTCCATTGTATCCTTACCTTGGCATGCTGTCAGTTGGTTCTTTACCTGGGGTGTTGAATATCCCCAATAGGTCTTACTTCCCGTGGGCTGACACTGCCTGAGAGTGTAAGATCCTGACCTTTCCTCTCTTTGGCTGCTTGGTTATAGGGTGAGCAGAGAGCTAAATGCTGTGGGTCTATCCAGTCATAAATTGGAACTGCAAATCCATGAGCCTATAGAACCCTTTCATTTTCAAACTAATTATCACAGATACCTTTTCATAGTGATGAAGAGCTGACTAGAGTACTGAGCACATCAACTTCCCTGTCCATTCATCAACAAATGCAGTTTATGGGACTCAGAAGATTGTTAAATGAGGAGTCTGGGCCATACATATCTCCTGCTTCCATGGATCTTGTACACTACCTCTACACTTCCTGAAGAAACGAGAGAAAGGTCTGTTCCCTTGAACTTGACCATATATTTCTTGAATGTACATTGTGTATTATTTGGCTTTACAGAGCTGTTTCTGTAAGTATATATGGGGTTTTAAATTAAGAATAGGATAGAAGTCTGTGAAGAAACTCATTTGTACAACTGTCAGGAAAATCCAAGAGAAGTGTGCCTGGAACCAGCACCTGACACTTAAGCTTAACCTCAAATATAGCTACTGCCACTTCTATCTACAGCTCTCATAGTCAGTAGACTTGTCTCTGCAAATATTGATTTTTTTTTTATCACTGTACTGTGACCCTAACATAACAAGAGAAATAAAAATACTGTGGAGAAAGACAAACTATTGTAGAAATGCATATAGGAAAAATATTCCATGGTGACCAGTTATAATTATGCTAACCGAACAAACTTGAAGAAATGATTGCCTTTGGAATCCAACAGCTGCAGTTTGATCTTTTGCGTCACCATTAATTAGTGGTTTACAGATTCAACCGTGATTCAGTCTCCTTATCTAAAGAATGTACAAAACCACGTCATTGGCATGTTGTACTTGGATGGTAAAATGGGACCATCTTCATGAAACCAAAATGTATCTGGCATGTTGTGCATTCAATAAGCATTTATTTTATTCTATCATTTCCTCTGTGTGATTTTTTTTTTTTATTTCAGATCTGGGGTTGCAGACTGATTCCTTTACACTTTGTAAGCAAATGCTCTGCATACTGACCTATATGCACAGCTCCTTTGTCAGAGGTTTTTATTTGACACAAAGTCTCACTAGATGCCCAGGATTGCATTGAATTTACTGTATAGCCAAGAAGGCTTTGCACTTAAAATCTTTCTACCTTCCTCCCACAAGAGGCTGAGGCTATGTATCTGTGCCTGCAGGACTGGTACTGACTTTTGCTTATTTTTGTGAAGTTAGCAATGTATATTATTTTGCTGTCTCCTCCCCCTCTCCCTCCCCTCCGCCTCCTCCTTCTCCTTCTTCTTCTCCTCTTCCTCCTCCTTTTCCTCCTACTTCTTTTTCTTCTTTTTCCTCCTCCCCTTCTCTTCTTCCTCTTCCTCTTCCTTTTCCTCCTACTTCTTTTTCTTCTTTCTCCTCCTTCCCTTCTCTTCTTCCTCCTCTCTCCCTCCTTATATTTGGACAAAGTCTGGGCTTCCCTGAAACTCACTATATAGACCTTGACTTCCCATAAATCTGCCTGTTTCTGTGCTGGGCTTAAAGATGTGGACCACCATGCCCAGGTTTATCTACTTTCTGCTATCATAGAATCACAGTGTAGCCTCCTCTTCTCTTTGCAGAGTAACCTTGTTACCTTTTCTTAGTTCCTTTATTTTTCTGACAAACCATCACATAATCTTAACTATATAACCTTAACTACATAGTTACTGCATATCATCTAACTGTGCCTACTCTGTGTCCTGCCCTTTGACTTGAGTTCCCTCCTTCTTGTGTGGAAGGTGGCTACTTTCGTCTTAACAATATGATCCTGTGACTTTGGGTTCACTGGGGAAGCTCAACTATGACTCTTGCGTCATTGTCACTGGATGTGGGTCATGGGTAGACACTGATGCTTCTTTTTGACCAACATCAATTTGTTTCCAAAATAATGAAAATTACTATAAAATTGCTGAAAACACTTACTTAAATAAACAATCACCATTTTCTAAAGTTTCCTCTTGGGATTAAAGAATGTCTTAGAGATATGACAAGTAGTGATCCTTAAACCTCAGGGATACAAGACAGTGGTGGGGGTAGTGTTGTTTTTAATCCATTATTTACACAGGGCATGAGTGGAGGGCAGCTCAGTGGTGAGTGTTCTCAGACAGCAGATAGAACAAAGCAAGTATTTTCTTTGGGGGGATTACCATATGAATGCACACAAGGACACAGGAGACAAGGAACAATAAAACGCAGTGCAGTGCCAGCATTTGGTTAATGTGGCTGAGATGCCTTGTGGAACAGATGGTTCTGAAAGAGGATTGTGATAAAAGAAGGTGAGCAGCTTTGCTGTACATTAATCAGAAAGTGCTATGAAATCTCAGGAAAGGAAACAGAGTAACCAGGAGGAAAAGAAAACTTTCCCCTCTGTCTATTCCCTCTCACCTCCCTGGCTTCTACATTTCCTAATTAGAGAGGGCAAATGGGCAGTAAGTGTGGAGCTTACATATGACTGGAAAGGGGACAAACAATGGTCAAGGTAGGTGAAGATGGCTGTCAGGATGCACAATAGCATTGAGCCAACAACCTAGGGTGGGTTTTGATTCCACTCAGAGACTTCCATTAAATCTGTGTGTAAGCCTGGTTTTTAAAACTACAGTTACAGGTCCATTAAACCCTTGGAACAGATGTATTTTTGAATCTAGAGTAACTCAGAATCTGCACAAGTAAAATGATATGTATACTACATATTATATACCTCCCTGATGAGGTCTGGAGTAATAAAACACAGACATAATTCTGTATCAAAATGTTCCATGCACGCAGAATAAAAACTGTAAGTAACCATGTGTCTGCTCAGTCCAGATTTTCCTGCCAGATGAATTTGCATTAAATTTTCAGGGATTGAGAAATCGGCCATCTTCCTGTGAGGTAGGCTGATCCCAGTGAGAGCTATACAACACATAGGGGTAGAAGTATGCAACAGATAATGGAAGTCAGCAGGCATAGGGTGTAGGCTAAATCCCTGCCCTTTGTTTCAGGGCTCTATTTGCTCCTTCACCAGGTCATGTTTGTCCTGCCTCTGCTTTCCCCTTTGATCTATTGCAGTTGTTCTCCAGCAGTCACCACAACATGAGGAACTGTATTACAAGGCCACAGAATCAGGAAGGTTGAGAACTGCTGCCCCTGGATCCCTCTATCTTAAGTGTTTGCCCCAGTACAAATCACCCCACTTGTGCAATCTCTGAGATCCTACAAAGTCTTCTTCTCACTGTTAAGGTACAGAATGGAGTCTCCCAAGTCCTTGGGAAACCCAGTTTCTTCTTCCTCTCTGTTCATTCCTCTCAGTTCCTAAACAGGTTCTCCTGTGTGAATCTCTGAACTCGCTATTCCTCTAAGTGCCCTCACACCCCTTCTTCTGGGTTGTCATTCTTAGGATCCAAGCCTGAAGACTGCTCTGCACTGCCCATGCCTGACCTGGTGGAAGCAACTTCCATTTCACTGTTATCAGTGAAGGGAGTCAGGATAGGAACTCAAAACAGGGCAGGAACCTGGAGGCAGGAACTGATGCAAAAGCCATGGAGGGGTGCTATTTACAGGCTTTCTCAGCCTGCTTTCTTATAGAACCACACCAAATGGGCTGGGCCCACACATATTGATCACTAATTTAAAAAATGTTCCACTGGCTTGTGGTGTGTGTGTGTGTGTGTGTGTGTGTGTGTGTGTGTGTGTGTGTTCTTTGGTGGCAGCATCTCTCACTGAAGCCAGGGATTGATGGCGAGACAGGCTGGCCAGTAAACTGGGAGGCCCTTGTCTTTGTTCTTCTAGATTTAACTACCACACTGGACTGTTAGATGGATTCTGGGGCTCCAAACGTAATCTTTCCATCTGTGTGATAGGCTTGTTATTCAGTCATCTCCTCCTGTCTTCTAGATGCTGATGGTGAATAGGTCTCAGATTTTACTACTAAGCAATCCATGATCTGGGTCACAGTCCTAGGTTCACACCCCTCACGACCCCGAATTTCCTCTTATCTTGATGATAGCAAAGGCTATGTCAGAATAAAAATCTGTACTTCATGTAAGAAGTACTCACTAAAGAGTCATTCCTTCACAGACTTTTCTAGAACTTCACGTGTTAGGTAATGACCATTCTAATACAATAAAATAAAAGGCAATCATGACATGAACTGAACTTCAGTGCAACATGCCTGTTCTGATGGTGTGGATCTTAATTTTCCATCCCTTGTGTGACCTCGCACTTGTAATCCTAGTACACAGAGGATGGGGGTGGAGTGTCAGTGAGAATAAAAGATCATTGATGCTTTCAAGCCAGCCAAGGCTACACTGAGTTCCAGAGGAACCTTGGTTACAGTGTAGAAAAAAACATAACAAAATGTCTCCAAAGCCTCACTTAATGAAGACTTGGACCTTGGCTGATGCCATTACTGGGAAGTGGCAGAAATGTAAGATAGTAGAGGAAGTGGCTCTTGTGGGAGCTTGCCCTTGAAAGGGAGGCTTGGTTCTTATCCTTTCTTCTGTCATTGATCCCTAGTCACCATGAGGTAAGCAGCCTTGCTCTGAGGTGCGTCACTAAAGACGCAAAAGTGATGGGGCCAAGCCAATAGGGGTTGAAACATCATAGACTTACAAGTCAAAGTCAACCTTCACCTCCTCCATTGATTATCTCAAGTATTTAGTCATAAATGATAGGAAGTTGATTCACTATGTAAATGAGACTGATCATCAAGTCCAACTAGCATGACCTTCCCCATCAAACCCTCTTCATCCCCTATCATGCAGGTAAATTAAATTCAGTTGTTATTTACTGGCTTCACCCTCTGTCTCAGTCAGTTGACCCAAACTTGAGTAATTCTGTCAAATGGGGTCAGTGAGAATCGAGGCCTGAATCTTTGCCTGTAACCCAGGAACATAATGGAAATCTCTCCTCAGGGTCCTGAATGGTAAAATGTAAAACCTCAGTGGTGTGGAGGGCTGAGTTCAGGCCCTGGGGAACTTCTATAGTGGGGCTTCTGGAAGGAGAGCACAGAGCAGAAAAGCATGGGGAATGTCACTTGCTGCTAGAGGGGCTGATGGTTTCTGGCAAACTGAGGTTCCCAAGGAATCCTTTGGGGATAGAATAATAAATAGATTAGATTTTTAGGGCATCAAGACAATCTATGTCCTGAAGTACAATACTTGTAACTTCATTACATGATATTTATAGAAATTGGTAAACAAAGGTTTCAAGAAATTAAAAAGTTATTCTGAGGAATTGGCTGGCAGGTTATCGTTAGATCGTCCCCAGAGGTAAGAAATGAGAATAAGAAAACAAATTTTAAATTCGCATTATTAAAATAAAATTTATTGATTTTTTTTACAAATAAACCAAAGAATACTTGCATCCATTAACTCTCCCTCCTCCCGATCAAATTACTGACAAGTCTTTTTTTTTTTTCTAAATAAAATGTTTGCAGCCATTAAGCCATTAAGCAGCAAACCTAAGTGAAGGCTAGGCATGCTGAATGATATTAAGCCATGCGTGATATGTTTTTGAAAATCGTAAGTGCGATATGTCTGGTAGCATGCTCTTAATGGTATTTAATTTAGAAATAAAACAGGACCTATTGAAATAGGAAAGAAAATATAATAAAGCACTTTGAGTCCAGTATCCAGGATTAAAAGCAAAATGTGTGATGTGGTAAGGGCCACTGATATCAATACAGAACTGAGAAGAAAAGGAAACACACTTACTGAAGTGAAACAGCAGCCTGGCAATGGGTGAAGTGGACCAAGAGAGCGCATGTGTATCTTTACTTCCTGAAGTGCATCGTGTTCTTCCTTTATAACAGTAACCACAATTATAGTAACTGGCTGTTAGGCATTAGTGTTGAAATCCCACCCCATAGCAGTTTGCACTGGTGTGAGCATGCTCAGCAAGAGCATTCTGCATCTGTTACATCACTGGGAATCCTGAAGAGGATTGTGCAGAAAGATAAAAGGCCAGCCTTCGTGAAGACCAGGTACTTAAGACCACAGGACTGCATGAGACAGACCTGGCCTCTCCCTGTGTCTCTTGACAGTTCCCACATTGCAGCTGGCAAGCAAGGAACCAGTAAGAATGGTTCTGTGGAGCATATACATACAATGACTGAGCTGTGGGTATTAGGAATGCTTGCTGCGGGAAATACTAAAAATGACCAGCAGGCTTCCCTCACTACTGCTGGCTACTCTCTGTCTCTGCACACACCTGCTGGGCTATTCTCTGCCCTCCAACTCTCCGCTGTAGCCAAACTCCCGAGTTTCTTTGGATGCCAGCCAGTCCCACGCAACCACTGTCTACCCCAAGATCATCTGCCCAGCAACACCCAGCAGCCTGTAGAAACAAAACTCTAAAAGTTTATAATTAACCAAACAGATTTATGTATCAATAAATTCTCACTTCACAAGATACCAACACAATAATTTCTGAACCCATTGATAATGATAAAGCTGCCCACTCAGACTAGACAGATTACCCCAATTATTCTAACCTTCATGATATCATAACTACCTCTAGCTATTTAAGGCCACACTAGCTCAAGATCTTCTTCCTGTCCATCCACATCCATCTCCTCTTTCTCTCTTGAGATGCTCTCTGTCTCTGCAACTCTTAGCTGAGCCTCCCTTTTCCCTGTCCAATCATAGGCCTCCTGCTGCACTAATAGTTTAGTGTGATTGGACAGGGAAAATCCTGTCACAAATGTTTTCATAAAATTGTCCATATTGATTCAAAACAAACGTAGTTTGTGCATTTTTCTATCTTTGGTATTGCTGTGTGAGATTCATATATAGGAAGACACTTGAATGACATAGCTCAAAAGGCAAGGATATTATTCTAGTCTTAATCTTAACCAAGCCTGGGAGAAAGGGTTCCAAAAGCAGGCAACAGAATTAGAGACTGCTCCTGCTCCTACTGTTAAGAGTTCCACATGAAAACCAAGTTATACAATTGTTTCGTATGTGGAGAGGGCCTAGGTCAGTCCCATGTATGGTCTCTGGTTAGTAGTTGAGTCTCTGTGAGCCCTTCTAAGCCCAGATTAGTTGATTGTATAGGTTTTCTTGTGGTGTCCTTGATCCCTCTGGCTCCTACAATCCTTCCTCCCCCAACTTCATATGCCAAGGCTGGTTGACATCCATGGGAGGCCTCTCCTTTCTGAACAGAAAAGGAGGAAGAGGAGAAGTGGATGGGGGAGGACAGATGGGGGAGGACTGGAAGAAGAGGAGGAAGGAGAAACTGTGGTCTGAATGTAACATTAATTAATTAGTTAATTAATTAATCAAAAAAATGAAGAAAGAAAAGAAAACCCAGGAGCAGGGAGATGGAGTAGGTCATCAAGTTCTCTAAGTGAGGAGGGGCAGAGTTTGACTGTGTGCTTAGGACAAACCCAGCACTGGGTTCTGCTCTTTATATGTGGACTCCAGGATATTGATTCAACTTATGGCAAATTCAAAAACTCAGCAGAATACTTGTCTCTGCACTGAAAGTGTTTGCAGGGTTGTTTTTGTCAGTGTTCCTTGAGAAACACAGTATCTTAACCTCTTCTACTTCCATTAGCTTCTATAGAGCAGTATAAGTCACCTGGAGATGATCAGAAGCAAGGAGAAGGGCATCCATGCGGTCTGTTCCATTTCACCTAAGTGAGCAGAACACCGTACTGCTCAAGCTACGCTCCTAGCTCCTGAAACTCTTTCCCATGGCAATAAAAGCTATGCTCAATGGAAACTCACCATTCAGCCCACACAAACCCATTTCTCATGAGGATGGTGTTTGCCCCTGCAGGACCAGTTAGAGAAGCCAACTGTGGGCCATAGTAGTATTAGCTAACATTAAGGGTGCAGAAGAGATTCTCAGGCTGAAGAGAATCTCCGTGAAGCTCCATTTTCCTGACCTTCATGCCCACCTCCCCACACAATGGTGAGTTGTGACAACAGTGACACTCAGGTGATGACATGTGAGGTTGGGATCAGCCTGAAGTGGCTTTGAGTTCTCACTCACCTCACTCTGTCACCTGGGCTTCGACCCTCATTTCTCCAAGCATCCGATTCTCCACTAGAGGAATAAGTTTCACACTGTAGGATTTTTGGTTTGTTTTGTTTTGGTTTTTGGTTTTCTTTTGTTTTGTTTTGTTTTTTGTTTTTTGCCTATTTTCAGAGATAAAGGGTGGCAATCTTGGGCCCTATGCTTCATTTAAAGTCCCGAAATGCTAGTCTCAAAATCAAAGAGATTTACATTTTGTGTATCACGAAATTCTATTGGTCTCTTATCTAAGACATGGCTTTTCCATGAGTTTTGTTCATTCTAGTTTGCCTGCTCTATCACCAAGACCCCAAGTGCCTTCATCATTTAACTCAGCACATGCCTCATTCTGCCTCCTGCTCCTTCTGTCTCACAAACTGACACAACTTTCCATATGAGCATCAACAAGAACCAAGCAAAAGAGAGCAAGGGAAAGCTTGCCACAGTGAGAGTGTTTAGGATGTCTGGGGCACCCTGAACCGAAGAGCTTGTGTGCCACTAACCAGAAACAAAGTCTGCTACGTGACTGGTTTGGCCCACTTCACACATCAACGTTTCAAAGTGCAATTCATTTTTGGCTTCTTCTGGTTGTTCCTAAATTGGAAGTTGGCTAGAAATAGAAGGAAGAAGATTGGACAGCATCAATTATTCATCAAGTTCTAGTCATTTGGGGATGATTGCAACCAACGGTATTGTTTGGTTTGGAGGATTGTTACTAGAGATAGTGGACTAAGTGTCTACGTGTCTAACTGACAGATTGCTGGCTGGCTTCCTGGGCTGGTTATTCGATGACCTGCTTGTTGCAAATAGTGAGTCAGAATTCTATTTTCAGACATGGTCTGGCCATTGTTCATTTTTATTCAAGTTTCTCCACGGGGTCCCTTGGATTCTTCCTCCACGGTGCTTATCTCACAGGCATTGGTTCATTTCTCTGATCCTTTGCCCACCCACCACCAGTCACATGCTGAGCACAGAGTGGTATTCCAGCGTTCACAAAGAGCTGGGAACTGTATGTCTCGGTTTAAAACTTATCCTTTTATGCCTGACATGTGTATCATGGCTGGATAGAATCTCTACACTATCATCTCACAGGATGAATTTAGACATAGCTCCAGCATTCAGGTGACAGGGCAGGCCACAGGTGACACGTAAGAGTCAGCTCCATACTGTTCTCTCTGCTCTGGCTCCCAGTTTCCACTTCCATGCCACCAGAGCATGGAACGTGGATCATGCTACAGGTTAGGGTCTTTGTTGTGTTTATAGAAAGATGGAGGGAGGGGCATATGTTCTATGGAGATGTAGTCAGGTATGGGGAAGGGGGTGCCTTCACAGGCCCATGCTGAGGCATTTTCTCCCCCTATGAAGGACCAGTCACACTGTATAGTATAGAATAGAGTTTATTAAGGGCACAGAGAGAGGAGTTAAGAGGGTAGTAGAGGCTGAGAGAGAGAGAGAGAGAGAGAGAGAGAGAGAGAGAGAGAGAGAGAGAGAGAGAGAGGCTGGCCATGACCACGTGGAGAGAAAGGAGTGAAGGGGTGGAGCTTAGAATGCTAAGAGGCTTTCTACTTTTCCTTGTTCTTTTGCCCTCTGATCTCAACTTTAGCTGTCAATGTGTGAGCTTCTCTGAAAACAAAACAAAACAAAACAAAACAAAACAAAACAAAACAAAACAAAACAAAAGAACACACAGACTTTACTCCAATTTCTTTGGGCAGCATCTTTCAGTGAAAGGATTTTTAGCAAGTTATTGGGTTTCAATCCAATCTTGTGGGAATGATTTTCTCCTGATCAGGTGTCATGTGCTATGCCTGTTAGCCTTCTGTCTAAACTCCAGCCCAGTTACCTGGCAACAACCCGGTAGGCCTGGCCCACTATCAAAGGGACTGCTTGCCCCCTCCTCCCTCTCTTGATCTCTTGCCTTCTTGCCTCTGGTTCTCTTGCTCCCTCTTGCTTCCCCTCTCTCCCCATTCTCTTCCCCCCCCCCCATGTGGTCACGGCCAGCCTATACTACTCTACTCTCTCCCTCTCTCTGGGGGAAGGAATGCCTTGCCATGGGCCCAACCAGGGACCCCCTATCCCCCATACCTCACCACACCCCCATAGAACATATTCTTATATCTCTTTATCTTTTTATAAACACATCAATGCCTACATATATAAATTCAGTGGACTGAACCGTTTGTAAGCCTGCTACATTAGTCTCCAGATTTCATAACGTGGGAACAGAAACTCTTGGATGTACAATGAGGCCATCTGTAAAGACCATCGACCATTCATTATACTTTAAAACAAACATGAACACGTGAGGTTCTAAAAGGAATAAATTTGGTTCAGTCAATACTGTCAGAATCTCCATTCCCAAGAAGAAGCTAGAAGAACTCCAGTAGTTGACCCACGTGAAAGAAAAGAAAAATAGGCCACATGTAAGCAAGGATGGAGACCGCACCAGGCACCATTTGCACTAACATACGGCAACATTTTGAGAGCATGTAATGTTGAGGAAATTCACTCTGAACTCCCATTTCCTTTTCCTCGGAAATAGGGTCAAGCCCCCCTCCCCAATGCCCATGGGCAGCAGATGGGAGTGGATATTTCCAAGTTGCTGCATTCTTCTCTTTATTCTGGAGTCAGAGCAGGAGGTGAAAGAGCTAAAGGGAAAACATTCGAGAGGGTAGGAAAAAATGAGGGAGAAGTCAAAGGTGGTTGCTATTCAAAACAATAGGAGAGGAGTTGGGTTTAAGGAATAAGGCACCTCTGTGTGGTGTGGTGTCCTTTCCTGGGGAAGGGATTTTTATAAGTGTATACAACTATGTAGAATAATAAATTCCACTGTGATGTTTTCATATAAGCATTATGCGCTTGCTCGACAGCCAGCTAACCCATCCTCCCTTGATCCTGTATTTCTTCCTTCCAAGTCCTTTCTTTTTAAATGTGGTGTAAACCCATTCAGAGCTTTAAAGACTTGTGGCACTTACTCCAAAACTCCAGGGATCTGCCCTACCTGTAAGTCACCAATAGTCTTCCTTTCTTAAGACCAGGAGTGTAGAGGGTGCTGTGAAGCCTAGAAAGGCAATGGTAGTCTTTTTTCTAAGAACTCGCTGAATCAGCCTCGGAGACTACAGGACCCGACAGAGTTTAGCAAGCAACCTGAAAACTGGAAGTCCGGGAAAGATATTTAACCTGCATGGGAGACGCCCTATTGTTTTGACCTTCGTGACAATTGGGTGTAAAACTTTGAGTAAACACCTTACTGACACCTATTACAGAGGCTCGGCAGGAGGCGCAGCCATTAATCAGAACAGCTGCGGGAGGCAAAGGCTGCCGACTGAGCCCTGGAAGGATGACTTGATCCCCCGCAGTTCTCTTTTTCTTCAAATTAAAACCCAAGGAAATCAAGAGAGAAACCCCATTTGGTTCTGCTTGCCTCCCAGAAGGGGCAGTTGCAACCTGCCTGTGCTGAGGGAGCGCAGCCACGGGTGGGGACGCCAAGTGGAGGGAGTCCTCTTCTGTCTTTTGTGTTGGAACTTTGTGTGTGGAGATGAAGAAGGAAGCTGAGAGGAAGCAAGACACCAAAGGGTCTGTAGGAGAAAAAGGAGGTGAGCTCAGGATTGGAGCTGTCTGTGCTGCCGACAGATGGGACCCCACACGGGGCTTACAGTCCCCGTCTTTCTGGGAGAGGCACATCTGTTGTCTTGCAGCCTTGGATGATCCTCCATATTTGACCCTTGTGTGTGGCAAAGGCCGCCATTATGCAAACCCCTGGTCACTGGAGTCCATTCTTGTGCATGGCTTTGGGAATGGCCAATGCTGGCTTTGTGATCTGAAATTCATACCTCATAAGGATAAATTTCCAGGAGACAAGAGATGATTGCCTGCTGTAGAGAATTTTAACTTGGGTCAAAGAGATTGATATACTCTCAGCCAATGATAGGAAAGAAATAAAATCAGAAACAGATTTGGGGAGATAAAATATGAACGCACAGGCCTTGTAAGTGGTTACAGTAAGGACTAACTAAGCCTGTGATAGCCAAGCAGAAGCCAAGTGCAAGCTAAATATGAAGGACCAGAAAAGGTAGGTAGGTGCCAAAATGACTGTTATAGACTTGAATATGAACTGGGCTGGCAATAAACTCACATGTACACAGCCGAGTCTCTTATAGGCAGGCCTCCTGGCCTGTGCACACTCCACCATGCTGAGAGACCAGACATCTCATTGACCTGTGACCCTGGGTTATGGCTGCTAGCTTTTCTAGGGGACACACTGCATCCTCCCTTCCAGCTGAAGGGATGCCATAGCCATTTAGTAAGTCAACTTGTTCTTGCAGAGGACCCTGATTTGGTTTCCCAGGAAATATATGAGAGCTCACAGTTATTTGCAACTCCATTTCCAAGGGATAAGACAGCTTCTTCTGGCCTCCTGGGGTACCAGGCATGCACGTGGTATATATATCCATCCATGCAAACCAATGCTCATGCGCAAATAAATGTTTAAAACAGCATAATTAGAAAAACTGTGTTCTTTATCCTATATCCAACCATATCCACGTGCCCCTGTTTATAGACATATCTGCACTCCCCAGGTGGCTGTGTCTGGCTCATTTTTCAACACTATTCTTCACTCCTGCTTCCATTCCAATGACCCATTAAAGAGGTTAAAAGCCAAAGGTTAAAAGTGACTTTCACCTCCACTCAGCCTGTAGCAATGCTTGCTTACATAATCCCCACAATCCCCCACCCCTTTTGGGTCAGGTGTAGTGGGAAGCTTTTGAAACCCCAGTACTCCTATAGCAAGATGAGAGGCAGAGACAACAGAATTCCTAGGAAGCTGCCAGAGCAGCCAGCCCAGAAGCCAGAGCACAGATGCAATAACAGGAGAGATCCAGGCTCAAAAAAGAGGGGAAAACGGACTACTCAAAATTGTCCTACGACCTCCATATATGCTCTAATGTATGTGTGCATGCATGCAAGCTCTGGTGTAAAGGAGAAAAAAAAAAGACCAACAACTTGGCTGCAGGAGGACTGAGCTCAATATTTCTCTGAACAATGGGGAAAGGGTCACCGGGAAGTGTTTCGAAGGCTCTTGAAGTCCTGTCTGTCATCTGATCTTGGTACCTTAACTATGGCCTTGTCCTCTTATAGCAAGTCAAGAAGCTTCCTGGACAAGTGGCTCCTAACCTAGGATAGATCATTATGTGAATCATCAATGATGTGTTTATAAAAAGATAAAGAGAGGAGGGGATATGTTCTAGTGGATGTGTGGTGAAGTATGGGGGAAGCAGGTGCCTCAGCAAGCCCATGCTGAGACATCCCTTCCCCCTGAGGGACCAGCCACACAATGGTATAGTATAGAGTTTATGAAGAGCATGGGGAGGGGAGTTAGGAGGCTAATAGAGGCAGAGAAAAGGGAGAGAGAGAGAGAAGAGAGAGAGGGAGAGGGAGAGGGAGAGGGAGAGGGAGAGGGAGAGGGAGAGGGAGAGGGAGAGGGAGAGGGAGAGGGAGAGGGAGAGGGAGAGGGAGAGGGAGAGGGAGAGGGAGAGGGAGAGGGAGAGGGAGAGGGAGAGGGAGAGGGAGAGGGAGAGGGAGAGAAGAGAAGAGAAGAGAAGAGAAGAGAAGAGAAGAGAAGAGAAGAGAAGAGAAGAGAAGAGAAGAGAAGAGAAGAGAAGTAGAGGCCAGCCAGGAGTGAGTGCATGGAGAGAGAGGGGTGAAGAGAATGGGGAGAGAAGAGGGAAGGAGTGAGGGGACAGAGATGGATCAGGAAGGCAAGAGAGCAAGAGAGGGAGGAGGGGACAAGCAGCCCCTTTTATAGTGGGTCAGACAGGTAACTGTGGGCAGAGCTTAGTCAGAATGCTAACAATCAGTGTCCTTTACTTGACACTGCTTTGTGTAGCCCCATCTGGAGCAGAAGAAAAACAAGATTAATAATGGGGAATCTGATTATCTTGTGCTTTAAGCTCAGACACTGACAGTGAAAATATCTCATCTGTGTACATCTTTAACTATACGATGTAACCTCACACCTATGTCTATTTGTGAAAATTACGTTTAATTCTCTATAAATTAGAGTGAGACAATCCCTTTATTTCGCTTAAGAGACTGAACAGACCATCACTTAGGCTCTGAGGCAGAGCTCTCTCTTAGAACACAGGGAGCCACATAGAGTTGGAAGTCCTGGAGATCCGAATCAAGGCAAGGCATCATCAGGGCAAAAGGGAGGGAAATGAATTAAGGCTCGGGGGTGGGGGTGCGGCGGGGAGGGGGCTAGCAAAGAACAAGCATCCCTGTTACTTGGTTCCAAACTAAAGCATAATTAGGTTGCATTTAGATGGGACAAGATAACCCTGACATTGCCAGAAATGCCAAGGTTCAAGGATCCCTCTGAGAATCACACTGTGGCTGGAATGCTATAAAGTACCGGTGGGGAGCGGGGGGGGGGGGGGGGGGACACCAGAATCCCAAGTCCTAGGAAATACTGCTTGCTGTAAATTCAACATCCAGTGATGTGATTTCTCTGCTACACTAGCTGTGGAATGGAAGACTGACTGAGAGCAAGCCAGCAGCCAGTGTGCATGAGGCCGGCAGGCGCCTGCTCTCTTTGATGACAGGTCTGGTTCTGGTTCTTTCTCAGATGAAAGGTGCTGGGAAAGGGGGTAGATATTACTGAGTTCTGGGAAACTTTGAGAATTTGGCACTTTCCCCCTCACCCCGCTGCCCTGCTGGCTGACCTGTGGCATCTCTCTCTCTCTCTCTGGTCTGTTTGTAATTAGGGACCCCACGGAATCCAGGCGGACTGCGCTAGAGCCCAGGTGTGCACACCCACACATGAGCTGCCCATGTGGGCCATGAATATTCACAGGCAGATCTGAAGTTCAGCATTCAGCTTCTCTTTCCCACACTCAACGATACACGCGTGATGCGTCCTTCACGTTTTCCTTGCAAGTCTCTGACTCCACAGCTTTAGCTAGTGGGCAGCATTTTGATTCAGTAATGTGAAGTTGAAGTTATTGACCCACAATTGATTATGTTCAATTATGTTGAAAAAGGCCGTAGGTCCAAGTCAGTTCCCTCTTTAACTCTTTTCTCTTGGGACTTTTACCTATTGGTTACATAGTGACAATTTAGTAACTGTACATTTATAAAGTAAAATCACTGACTGATGTGCCTGCCACCCATTCTGAAGAGTAATAAAACCTGGATATCAAGCTAGTGGCCCTTGGCCTTCCCTGGCTATAGATGTTGAGGCAACCAGATCTCTGTCTGCCCCCCTCCGCCTCCGGTCCTATGGCTTGCTTCACTCAGCCCCACTCATCGCCAATCCCTGTGATAGACACTTAGAAATGAGGATGCTTCTTTTTTTTAACTATTTATTTATTATTATACATAAGTATGCTGTAGCTGACTTCAGACGCAACAGAAGAGGGAGTCAGACCTCATTGTGGGTGGTTGTGAGCCACCATGTGGTTGCTGGGATTTGAACTCAGAACCTTTGGAAGAGCAATCAGTGCTCTTACCCGCTGAGCCATCTCAGCAGACCCATGAGGGTGCTTCTTAAGGCAAAAAGCTCAGCTTCTCTCTCTCCTTCTGCACCTTTGCTTTATTGAGTTTGTTCCCATTTGATATGGGGAAGTTCACAACATGAAAGTAACTTCTGACCTCGAAAGCATCCTCTGAGAGACAGAAACGCTAAGAATCACTCAGTCCGGGATGGGTGTGGGTGACAGCGACCTACACATACACTCTCATGAAGAAAGTTAAGGAGAACTTTCCTCATGGGGCTGCTTAAGTATTAGCATTTTTTTCCCAAAGGCTAATTTGGATCTATATTTTTTGAGATCCTCTCTCCCCCGGCCCCCCAGCATTCTAGGGAGAAAGATGGCCACACTATTCTTTTCTCGGCTTTGGGCTCCATAGGTGTTTAATTCCTCACCTCTGTATTTATTCTTAAAGAATATTATAGCTAAACCTGAAAAAAATGGAAAAGACCAGTTAGCAGCCATCATTAGGGAGGTCCCTAGTATATGGTCTAGGTAGAGTGGAGATCTGAGAACTTCGAAGAGTTAGCAGTCATTGATGAAGGAGCTCAGAGTCAATCAGGTGAAAAGACAAACCATGGGTAAACGTTATTGATGAATGGGCAAAGACATCTGACAATGGGCAAATCTCTGGTTGAAGTGCTGTATCCTAGGTCTCTCTGCACAGTGGAAACTAGCTCCAGAGAGAAAGGGGGATGTGAGAGGGGGATGTGAGAGGGGATGTAGAGTCTTTACAGATTTAGAACAAACCTTCAGGTTTTCATGAAACTTTTTAAAGCTATCAAGAATTTTTGCCCATGATTGCCTGCGATTAGAGAAAGAGAAGATGCCCAGCTTTTATCAGTTGCAATACTAAATTACCCCTCTAGCTCTTCAACCTAATTTGTACAGTCCTCCACATGTTCTGTTCAATGAGGTTTAAAATACCTGTCTTCTCAAAGCCAAATGAGATAATGACATTAAGAAGATGATATTATTAAATTTTCCTGCTTCTGGTGACTCATTAAAATTATTTGGGAATATTCTTCAGATTTCCATCGAAGAAATTCAAATTTATGTCATGCCATCAATAGCAATCTGCGTCCAAATTACTCAATTTTACTTTTTCTTTGAAAATGAAGATGCTGTATTCAAATGCACATAACACAGGAAAGAAATTCTGTAGTCCTAGGAGACGCACAAGACGGGCTTTAAATGTTCACTTTGAGAAATAATTTTAAATATAACAATATGATTTCGAGTACTTATTTCAGATCTAAGGAGTATTATTTATAATACCTCAGAAGGTATACCAGTAAGCGCTCCTTGAAGAATTATATATCTATAAGTAAAGACTATATGTGGGGATAGAAGTTAGAGTAACATTTATTTGACATTTTATATGCGCTTTATAATTACAACCACAGAAATCCAGGTAAGTTGTGAGGCTCATACACTCATGAAAAAATTCACTCATAATAAGAAAATGCTGTTGAATTGATCTTCTTACTTATAGAGGTAACTTCGACTTGTGAAATGAGCTATCTGTACCTCATTTTTTCCTGATCCTTGACAACAAATCATTAGGGGCTTTGTCATGTTTCCGTATGGACACCAAGAGAAGAGTATACTTGTCTTAGTTCTCTCTGAGAATTATATCTCAGCCAGCTACATTGTGTCACTTGCTGTGGCAGGAAATTGCTTTTAATTTTTTATATGTAGTTTTTACATTGTTAAATTCATATAGCATTACCTTCTGTTGAAATGTTTGCTTTTTATTTTTAATTATGCACATGCATATGCATTTGTACGTTGGTATGCAGGAATGCCCAGGTACACATAGAGACCAGAAGCACTGGATGCCTTGCAGCTAGAGTTTCAAGCAGTTAGGAGTAGCTTGACGTTTGTATGGAGAACTGAACCTGAGTCTTCTGCAATAGTGGTATGTGCTCTTAGTCACTGAGCCATCTCTCCAGCCTCACATTTCACGTTTCCATCATCAAAGGGGCAGGTTTGTAGCATTACATCTATCTAACTTTCATAGTATTGGCTGTGCTCAGCCACAAGCCAGTCACAGAACTCCTTTCATTTTCATTACCTTACACTCCAACTGGCTCTTTCCACTTTGGTTCAGGCCCCTGGAAACCACCCTCTTAGTTTCACCTTTTCTCAATGTTTTTCTATTGCTGGTTTTGTAACATTGTGTGCTAGAGTTTACAGTGTGAGGAATCTAACTGAGAAATTTCCTATAGTAGTTAGCCAGGCAAGACAAGGTTAAGCATGTTCTACTTGTATTCACCTCAGCAAGTCACAATGTAACACATGGTATTACTGGGTCTTACATGTTACCTGTTCCACGCCCTACCCCACCCCGACACTGCCAAAACATTCCTCTATTTTGCTCTTACATGGGGAAATTATGATACAGAGAAAATGGTACTGTTTAATATGCAAAAGTCAAGTTTTTCCTCTTTACTATTATTTTATAATAAAATTGGACAGTTAAGTGTACAGAGAAACATCTGCTATACTCAAAAAACATTCCACAAATGATACATCTTTATTAACTTCCTAAAGTAAAGTATTCATAGATTCTATCAGATGATGTGTTCACATGAAATTGGGTTTGTATCAATTAGATTTGGTATTCCATTTTTGAAACTAATATTTGAAAAATAAAAGGTTACATTCTTGGATTAAACATAATCTTCAGAAAAAAATGTTTGTCCCAGTGCTACGTACATTCTCTTTCTCATAGTATCATTGTATTATACCTTAGTATAATACAATTGTATCTTAATCATTATGATAAGACCCTTCAGGTTAGAGTTAAATTAAAAGTAAAAGCACATTTAAAACTTAAATTATATATTTAAGGAGGATTGTATTTTTATAAAAAATAAAATATAATAGTACTTCTGAGCTATACACTGGCAGAAAATAACAATATGAAAATACTTACAAAATTAAACTGATATATTAAAATATTTTCCTGCAGCTTGTATTTTACATATAAACCTTATATAAGCTCCCAAATAATAACAATGGGTTTAGGCATTCATGCAAAAGGGCTCTAAAATACCATAAGCAAATAGTAACATAGAGACCTGTTAAGAATTTTCCAGACACATGCATAACCCCAAATGGTGGGACAGAGTACCACGGTACTAGAGTGTGCTCTCCTTCATATCTTATCATTTTAACACCACATTTATATTGCTAGGACACCGCCATCACCTTGTGTGTAACCTGTGTGTTCCTCTCACAAAATGACTCATGTCCTTCCGTCCTTGTGGGAGGAAGGTCAGGAGACTTTCCTTCGTAGACATTCATGTATAAGGGAACAGTTACCACCTAAGGCTGGGTGAAGGATGATGAACACACCTGATAACACACAAACACCAGCAGGGTCTCAGCTGCCCTAAGAAAGACAAAGGACAAGCCCTAATATATCGGATGACTATCCTTGATTACTATCATTAAGGATACATTTGGGAAATTATAGTATTTTTTTATGCTCAAAGGTACAAACTAGCAATACTTAATAAAATGCATGTCTAAGTATAACTATAAAAGTGAGTAAGAAAATAAATATGCATATAAAAATGCCCATACAGTCTGGTGCTGTTAACTTTAGAGAGTTTTTTTTTTCCTCCTAACAATGAGATATGTTTCTGCTGATGCCTCACTCGCTTGGCAACCACCTACATCATCTCCAAACTGGTAAAACAGTTTCTAAGGTTGCAGTTATCATTGCAGCAAGTGAATTTACATGGAATGTGGTAGGAAATTAACTCAAAACACTGATTTAAAAAAATCCTGGTTGTCCTAAATGTCAGTGTACGTATTTATGCCATGATCACCTTGAACCTTTCCATCAGGGGACAGGAAGGGACATTCATCTAAAAAGGAGTTGGATATCCTACTGCATTCAAAGAACATTTTTAAATGTCTGAACAAGAACTCCTTTGAAACTAAATGTTGTCTTGTTTACTCAGATCAGATAAAGTGTCCAGGTAGTTTGTTCCTAATTTTCTGCTGATGTCTATTGACCTTTTAAAAATTATTATTACCGCTTTCTTCTCGGTGCTCCATATTGGGACGTCAAAAGCTGCGCTTGCAGAAATGAAAATATCCTCACTATGCTAATTTAGATTCACTGATAGGCACGTTCTGTTTTATAAATTATAGCCTCCTGTCAGAAGTCAAAATGCATTTAAATAACTTCACGGAAATTGTCGCTAAGATTTAAAATTGTGTATTTTATATGCCATTGTTGATTTAATGCATGGGCTTAAACGTAGATATATATTTATTTTTAAAATGTTTGCCTGATTATTTTGTCACAAATGTTATCAAAATGAAACCTGGATGCAAGCATAATTTTCTTGTATATTTTGATAAAGTTTTGCATTTTGTAAATGCATTTTAATTTTTAGGTTTAATAAGATATGCTAATAGTATCAGTTGCATATTTTAGTGCCAACAAGTTTGTTTCCTACGTACTTGGAATTTTCCTAAAGGGTAAAATAAATATACATGTTTTTACAAAATTATTTAAATATCAAAAATTTAAATGAAAAGGGGATTTGATTTATGAAAATCACCCGTTCACCAAGCCAAGAAGTGTCTTTACTTTGCGCCTTCATGTTACATGCTACAAAACAAAACCCGATCTCTTTGAAATGGAGCATATTTACAAAAACCCAAATGCTGAATAAATGATACTTTAATGTGATCTTCAAAATATCTAATAGTTTAAAACTTGCTACTCCAGCCAGCAAGAAAACGCTGACGGCACGCCAACACGATCATTTTATTAGAGGAGAGGGTATTACACTTCCTCTCCAACTATTTCTGATAAAAGATCGGGTTTCGTGTTGTTTTCTAAGTGTGTCTTGGACCTGGGTTTGGGGGCTCATTTGATTTTACTTTGCTGAATGACCAGTATCGCTGCAAGAATGATCTTTGATGTTGCAAAAAAGTGGAAAAATCAAAGTGAAGACCTAAATCTGTTCGTTTTTCAAACATATTAATCTTGTCAAGATAATACATAAAAATCAATCCTTGAAATGTTTTCCAGAGCCTTTTCTCCTCTCTTTTATCCAAAATATGAAACCACTTAGAAGAGGTAAAGCAGTGTGAAGAGCTGAAGAAAAGAGATCCTAATTTATATTTGGGCTACATATATTTTTAAATGGACCAAGTGCACTGAGTTTGCCTGGTCAGAAGCGATCGGTCTGTGTAGGTCTTGACATTTGTCCTGTGTGCTCTGTTCATAAGTATGGCAGACTGAGACTTTCTAGTTTTTTTTTTTTCCCCAACAATTCAACTGAGTTTCAAACCCCTGACAGTAACAAATACAAATTGCACCAGCCCCCAAAAAATTGTTGGGGCTAATTTTAATATTAATGAATTCTTTACAACCTCAGTTCAGCGGTTTCGATTAAGCTTTAATTAGTAGCCAGAGGGGCTCCGAAACAAAAACAAGGAGCTGAATTGCTAATTAAGTTAGTTTGATGAGGTAGAGTTTTAGTAAAAGACTGGTTGTTGTTAGCTCGCAAGTTCTGACAAGCTAAAAATACTAAAGATTATCATTATTGTAACTAACATTCTGCATTCACACCGGTTCTCTCCACAGAACAGACAGTTCATTAGAGTCCAGAACTCTGGGCTGTCAGTATTGGAATTAAAGCCTTGTTAATAAGAAAGCAGTGCGTGAGACTCAGAGTCCAGGACAAGTCCATGGGAATTTAGCCTTGATTGGTTATAAACTAACTAGTTACTGCAGCTAACTAAATATATCTGTCCAGGAATAGCTGTTGTCAAGCAGTTTGGTTTTTAGAAGATATGACTTGTTAGAACCCGTTTCTTTCTACTGCATTGGTGGGGAAAATTTTTTTTTCATGTTCAGATCCTGAATAACTTCCGAACTTCCCCAATTTTGTAACGAATTTTGAAATTTGTTAAAGGCAGCTAAAAGTAAGGACAACTACGCTTGTACGATAAAATAAACCGCTCATCAGCCCACTGCTGAAACAATTTTTCTTGAATACTCTCAATAGGTTTAATTAAAAATAACATGGATGGTTGTCATTTCAAACTAGAAATTAACCCAATAGTATAATCAGCCATTTCTTGTAAGGATTCTCTCCTTGTACCCCAAAGACTACTAATTATTCCCTGGTTACTCCCTGGGCTGGGACTCACCAAGACTGCATGAGTGGAACAGGAAGCCCCTTTGGAGGATTGTAGAGAATGTAATTTGATTTTTCCATACTCTGATGTTTTCTATAATTTGTATTTTATCCTTTTGCTTAAGGTTTCAAAGCCTGCAAACCCAATAACGTAGGGATAAGGGAAGACAGAAAAATAAATGATACTGTTTCCGAGGTATTAAATATAAGCCTGATATCAGAGCCTCGCGACAGTCACGAATCGTAATCAGGTACTTTGACTTAACACTGTTTTGTTTTATAATAAGGCGGCTGTCATATGTGGGGGAACCTATCTGTCTGGATGCAAGGGGCTCTGTCCCTCTGTAACAAATCCAAAAACTCGGTTTTATAATACCTTAAGTCTATCCATTGTAACGTAGCCCTACAAGTACAAATCCACAGCAAACTTGTCTCATGAATGTGGTGGAAGGATTACCTATATTATCAACCGCAAAGGAGAAGTACTAAATTAGAATGCAGAGGACCCAGCCAAAAGAACTTTCAGTAAATCTTCTTTTAATGCATAGTTTACAATTTTCTTTTGCTCAGCGTGAGACTGATTAGGCTTCCCCCTCCTAAAGAACATCTCCCCTCCCCATGGCCACGTCATTTAATATAGTTACATTCCCCCCCCCCCATTCTTTACAAATCAGAATCTCAAGGCTGCAAATGTGATGCTTGTTTAATACAGCAGCACAGTATTAATAATTTATCTATTAGAATGGAGAATAGATACCAATTACAGCATTTCACATGCTGTAGACTGAGCACAGTCTCTTAGTCAGTGTGAATAAGGCGCTGCTCTCTGCTAACAGGATTCAGAAACTGATACATGTCATTAAACAAGCTTGTCAGTTGTCTCTTAAGAGTTCCAACTGAAACGATGAAACACGAAATCAAGTGTGCGTAAGCAACAATACAATAGTGAAGAGAGAGGAAAATTTCTTTAAATCATCAACGCTGATTTCTCCAGAGAAGCTCTAGCTGAAAAATAAAATAATAAAACTTAAGGTGGGAATTAATTTCCTGTATTTCATTCTTTAACGGTTTTCCTAACTTAACACAATTCATACTATATTGGTTTTCAGGTAGGGCAGGTAGAATGTCATATCACACTATTACAACTAGTGAGCATATCTGTTGCTGTGTTTCTGACACAGCACACCGAGTTTAACTAGTGCCTTAACTAGTCAAAGTCCACTTAAAACATCAATAAACAAAAAGTTAAATAAAGGACTGCCTTAATCGGCTCACACCCTAGAAAGAAACAGTAGATTCATGGAAGCTGTCATCTGAACATGGGAGGAAGGTCAACGTGCTGTGCCCACACAGACTCAGACATACACACACACACCCATGCATGAATGCATCTGTATGCACAGACATGCACATACACACAGACACATACATACACAGACATACACAGGCACAGACACACACACACATACACACATACACATACACACACAGGCACAGATATAGGCATACACTCCACACACTGCCATACAATGAAGAACTGCTATTTTCAAATATTTTAAAAGTCAGGTTTGTTATAGAAATATTTTCTAAACTGTCATTGTTTTTAAACAATATGTTATATTAAAATAGGGAAAAGATAGACACCACCAGTTTTAAAGATAGAAATTAATATTATCTTTTTTTTTTTACATTTCTTAATTTCAAAAGATGTCCAAAAACTTTTTGGAGTTGTTCATTTTCCTGGTGAGTAGACCATGAAGAACATTTTGAGAGTCGGGTTTCAGCTTTGCCCTTACAAGCATCCCCTTGACTTCAGACATGTGAAACTGAACAGGGAATATTCTGAAAAGACATACTTTTAGAATTGATGTCAAGAATGCTTAAAATGTGATAACATTGAATGTCCTAAGATTTATTGGATTGATTTTTTTTAACGCTTCCTTTCATCTCCTGAAAGTCCGTCGTTTTATTTCATTCATAAATATAATGGATGGGAAGTGCATAGAAACATGTGCCCACTTGGAAAACCAAATGTGTACCCACAGGCAGCGCCTCAGGCTCTGCTATGTCCAGGGAGAGAGACTGAGTCTGACCCTCAGGCAGGCAGGTTTCACTCCACTGACCCGCATCACCGGCTTCTTGTCCTTGGCAATGAAATCTCCTAAAGTCCTCTGTGTTTTCCTTGATGTGAATTTGACAAAGTAGATTAACTTTTATGTTAGGCAAAGTATCTTCTCAAGATCGGTTTGTTTGCACATTTTTAGAAGTCGAGAGGTCCTTGAGAAAAGAAAATGATGTAAGCCTTTTAAATCGCACGTTAGATGATTGGATGATACTTTCGTGGCAAGAACTTTTCAGAGATAGAAAAAAAGAATACGCACATTTACTTGCATCGCCTTGCCTACCATGCGTGTCATTTTAAAAGAAGCCGCTGTTGTCTTTTTGTGTTTGGTCCTTATGACCAATAGCACATGGTCTTACTTTCGTTACGAAATAAGGAGCAAAGTGAGATTTTTAAAGTGGGTTTTAGGAAGTTCTGAGTCCTCTGCTGCTTAGTTCTAACACTCAGTCCGTTTTGTTTAAGTACATAAGACAACTGTAGCATGCAAGAAATACTCCTTAGACATAATCACCAGATTTATAAAAAAAACACTGCAGCTATTGGGTTGTTTCTTACTGGTGAACGCTACAAGAATTTGTGATTACTCTAGTGGGTTTTTTTTGTTTGTTTGTTTGTTTTACAGATTTTGACATTCCTAAAGATCTGTTTGGTCTCTCACTTGATAGTTGCATTAACATTCTATTGGAATTTTTATTTACAGGTTTTATTCTGTTGCTGTGATGAAATACCATGACCTAAAGCAGCCTGAGGAAGAGTGTATTCTCACTTAGAGCTCCAGAGGGCTAGACGGCCTTATGGGTGGGAAAATCCTAGAGGCAGGAAGTTGAGAGATCACATCTCAACCACACACAGGAAACAGAGTGTGGAGAGCAGGGTGAGGCTATGAATTCTCCAAGCCCATCCAGTGACCTACTTCTCCCCAAAGTCCCATAACTGTAGCAAACTGCCACTGCTTGGAGACTAATCTATTTAAAAGCACGAGTCTATGACAGACATTGCCCATTCAACAAGCACGCCTATACCTTTGCTAGCACATATCATGCTGAAGTTACGGAGAAGACTAATGGCATGGATTCCATCATCAAACTGTTCCGAGGATATATCCTACATAATTATGAAGTTATGTAGGGAACCTTTGTTACACAGTTTAGAGTATGCTCACAAGAAAGGTGGGAACATGTTTAGCGTCACAATGAGAGTCACAAACTCTACTCCGAGTTGACTTTTGGTGCCATGCCAGAAAGTGGTCATTGGACTGTCTTAACTATGTGTCCCCCGAACCCCTCCCGGTCTTCACAGCCCCTCCAGGGCTTCACAGAGGTATCTAAAGAAGTTTGGATTGAAATGAAGCTTTCAAAAGATGTTGCTCTTTATTTCTATGTTCATCATCATATTGGGGGTTGGTCTGGTGCTGCTATGCATTCAAATGCTAAATGCCAGCCCCTGGGATCAAGGTGGCAATCCAGCAGAGCACTTTCTCACGTACACCAAAGAAGTTGTGTAAACTTTGCTCCTTTTTATTCTCTGACTGGTTAAATAAAAGTAGCTGACAGCCCATTACTGGAGAGAATAGAGGTGGGTGGGGCTTTGGTTAGCAGGCTAAGGGGCAAAGGGGCAAGTATGGATCAGGGTAGAGAGAGAGCCGAAAGAAGACTGAGAGAGCAGAAGGTCGCCATTAGAGGAAATGGACCTGAGCACTCAGTGGTGAGCAGTGGTCCCTGAGGAAGGACAGACTGATGGAGCAGTAACAGCCTAGATGAAACTCAAACAGCAAGTAAGTCAGGGAAATAGTCAGTCTGGAATAGAAAGCTAGTTGAGGGCTAATCACCAGTAATTGTGTTTAAGTTGATGAAATAAATCAATAAGAATCTGTTTCTTTTACTGGGGAGTCTGGCTGGGTCATTGTAAGAACTAATAGAATTATTAAATGTCCTATAATAACAAAACAACATAAGGGAGATAAACATTGTCCCCAAACTCCACCATCTTGAGTTTTCTTTGTTGCAATTGATCACTATCTGAAGTGTCACACAGACTAGAGTTCATTAGTGTTTGTTGATGTGTGCATTCATGAATGAGTGAGTGAATGAATGAAGAAATGAAGCCAAAGAGTCTATGTCTAGTAAGTCATATATTCACAGTAAAAAGGAACATGGAAAATATTCTGAAATCTGGAATCGCAATGGGAAGGATCAGTGATTTCAGTGCCTGGAAAAGCAGGTGCAGGTATAGAGAATGCCAGAGGTGCCAAAGATTCTGAGTGACAAGGAATGCTGTTGAAGGAGGAACCTGCTCTCTAGCTCACAGTCTGTCTACACAGAAAGAGGAGTGATCTTCAGAAAGACAATGTCTTCTGGAGATACCACTGTATTGGGGTAACAGAAGGAAAGAACACAAGCATTCATTGGAAGCAGGAACCTGCTTAGCTCTACCCTAAGCTAGACTACATCCTCTCCAAAAATTGGTCTTTTCAGCCATGCAGTGGAATTAGGTTCACAGCAGCACATCTCAAAGCAGAACTGACAATACCAGCATGACTATACCAGGAGGGCTATATTTCAGAGGAACCAGTCTTAAGTAATTTAGAAATGTTCTAATTAAGTTTTACTGGTAACTGTACATTTGGGAGCTGGGACATGGTCCCAGCAAGTCCAGCAAGTCCATAGACCTCAGTCTCTTTCCTGGTAACATCCTAGTGCCTGGCTTTGGGGCTGTTATGATGCTAACGTGAGAGATTATCTGCCCTGGGGCAGGCAGCCAGCTGCACAAATACTTGCCATGAAGACGTGGGGCACGCATCATGGGCACTGCGCATGGGCTACTGGGCTGTACTATAAAAGCATGAGCACGTGCCTCCCAGATGAGTGGTACTGTGTATTTCATCCCAGCTCTCATGGATATATGCACAATAATTGGGAGCCCGTGGATTCTTGAGTCCACGAGGAGGCCCTTCTTTGCCTCCTGTGCACCCCACACATGATCCCAGTACCCTCATAGAATTGTGAGGGGCCAAAGCAGGATGCAGGGGCAGAAGCAGATCAGCACAGGTGATACGGCAATGGTCCAGACATTTCTCCTTGCTCTCCTTTGCACCTTCCCACATCCACATCATTGAGGTTTCAGGAAACATGCCCCAGCCTAGGGGACAGCTACTTGTGTGTGGTACTAGAACCATACAGACAGTGTGCTTTTCCTTTCCACACACTGGTTGGAAAACTCAATGAAATTTCTCCTCACCAAGGCTCCCTAAGGAGAAACTTTGACTTCCACACACAGATACCTGATTCCTCCACACAGGGGCTCATCTATGAATAAGCACAGAAGAACCATATACTTTGCTCCTTCCTTCTATTTGGCAACCCTACCCTTCCTGCAGGCTTCCCCCATGAGAGGGCTGGGAAAGTAGATTGGAAGTCTCTTCAACAAGAATTCTTGTGACTTTACACAGCTCTACTTCAAAGAGACTTAAAACTTTATTATGCATAAATATTTGGCAAAGAGGGTTTTTTAAGAGTCAATGCCTATGACTATCCCTTAAGAAGAAGATAAATAATTTTGGCTTTTATACACAGAATAGTTATAAGTTTGTTTTGTTTTATCTGCCTCAGTAGAAAGAAAGAAAGAGAGATGGGGGGGGGGTATAAAGAGAAAGAAAAATATAGGAAAAAAGGCAGAAGAAAAGAGAGTTTAGCTATAATCAGTAATTCTGTCTCCCAACAGAATTATTTTGGTTGAATAAATTCAAACATCAGCTTTCTCCAGAAGGAGACCAAAACGGAAATGTTGATGAGTGAAATTTTCCTCACAAAATTTGTTTATTTTGTCAAGTTAGAACAGTTTACATATTAAAAGGTTAATGGAAATATAGATACAATTTTCTAATGGTTCTCTTTTTACTCAACACATATTTTATGCTTTCATGTTCACGTTTTTCTAACAAGTTACTCTTCACTTCTGATGGCAGGGAAGAGAAGGAAAGCCATCCAGTGTTTATTTATTTCTAATTATAATGACAAAGTACAGGGTTGCTCTCTAAAAGATAAGATCTGATCTTAGCATTATCCCCAAGATGGAAAAACAGAGAGAGAGAGAGCCCTGGTAGCATTCAAGTTACTTTTTGCCTAAGTAGGTTATTTCAAATTTCAGGTTATAGCATGTTTATGTAGAATCTGTCAAGGCCCCTGTGTGGTTAAATGTAAAATAATCATTAGAATCACAATGGCTTTTTAACTCCTTGAAAAGAACTGTATATACGAAGGAAATGTGCACAAGTGCACTAGAGCATTTAAGTTGTTTTCCTGGTTTTGTTTTGTTTTTTAGAAACGTACTTTCATTATCATACACCCACACAGTATTATGTAGGATGCAAAATGCACAGTGCTAAGTACAGGGATATGTAAATTGCTTAAGAATGATTCTTTTAAAAACAAATGTATGTTTTCAAAAGAAATCACATATTGACAACATCCAATGCATATAGGGGCCTTCGGTCCCATTTCTCATGAAATGAAAGCAATTCACACTATTCATGATTAAGAATGAAGACTGAGGGCTGGAGAGATGGCTCAGCGGTTAAGAGCACTGACTGTTCTTCCAAAGGTCGTGAGTTCAAATCCCAGCAACCACATGGTGGCTCACAACCATCTATAATGAGATCTGATACCCTCTTCTGGGGTGTCTCAAGAAAGCTACAGTGTACTTACATATAATAAATAAATAAATAAATAAATAAATAAATAAATAAATAAAAGAATGAAGACTGAAGTAAAAACATAGCTTTTAGCTGTATGCAGCCAGTGAGATGGGAAAGACTCATGGTTTCAGATTACAGAATTTTTTTGGACACTCAATTATGTGTATTTTGTTTTATGTCGAAGGAATTCTACATTCAGGGACAATTGCGGTGTTGTCTCTTTCTATACCTCCTGTCCCATTCTCAAGTAAGAAACCATTATCCCTGACTTATCTCTGACTATAGTGTGTGTGTGTGTGTATGTGTGTGTATACACACTGTATCGTTCCAAATTCCAAGGCTGAACTGTAAGTTAATTCGACAAAAGGTAGATTAACAACAAAAATTAAAGAAAGAAAAGAAAAGACAACTTCATTACTCACATATGCTCAAGACCCAGTCAAAATATGTAACTGGAGAAGGCTCAGAAGCTACAAGTTCATCTGGCATCCTGAGCTTTAAAAAAAACGGAGTTGTATGACATAACTCACAATATGCGAAGGTCTAAGGTGACTAAAGTCTGCCCTGGGGTAAAGTTGCCTCTAAGTGGACCTCAAGGTAGTAAGATCACATGGTGTGGTCACGGTGCACCTCTGGTTACCTAACCTTTCATCCCGGTGATGAGATTCCAGCAGAGAATCCAGAGAGACTGAGTTCCCTGGGGATGAGCTGTGTTTGCAGCAACAAGCCAACTTCAGCTTCCAGGATTTGTTATCATTTGTTTTTATTCTTGTCTGTCCTTCCCTATGATGGGGATCTCTTGCACATGGAAGGTGTTTTATATGTCATTAAACTATGCTCCCAGCTTTGTCTGCACTCAGAGATCCCTAGCTCTCAGTTTAAAACCATCAGCGCATCAGAACACATTATTCCCTGAAGTCCTTCAGTTTCAGACCCCTACATCTGTGTCATACCCATTTCAAGCTAAAAGGTCACAGATTTTTATCTGAAGAATTCGGAAACAGGTTAAAGTTAGGTTGATACATTTTGGCTTTTTAATATTTTTCTTTTTTAAGGTTAGATTCACACAACTGTACATATGTGGATACAATGTCCAGTTTAATTCATACAGATGCTCAAATCAGGAAGACTTATATATCTACTGATTTAAGCATTTATCATTTCTTTCTGATAGGAACATTCAAAATATTCTCTTTTAGATATTTTGAAAAGTACAGTATTAGTAGTAGTACTAGGAGAAGGAGGAGGAGGAGGAAGGGTTGTCATAGTAGTATAAGAAGTATATCCATTATTAACTATATTCTACTTTTGGGTCTATTGACCATTCCTTCATGCTTCTTCTTTCACCCATTTGCTAATGACTTTTGTTGTGTTTTCAATTTCTGTGAGATCAAAATTTCGGATTCCATATAAGTGAGATCATGCAGAATTAATCTCTTTCTTCTTGTCTCAATTACTTTAATATAATGTCCTTAGGCTCATCCATGTTGAAACTTTGTAACTCAAAGGAGGTCTCCTTTGTAATGGTAGAATAGTACTCCAGTGTGTATGTGTACCACACTGTCTTCATCCATGAACCCATCCACCCATCCATCCATCCATCCATCCATCCATCCATCCACCCATCCATCCGTCTGTCCATCTATCCATACCTCTATTCATCCATCCATCCATCCATCCATCCATCCCATAATGAATATAAAAAAGATAGTGTATCTTGGCTCTTAGGATTAGTGTTACTCATCTCTTCAATATATTTACTTAGTATCTTTGCATATATACACGAAAGTGGAATTTCTCCATTGTATGCTATTTCCACATCTACTTTTTGAGAATGCACCATATTAGATGCTGTAATGCTTGCTTCAATTTATTTTGCCACTGACACTCTATGCACAATATCTTCAACAATTATTCTTATCCAATAGCAGCTGATTCAACAGGGTGGGATGCACCTCACTGCACAGACTATTTGCATTTCTCTGATGATTAGTGACATTGCAGAGTATCTTATGAACATGATATCCATTTCTAGCTCTTATTTTGACAATATCATTTCATTCTTTAGCTCGTTCTTATATTGTATTTCTGCTATTGTGTTGTTTATTAATTGTTAGATATATAGTGTGCAATTCATTTTTCCCCCTGTGAAGGTTGTCACAGAGATTTTTTTTGTCATTGATTACAGTCCCTATTTGCTGAATGGAATTTTGTTTCTGTGCTTTGGAGCTTTTATTTAAAGAAAAAAAACCAATCCTTGCCCAGACCAACTCATGCCATTTCTCCACAGTTTCTTCTAGTAAATTCATATTATTGGCTCTACATTAAAGTGTCTAATTCTGAGTTTGCTAATACTGAAAAACTGAAAGTAAATATACTTGTCTTGTATCTTGGAAGACAAGCTTTCAGCTTTCTGCTATGCAGAGTGATGCTTGGTTGAGCCATCCTTGCATGTATTGAATGAATCTATTTGATTGTGATGATTAAATCTTTTCTTAATGTGCTGTTCAATTTGCTATTGTTTGTTGTATTAAACATGCATTTGCATATATGCTTATGAGGGATATTGGCATACAATTCGCATCATACAAACATTGCATGGTAAACATATAATAAAATTTAAGTTCTGATGTAACAAAATTCCATAGCAGCATTGAAAAATACCCAAAGAAACATATGAGCTTAAGAATACTGGTTTTTAAATTTGCCAATTTGAAAATTACATAAAATTTATTATTCTGAGAGTTCTAAAAGTTCTTGTGTTGTTTTCCATAGTAAAATTCCAAGTGTAGTTTAAAAATAAAGGTGAATGGGCGAATACGTTTTCAGAAATTCACTCTAACTTTTAAAATTAGCACAGCCTTTGCACAGGGGATGCATCCCAGTGACAACTGTTTTGCAGGCTTGTTAGTGAAAATACAGGAATATAAGTTGTTACTAAACATAAAAAATAAAAGTTAAGAAACTTGTACTTTGATCTGTATTAATTTTATATGTTAAATTAACAATTAGTGATAAACAAGTTCAACATTTTATGGGCAACTTGGGAATTTATCTTGTGATATTAATGCCTTCTTTCTTATACAGCCATCTTGGTTTAGAAATTGGAGTTGTTAAGAAGTTGTTTTTTATTTTTTATCCTAATATTCAGAAGGAAGATGGCAGGGGTGGCCCCTACCAGAACGGATCTCAGTCTAACTTATTAAATATAAGAGGTTTGAAAATAGTTTGCAAAAGTATCTAAGACCCATACTACACTAAGTAAACGAACAAATTCTGACATTTTACAAATCTCAAATCATCCAGCCAGGTGTTTCCAGACTTGCAGGGATGTGATCTCTAACTACAAGTAAGTTATTGAATGGAGCCTTGGCATGTATGCAGACAGTCCTTGAGTTAAGTGAGGAGCTGTATCTAACAATGTAGGGAGAATGGCCCTCCATATCTGCAGGCTGTGCAGTCAAGGGGTAAGACAAACCTAGGTCATACATTTTAATGAGTCTCTATTGGACTTATGCTAAACTTTATTTGTAACTATCACCCCTTGAAGAAACCAGTGTAAGTGCTCCTTCAGAACATTTGCATTACACTATGTGTGGGGACAAATCTAGAGATAATACACAGTGAATGACAGCTGTATAGATACCTAAACACTGAGTCACTCCTTTGATATTTGAATACTTTGGGGATTTGATCTCTAAGTGTGTTCCAGGAGCCAAGGGACATAAGTAGATTTTGTGTCTACTTCTGCGAGTGAGGTTTGTACCTTGCAGTGTATGCATTTGGGAACAGGTAGACAGGACATTCACGGATTGCCAACTATAGTGTTGGACTTAACTTTAGCCATAGAAATTTGTCACCGAAGTCTGAAGGGTAGAGAGAAGACCAACTCTAGCCTCTATGTTCATTTCTTTGAAGATGATGGCCATAAAATTTTACTAAACATACATGACTACAACCACAAGAGAAGGTTAATAATATTCTCCCATCCCACTGTGAAAATCAAAGCAGATAATTTATGTTTGGAAGGCTTTGTGTGAAAACATATTTTAAAATATCATAAATTAAGGCATTAATAAGCATCTTTAATTAATGAACATATTTAACCATTTCTATCCCATTCATATTTGCCAGTTGTTGTACTTCTCAGGGTAGAAATTTCTGGTTATTTAAATTTCCTCAGTACAAAATAATTGTTTAAACATTTACTGCTTCTGACTTTTAAAATTTTTTTTAAAGAAATGAAAGTAAAGACAGCTTATGATGAGAAAGAGACAGTCCGAAGCCTGGGAATGGGATAGTGTCTGAGGAAGCTGTACTCAGAATCCCAGCATGAAATATTAATAGACCACTGACTAGAGAAATTCACCTGAAGTTGTAAAGCCTGGTGTGACTATTTTAGGAATACAGAATATTATCCTCTAGATCTATCTGATTTGGAATAGTCACTATAAACAGAAGTGTCAAAATGGCACTATGAAATATGACCACCTTTAAATGTATCAACAAAATGTCAAGAAAAAGCAAATAGAGCCTTAACAGTAAACTTTTGCCAGACTTCATATTCACTCTAGAAATGCTTTTGCTTAGAATATTTGAAATCTCTATTTATTTTTTAAACTGTCTCTGTTAGTCATCTGTGAACCACCTTATTCTATACTTAGACCATATTTTTGAATCAAAGAGTCACTAGCCTAGACATTAAGTGTGTTTACCAAGATCAAATGGAATATTTCTGTTTAAAATAAGAGTAAATTTAGTTCAAGAGTAAATTTAATTCATTATTACTACTTATCGATGAGATTGTTTTAAAGAGTATATAGCTGACTCTGCAAGGAACTGAGAGAGAAGTGTGGAGACCATGGGAACAATGTTGTCATCTGTAAAGCCTTAGGGAGCCAGGCTAAGCAGACATTCTGGAAATTCTATCAGGAACATTAAATGTCCTCAGCTTATATTGAAAGAAGACCGGAGACACCACAGCTGAGGACTGCATGTGTGTGTGCTTGACAAAGCAAGCCCTGTGTTAGATAGAATCGTGTCATCTTCTGAGAAATCTGGGGCCAGATCATTGGCCGTGTGCGGTATTCTATTCCCCAGACTCCAAGAGGCTTCCAACTCTGGCATTCCCATGTGGCAATCATCATAAGGAGACTCCTGGCATCTACCATACTTCCTGTTACGTTTCCTGTAAAGTGTCTGTCACTCCTGTAAATCAGCTTCCAGTTTACATCCCTTTGCCCAATTCTAATTACCTGTATGGACTCTGATGTGCTCAGGAGATTTGGTCATAATCATTTCTCATTCATAATTGCATAACTCATATTTGTAGACTTTCATCAGAGTCTTTCAGGCTGTATAGAGTCTCTCTCTCTCTCTCTCCCTCCCTCCCCTTTAAAAATACGAGTAAATCTTTGCTCTCCTGAATTATCCATAGATAAGACAGCCTCAAATCAATATTAGATATACTAGGAAATATAGAATTGGCAAAGTGGACCCAAGGAACAGAAACTGTTTGTTCAGAGAGATCTTAAAAATCTTGGCAGCAGTGTGATGCAGTTCTACTATGTCTATAGATCCGTTACTAAGGCATTTGTCAATCATTTATATTGCTACCAGAAACCAATATGCCCTAGAGAATGTAGCTTTATGATATTATGTACAAAAGAAGACAGTCACCGTTTGCTGAAGGAAGGAACATGTAAGCTGAGAGAATTCAGAGGAGACTGTGTTTGTTGAGAGTCTGTCTCTACTCACAATTGTTGGTCAGTGGAGAGCCATACAGTCTAAGACTAGCAGAGGGTGTGTGGGACAAAATGAACTTTTGCATGTGGAAGATAAAAAGAACTAATTCTTTCAGTTTTGTGTGGGTGAAATATTGAGAAGATCACTAAACAACATGGACAGAAAATCGAAACATGTTATCACAAAACTTATTATTATTATTTTTTTTGGCAGTGTTTCCAATAGAAAAAATTTAGGTAAAGCAAAGCCTGTAAAAGTGTAAAATCTCAGGGATTGTTCAGTGTGACCACTCTGCCTTTTGTGAAAAACGGAGGGGAAAACTTCTATGATTCTCTTCATATTAAAGAGTGGAACTTCTCTTGATCTTTTGAATAAACTTCTATCTAAACAATAGCCTTCTTTTTGGTGTTAAATCCCATGGGTAGATGTATAATCATTTCATGAATATGCAGGTTAAATGAAGAAAGGAGTCAAAGTAGAATTTGATGGGAGATTCTTGCTGCAAACCACCAGTTAGTTTGATAACTCTTAAGGAGGAGCTGTCTCCATCCCTCCCTCTCTCCCAGTGAATGATGGGTGAAGTTTTTGCTTTTTCCCCTCTATCCCTTAGTCTATCTCTCCTTTGTGCCCTCTCTATTCCTATGGAGAGATAGATGAAGGTTTTGTTTTCTACAAAAAAAAAGGGGGGGATCTTATTCTAAAACAGCCAATGGGAAGGTGGAAAGAAAAAAGAACAGAAAATAAGGAAGGGAATGCTGAGAGAGTAAGGAAGATAGGGAGGAGGGGGATAGACAAAGACAGGGGGATGGGATGGGAGAGGGAAGACATAATTCATCCTTTTTTTAAAAAATAATTATTTGTTTATTTTATGTATATAAGTACATTGTAGATATATTCAGACACACCAGAAAAAGGCATCTGATCGCTTTACAGATGGTTGTAAGCTACCATGTGGTTGCTGGGAATTGAACTTAGGACCTCTGGAAGAACAGTCAGCCCCAAACCCATCCTTTCTAGTCCCTCTTTCCCACTCTCGCCATCCCCCTCTGTCTCTGCCCATCCCCTTTCTGTCTCTCCCCAGCCCCCTCTGTCTCTCCCCAGCCCCCTCTGTCTCTCCCCAGCCCCCTCTGTCTCTCCCCAGCCCCCTCTGTCTCTCCCCAGCCCCCTCTGTCTCTTCCCAGCCCCTTCTGTCTCTCCCCACCCCCCTCTGTTTCTCACCATCCCCTTCCTCTCTATTGTCTTATCCTTCCTCCCTCCCCATCTCTTTCCTTCCCTTTCTCACTTATTTTCCATTTTCTTTTCCACATGTCTGTTGGTTGGTTTTAGAATAAGATCGTATTCTCTGTTGTTGTTGTTGTTTTATAGAACACAAAAACTTCTCAAATGTATCAGGTTTTCCATGCTCATGTTGAATGTTGCATCAATTACATCAATGGAAAATTAAGCCCGGATGTCAGAATCAGATAACATTGTATCCAAGCTTTTATGTGTGGTGTGGATGAATGGCTTGTTCATGCCTAATCTTCTGGAGGTACTTCTGTATTTAGAGAGTATAAGCCCTGTGCCTAACACTCCATAATCTGTCTTATATTGCTGAGGTGTAAGAGCATGTGTCCTTATTTTCCGAATGCTAGAAATGACACTGAAAGTCTGAATTATGAGGCAGTGGGAGCACTGTGCTTACGTTTTAAAGCAAAGATGACTCTACAAGTGGAGGTTAACAGCAGAGATTTGAGGAAAATAATTTTTTTTTTGTTTTTTTGTTTTTTTGTTTTTTGAAACAGGGTTTCTCTGTGTAGTCCTGGCTGTCCTGGAACTCACTCTGTAGACCAGGCTGGCCTCGAACTCAGAAATCCGCCTGCCTCTGCCTCCCGAGTGCTGGGATTAAAGGCGTGCGCCACCACGCCCGGCTGAAAAATAATTTTTTATTAATCAATGCAACATATTAAGAAAACGATTGCCAGTGAATTAGTACTTGTTAAATGTGTGAGGTTACTCATTTATATCAAAACCCTCAGATTTTGCTAAAAAGTGGTAACTTTGACCTTAAAATACCAAACTTCTCATATAAAACAGAAATGAACTAGACTTAAAGAAAACCTGAAACATAACATTGAATACTGCAAAAATAGCGATGGGAAATGCCCTATTTAAATCTGTGATTTTCATCCGTTGTCAGTATTGTATTATAGATTATATATCTTCCAATCTTGGGCAAAATGGCTTAATTTTTGCAGCTGAGCCACAATAAAAGTCATTTTTGCTCAGTATAGATTTTAAGCACGTAGGCTTGTATGCTGTGTCTTCATGTTCCATTGTTCTAGGACACCGACCACAGGATGATTTTCAAGTGGCCAACATCTACCATGTTGAGATCTGCCAAATAGCAAATCAACCTTTATAATTAAAGTTGACAAGCTGACAACAAAAATGAGTGTATATTTGCATATATATAAATTTTTATGTCACATTGCCGTCTGTGCACTTGCTCGCTCTTGTCAATAGCCGAGGGCTGCTTTCGCAGCACCGGGGGCATGCTATATTCCAAGGCCTTCAGACAGCTCCCCTTCGCCCTAGTGAGTCTGTTGATTAATTTTGGACACTTCTTAATTAACACCCCAAAGGAGGTCTAGATCATCAGCCTATAGTCCATAAAAAGCATGTGAATCTGAGGAATAATGACCCAAGGAGACAAGCACACTCCTTTCAAATGATGTTTTAAGAACATCGAGAGTCTCTTTCAAGTCAGGATTGTGTCTGGCAATGCCTAGGGAAAATGTGAGCCTTTAATCAGGGCAAAACCAGAGATTTGTGTGGGTCTGATTTAATTTACGTTTTGACACAGAGAGGAGTGATAGATGCTGCTTGACAGGGGAAACATGGCACCACAGCTCGGTAATGGCGCCAGTGGCCTTGATTAGGAATCGCAACATTTGACCTCCAGGCAGAAATGCTGATGGATGAGAGAAGAGAGAAGTAATTAGGACAGTACCATGAGGTAGGGAACTTGCTAATTGTACCCAAATCTGTGAAATCTAATGATGGGACCAAGGAGTCCTAAGCTTTTGGCGACTCTCATAAGTTTGTCTATAGATATCAGCCCCTCGTGCATAAAGATTACTGACAACAATTCTAATTCCACTGGGGATGGGAGAGACTGGAGCTCACATCTTTCTATAACGCTTCCCAGGAGGAATCAAACATTTGTCAAACCAACTGTTGCATCTGGGTAGGTGCTGGGACAGAGCCTTCTAATGCCTGGGTCAGCTGTGTCAAGAACAGATGTAAACTCTACTACGACTGTTTAGCAAAAAGGCTGCACTCAACTATTAAGGTAGGTGTGAGTGGGGCTCAAGAGTCAGTTTGATGTTTAAGAGCACTGGCAGCTCTTCCAGAGGACCTGAGTTCTGTTCCCAGTACCTACAGGGTAGCTCACAACCATCTGTTAACTTCAGTTTTGGGGGTTCAGATGCCCTCTTCTGGCCTCTGTAAGTACTGCACATAGGTGGCACATAGACATACACCCAGGCTTGTGGGGGAGGGTCCAAGATGCTTCACCAATGCAAGAATTAGGACTAGACTTCAAATCTCTTAAAATGGAAAGCTTTAATTTCAGCAGGATACCCTGCCTCAATAATTAAATAGAGCTACTGAGGATGACATAGGATGTCAACATGACCTTGGACCTTCATATGCAGGGTCACCCCAGGTGTATACATGCATATACATATATATGTATATACATATGTACACATACACACAGAAAGAAATATATATGTACATATATATAATACACACACACACATATATATATATATATATATATATATATATATATATATATACATATATACATATATGCACATATACACAGACTGTACACATGCACACACAGGAAAATGAAGGGATGGCCTACAAGCTAGTAAAAGCCATACCAAGCAAGTCTAGAGCCATGGTTACAGCTTTCACAGTATTCAATTCCCTGCCACCTGACTTTGTTAAGTGTGAGTAGGGAGCATCTTTGAAGCTACGTCATCTAATTGCACTGTTGTGCTAGCTGTGCTGAGCACTGAGCAGATCTACTCTTAGAAAAGCATATGCCAGCCTATCTGTTCCTTTTCAGGGGAGAAAAAAATATCTTCATGTTGATACTACGCACTCCATTTTTATCCTTTCTAACAAATGCTGAAGTTGGTTTTTTTTTTCTCATCTTGTCTGGGTTTAAAACTTCTAACCTGCAAAAACCCATTAAGAAGTCTACTTTTCTAACATTTTGCCAATAGAAAGTATGGGTGCCATTTATTGAATTTTAAATTCTCAAATATGAATGAATGGTTGTGATGTAAAATTTAGGCATGCCATCATCTCAAGGTAGCAATTAAATTATAAGAAAAGTTGGGGCTGAAGATATAGTTCAGGGGTTATGAGTGTTTGGTGTTCTTGTAGACAACCAGAGTTTGGTTTCTAGCACAAATACCAGGTGGACCATAAACCTATGTCCCTTCTGTTCTAGGGGATCTGATGACCTCTTTTGGCCCCTGAGGGCTCTCACATACATGCATGAGAGCACTAATACACACACGCGTGTCTACACTGGCTCTGGAATGCAAACACACATAGACTAAGAAGGGTAGCTTTATGTAACATTCTTCAGTGAGGACTGTGAATGTCCTCATCCACACATCATTCATTCAGCTTATCAGACAGTGAGGCTGTGAATAGCTCTCTAGTGCTTTCTCTGAATGAAACGGTATGAGAGCTACTGTGCCCCCTGAATGAAACAGTGACCCTACAAAATGACTTCAGCCTTTGCAATTCATGGCTGCTGATCTCACAAGATGGCAGAGGACATTTCTTCACTGTTCAAGGAAGGGCGACACATATTAGCCAAAGGACAGTTAAGTATCATAAAGTAAACTGAGCCTTCAAAGGACGTTTGTACTGGTGCCTAGAAATTGAGCCCCTAGAACACTTACTGTCCTGATGTTGGGGAAAGGGCTGAGCTGTCAATCAACCTGTTGCCTTTATGAAGAAATCATGCCAATATGAAACATTTACGGTGTTGGCATACATCTGTTACTGTCTCTATAAAAAGACGCAGGAGAATCATTGAGAAGCAATCATATATAAAACATGCTAAAGTATGAGTGACAATTTTGAACTATCTTCTAAGTCATCATTTTACAAGCGCATACTACCATGTTACTACCAAAGTCATTTGAAAATAGTTTTTAAATCTAGCGTTATGTTTATGATATGCTGGGAGAGAACCTTATCATGCTGTTCAATCTGCTGGGATTAACTGAAATTATTCAGGTTGATTTCTCACCCATCAAAGTGGGCACTTTGAAACTATGTAAATTGAACAAATATTCAAAATACCTTATTTTACTTTTCATAATACAAAGGACACTTAGAAAATGTGTCTGTGGTCTTTAATAAGTTGAATAAGGAGAATGTCAAAAGGCATGTCAATAAAATCAAGGAGACAAGGCAAAAGAAACACTTGCCCAGGAGTTTGGGAGCATCATGCACACCAAAGCACTACCCTGTCCCCCAAAAGAAAGGGATCAAATCAACAGTGAAAGAACCCCTGGCGAAAAAGTTCAATCTTCTCCAGGACCGTAGCACCCAACGAGAATGTCAGAGGTTTTCGTTCAAAGTCCAAGGTGGAAATTCTTTTCTCTGAACAAGATATGAAAAGCAGTAACCATAAATGAGATGATTTATAAGTTGTAGTACATGAAAATTGAATTTCTATTTTCACCGAAGACACCATAAGTGGGGTAAAAATGGAAAGCACAAAGTGGAAGAAGATGTTGAAGTCTATGTAGTAGTATATGTAGCAGAGGGCTCTTATCCAGGGTGCGCACGAAGAACTGCTAAAAGACAGAAAGAAAAAGACTAAAGAGTGAAAAAAAAAAGCTGGCATAAGCTAAAAGAGGCTGTTCATCAAATAAGAACGTTCTAGAAGCCAGGAAGTATCAGTCCTCAGATAATACAAAACTAAAACACAATGATACGTGCTTAGAGTCTCACCATACCTGGTAACGTGAACAAAAACCTCAAGATACTAAAATAAAAGAGAAACTTTCCATTTAGTCTTCAATGTGTTTTTTTTAAATAGAATTTATTATTTTTATCACTACATAAAAAACATAGCTGGTGCACGAGAGAAATCAATAGCTTTTCTTGGATTGGTCAGTAAACTGGGTTAGCAAGGGAAACGAGGGCTGCACAAACCTGGAAAGTCAGGCTTATTTGGGGAGGAGAAGCATGCTAGCTACTAGTAAAAATACTTCTTTAGTTATCTTGATAGCATAGAAGGCTGTGTGCACAGACCAGAGTTCAACGATACCGCACTGTGTCATCAACTCTCCTACCAATTGCTGGCACAACCTGTTCAGGTTCTCAGAATCATCAAATAAAGTTCTCCCAAAAGCCTCACCAAGAAGAAAGACTAGCCTCACGACTTACTTCTAGATTCCCTTCAAGAAGGACACAATATCCCAGAAAATGGCACCCCCGGCAGTTCTGAGGTGAGGAACTCTGGCTTAATACTGTAGGGGGGATAAGCATCTGCAAGGCATAGTAGGGCAGCTACAAACCATGCCAAAGGTTGAAGATTTAAAAAGCTCTCCACCTGACATGGAATCCTCTCAAGAGATGGATTATTAGCAAGACTGTGGATGACAGGAAGTGCTTACTGATGGAAGACTGATATGGTTGCCTCCTGAGAGGCTCTTCCAGAACCTGACAAATACAGAGGCAGATGCTTGCAACCAACTACTGGACTGAGCTCAGGAGTCCCAGATGGAGGAGTTAGAGAAGGGACTAAGGAGCTGAGGGGGTTTTCAGCCCCATGGAGGGAGCAACAGTGTCAACAGGCCAGATCCCCCTGGAGCTCCTGGGGACTGGACCACCAACCAAAGAGTACACATGAAGGAACCCGTGACTCCGGCCACATATGTGGCAGAGGATGGCCTTGTTGGACATCAATAGGAGGAAAGGCCCTTGGACCTGACGGGGTTTGATGCCCCAGTGTAGGAGAATGCCAGGGTGGGAAGACAGGAGTGGGTGGGTAGGTGGGGAACACCCTCATAAAGGCTGGTGGGGAGGGAAGGATGGGATAGGGGGTTTCTAAAAGGGAGACCTGGAAAGGGGAAAACATTTGAAATATAAATTAAAAAATGCAATTAAAAAAAAAGAAAAAAAGAAATATGTCACTCACTTGTGCATTTAATTCAAACCCCCTCATCTGTGGCCTTGTCTTTCTTATAGTTCTACTGGGCTATGTTTCTAGACCTCATAGGAAATCTGTGAGCGTACACTTATTATATAATAGAGTTTTCCCCCGAAATGATTTTTGAAAATAATCAGAGACATTGTTTAATGTCATGGAAGCTTAATGTAAGAGCAGATTAAACAAACTATAAAAGAATATCTGGAGAATAAGATACTGATAGAGGGCTTTGAAAACATATGTCTTGCCTGTAGATAGCTAGAAATTCATGCAAAAGTAGGGATATGCCTAGTCATAGAAATATGGATATGTCCATAATATTTGAGAAGCCACTCAAATCTCAATTGTGCAGCACAAGAAAGCAGGAAATGAAATCTTAGTACCTCCACAAACATACACATATATACACATATACATATAAACATACATGCATAGACATATACACATGCATAGATACACACATATTTTACATAAATACATATACACATATACTTACACAAACACAAAATATTACCCAGAGAAACATGACAAGAGAAAAATATAAGTGATATAAACAGAAGGAGCTAGGCAAGTGGCTTGTGGAGCTAGGCAAACATTCTTGCCACACAAGCCTGACCCTTTGAGTGTGGACCCCTCGAACTCACATAAAAGCTGGAAATGGTAGCAGAGCATCTAATCCATCATTCTGATGGGAGACAGATGCAGTAAAATCCCAGGAGATAGATAGATAGATAGATAGATAGATAGATAGATAGATAGATAGATGACGGACAGATAGACTGACAGACAGACCAACAGACAGTGATATTGACATCTTGAAGAGATCCTGTCTTAAACGGGAAAAAATGATGAAGACCAGACCTGTGCCTCTGACCACCACATACATGTTTTGGAATGTGGATGTGTACATACAAACATACCAGCAAATACTTACCACACACACACACAATTAATCAATTAAATAATTAACCAAAGATGTGACACAGTAGGAAATGTAGAGTCCAGTTTATGCTTGTATGAAGAAAACATAGTCTTATACATAAAAGACCTTAACAAACCCATTATAAAGCATTTGATAACCACATTTGAAAATCCAAGGAGACACAAAAGCAACATAAGTATATTTTTACATAAAAATACTGTAGTTGCCAAGAACAAAACTAGGAAAACATTCCATTCACAGTGGCCTAAAAAGTAACTAAAAATGCTTAACCAAGGACGTAAGAAATTCTACCATGAAAAATGCAAAAACTCAAGAAACTGAAGATAAGACGGGAAGACCTCCCATGCTCAGGAATTGACAGAATTGATATGGTACAAATGGTTACATTACCAAAAAGAATGTGCAGATTTGACACAATCCCCACCAAAATTCCAGGACCCCCCATCGTAGCACTCTAAAAGTAACCATAAAGGACACAAATATAGCCGGGTCAGCAATCCTGCAGTCTTGTTTAGAAAGGACAGTGGTAGGAAGCATCACAGCGCATGGCCAAATTCAACAAAAGACCTAGAGTAACAAAAGTCACATAATAACAGCACAAAACACAGACATATGAACTATGTACAAAAATACACTAATATTCACCTCATTTTTAAAAGGTGGCAAAATTATATGTTGGAAAAAGACAGGCTCTTTAACAATTTATACAAGTTAAACTGCATTTCCTCCCTGAAGAGGAAAATGACATTCATCTTTCACTGTGCACAAAATACTGTTCATACTGGATCAGGGACTCCAACACAATCCCCATTGAACTTTAACTATCCAACATCGACTACGAAGTTGACAGTGCTAGAGGAAAATATGGACAAAACCCTCTACCACAAAGGCATAAGCAACATCTTTCCAAAGAGTACTCGTTCACACAGGGGATTAATGCCAGATCTGGCTCATGGCACCACAAGAAATTAAAAAACTCTGTACAAAAAAGAAAAATAGCAGAGTGAAGAGACAGCCTGCAGAATGGGAAGCTATGCATTAGATGGGTCATTAATATTTAGAATATTTGAAGAACTGCAAAATGCAAACACCCCCAAACCTTCTAACCAATAAATGTCAAAACTGAATGTATAGTTCTCATATTTATAAACACTCCTTAAAACACAGTCATGTGGGCAGTGGTGGCACACGCCTTTAATCCCAGCACTTGGGAGGCAGAGGCAGACAGATTTCTGAGTTCAAGGCCAGCCTGGTCTACAGAGTGAGTTCCAGTGCATCCAGGGCTACACAGAGAAACCCTGTCTTGAAAAAAACCAAAAACAAAAAAGAAAAAGATAAAAAGAAAAGAAAAGAGGGGAGGGGAGGGGAGGGGAGGGGAGGGGAGGGGAGGGGAGGGGAGGGGAGGGGAGGGGAGGGGAGGGGAGGGGAGGGGAGGGGAGGGGAGGGGAGGGGAGGGGAGGGGAGGGGAGGGGAGGGGAGGGGAGGGGAGGGGAGGGGAGGGGAGGGGAGGGGAGGGGAGGGGAGGGGAGGGGAGGGGAGGGGAGGGGAGGGGAGGGGAGGGGAGGGGAGGGGAGGGGAGGGGAGGGGAGGGGAGGGAAGGGAAGGGAAGGGAAGGGAAGGGAAGGGAAGGGAAGGGAAGGGAAGGGAAGGGAAGGGAAGGGAAGGGAAGAGAAGAGAAGAGAAGAGAAGAGAAGAGAAGAGAAGAGAAGAGAAGAGAAGAGAAGAGAAGAGAAGAGAAGAGAAGAGAAGAGAAGAGAAGAGAAGAGAAGAGAAGAGAGGAGAAAAAATAGCCATGAATAAATATATTTAACTGTTTGGAATCAAGACATAAAGGATGTCCATGAGAAAAGCAGAACAAATGTGTTTAATGAAACTCTTGATATTGATAATATGTTTTAATTCACTTGAACTATATCTTTATACCTTAACCCTGGGTACTAAAGTGAAAATAACCAATGAAACACAGAAGAAAAAAATAAAATAAAAAAATTGAAATTGGACTCCAGGATATTTGTATTTAAGTACAAAAGAAGGTGGAACAACAGAGAATGAAGGACAAAAAATGATGTAAAAAAAAAAAAACAAAAAACAAAAAACAAAAGCAAAAATGGCAGCAAGTGAGATCTCAGGAGGTGAAGACACTTGACTGCTGAGTCAAAAAACCTGACTTCAATCCCCAGGACCCACATGAGGAAGGAAAAGAACAGACTCCCATAAGCTGTCCTCTACCTACCTACCTACCTACACACATTCACACACACACACACACACACACACACACACACACACACACACACACACAGAGAGAGAGAGAGAGAGAGAGAGAGAGAGAGAGAGAGAGAGAGAGAGAGAAAGAAAGAGAGAGAGAGAGAGAGAGAGAGAGACCAGAGCATACATGGGCCCATACAAGAATTGCATGATTTTTTTAAGGGCATGAAGTTGGAAGGGAGAGGGGAGGTGGCAGGGTGGATCTGGGGGAGTTAAGGGGAGGGGTGGGAGATGAATATGTCAAAAAAATACATGTAGGACTTTGGTGAGAGGAAATGTCAAAGCAACTAAAAAGTTTACTACATTTATTTTTATTATTAATTCATGTTGTGTGTGTGAGCACCCATGATACATGACATAGTGTTGTCTTTGGAGATCAGAAAACTCAAGAGGGTTAGTCTCTTCTATGTAGGCCCTCGGGGTCACACTCAGAATGCTCAGTCTGGCAGTAGAGCATTTGCCCACTGATCCACCTTGCCAGCCCCTCAAAGTAGTTTTCATTTTCATTTCCCAGCTGGCTAATAGTATTCAATACATTAAAGTATTTATTAGCACTTACATATATTCTTTTGAGAATCTCTGTTCACTCCACTGCTTAGCTTTTAATCTGTTTTGTTTGTATTTTATTTGTTTGCTTTTCTGAAGTTTACTTTTAAGTTATTTATTTATTTATTTATTTATTTTGCTGGCCAGCTTTCTTCTTTTTTATCCTGAGGATTTCTTCTTCACCATACTGACCGATTCCTTTGCTGTACAAAAGCTTTTTATTTCATGAGAACCCATTTTTCAATTGTTGGTCATGAGAGCCCTACTCATACAGTCCTTGCCTCTGTCTGTGTGCTTTATTGTCTACCTTCAGTTTCCTTTAGCAGTTAACTCTTAGGGTTTTACTGCTAAAACCCTAAGTGAACCCATAGTGAACAGACACTATGACCAAGACAACTCTTATATGGTCTACATTTAATTAGGGCTGGCTTACAGGTTCAGAGGTTCAGTTCATTATCATCAAGGCAGTAACATGGCAGTGTCCAGGTAGGCATGGGGCAGGAGGAGCTGAGAGTTCAACATCTTGTTTCAAAGACATCTAGAAAACTGGCTTCCAGACAGCTACTGGAGGATCTCAACGTACACACCCACAGTGACACACTTACACCAACAAGGCCACACCTACTCCAACAAAGGCCACACCCACTCCAACAAGGCCACACCTCCGAACAGTGCCACTCCCTGGGCCCTCACCACACTAGTCTGCTTTATGTCATTACAGATGAGCTTCAAAAACCTGGAGTCTTTAAAAATAAATGGAGTAGCACACCATCGACTGTTTTGCATGTACTTTCACTTGCCTGAGTGTTTATTTTTACCTACCTATTGTTGTTGTTGTATGTACCAGCAGTTCCTTCTTCATTTATGAACAGGAGCTGCACAATTTACATGTCTGTATATAATGGTTTTATGCATTTATCTATTGATGCATAACTGGATGATTTTTAGTTTCATCTATTGCATGGAAGGTTATTATTTATATTGTTTCTTAACATAAAATCATTTACAATTATTTTAACAATTATTCATGGTGGTATATATTTTAATTTCTCTTGGGTAAAGCAGAGCAGAAGAATGGTTGTTTCGTGTTGCAAAATACATATATGTATTTGTTTTCATTTATATCTAATGCCAAATCCTTTTTTACTGTTTGAGAATTCCATACATACATATAATATGTTTTGATCAATTCTATACTCATCCCCTCTCCTTTATTTATTTCCCTATCCCTTACTACCACTTTTACATCCTGTGGTAGTTTGTATAAGAATGGCCCACATAGGTTCATATATTTGAATGTTCTGTCACCAGGAAGTGGTGCTATTTGAAAGGATTAGAAGGATTGGGAGCTGTGGTCTTGTTGGAGGAAGTGTGTCCCTGGAGGTGGGCTTTGAAGTTTCAGATGCCCTGTGTAAGGCTACATCTCTCTCTTGGTCTATAGATCAGGTTGGAGCTCTCAGTAACTGCTCCAACACCACCTGTGAGGCCATGCACCCCACTGTGATGATAGGGGACTAAGCCTCTGAAACTGTAAGCAACGTGCAACTAAAAGTTTTCCTTTATAAGAATTGCCTTAGTCATGGTGTCTCTTCACAGCAACAGAACAGTGACTAAGACACCTCCCAGTTCCATATCTCTCTTTTAAAGCCTCTGAGACCACACTGTATTGCCAGTGCATGTATGGAAACAGAGCCACGTCTCTTACATGGGTACCCTGATGGGGAGCCACATCTCTGAGGAAATCTGACTCTTTTGCCTCTAGAAGCCATCTGCTACAAATAGCTCCTCAAGTGATGTGAGACTTAGGAGTCCCTCTACTGTCTATGATGGGATTTGAACCCTTACAATTTTTACAACGTCATTTTCACAATGATCTCTGAGTACCAGGGAGAGGGTCATAATGTAGAAACTCCTTTTATAAGGCTCAGCTTTCCTCTTAATAGACTATTTCTGGGTCTCTGTATCAGTCACCTATCATCTATTGCTAAAAGATGCTTCTCTGGCAGATGATTGATTCTAATCTATAAGTATAAAGGCAAGTATTTAGGGAGAAGTTTATCACTATGTCTATTTAGTAGAATAAGAGTAGTTGGTTCCCCCTTAGGGCCTGTGAACTAGCCAGCCTACAGTTCTTGACCCAGTTAATGGCACCAGACATGAATTCCATTTTGTACAGCGGGGTTCAGTGTAATTCAGAAGTGTTTACCTACTCCCATAACAACTATCCCACTAGAGTACCAGTGGGCATATATCAACTGGCCAGGCGTTATTGTAGCTTGCAGGGTTCATTACCTGCTTAAGACTGAAGATTACTTCTTTCTCACAGCGATATAAATAGCACCTTTCAACACTATGAAATCTGTCCTGGTAGGAATGAAACTTCTAGAGCAAGACTATGTTCTATGAAATCATGAAGCTTTTTTTTTTTTTAAAGTGGACATGTCCATTTTCACTCGTATCAATTTGAAAGTAATAGTCCCAGTTTGCAATGTCACAAACACTTTCTGTGATAATCTTTTCAGCTTCAAGTATTATGAGAGAATACATAATAGAGACCACTTGTATTATTATTTATGTTTCCAACAGATGAGAGAATTGAACTTTTTCCATGTGCCTTTATGTCTTCCATGGAATTTTTTTGTTTGTTCAATATTTGCTCTCCTTTATGCATCTCTCTAAGTGTACCTGTGTGTTCATCTCTCTCTGTGTCTCTCTATGTCTCTGTCTCTCTCTCCATCTGTCTCTGTCTCTCTGTCTCTATATCTCTGTCTCTGTCTTTCTCATGTGTGTGTGTGTGTGTGTGTGTGTGTGTGTGTGTATTCCTTGGGAATTTCCACAAACACAACCTTGTTCTCTTTTGCATAGAGACAGTTGTATGTTTTCCTTTCAATATAGACTTTTTTCCACTGAACTGGTGAGATCTTTCAGTTCCACGATACAGAAAAACAATGAGAACAGATATCTGACTTTTGTTCTAGATCATCAAAGAAATTATAGATCCTTGTGGAGTACCATGTTGGCTGTAGACTTTTGAGGAATGTTGTAATTGAGGAAGGATGTCAACTTGCCTGGTGTGCTGAATTGTATTCTGAATGGCAAACACCAAGTCCATTCTAATCTTTGTTCAGCTTCTTAAACTTCTAAGCCTTTTTTTTTTGGGGGGGGGCATTGGTTTGGTTTTTCATTAGTTTAGTTTTTTTTCAAATATAGGAATGACCATCTAGTTTTCCTCACATGCTTCCCCAGCTCTGCCCTCCTGCTCCTGTCACCAAGACATCGTGACACCTTCCTCAGATCATTTGCTGTAACATTCTTTGGTCTCTGGAACTATTTTCATTTATATTTTCTCATTTTTCTCTCTTTGGTTTAAATACTAAATCTTGTTACTTTATATTCTGATTCAGTTTCTTCTCCCTTCAAGTTCCATCCCAATATTGAGCCTATTCAGAGAGTTATTTATTTATTCATAGTTGTGAGTTTTATATTACAAAGTCATTGTATAGTCCTCCCTGGAGTCTCCTTCTCTGCCAAGAGTTTTAATTTCTTCATAAGGACTCGATTTTTCTTTTTTCATTAAGAAAATGTATCATTTCTGCCAAGCTTGTATTCTGTCAGCTGCCTGGAAGTGTCAGTCAAATCTACCATCTCTCAGTGTCGGAATCTCCTGACTCTTTTTGCCTCAGACTCGGAAGTTACCTGTTTGGGGCACTTTGGTTATTGGGGAGAAGCTGGGATCTAAAGTCGTGGTTAGTTTCCTTTGATACTGTCCAGGCAGGGGAAGTTACGGCTTTATTTCACAATTTTACGTTTTTAGGGGAAATGCAGATTCCCACTAAGTCTCTGCTGACAACCAAGTTAGAGAACTTCTGATAAAAATAATAATACTGCTGTTAGTGCTACACTGTTTGGGTTCTACTAACAGCCCATGGCTGAGAGTGACAGGCATCTACCACTGTCATTGCCTATATGCCTCTCCCAACCATGGTAGGCTTTCATAATTGAGGGCAGAAGTCTGGCCGAGGCTCTCCCGTGCACCTTCGATGCTATGTCAGTTCTGGAAGTAGGTCTTTATTTTTCTTTTCTGCTGCATAAAGATTGGATTGTGTTCTCCTGTGATAATGATGGTGCTGAAGTTGAGGAGTGGTGTCGTTGCTTATAAAGATGAGTCCCTGGCAACAGGTATGCAATGTCACCTCCGGGGAGAGAGGGAAGCAGATGTGGTAGTATTGCAGTTTCTTACCTGTGACTGACAGGTGCCAACCGAAGCTCTCTGTTTGAGGTTGCCTCATACTGGCCCTCTGACTGGAGAGTGCTAGCTTATGAATGACTGCTTATTTTGTCCCTTGCTATTGGTCTGAGCTCCTGGCTTTTACTCAAAGCTTGTGATACATGAGATGAAAAGAAAATCCAGGGATCTAATCACCATGTAAATCCTTGAAATCTCCATATCCCAACTAGTCTGCCTGCTCCTCTGATAGGTGCTTCCTAGCACTCTGAGGTTACATATTCTGTCCAAAGGATTTATTTGAATTTATACAGTGATAGGAAAAAACTATTGCTTTTCCACACTTCAGGGTGTGTCAGTATTAATCTTCATAGCTAACCTTGACTTTTTTTTTTTTTTTTTTTTGGTTTTGTAAGACAGGGTTTCTCTGTATAGCCCTGGTTGTCCTGGAACTCACTCTATAGACCATGCTGGCCTCAAACTCAGAGATTCTCCTGCCTCTGTCTCCCAAGTGCTGGGACAAAAGCCATGTGCCACCACTGTCTGACCGTAAGCTTGACTTTTCATCCCTCCTGCTGACTTGTTTTAGGCATATAAAGGACATTCATTGATACTATCTTATTGTGTATCATCTGTGGAGTTTTATTCATAGGTAATGACATGGTCTACAGAAGGAGTCTCATGCTTCTCTGCCATGGATGGCATTGTTTCTCTTCTTAAATAACATCTAAATTTGTTTACAATATACACACATATGAATTTCTTATTTTTTACTTATTCTTTGAAATTTTTATACATGTGTACAATGTGTCTTTTTCATAAGCATCATACACTTTTCTTGTTCAACTCCCTCTGGGCTGAGATACATGTCTCCCAATTCAAGTGCTTTCATTCATTTGCTTATTTACAGTTATTTGTATCTATGTATCATTCTGTGCATGTAAATGTAGTGCCTACTGATGCTAGAAGATGATATCAGATCCTTTGGACCTGGAGTTACAGGTGGTTATAAGACACCTGGTTTAGGAATCAAATTCAAGTCCTCTGTGAGTGCATCAGGCCTTCTTAACCACTCTTAACTACTTAAATCATTTCTCTAGCCCTCTTTCATATATGGATATATGAAGTGCCCACTGGGGTCAATTAATACTGCCCATGTAAAGACAGGTGTGGAGTAAGCCATTGGTGCACGGGTAACCATGCCCTGAACAAAAGTAGATTTTCCTTCGCAACAGTCATCAAAGGTCATTCTTTTGTGAGACAGACCCTTTCATGCTCTCCCAAAACTTCATGCTGGAATTCTGACCACTTTGATCCATGCTCTCCCAAAACTTCATGCTGGAATTCTGACCACTTTGATCCTGCGCAGTTGGGCAGATAACCACACTGGTTGTGCATGCTTGTATGCAACAACCGTGTTGTGTCTAAAGACAGCTGGTCATAGTGCTCCGACCTTTTTGCTGGTTCTTACATTCTTTGTGAGCACTCTTCTACAGTTTTTCTTGAAAAGGGGAGTGAAGGAGGAAGATGTGGATGGCCCCTAAGAGGTTGATGTAGCTGTTCTATCTACTGCGAAGCACTCACAGTGGGGATTTTCCTCCCTTCCACCAAACATGAATCTTTGTCTCATCCACAACTCACTGTATAAAGAAGTTTCCCTGAATACAGTTGAGAACAGCACAATAGACAGGTCTAACACATGACATGACAATTCAGTAAACCAAAGCTTCCCTTCAGGCTTATGACCTCCCAAGGCACGTGGGTTTGGTCAGGTTTACAATACCAAGCATGAATTTCCTCCTGAGTAAAGCCTCAAATCCAACCAGAAAACAGTCTATTGTGCTGGTGGGTCAGTATTGCAGTATGCGAGTCCAGGGCTGTGTAAGAGTATCACCGTCTCTCCATGACCCGGGATTTCTCATGGTACCTTTCAGTACTGTGAAAACAAAGCAGCAGAGATAGAGTTTCTTGGTCAATTCAAGTTTGATTTTATTGTGAATTGTGCACTGGACTTAATGCCCATTGTTATTGTGAATCAAAAATTTTTATAGCATATGAGGATGGGAAAATTTCCTGCCTATTCATAGATTGTTGCGTTATTTTGGTTAAAAAAATTAATGTTGGTATGCTTTTTTTTTGGCTACTTTATTCTGTTCTATTTATCTCCCACCCTTATAAGGGAATAAGGGTTGGAAGAACCCTTATTCCACCCGAATCCCTCTATCCTCCAAGCACTAGGTAGGAGAGAAAGATTAGAGGGGTAAGGGGATGGAGACTTCTTTAGATTACTTCCTGCTGATTAGGAACATTGGGTCCTTGGTTGTCTGTTCAATGTCAGAATATCTCCAAATTCTTCTTCTCATATCCTTACTCAAAACCACTTGACAAATCCCGGCAATAGGAACCAGCAGCAGCTAGGGGGGAAGGGGGGTATAGCTCCCAAGAGTTCCAAGAATTCTAAACATTAACTATCTGCAGCTGGGAAAAAATCATGCCCCTGCCCCCTCTCCTGATGAGGAGATAAATAATAGTCACCTAGGGTTAAAAAAAAAACATATTCACATAATATAACTGTTTTGTTTTGTTTGTTTTTTGTTTTTAAAGAAACCAAAATTCTTACTATGGACTAGGGGTTAAATTTTGTCAAGTAATGTCTGGAATCATCACATGATTACAGTTTTCTTAGTTGTTTGATGTCGCTTCTGTCTCCGACCAGCAGAAAAGAGCGACGACACAGCGTTCTTCTCATAGCAGTTTATTCAGAAAACTTTCAACATGCAAGCAGGAATCTCTCTCTAGCCCCCAATCACAATCCCTTATATAACCCCTCAACCATGCCCCATCAGCCCAGTCCTCATAATCTCAGTTCATTGGCCTTCTTCAAATGGCCTGATCTTGTGTCATGGTGCGCCTGTGCAGCTCTCAAGATGGACGTGGCTTATTTTCAGTTGTATGAGGAAGTCAGGTGCAAGTCATAAGACTTGGCTGCAGTCCCAGGCGCCATCTTGGGACTACCGCCACACCCGCTCCCCACAGTTTGAAGGTTTCATACAATGCATTCTAATCATATGGATTCCCTACCTTGACTCTTCTCAGGCCTACCCACTTCTCTTACACAGCCAGTTCTGGGACCTTGTTGTTTTCGTCTTAAATCCTTCAAGACTAATTTGTGCTGCCCCAATAGTTTTGGATAGGAGATCTTCCCTTGCAGTGTGGTTACAACTATTTTTTTTTTCAAGTTCTATCAGAATCAGGAATCACTTTGACTGATTTTTAAATATCAAGGATCTTGCAATCCTGGGATAGAGTCCCCTTTGCCATGATGACTTGGTATTTAGAGTGTCAAATTTAATCTAATAAATTTTTTAGTAAATATGTATGTCAACATGCTCTGTGGCTGGGTATTCCAGGAGTTTTATGCCTCTGGAATGTGCACACAGGGCTCTGAGCAGCCTATCAAATCTGTTCATTTTCCTGCCCTAGCCCTGTTTTCATAAAGGTTTCAGCTGTGGAACGTGGATCTAATAGAACTGTGGCTTTATCTACCTGCATGCCTCTCCAATTGCGGAAATCAGGCAAGATTATGAACTGAGACATAACTTCTCCGAATAATGTGGGAAGAACTGGTATTTGCATTTGTTCCTTATTATTAAGGTGGCATAGTCTTCTAAGCTCCTTAAATAAATTCTGCATATCAGAAGCACATAACTGTGTATTTGTTTCATACTGTACAATTTTGACAGTTATACTAGTTTTCCCGAAAGTTATTAATACCGTTTTCCACCACCAATATCATGGAACAGTCTTGGATATATATCTGCTCAAAATAGTTTGCGTTAATTTTTCCCATTTTTTTCATGGTTATGAAAAAAGAACAACATTGTTACTATAATTTGCACTGACACTACTTTTGAATTTCCATATAATAAAACCTGAAAATATTACATTTTGCTTTTGGATTACGCATTCAATCTTAAACCCACATTGTATTTTCCTTATAATTTAACAAAATACATGGCAAAGATATCATTTCTAATGATTACATGTTTCATATACATCCTTTGAAACTTGGTGATTCTGATCATTTTAAAAATTAGATTAATTATGTTAACTTCTTGGTTCCTAAGTGTGATTATTTTTTTCCTATCTGCTATTGATATGTATATTTTCTTAAGTAATTTGGCTATTGAATGTACTTAGGAAGTTTTAAATACATACAAAGTCTATGCATGGCTTTATATATGTTTGTATGTATGCAAATGTGCACTTTATTTGAACTATGAATAGTATGTGTATTATATTTCTACAACAAGCAGACAGATACAACTGAAATATCTATATAGATAGATACACAGATGTGCAGATATATAGATGTAGATACTTAGATATATAGATACTTAGATAGATAGATAGATAGATAGATAGAGATAATTAGTGGTATGTTGAGGTTTGTTCTGTTGCTATGAATTGTATTGCTAAATTCTGTATCCCTAGGTCTAGTTGCCTCAAGATGAATGAATTCTCATGTAGAACAACTTTGTTGTGCAAACTTTGTTCCTTAATTTAAAAATATTGGTTGTAGAAAGACACCTACAGCCTGTAGCTGGACAGAAGAGAGGTAGGCGGGGCTTTAAGTTCTGGTTCTGAGGCAGAGACCAGGAGATGGGGAGGAGGAAGACCATACTGGGAGGTGGATCCTGAGAGCACAGCCAGGAGGGCTGGCCAGTCCGGGTGGGAGTGGCCCAGGTAGAACACAGCAAGTGATATCTCGGGGTTATTGATAGAGAAGTAGACACGATAGCATAAAGGGTTGATACCTGCCCAGCTCTAGTGCTTTAAGGCTTATTATAAATACAAAGGTTTTGTATCTTTGATTTGGGAACTAAATGATCTGAGTTTTGTTTTTCTGTTGCTGATGCCATTAAGCCCCATTCCATTTATGGTTAGGCTGGGCCTAACAGGTGGTCTTCTGATGACTATCTTGGCAGTCTCCACTCAGATCAGATCTTACCAAGGACCATCCCAGTGAACAGTGAGAAGTAGCTCACTATTCACCCCTCTGTTAGTCAAGGTTATCTAAAGGAACAGAAAGGATAGAGTGATATCTGTCCTTGGTAGTATGGATATACAGAGTAGCTTTTATATCCTACTTGACACAAGCTCTAGTCATCTTGAGAGGAGGAAAACTCTATCAAGGTCTCCATAAGATCCAGCTGTAGGTAATTCTATGGTGCATTTTCTTAATTAGTGATTGATGTGGTGAGCCTAAGGTTCTGTGAATAGGGCTACAATTGTGCTAGTTGTGATCCTGGGTTCTATAAGAAAGTAAGCTAAGCAAGATAGAAAGTTCGAGTCAGTAAGCAGCGTTCCTCTGGGGCCTCTGCATCAGCTTCTGCCTACAGGTCTCTGCTCTTAACTTCTTACTCTGACTGTCTTTGATAATGAACAGTGATGTGGCAGTGTAAAATATATATATACCTTTTCCTCCCCAAGTTGTTTTTGGTTATAGTCTTTCATCACAGCAACAGAAACCCTAACTCTAAGTGTGTGTGTGTGTGTGTGTGTGTGTGTGTGTGTGTGTGTGTGTGTGATTAGAATGACTTATAGGCTATGGTCCCATACTGGCTGTCTCCCAGTGGAGAGACCAAGAATCCAGTTGTTTAGTCCAGGAGACTAGCTGTCTCTACAGTCTCAATCTGAGTCTAAGTTGCAGAGGGTTCCTAAAGAGCTGCTGGTCTTATTCAGTCTACACTGGATCTAGAAGAAATAGGTTCTAACACTAGTGAAGAAGTACCTCAGCAATAGAAGTGATGAGCTTGCCAGCAAGAGTGAGGGCAAGCCGGCAAAAAGCCAAAGCTTCCTTCTTCCATGTCCCTTTATGTAACCTGCCACCGAAAGATAAGGCTCACATTTAGGGTAGTTCTTCCCACTTCAAATAATCCAATCAAGAAAAACCATAAGCTGGTTGGGTTTCAGTTGATTGCAGATATAGTCAAGTTGACAACCCAGATAATGCTACCTCCCAGAGCCCTTGACTGTCTAGCAAAAATTCCAGTGCTAGGCATAGGAAATCTCCCTTTGATGTTTTGGTCAGGGAAGTCCAAGAGACTCTCTAAAACAACGTAAGCTCTTGCCACTGTCCTTGGTCGCCTCCTGGAACTTGAAGGTAATACCATATTGCAGAACACTCTACCTCCCACTTCACACAAAGGGCTTGGAGGAATCAATCTAGAACTACCCTTGATACCTCTTTCTGAAGACTAGTCATCAAAGCATCTGAATGTCTTATGCAAGATGCCAAGGGAGAAAAGCAATCAGTAGCCATATCCAGCTGTAAAGTCTATGAAACACAACGATAACCTATAGAGAGAAACTTTTATGTACTGTGTAGAAACATCAGCTGTCAATAAAAGAGCTGTGGGCCTATGAGTTGAGACAGGAATAGAAGGCAGGATATCTGGTAGAGAGAGAAAGGAATTCTGGGAAAGAGTCAAGAGTGGGAGATTTGCCCTGGACTCTGAGGAAATCGGACACATGAAACTGGCAGCCATGCAGCAGATAGAGTAGAATAAACTGGTTATATGTTACAAGCTAGTCAGGAAATGCTTATGGCCTAAGCATTTATTCATAAATGATTAAGTCTCAGAGTGTTTATTCTGGGAACAAAGAGACAGGGTAGAAAAGCTTGAGGCTACAGTAACCAGCACGGAAAGATATCCCCATGATCGCAGTAGTGGCACTTTTATCTTGGGGGTTACTAACAATGGTCGAATGGTCTCATAGTTCTTACAGTTCACTTAGTGGGAGAGATAGATGCCTAGTACTGTAAACCTGGCCAACTACCTGTGACTAGAGAGGTCATGGATCCTAAAGAGGAACCTACTCTTGTTACTTCCTTAAACCAATATAGTTTCTAACTGCTTTCTTAATAGCTATTCTTACACCTGCAGATAAGCATAGCTCTTACTTCTCCTCAAGAAGCTTATTTTTGAAGAAGTCAAGACTTTACTGCAGAAATCCATAACAGGTCAAAGTGCGGAGACCAACACACTGTACTGTGCCCTACCCCAACTAAGACATCTACAAAGCAAGCACTATAGCTAAGGCTCATGGAACATCACAGAAGAGGAGTGGAAAGTCTGTAAAAGCCAAAGGATCATGTACCTGCTGTGAGATAGTGTCTTATAGACATAGCAAAGTAACTGTTCCTGTGAAATCTCAATAAAACATCTGCCTAAACAAGACCTGCATAATGACATGTAACAGCTGACATGCCAACATAGAACAGGGAAATCTCATAAGTTCTCCCCCTTAGGTGACTAAGGATAGGTGACCACTGGCTGCTGAAAGAGGAGTCAGTTTCTTCAGGAATGAGGACCCTAATTTGTTATCCAATCTCAAGTGATCCACATGTGTGCTCCAAAACACATGTACAGATCAGCAACATCATATAAACTCAGTGAGTTGTAGGGGTGTGTGTGTGTGTGTGTGTGTGTGTGTGTGTAAAACAATTATTATAGAAGAATAGTCCATGAATGTGGGAGGGAATAGTGAGGAGATACTGAAGCAGCTGGCAGAGGAGAAAAGGGGGCAAATACAGTACTCATATATAAAATTCTTAAAATTGTTTAAGATTAAAACCACTGTTGCAATCATTCTATTTTGTGGTTTAATGAATTCATTAAATCCTGCTAGGATCAAATGTGCCATTGATTGCTATTTAGGAATGCTTCCTGACACAAACAAACTTATGGATTTAGCCATGAACCATCAATATAATCAATCGTGTGCCTTTCCACTTCTGTTTGCATTTGTTTTGGTTGAGCCACCTGTCCAGTTCTGAAAGTGGTATTTTCAAGTTGCTAGCACATTGTGCTCAGCTTGCCTGCAGAGACCTCCCTGCTTGCTGCCTTGTATGTTACTCATGCGATTTTGTATTTGAATTATTTTATTTTTTTCTCCAAGTGCAAGGTGTAAATGGGATGATCATCTATCTGTTTCAAATCTGGGAGCCTTTTAAATCAATACTTTACACATAATATGTTGGACATAAACAAATAAACAAATAAATCTTCAACCCAGACTTTTTCATATGAGGCTGCCCCTCACTGAGAGGAAGAACACAGCTCCAGGCCATATGAGTCACTTTGCTTCTTGGTGTATCCTCTTCATTTTTCAGAGATTTTAGGTTTACCTTGTTTGGTATTAACAGTCACTTGTCCTTTTGTCTGGTTTCATCTGCGTAGTATTTGTCTCTGCCCTTATTTCCAACACACGTTTATTTTTTGGTGTACATATTTCAACTTGTACATGGCTAGATTTGTTATATGTAACAATGGCCATTTCTACTTTCTCCTTTGTCCTTGCATTTATTTTTTTGATCAATTTCTGTACTATGAACGCTGCTGTACCCAATTAACTCTACTCAATTGATCTTGATACCTCCAGTGCATTCCTGCTATCCCAATCCTTGCAATGCTTTATATTTCTGAATGAGAGAGAGACACACACACTCAGCCTTTATATTTTTATATGCCTTAAACAGCTCAATGGCAGGGCCACTTTTTTATCTTCATGTGGCTAATCCACCTCCCATATTCCCAAGTTATTACTTACTAAACTCTATATTCCATCTTTGCTACCTGAGACCCTGTTGGGCCATGATCCCCAGCTCCAACATGGTGGCTATGTTCTCTGTCTTCTGCACGTCTCAGGGGTAGTGTCTCTACTCCTTCCCAGGCACTGTGGCGCTCTCTCTCCCTTCTTCTTCCTGGGTCCCTTCCCAGAAATCCTAAAAGTCCCACATGTGTCTTCCCTGCCCAGCTATTAGCTGTGGGCATCTTTATTTAACAATCAAAATCAACTGGCAGCAGGGTCCTTCAGTCTTATGTGTGGGACATTGCAAACATGTTTTGGGGGGAACATAATTAGCATGACAATATAAGCAGCTACACATAAACTTCCCAGCTGCTAATTTAAGAGATTCTGTTTGCTTGTCTGAGTTCTCACCACTTCTCCTTAGGAGCTTCCTAAGGGACTAGTATATATGTACTCGACTAGCAGACACTAAGAATTTATCTGTTTATTAGTGGAAATGCTCCACCTTCCTCTAGACTCACCCTTCTCTTCAACATGAAAAATATATTCAAATACTTCCATTTCTTCTTCCCCATTGTTAACTCTTCAGTTTTGTTCAAACAGCGTATGGTACTTACTTTCTAAGTGATTATGATTTTGTTTCAAAGATTGCTGTCCTTTTTCTAAGAGTCCATAAGGTTTGAATACATGCCTACTTTGGTTCATTCATTGCCTGCTTCTGAAAGACCCACAATGTTGAGGACTCCCCCACGTTCTGACTCAGGAGAGGAGACACCCCAAATCACTCACGAGAAACGGTCTTGATGTGAACTGCAAGAGGTTTAATCGGGAAAGACCAGTGCACTGGGGATGACTCATATCCCACACAGGGGTACAGGAGTCAATGACGAGCTCAAAGGGTAAGGGGTTTATAAAGACACAAAACCCGCAAACACCTGTCATTTGGGTTATAAAAAGGCAAAAACTGCAAACACCTGGCATCCTGGAACAATGGGGCTATTTTTGACACAGGTCTAGGGGCATTAATAATTTTTTACTCTGTCAGGATCTTTTATTCCCCACTTCTTCTAGTTACTAGTTCTAATCTTAGAACTATACTTCAATCTCTTCAAGGTTCTGCAGAGACTGGTACTGTTGTCTCAGCACCAACAGCTGGACTGCACTAATCCTTTCTCTTACAAAGGTTACTAACTTATTAAAAATCAGCCAGCAAAAAGGTCCCATCAAAGTGGAAATGAGGGTGGTTATTAAAGAGGTCTTCGGCCACCACGCGCCTGGGAGGGGGGGTGTCCATTTTTGAAATGGCAAAAAGTATTTCCCTGATGGGAAATAGTAGCTGCCAAGTGAGAGTCATGGGCTGATGTGGTTGTCACTCTTTTTCTGAAGAGCAGGCACAGCTTAAGAGGATCAGCAGTCTTTTCCAATTTCCAATCATCTTGGGGCTGCTCAGGAGCTCGATTCATGTGGGAGGCGTGGATCCAAGTGGAGATGCCTTCTACTTTAACAATGGTGTGGGTGGTCAGCAGCATGATGTGAAGGCCCTTCCAACAAGGCTCTAGATTTCCAGCTTGATGTCATCGGACAAGCACTGTGTCTCCCACCTGGAACTGGTGTGGCACCTTCAAATCTCCTGGTTCATAAGCCTCCTTGAGCTGCTCCCAGGCTGTATTTCTGACCACTTCTAGGGCTTTCATACGTGCAAACAATGAAGGACTAGGGTTAAATTCTAATACTCCCCCTGCCTCGATGAGTGGGAGGGGGCATAAAGTTTTTCATAGGGAGTGAGCTTAAATTTTCCTGGGGTGTTCCTGACATGGAACAAGGCAAAGGGAAGGAGAGCTATCCAGTCATTCCCGCCTGTCTCTATGGTCAATTTGGTTAAGGTCTCTTTTAAGGTTCTATTTATCCTCTCTACCTGTCTTGAACTCTGGGGTCTATAAGCACTGTTTAATTTCCAATTAATCCCCAGTTGGGTGCCCAGTCCCTGACTTACCTGGGCAACAAAGACAGGTCTATTGTTGGACCCTATTACCTTGGGAATCCCGAATTGTGGAAAAATTTTCTCCAGGATCTTCTTGACCACGACACTGGCAGTTTCTTTCTTTGTTGGGTAGGCTTCTACCCATCCTGAAAAGGTATCTATAAAAACTAAAAGATACTTGTTACCATATTTAGCTGGTTTTACTTCAGTAAAATCTATTTCTCAATAGGCTCCAGGATGGTCTCCTCATAGTCATCTTCCTGGAGGGTATCTTGAATGTCCTGCATTAGTCATGGCACACGGTACACAGTTTCAGGCTACAGCCTCTGCTACATCGGAGAGTCCCAAAACACAATAGTTGGAAGACTTAACCAAAGTCTGTAGATGCTTTGCCCCTAGATGGGTTAATTGATGTCACTTTTCCATCTTTAACTTCTCTCAGGCCATAGGGAGTTTCAAACTTGAAGCCTAATTTATTCATTTGTAGTGGTCTTTAAACTGATAATGCCAGGTTTTCACAGTAAGGACCATAAGTCCTTGTGCCACTTTTTTGGCTTCTTGGTCAGCCATCTGATTACGTCTAGCCACAGCCTCTTTGATGTCCTGGACAGTGTATGATGGCCACTTTGGCTGGCAAGTGAATAGCCTCAAGGAGACTCCAAATCTCCTCTTTATCTTCATTCCCATAACCATGGGGTGGGGGGTATTATGACAGCCATCCCATGCCCTAGGGAAGGCATTCAGCCAGTCTCTTAGGTCTGGCCCCTCTGCTTGCTTCATACATTCATGCAGGTGATACTCTTCCTCAAGTTGTAGGGCCAGGATCATGGAGGCAGGAGATTCCCAACTACTCTCAGCCCTTTTTGAGTGAATCTGATATGGGCCTTCAGTTTAGTTAAAAGGAAGCTGTGTTGGACACTCAGGGATGACCAAGAAAGAATGACTCTTGTCCTTTGCCTAAGTCTACAGTACGTGCAAGGTCCAAGGGTATTGTTTCTGGCCTGTGGCTCCAATTACTATGGGTTTTTGTTGTTGTTGTTGTTGCTTTTGAGTTTTCCCAACAGAGTGTTCTGCCCCGGTAACTACTAGAAAGTCCATAGGGGTCCCCTCCACAGTCAGGATTATCCTAGGTTCTGGGAGGGAGTCTGAGCCCTGTCTCCCCTAATCATCATTCTCTAGAGCCATGACTTTAGGGGCTTTCCCCTTCTTCTTAGGGTATCCTCTCGCCCAGTGTCCTTTCTCTTTGCAGTATGCACATTGGTCTTTTCCCAAAGTTTTCTAAACAGGTCTTCGTCTACCAGGTCTAGATTCCCTGTTGCCCAGGTACCCTGTTTGTCTATTTTCAGAACTACCTCTTCCCTCATGCTCTCCTACTACTGCAGCCAGAATCCTGCTTAAGTTTCTCTTCTACCTTCGATCTCTCCTGATTTCCCTTTTTTCTTCCTCTTTTTTTCCACTTTATTTTTCCGCCCTTTTCCTCTTTTTCCGCTTTTCCCTTTCTTTCCTTACTCCGTCTCTTTCTCGTGTTAAACACTTCCTCTGCCTCTCTAACTAAATCCTGTAAAGACATGGCATGTAACCATTCCAGTATCTTTAACTTTCTTTTAATGTCTAATGTTGACTGCTCTATAAAAGCCATAGCTACCGCAGCTTGTTGACCCTCAGAGGTTGGGTCAAAGGGAGTGTAGCGTCTGTAAACCTCCATTAACCTCTCTAGGTAAACAGGCGGGGCTCAGTTGGCCCCTGCATTACTTCTCTTACCTATGCCAAATTGGTGGGGTATCTTGCCACTCCTTTGAGACCTGCCACCAGAGCCCGACAGTAAATTGTCAACCTCTCCCTACTTTGAGCCTTGTTGTAGTCCCAGTCCGGTCTGTCAAGAGGGAACCCTGCATTGATCTCGTTGGGCAAATTGGTTGGAGCCTGTTAGTCCCTGGGGCATTCTTCTGGGCCTCTAAGAGAATTCTTTCCTTCTCTTCCGGGGTGAAAAGAACCTGCAAAAGCTGTTGGCAATCATCCCAAGTGGGCTGATAAGAGAACATCAATGATTCTACGAGGCTGATTAGTCAAGCTGGATTTTCTGAAAAAGTAGAATGGTTAGATTTCCAGTTCAGCCGACGAGAATGGCCAGTACTGAAGAGTCTGGAGAGAGTGAGGGTCCACAGGTGGCCCCACTGTGTGCAAAGGAAAGGCAGACGTGGTGTCAGGAACCTCATCTGCGAAGGGATGCTGTGTGCGTAGGCTTCGGGTCCCAGATGCCCGTCCTCCAACTGAGCCACCACCAGCCCCAGGGCGGCCTCTAGATGTGGAGGCACAGGACCGGAGAAGGCAAGGGATAGGGAGGAGAAGGAGGTTCTGGCCACTCAAGAGGCCTCTTGATCTCGGGATAAATCTTGGGGGGTAGCTGAGGGCCGAGGTGATGGCTCCGTTTTGGGAGGAACCTTCGATTTCACTTTTGGTCCACAGAGAGCCAGGGCTTGGGAGCCTGGCTTCTGCTACGAAATCCACGGTTTGACCCATGGGGGTGGATTCTGGACGAGGTCTTGCCACACAGTTATGTAGGGCTGCTGGTCCAGGTGGGACCCAGATTCATCCTGAAAGACAATGGCTTTAACTTCAAAGATTACAGTGAAATCAAAAGTACCCCCTGGTGGCCAGCCCACGTCAAATGTTGGCCACTCGGAAGCACAAAATCTCTGCCAAGGTCCCTTCTTGATTTCCACTGAAAGGTTGTGGGCTCTCGACCTAACTTTAGTCCAGTGACCTAATGTCAAACTTAGGAGGGTTGTCAAAGTCTGTCCCATTGTCCAAACCATGAAAAACACAAAACAGACACAAGAGATACACACATAAAGACTGACAAATATACAAAACCAATCCAAGGATGCAGAAGGTCGGGCTGGTATGTAGTCCTCCAATCCAGGAAGGATTGAATCCTACTGAATCCTCACCCCCATCCTAGTCGGACTCCTGGAGTCCTTCCCCTCGCTCCAAGGCATCCCCCAGAGTGGCAATCGGTGATCCTACCACATCTGCCAATCACACTCTGGGTCTCATCTTGAGACTCCGGTCTGCAAACAGAAACTTCCAAACTTCGCTGGCACACAGAAACAGTTTCAAACAAGAAATCTCACTTCTAAGTGGGTTCTGACTCAGGAGAGGTGACACCCCAAATCACTCACAAGAAACGGTCTTGATGCAAACTGCAAGAGGTTTATTCGGGAAAGACCAGTGCACTGGGGACGACTCATATCCCACGCAGGGTTAGAGGAGTCGACGATGAGCTCAAGGGGTAAGGGGTTTATAAAGACACCAAAACCACAAACACCTGGCATTGAGCTATAGAAAGGCAAAATCCGCAAACACCTGGCATCCTGGAACAATGGGGCTATTTGGACACAGGTCTAGGGGCTTAAATAATTTTTTACTCTCTGTCAGGATCTGTTACTTCATGTTCTTCCTTGGTAATCTCCCTAAAATGTGTTCCAAGTTGATAGAGTCACAGAAATCTGATAAGTTTTCTTATACTTTCTTACTTCTTAAAAAGACATCAGCTGACTAAAACATTCACCAGCCATGTCTTCTCTATTCAGTTGCCTGCCCATGCCTTCTACTAGTGTGTGATAAGCCTACCTATCTCTATAGATCCCTAGGTGATCTGTGTTGATGCATTTTGAATCCCAGAATGTTAACTAGCATGTCAAGGCATTCATCTGTACTCACTGTTGCTGTGATTGCCACTAGAAAATCATGTCTCGAACTTCCTTTATTTCTCCTTCATGCTCAGCGTAAGCTGTGTCAGCATTCTTGACTGACCTTTGCTATGGGGTGTATCTGCTTGCATGGCTTCTCATGACTGTGTTCTGTGTTATTCCTGGGGTGCTGCCCAGATTCCTGAGATTCTGAGCCATGGCCCTCACACAGGTGAAGGTGAAAGGAGAGACTTTTCCTAGAGAAGAGTTACCAGCTGCCTGCTAAGGGTCCCTGTGGAAAGCTGTTGTGCTCTGCTGTCTCTTAGAGCTTCCTCAGTTAAAAAAACAGAGGCAATCTTTGTCCCAGATTTTAATCATTCTTAAGAGTTCACAAGCCAGAGTTCACTGCTAACCTGCTCACTACATCTCTCCTTAGCATCCATTGCTTTCTGTTTGTCACTCAAAGATCAAACCACTGCTCTTGCCATGTTTGTGCCCATCTAACGAACTTGGAAGAGTGAAACTCCACACCTTTGTTGATGACCAGAAAGCTATGCCCTTAGTTGAACTGAAAGAGTTAATGAAAAGAGTGAAATTACTGGACACCTGAACTCTCCATGAACTCTTCAGCCCAGAGTTCTCTTACCCCTCCCATCCAGAGATAGTTCCCGGAGCACTCCTGAACTTTTTACCCCAAGGTACCCCCTCCCAATTGGAAACTGCTCCAGGAACATTTTTTAGATAAGGGGTCTCCTGGAAAAAACCTAGTCCTACCCCTCCCAACTGAAGACTATGCCAAGAACATTTTTGAGATAGGGGCCTCCTGGTAATGTTCCAATAGATCGAGTACATTGCCAAAATATAGGACACGACCCCTTGGTTATGTAAAGCCCCTTGGCAGAACACCTTGGTGACGTAAAACTTGTACTTTTCCCTTGGCTATTTCCTATAAAAGCCTGTGAAAAGTTTGGGCTAATTGCCGAATCTCCTCTGCGAGTTTCGACCCCAGATATCTGGTATATGTGCTTTTTATGTTCTTTCTTGTCATTGCTGTATTAAATCTTACTCTCTATACATCTTAAGTTCGGTCTCAGTGTCTTCTTGGGTGCGCGGCTGACCCGAGGCTTGAGTAAGTGCCTCCCTTTGGGAGTTTTGGAGTCTTTCATTTGGTGCATTGGCCGGGAATCAGCGCGACTACCCAGAAGTCCTGGACCCACTCAGAAGTAAGATTTACTGTTCTGCTTTGGTCTGGTGTCTGTGTTCTGTTAGTTTCTGAGAGGCCAGGTAGGCTGTTCTGTATCTGGCGCGATCGCGGTTTCAGTTTTGCAGACGCTCAGTGTGCAATGTGCACAGTGAGACCGCGCTCCGGGTAGGAGCGCAGGGTGTGGACAGACAGACGTGTCCAGGTGTCCACCGTCTGTGCGCCCTGGGAGACGTCCCAGGAGGACAAGGGGAGGACTAAGGACGCTTAGTGGACCCCTCTGGAGACCGGGTGGGTTCGAGTCCCACCTCGTGCTCCAGGTTGCGAGATCGTGGGTTCGAGTCCCACCTCGTGCTTTGGTTTTTTCTTTTTGTCTCAGTCTCGTGTCTGCTTTTGTCGTGTCCACTCTTGTTGTGTCTGCTATTAATCTAGAAATGGGACAGTCTGCTGGGTGTGTAGGTGTGGAACTGCTGCATTTGTGTATTCTGAGATTGTGGGTTTATTCTGGCAGTGGCTGTGAGAGGACGACTGTCTATGGCCTCACGGTCCGCACCCCAAAAGAGATGTTCCAAGGGAGACCCTGGAAGGAGTGCCCAGGGTACAGAACAGTCAAAAAGACCTGGCTGTTGCCTGGCAGAGTGAAAGAGAGAGAGTGTTCTCTCTGCCAGAGCGGGAGTGAATGTGGAATCCCACCCCTATCAGGAAAAGGAGTCAATGTAGAATCCGACCCCGTCAGAAAAAAGTGTTTGGCTGGTTGTGTAAGTCCAGGCGTGAACGAGTGTGCTTGTTTGTGGCCACATGACAAGACTGTGTGTGTGTGTGTGTGTTAACCCTTTGTCGACTGTAGACTTGGACTGACGTCAGGACAGAATTAGTCAGCAATGGTTTTAAAAGGAAAAAAAAAAAAAAGAGAAAAAGAACCATCAGGCCGGTCTTGCCCACCGCGCTCTCGGCGAGGCAGTGCCAGCGGCTCGCAGCGGGCGGGCAGCGCCGGCCAGCCTGGCTGCGGGGCCATCGTGGGGCAAGACCAGCTGCCACCGGCCGACAGGGGCAGCACACGGTCCGCACTCGGCTGGGGAGCCCCAGGCTGTTCAAAAGAGAACCTAGATGCAGAGCCGGCTTTGGCGGCGCAGTTATGCTGGTGGTGAGTGCGGCCGCCTGCCGGTCCCGGAGTGGCCGTGAAGCCTGCCCCAGCTGGGGAGGGGCCGACTACAGCCGCCGTCCCTCCTTTGGCCCCCCCCAGAGTCTACCCGCACTCCCTTGTGCCTGCCTGACTGCGTGCTCCCTCCCCAAAGACAGTGCAGAGAGCACAGGGCGTCTATCAGGTAGTTAAATAGTTAAATTGCTGCCTCTGCCTGCCTGCCAGCGTTTGTTTGCCACTCCCAGGAGTTTACACCGCATTCCGGCGCGCAGCGGAGACTCCGCTCTGGGCTCTTCGCATCAAAGGGTTTGTTTTCAGCCTTTGCCTGCCTCTTGGGTGGGAGAAAGGCTCATTCTCCTGCCCCCTGTATCCTGTCTCTTGTAAACAGAAAAAATTGTGTTCATTTTGAGATATCAGTGTGCAGCCAGATGTAAGAGCTACACTCCCTTCTCTGCCCCATGTGTTTTCTCTTCTCAGGCACTGCCCTGAGCTGTGTGAGTTTGTTCTAAGCTCCGGTGAGGGAGACATACAAGGTAAGGAGCACCTGACTGCCAGGCTCTGATGAGGGTCTCATGTCTGTGGGACTAGAAAATGTCCCATCAATCTGACCTAGGTTATGAAAAGTTACAAAAGTTAAGAGAAAGATAGAGGTCTGCAAAGAAGAATTGAGAGCAAAGCTTCAGCAGACTCAAAAGAAATAGGTTAACAGTAAAAAGAGGTAAACTATGAAAAAGTTAAGTGACAGAATATAGATGTAATAATTAGATCCATTGCAGTTAAGAAACAGGAGCAAAGAGAGATAAATGACAAAGATTAGAACTTAGCACAGTGATACTTGCTAATAATACTAGCACTTAGAGATGATCTGTAAGAAATAGGGAGCCAGAAAATTTTCAAAAAAGATAAGAGAAATGAACTGCTGGTCACAAAAGTCAGGGAGACTAGAAAACTTAGTACCTGGCAACAGAAAAAAGAAAGCTTTTGGCTAAAGATCAGAGTGTTTGCTGTTGAAAAAGAAGAACACTGGGTGAGAGACTGTCCTAACAAAAAGAAGAGGAGCCCCCCCCCTCCTCAAGACAAAACCCTTCACCTGTTCGTGGCTAAAAATAAAGAGATAGAAGAAGGGGTGCTAACACAGAAGCTGAGTCCTTAAAAGAGACCGGTGGTCTACCTGTTAAAAGCAGCTAAAAAGAGACTGTGTTTTCATATTCCTCCACTAACCAATGCAAAGCAAGTTTAAAAGGTTCCTGGACACTGCAGGCCTTTGCAGACTGTGGATTCCAGGTTTTGCTGAATTAAAAAGATGAACAGCCCTTCGTATAAGAAATAAAGAACAACCTTGGATGGCCTTGGATGCTATTGAGACTGCCCTAATGTTGTCCCCAACTTTGGGACTCCTAAATGTGACTGAGAACAAAAGTATTGCCAAAGAGGTTCTTACTCAGAAATTGGGACCCTAAAAGACCAGTGGCACTTGAAAAATTAGACCTGGTGACTGAGGGATGGCCTGCTTGTCTGCACATAGTGGCTTCTGGTCAGAGACACATGATTCAATTGTTTCCCTGGCTGATGGACACATTATTAGAGCTTTTTGTTGACAGAATAAGACCTACTCATCACTCTGACATTCTGGCAGAGGGAACTTTGGCTCAGAAGGTTGAACTCCTGGCGCTAACCCAAGCCCTGCGGTTGGCTGAAGGCAGAGACATCAAAGACAAAGAAGAAATTCTGGCCCTCCTAGAAGCTCCTGCCAAGTACGTGAGTTTCTGGGAACGGTGGGCTTTTACAGACTCTGGACTAAAGAAAAAGTCCCATTCACCTGGACTGAGGAACACCAAAAAGCCTTTGACAGCATAAAGGCAGCCTTGCTTGCAGCCCCCGCTCTGGCTTTGCCAGATCTGACTAAGCCTTTTACCCTACACGGATGGCAGTAGCCTCATGGTTAAAGGTAAGCGGAAGGCGGGGACAGCAGTGCAGCAGTGGACAAAAAGCAGGTGATCTAGGCCAGCAGCCTCCCTAAAGAGACTTCAGCCCAAAAAGCTGAACTTGTGGTTTTGATACAAGCTTTATAAATGACACTGACAGCGGGTATGCTTTTGCCACTGTATGGAACAATATGCAGACAAAGAAAGCTGTTGACATCTGCAGAAAAAGACGTTCTCAATATGGATAAATGATACTGCTCACATAGTCATCAAGAAGACTAATAAAGAAAATTTTTTTCCAAGGTTCAGAGTGCCAAAAGCAATAGTTGCCCAGGTAAGTCAGGGTGTGGCCAAGCATTTAGAGGTCAAATAAAAATTACATTGTGTGTATAGACCTCAGAGCTCAGGATAGATAAAAATTAGTTTAAAACTCTAAGACGGACCTTGACAAAATTAATCGTGGAGACTGGCATGGACTTGGTGTTCCTTCCCTATGTCCTATCTCTTGATTCAGTTTTACTCTGTTTAAGATCCTTTATGAAACTCCTATGCCCATCATAGTCTCAAATGATGTGTTTAAACCTATGTTGTTAATAATGCTCTGTATGCTAAGTTAAAAGGGCTTGCAGGTGATACAGAAAAAAAGTCTGGTCACAACTGGTTACAGTGAACGAGCTGGATATCCCAAGGACATCTCACCAGTTCCAGCCAGAGATCTGATCTACGTGCACCTGTGTCATGCCCAGACCCTAACTAAATTAGTTATTGAGACTGGCGGTAAAGACTGGGTGACCCTCCTTCCCTTTGTGCTTCTCAGAGTCCGAAACACACCTGGACGTTTTACTTCTTTGACTGAGTCTAGCAGGATATTGGATCCCTGTGTTGACTCTTTCTCACCCTCTGCTCTGTTTACCCATTTAAAGGCCTTGGAGGTTGTCAGAACACAGATCTGGGACCAGATCAAAGAAGCTCATGCACCTGAGACTACAGCAGTTCGGTCCTTGTCAGATGACATCGCACCGGCACTCTTGAGCCTCGGTGGAAAGGACCATATCTGATACTGTTAACAACTCCACGCCTCCCACGTCAAGAAGGCTCCTAGCCAGGGTAGAGGCAACCATGAAGACAACTGGACGGTGGCAACTACTGACAATCCTCTTAAACTTCGCTTGTGTCGTGGGGGCCACCCTAAGCCTAGGGAACGACAACCCTCTTGCCCCGATTCAACAGTCATGGGAAGTGCTTAATGGGGAGGGAAACATTGTATGGGCAATCACTGCAGCACATCCCCCTTGGACTTGGTGGCCTGATCTCACACCTGACATTTGTAAGTTAGTAGCAGGATCTCCCAATTGGGACCTCCCTGACCATACTGATCTTAGTAACCCACCCCCTGAACAGCGGTGTGTTTCAGGTGGAATAGGGAACATGTATGGGTGTTCAGGGCAGTTCTACCGGGCTAATCTTAGAGCTGCACAGTTTTATGTTTGCCCTGGTCAGGGTCAAAACAAAGAGCTTCAACAAAAATGTGGGGGGGCATCAGATTACTTCTGTGGCAAATGGACATGTGAAACGACAGGGGATGCCTACTGGAAGCCTTCCTCTGACTGGGATCTAATCACGGTAAAACGAGGTAGTGGTTATGATAAGCCATATCAAGGAGAAAGAGATCCCCATAAATATCCAAACTATGGCGACCTCCATCCAGATGAGGCCGCCATAGGAGCTTATGGGTGTGCTACTGAAAACAGCCCCCCAGGACCATGCAAAGGTAAATACTGCAACCCCCTACTTATAAAATTCACTGAAAAAGGAAAACAAAATCGTTTAAGTTGGCTTAAAGGAAATAAGTGGGGTTGGCGTGTATCCAGTCCACCGAGAGACCCTGGGTTCATTTTTACAATCAGGCTGACTGTGACAGAACAGGGTCCCCCAATAGTACCAGCTCCCCCACAAGTCCCGGCTGTACCAGCTCCACCAACTCCACAGCCCAGAACAGTGAGACCTTCCCTATCGACCTTAGTTTCCCCACCGCCCCTAGATACAAAAAGCCGTCTGGTCAGTCTAGTTCAAGGAGCTTTTTTGGCGTTGAATAGGACTAATCCTAATATGACTCAATCATGTTGGTTATGCTATGACTCTAGGCCCCCTTATTATGAAGGAATTGCTCAGATCAGGACTTATAATACTACTTCAGATCATTCTCAATGCCTTTGGGGAGAAAACAGAAAGCTGACTCTGGAAGCAGTTTCAGGAAGTGGACTCTGTTTAGGCCAGGCACCTCAGGATAAACGGCACCTTTGTAATCAGACCCAGAACATCCAGCCTAGCAAAAGTGGTCAGTATCTGGTGCCTCCCATAGACACAGTATGGGCTTGCAATACCGGTCTCACTCCTTGTGTATCTCTATCTGTTTTTAATAGTTCCAAAGACTTCTGCATTTTAGTTCAGCTTATTCCTAGACTCCTGTATCATGATGATAACTCCTTTTTAAATAAGTTTGATCATCGGGTCCGTTGGAGAAGAGAGCCCATTACCTTAACCCTGGCAGTACTTTTGGGATTGGGAGTAGCAGCGGGAGTAGGTACAGGGACCGCTGCCTTAATTCAGACCCCCCAATACTATGAAGAATTACGTACAGCTATGGACATTGATATTAGAACTATAGAACAGTCTATAACTAAATTAGAAGAATCTTTAACTTCCCTGTCTGAAGTAGTGCTGCAAAATAGGAGGGGATTAGACTTATTGTTCCTTAAAGAAGGAGGACTTTGTGCTGCCCTAAAAGAAGAATGTTGTTTTTATGTTGATCATTCAGGAGTAATCAAAGACTCTATGGCCAGACTTAGAGAACGCCTAGATATGCGTAAGAGAGAGAGAGAAAGCCAACAAGGATGGTTCGAAAGCTGGTTTAATAAGTCCCCTTGGCTTACCACTCTCCTCTCCACCATAGCAGGACCCTTAATTATACTTATGCTTTTGCTTATTTTTGGCCCCTGCATTCTTAATAAGTTAGTGGCTTTTATCAGAGAAAGAATAAATGCAGTGCAGGTTATGATATTAAGGCAACAATATCGGGTCCTTCAGGAAGCCGGTACCCAGCTCTAAGATTAGAGCTTGTCCCTAAAAGAAGGGGGGAATGAAAGAGTTAATGAAAAGAGTGAAATTACTGGACACCTGAACTCTCCATGAACTCTTCAGCCCAGAGTTCTCTTACCCCTCCCATCCAGAGATAGTTCCCGGAGCACTCCTGAACTTTTTACCCCAAGGTACCCCCTCCCAATTGGAAACTGCTCCAGGAACATTTTTTAGATAAGGGGTCTCCTGGAAAAAACCTAGTCCTACCCCTCCCAACTGAAGACTATGCCAAGAACATTTTTGAGATAGGGGCCTCCTGGTAATGTTCCAATAGATCGAGTACATTGCCAAAATATAGGACACGACCCCTTGGTTATGTAAAGCCCCTTGGCAGAACACCTTGGTGACGTAAAACTTGTACTTTTCCCTTGGCTATTTCCTATAAAAGCCTGTGAAAAGTTTGGGCTAATTGCCGAATCTCCTCTGCGAGTTTCGACCCCAGATATCTGGTATATGTGCTTTTTATGTTCTTTCTTGTCATTGCTGTATTAAATCTTACTCTCTATACATCTTAAGTTCGGTCTCAGTGTCTTCTTGGGTGCGCGGCTGACCCGAGGCTTGAGTAAGTGCCTCCCTTTGGGAGTTTTGGAGTCTTTCAGAACTACTTTCACATTTGGCCAAGAAGACACAGAGATTACATGTAAGATGTAATGACAAGGAAAAAAGCATATTTCTATAATTGTTTAAATTAAAAAGTGGGTTGAGGAACTGGAGAGATGGATGGCTCAGTGGTTAATAGGATTCACTTCCAATGGTCCTGAGTTCAATTCCCAGAATCGATGTGCTACCTCACAATTGTCTGGTGCCACCTCCTGGCATGCAGGTGTATATACAAAGTACCCATATACATAAAATAGATAAAAAATAGATGATAGATAGATAGATGATAGATAGAAAGATAGATGATAGATATATAGATAGATGATAGATAATAGATAGATAGATAGATAGATAGATAGATAGATAGATAGATAGATAGATAGATCTTTAAAAGGTGGGTAGAATCTCAGACAAGCTGAATCTATTTCCTAATTATTAATGAATATGCTAGAAGATGAAGATAAAGAAAGGGTGAGAAGTTGAAAAATAGCGAGAGGAAAGGGAAGAGGGTAAAAGAGAGCAGGGAAGGGAAGTACATGAAGGCCAATAAAAATGAAGAGAATTGGAGAGTATAGTTAGAGTCCTCCATTCTCCTATTTAAGTAAAGGGTGATTGAATCATGTCATGTTTCTATGGACACCTTGGCCAACACAGTATCAGCATTAAATTAAGAGGTGGTAAAGAGACAGACCAGAGTGAGAACAGGCCAAGTCCATGCTATAGTAGGTAACTGTGACTGCAGGAAGCTTGAGTCAGGTATCATTGAGTACTTTCTAACCTGTCTCCATACTATAGGATCAGCTGTTCAAATTTCATCCACAGTCAGAAATAATATATACCTCCCAGAGATTCCTGAGTCTCCTAGGAGCCTGGCAGAATGACCACTGATAGTTCATTCTGCAGTGAACAAGTGTGGACTAATTCCATTATTACTGGTTGTAAGCCATAATGGAGATTTGTGTGGTTGGGGCCACATGGTGAGAAAGGAAAAGGCAAACGAAAGCTCTGTTTTGTTTTGATTCTTTCCTTTAGCTGAGACACTGTCTCACTTTGTAGCTCAAACTGAGCTAGTCTTCTAGATATTAAAAGTTCACCCACCACAAATAGCTTAAGATGCTTTGTTTGTCAGGGGAGAAATCAACCAAGTGGAAACAAGAAGAACTATGCAAAGAATCAACCAAAAGAGGAGCTGGTTCTTTGAGAAAAATCAACAAGATAGATAAACCCTTAGCCTTAGCCCTTAGAGGGCAAAGGGACAGCATCCTAATTAACAAAATCAGAAATGAAAAGGGAGACATAACAACAGATCCTGAAGAAATCCAAAACACCATCAGATCCTTCTACAAAAGGCTATACTCAACAAAACTGGAAAATCCAGATGAAATGGACAAATTTCTAGACAGATACCAGGTACCAAAGTTAAATCAGGATCAGGTTAATGATCTAAACAGTCCTATATCCCCTAAAAAATAGAAGCAGTCATTAATAGTCTCCCAACCAAAAAAAGCTCAGGACCAGATGGGTTTAGTGCAGAGTTCTATCAGACCTTCAAAGAAGATCTGATTCCAGTTTTTCCCAAACTATTCCACAAAATAGAAGTAGAAGGTACTCTACCCAATTCATTCTATGAAGCCACAATTACTCTGATACCCAAACCACAGAAAGACCCAACAAAGATAGAGAACTTCAGACCAATTTCCCTTATGAATATCGATGCAAAAATCCTCAATAAATTCTTGCTAACCAAATCCAAGAACACATCAAATAAATCATAATCCTGACCAAGTAGGTTTCATTCCAGGGATGAGGGGATGGTTTAATATATGGAAATCCATCAACGTAATCCACTATATAAACAAACTCAAAGACAAAAACCACATGATCATCTCGTTAGATGCGGAGAAAGCATTTGACAAAAATCCAACACTCATTCATGATAAAAGTCTTGGAAAGATCAGGAATTCAAGGCCCATACCTAAATATGATAAAAGTAATCTACAGCAAACAAGTAGCCAACATCAGTAAATGGTGAGAAGCTGGAAGCAATCCCACTAAAATCAGGGACTAGACAAGGCTGCCCACTTTCTCCCTACCTATTCAACATTGTACTTGAAGTCCTAGCCAGAGCAATTTGACAACAAAAGGAGATCAAAGGGATACAAATTGGAAAAGAAGACATTAAAATATCACTTTTTGCAGATGATATGATAATATATATAAGTGACCCTAAAAATTCCACCAGAGAACTCCTAAACCTGATAAACAGCTTCGGTGAAGTAGCTGGACATAAAATTAACTCAAACAAGTCAATGGCCTTTCTCTACACAAAGAATAAACAGGCTGAGAAAGAAATTAGGGAAACAACACCCTTCTCAATAGTCACAAATAATATAAAATACCTTGGCGTGACTCTAACTTAGGAAGTGAAAGATCTGTATGATAAGAACTTCAAGTCTCTGAAGAAAGAAATTAAAGAAGATCTCAGAAAATGGAAAGACCTCCCATGCTTATGGATTGGCAGGATCAATATAGTAAAAATGGCTACCTAGCCAAAAGCAATCTACAGATTCAATGCAATCCCCATCAAAATTCCAACTCAATTCTTCAACGAATTAGAAAGGACAATCTGCAAATTCATCTGGAATAACAAAAAATCTAGAATAGCAAAAACTCTTCTCAAGGATAAAAGAACCTCTGGTGGAATCACCATGCCTGAACTAAAGCTCTACTACAGAGCAATTGTGATAAAAACTGCATGGTACTGGTATAGCAACAGACAACTAGACCAATGGAATAGAACTGAAGACACAGAGATGAACCCACACACTTATGGTCACTTGATCTTTGACAAGGGAGCTAAAACCATCCAGTAGAAAAAAGACAGCATTTTCAACAAATGGTGCTGGCACAACTGGCAGTTATCATGTAGAAGAATGCGAATTGATCCATTCCTATCTTCTTATACTAAGGTCAAATCTAAGTGGATCAAGGAACTCCACATAAAACCAGAGATAGTGAAACTTATAGAGGAGAAAGTGGGGAAAAGCCTTGAAGATATGGACACAGGGGAAAAATTCCTAAATAGAACAGCAATGGCTTGTGCTGTAAGATTGAGAATTGACAAATGGGACCTCATAAAATTGCAAAGCTTCTGTAAGGCAAAAGACACCGTCAGTAAAACAAAAAGGCTACCAACAGATTGGTAAAGGATCTTTACCTATCCTAAATCAGATAGGGGACTAATATCTAAAATATATAAAGAACTCAAGAAGGTGGACTCCAGAACATCAAATAACCCCACTAAAAAATGGGGCTCAGAGCTAAACAAAGAATTCTCACCTGAGGAATCCTGAATGGCTGAGAAGCACCTGAAAAAATGTTCAGCATCCTTAATCATCAGGGAAATGCAAATCAAAACAACCCTGAGATTTCACCTCACCCCAGTCAGAATGGCTAAGATCAGAAACTCAGGTGACAGCAGATGCTGGCAAGGACTTGGAGAAAGAGGAACAGTCTTCCATTGTTGGTGGGATTGCAAGTTTGTACAACCCCTCTGGAAATCAGTCTGGCAGTACCTCAAGAAATTGGACATAGTACTACCGGAGGATCCCGCAATACCTCTCCTGGCCATATATCCAGAAGATGTCCCAACGGGTAAGAAGGACACATGATTCACTATGTTCATAGCAGCCTTATTTATAATAGCCAGAAGCTGGAAAGAACCCAGATGCCCCTCAACAGAGGAATGGATATAGAAAATGTGGTACATTTACACAATGGAGTCCTACTCGGCTATTAAAAAGAATGAATTTATGAAATTCCTAGGCAAATGGATGGATCTGGAGGGCATCATCCTGAGTGAGGTACCCCAATTACAAAAGAACTCACATGATATGTACTCTCTGATAAGTGGATATTATCCCAGAAATTTAGAATACTCAAGATATAAGATACAATTTGCAAAACACATGAAATTCAAGAAGAACGAAGACCAAAGTGTGGACACTTTGCCCCTTCTTAGAATTGGGAACAAAACACCCATGGAAGGAGTTACAGAGACAAAGTTTGGAGCTGGGATGAAAGGATGGACCATCTAGAGACTGCCATACCTGGGAATCCATCCCATAATCAGCCTCCAAAGGCTGACACCATTGCATACACTAGCAAGATTTTGCTGAAAGGACCCTGATATAGCTGTCTCGTGTGAGGCTATGCCGGGGCCTAGCAAACACAGAAGTGGATGCTCACTGTCAGCTTTGGATGGATCACAGGGCCCTCAATGGAGGAGCTAGAGAAAGTACTCAAGGAGCTAAAGGGATCTGCAACCTTATAGATGGAACAACAATATGAACTAACCAGTACCCCAGAGCTCTTAACTCTAGCTGCATATGTATCAGAAGATGGCCTAGTCGGCTATTAGTGGAAAGAATGGCCCATTGGTTGTGCAAACTTTATATGCCTCAGTACAGGGCCAAAAGTTGGGAGCAGGTGGGTAGGGGAGTTGGAGGGGAGGCTATCGGGGACTTTTGGGATAGCATTGGAAATGTAAATGAAGAAAATACCTAATAGAAAAATGCTTTGTTTGTGGCCAGAGTGATAAACTTGTCTTCCCTTAATAGCTCATCTGAATAAAAAGTACCCAGTAAGCACAACAGCTCACTCCCCCTTATAGAAATAGAAACAAGACTACACCTGGCTCAAAGGTAGACCAAGTATCCTTAGCCATTTAGCCCTAAGCCTGGCATTGCTATGTATATTCTTCATTTTATAGGGAATAGAATAATGTCTTTACATCATAATCAATCTTTAGATGAAAATATAACATTTGTCAATAACCATCTTAATTTAGGAAAGTAAAATAAACAACGCTTTTACATATATGTATATAACGACAGAAATGATTGATCAGCAAGGGGAACAGACCATGGTAGTTGACTTTGTGTCCCTATTACTAAAAGACTGTGGCCTTCAAGGGTCTTCTCCACAAGAACAAAGATGGAGGGATGGTAGATTTGGTGCTACTGAGTTCTGTTTTCCCCCTCCTGCAAGATTTGTTCAGCAGGACTTTTAGATCTCCCACCTGTGGGCTGTTTTGGTGTAAACTAATCAGGCTTCCTTCCCATCTTTGTGCAAATTATCCAATGCTCCATATTATCCCAAGCAACCAATCTGGAGAGAAGCAGAGGGTGCCCACCCTCATGCTCAACCATAAAGCCCCAGACCCTCTAGAGAGGAAGATGCAGCCTCAGAAACCTTGACACTTGGAAGAACCAACTTTAGTTAATTTTGTGTTGTGACTGTGACCTTTCCTGTCTTTGAGTCAGGTAACCAGTAGAGAAAGTGAGCTAAGACCCCTAGATAGGAGCAAGGCTATTTTTCAGACAGCTTTCTGTTGTAGAATTACCATCACCTCCCCACTGCCTTTAAATAAACCATACACATATGAGCCCCAGCTACTCAAAGCCACTTCTTCCCCATACCTCCTCGTTTCACAATTTGAGGGCCAGAAATAAAAGCATGAACAAGGAAACATGTTCGTTTCACTTTGGGGCGATAGACTCAAAAACAAACAAACAAACAAACAAACAAACAACAAAACAAAAGAAAACAGGTTCGAGAGCTCTGTGGCCCTGAAAGACTGACGATGTGTGACCTGAAGGTGACCTACTGGATTAGTTTGTAAACTGTTTAGGGATCAGCATCCATAGTTTCTCATGTCCTCATCATATTTATGTAGTTTTATATCTGAAGTCTTTAGGTGTTATGCATATCCAATCTATAAATACGGTTAGCGGTTAGCTTGCCTTAAATAAGGGAAGACTTCAAAAGCCAAACGGAGCTTTCCCTACTTCCACTGAGTACTCAGGAGACAAAGGACAGCCTGACAAGCTGATAATTGCAAGTTCAGATTGGATCAAAAGAACATCTTTTGTGTGTCTTTTACTTGGCACAGATTTAGCCATTCCTCGTACTCCAGTCACACTAACACTTCTCTGTAGCCGTCTTTGTTAAGTGCGATCACAACACAATGCTTTAGAATATTTAATAATCCAAACTTCACGGTGTTAACTACAGTTGTCCCCGAAGCCAATTAACATCGATCAAATGCAGTGCTTTGTTCACACGGCAGTTTACTAAGTTCTGTCAAAAACACCCAGGTTTGACCTCCTGTAGCAGAGTTCCAGTTGCAGAGATGAAGAGACTCGAGTGTCTCTTTTTCATCCCTGGGGAGATGTTCCAAGGTGCAATGGACACTGGAGACCACTTCCTCTTCAGTGGTTCTCAACATTCCTTATGCTTCGACCCTTTAATACAGTTCCTGGTGCTGCGGTGACTCCCAACCATAAATCTTGGTTGCTACTGCACAACCATTATTTTGCTACTGCTATGGATCGTAATGTAAATATCAAATATAACCCCGTGCAAGGGTCATTCAACCCTCATAGGGGTTGAGACCCACAGGTTGAGAACCACTGAGCTAGAGTCTAGTTGTTATAGTTTAGCCACACTCCCAAGTCCTTACTGCAGAAACATGGTCACCAGGGCCACAATGTTGGGAGCAGGTAGAGTTTAAGGGGTGCCACTCCATAAGAGGCCCTCAGGCCATCTGAAGGTTTAGTCTTGGAAGGATTTCAGGACCCTAGCCTTTCTCTGGCTTCCTGTTTGGAAGTATTATCTTCATCTATCACTGAGATCCACCATGAGGTGATACAAGGGACTTACGAAGACTTTTAACCAAAATTATACACTAAATAAAGACATTTGCCTCATCAACTTAGTCTGCCTCAGGTAATTTACTACAATAATATAAAACTAACAAAGAGCTGAACTCACTCTATAAAATGTTATTTTTACATGTATGTATATTCACACGACAAATTTACTTTATAGATTAGGTACATTAAGAGACAAATGCCATATGTAATAATATAGCAGAACACAGAAGTGTACTATAGTATAATTATTAAGATGTATGGATTATTTATTTTCTTAACTTTTCATTTAATATTTTCAGGCTGTGATTGGTCAAGGGTAGAATCCTAAAGCTGTGTTAGGTAGTCAGAAGGTGGTGGGAATACATCTCCATTAGCTCCTAAAGGATATCATCTAAAACAGTAGCTGAAAAATCCAACAAGCCAAGAAACATTGCTGGAGTTGGAAAGACAAAATAAGTTTGTTTTTATGCTAAGTAATGGTGCCTGAGTATTTCTGGCATTGGACTGTCTTCTAAGAGCCTACTGAATCCTGAAGCTCTCTCAGCCACATCTTCATTTAAGGATCTCAGGAGATTCAGCTGTCCCCTGTGCGGTCACAAAAGTCACAGAGAAGGAAACCTTCTGCAACTACCACCCGGTCTGGAGACAACCTGAACATTTACAACCTGGAGTGCTCCACTATTCTTCATCCACTGACATTCCTGGCCTGCTTCTCTCCTTCAGATACTGGACAAATCTGTAACTAAATATGCAGTGATATAGCAATACACTATGCCAACAGGCTTATTATGCCCCTTAACAGCTTCAAAAGTTTTCTTACACACACACACACACACACACACACACACACACACACACACACACACTTAGTATATAATATATAGCCTTGCCTTAGTCAAAAATTAACCAGTTTTCAGTCAGTGTTATATAAAGAAACAAGAGACCTCCGTGTAATTTGGATTTTGTCAGGTATCTAATTTCAATCTAATGTCCTGTTAGGAAACTCAGCCAGGAAGTCTATCTGCCAGTCCATTTGGGGACTCAGTTTGTTATCTCCAGTCCATGACAATTCTGGTTTTCCATTCCTTGTTCTGGGATGATAACAGTGTGATTTACACGTATAACTAACAAATGAGATCAATTAAAATGTCGGAAAGTGGCACCTGTCTCAGGATAGGGTTGCACTAACAGGTTCTCTTAGCCTCATTTCCTGCCGCCCCTGAGGCTTGCAGGCACTGTCTGCATGTAGACTAACAATGAGGCACTGTTTCCTAATGGACGTGAACTAAAAGCAAGCCTTATCCTATGGCCTAGATAGATGATTATTTCCTTGACTGGAAACAACAGGTGTATTTTTCAATTCAATTGACACAAATGATTCTTACTTTCATAACGTCCATTACTACAGCTTCTTGAATTGCCCAATTTGTTACAAATTTGCAATATCGGCTGCCTCTGTGGGTGAATTAACTAATGAAATAGAAACTATCTTTCATTTGTGTTCATCACAGAATGCTTTTGATCATTATGAGGCAAACCTGATACTTTTCAAAGATCTTAGCCTGTAGAGCAAGAGAAAATGGTTATTTAGGAATGAAATCAGCCCTGGATACAACACTGAAAAAAATTTTTTTCCTTTGCACAGAAATGATGTGAATAAATAAATAGTAGTGGTGTGACACCTATGTTAAAATATTATGTTCTGAGACCTTGGCTATATTTTTCAGTGCGCATGGCCACTATTAGGATGGGGATGTGAGTTTTGTAGACAGCCCCTTTCACTGACAACATAGAGTAACATTATAGAAGGTGAAAAGCCACAAATCTACATCTGTACGTTAGGGATTGTGTTTAGGAAATACACTGTTTTTACTGGAATCTTCAAGATACCATTTCAATGGAAATCTCAGAAAGTCTCTGGTCTCTAGTCCCAAGTGACATAAATTCCCAAATCAGATGACATCAAAGACTGCAGGGAGAGTTTGCCTAGTAATATAGTTGTAATTCCCTATGTTAAATGCCAGGCTGCATATAAGTAAGCTGCCCACTCATGCCTGTTCCTGGGGTAGTCCCTGGTGAATGCCAACTTCCCTTGCACATTCTAAGATAGGATGGCTTTGATCTACCCAAGTGGGTTTGAACAACCCATGACACAGACACCCAATTTGTCAGTCTTGGAAAAATAACAGCATAAAAGTTCGTTACATCTTATTCTGTTATAAAAATGTAATTAAAGCCACTCATCCAGATAAGCTGCCAATAGACTCGAATGGTTTCTTTGCTCTGCTAAGGCAGCCAGAGCACACTCAGCTGTATCGGCTGCAGCTCGAGAGCGATGCTGCTTACGGTTTGAATTTTGATGTGTTAATGTTCAACCAGTTTAGTACTTTTAAAAATAGTTACACAGATTTGCCATTTAATTATCACCAACCTCCACATGCAGTACTTATGTCATATCTTAGTCTGCAATAAAGAATAAAACACATCAGAAGGAAATCTAATTACACCTTATCTCCTCTGCCATTTCTCGGCTGTGGTTACAGACTGTAGGATTCAAAATTCGAAATCAAGGCAATTCTAGTAATTCCTAGCAGGAGGTGGTGTCAACAAAGTTATAGCACAAAGAAAGAAAATGTTCATACATTTAAAATATAGACAACTGAAGTTATTCACTGAAGGCAGGTGGTGAATAGACATTCAGTGTTTAAAGAGCTGCTCTTCCAGGGGGCCTGGGTTTAGTTCTCAGCTGCTAAAACAGTTCCCCATCCACAGGCACGGAGCACACACATGGCGTGCATGTGTATATGTAGACCAACACTCATAAACACAGAATAAAAATAAATATTTTTTTCCAGGAAGATGACAATAATAGTCAAAAAAAAAAGACTAGGAAATGGAATTCCTATAGTAGTTTATCTATATGAGCTTTTAAACATATTTGAGTTCTCCTCCTAAAAATCTGCTGGTGCTGCTAGCAGCATCTAGAAACTTCCTAGTAAACACTTCGTTGTTTTCTGAGAAGCGCCATAGGTCAATAGCCTAAAAGGAACCTCAACGGAAGAAATAGGCAGTTTCTTTTCAATATTACCGAGGAAGACTGTTTGAGAGTTAGAGTTCTTACTGTTTTCATTCCTTCTTGTCCCCCTGCCTACACTTTCAGTAACTCACTCAGTCAGCTTGGTACAATTACAGCTTCCTCCGCCCTCGGAAAACGAGGCACAAAGGCATGCATTTGGTTCATGTGAAGGGGGTTGTCATTAACCTTTAAGACCTGCCTGTGTCAGTCAGGCTAAAAATGTTCACACCAAATGTTGGTGAACTGGGAACTTTTAAAGATGACCTTCAGAGATGCCAAACCCCAGGGTTTTGTTTTAGCTTTGTGTGATGTCATGTGCTGATTAAGTCAGTGTCTTAAGCTTAAAGTTCACAAGACCCTAAGAAGCCATTCAAACAGTACTTCGAGTGGTACCTGTTAAGCAATAAAATATCTGATAGGACTTAAGCACGATTACATACGATGTCATTGTTCTGAATACAGTCTTATGGCACCCAGTTTATTGTCATGGGCTAAGGCTGTTGGTTTCTGTTTGTTTGGTTGTTGTACGTTGTTTTTCTACCTTGCCCTCCCCAATTACATATTGAATATCTTGTGACTAGGACGATGGTTCATGATTGTCTTGTTCATGGTACAAACTCTTTAATGAAGTGTCATAGATGGAAGGGAGGGATGGAAGCAGGACTAAGCAATTAATTCAAGGACAAGTTGGTAATGTAATAATGAATTGAGAACAATGGAAAGGGGTATTTTCTAAAATAGTATTTTAAGTGGGAGTGAGCTTTTGTAGTGAAAGTAAAACACAATGTTGAAAATCAGGCCAAAAATTAGCCATATAACCGTGTGTGTTAAATACTGAGGAATGATTGGGGGGGCTTAAAGAACAGTGTGACAAAGTAACCTGTCCCAACTATTAACTTCCTCCGAACATAGATATCAAGTATCTAGGGGCAGCAGAGACATTTACCTTGCCTGTTTTGTGAGGTTCCTATTCTAACCAGTGAGTTTAGAATAAGTATTCCCATGTCAGGGTCTATTTGAATATGAAAAAGTTGTATTTTCTAGACATGCTAAGTGTAATATAAGTAATTCTATTAAAATCACCTCCCACCAGACAATTTACCCTGTCTCAGGCACTCCCCTGCCTATCAGGTGTGTACTGTACTGAGTTCAACCCTGAGGTTCAGAGTCAGGATGTCGCACTCTAGACAGGCTCATTGTAATGGTACTTTTAATGTCATCGTGCTACAAGTTAGAATCTCTGAGCCCTACTGAAGAACTGCCCTGATTGCCTTAGTGGATGGGGAAAGACTCACTCGAATACAATGCACTTTCAGATAGCAGCCCAGACTAAAATCCACGGCAGAAGCAAGATCATCACCTTCAGCTCCTCGGGCTTCCCTCTTGCTTCTTGGCTGCTGCCATTTCTTTCTCTAAGAGTAGAACCAACATTTTCAATTCCCATCACTGACTAAAGATGGGAAACTCTTCAAGAACATTTGTCATTTTTGGTGCCAGATTGGGACTTCTGAGACAGCCAGCTCTTTGGACACAGCAAGTACCAGGTTGTCAACCTTCCACTGCAGAGGGCAATTACTAGTCCTTGGTCTCTCAGGTGTGAGAAAACCATTGTCACTATTTTAATGTATGTAAGCACACATGCATACTCACATGTTCATGTACACACATGTGCACATACATACACATGCATACATGTACACATGCATATTCACACACATGCACACATACACATGGACACGCACATACACACATCCATGTACAAGCATGCACACATGCACATGTATGCACACACACATGTGTGTGCACACTTGAACATGTACACACATACCTCCAAGCACAGAAGCTCAGCACTTAGAAATTCTCCTAGACATGCATCCATCCCACATCCCACATCCCACATGTGGTCCTCTAATCCCAGAATAAAATCTTCAATGCCTCTCCATCAAAGGGGAAGTCCAAGAAAGAGACATTGATTAATTCCTCTTCTCCTGTCAGTCCCTTGACATCCCAGGCTTGGCTTATATCACCAACACAAAGGGCACCAACAATAAATACTCCATAGTTGTCATGTTCCAAAAGAAAATGATTTTCTTCCCAAGTGGACTAGCAATTATGATTTGACATTAGTTCATATGACTATTAAGGGACAAAGAAAATTAATGTTTTAACAAGGGATCTTGTGTGGCCATCTACAAGGTTAGTTAGAGCCTCAGCACACAGGGAAACCACTCTTCCTCCTGTGAGCCGTTTTCAATTCAGCTGATTAATGTTGTGTGGGCTCTGTTCAGATGCTGCTGCGTTTAAAAGCATTGTTTACCACCACGTTGTAATCAGCATGCTTCCACAGCCCCTATTACCCTTGATAACAGTGCCTCTGCAATTTGGACCTAAAAGAAATAGGTCTGGGATAGGCCTTCTGATGCCTGGTGCTGCCCTGCAGACCTGTTATCACCATACGTAATTTGTTTTCAAGAACAGTGATTTACATTTCAGTTAGATTACACCTTTTAATGCATCTCTGAGGTAAAGTGGCTGCTGAGCGGCCCCAGAGCTCTGTCACATTTCAAAGAATACATCTGAGCCACCATGAAGAGGCCTCCAGCTAAAATTAAAACCCAAAGGGGGACAGTCCTTTTCATGATGTGTTAGTAACCCCTTGTGGGTGACAGGCAAGAGATAGGAAGTGCTGTCTGCTTTGGCTGCCCGTTTTGAAGTGGTATGAAACACTGTTCTGCCACCAAGAGTTTTCCTGTCCAGCACAGAATAAGGGAAAATGACAGTGTCCAGAAACATCACCCATAGAGGTTATGTGTAGGTAAAATCCCCTCATCAGACTGTTCAACAGAGAAGGCACAGCTGTCATTGGTGAGTACAGGCTATGAAAAAGACCAGAAAGTTAGCGGAGCAAAAGTAATATGAAAACTGGCAATGTTTTACTATGCATTCATATCATTCTTATAAACATCTTTTAAATTAATCATAGGTTTATTTATTATATGTATATGAGTGTCTTCCTGCATGAATGTATGTGTCATGTGCATGCAGTACCTGTGGAGGTCAGAAGAGGGTGCTGCGGAACCTGGAACTAGAGTTTCAGGACAGGTGTAAGCTGCCATGTGGTTACTGAGAACTAAACTAGGGTCTTTGGGAAAACAAACAAACAAACAAACAAAAAACCCAAAATGTTCTTAATCTCTGAGCCAGCCTTCAGTCCCTAACTGAGGACTGCATTACTGTAAAATTGTAGTAAGTTTATCCTTGATGTACAATGATTAAAACCTTTATTGAATTATGACTATACTCGAGAGCTTAATGAAAGAAAGAATTTAGGAATCTAAACTGTAATATCTGACAGGCAAAAATTGCTAAGCAACAAAAGAGTCAGGGCACTGGATGGCATCTCTCACTGTGTGCGTAGTGAAATGTGAGAAGAAGGAAATAATTGAAAGTTGTAATTTACCATTAAGAGAAGCAAAGATATAAATATTTGAAGATACAGAGAATTCATAATAATCACACACACACTCATTCTCACACACATATAGACACACACATTCACACACTTATTTACACACACACAGACACACACATATACAGACACACATGAGCACACACACTCACACAAGCACCCTAAACCGTTCTCTTGCCTCCTGTGTACTCTTTCTGAATCTTCTTTTCTCCTTTCAGAGATCCCTGAGCCCTGAAAGAAGGTATTTGATGAACACACCCTATTGCAGGCTGAACATTTCGAGGCCTCTCACTCTGAGTAATGTCTGGCTGTGGGTCACTATATTTTTTCTCAATGGCTGGAGGAGGAAGTTCTCCTGATGATGGCTGAGCAAGGCACTGATTGATAAGTATAGCAGAATATCATGCATTGTGTTACCATAGTTTTTGTTTGGGTTTAGAACAGTATCATTTGGTTTTACCCTACGTCACTGGGGTATCTATGCTTGACTTACCAAGCAGTGTCAGGTACGGATTTTATCACATGAAGTGGGCCTCAAGTCAAATCTGATATTGGCTGGTTACTCCCACAAATCTTGTGCCACAATTGCCCTAGGATATCTTGCAGGCATGACTCCATTGTAGACCAGAGTTTGAGGCTTATTTGGTGTTTAAGTTTCTTTTTGGTAGTATTTATCATTCTTTCCCATGCCAAAGACATGACACTCCAGGACCCTTTCACGGTTTGAGTCTTTACTCAGAAGAAATTGTGTGTGTGTGTGTGTGTGTGTGTGTGTGTGTGTGTGTGTGTGTGTGAAACCTCAGGGGAAATAGAAACTGGTTCCAGGGAGAACAAAGTTTTTTATTTTCAAATAAACCCTTTAGTTTAATCACTGTATTTATGCTAGCAGTTTTAGACATGAAAATATATTAAAATATATAAAAATAAAACAACTTTAACAAAAGAGCAAATCAATTTTATCTGAGGACAAAGTTTAAAGGAGTAAAATTACTGTTCCTTAGCACGTTAAAGGGGAAAACATGCAAAAACCATCCCATGCCTACATGCTAAGCCTATTCACTTCACAACCTTAGTTATTCCCCCAAAAATACATAAGAAAATTGTATAATTCCAATAGAGGGGGAATCATTCGAATAACGCTACAAGCTAATAAATACCAGAGTCAATCTTCTAAACCAGATTTTGCTGATTTCAGAATTCTCACAGATCCCTTTCTGGCAGAGCTGCTCTCTCAGGGAAGTCAAGGGGGCGTGGCTGTGATGCATTAGACACGAATATACCTACCGCATGTTCAGGGCATGTCTGAGCAAGCAATGGTGCACCATGCAGAAGGGCCGTCCTCGGTGCTTTAGAAGTCTCCCTTTGTACCCCAGAGTCAATACATTCAACATATGCTTGGTATTACTCAAGTCCTAAAGGAGAGGGAGAAAAAAGAAACTAAGATGAAAAAATATCAGTGTTCTCTGTCTTCAAGAGCTGGCAAATATTTGCGAGATGAGAGAAGCAGCAACTGATCCGCAGAATCTAGTTAACTACTAATTCGTATAGTGTTAAAGGTTTCTAGAAAGGAAAACAAAATCGGTGGAATTTGAGAATATTGGGAAAGTTTGCAGCGAGTGCGAAAGACCCGTAGATAAGCAACCATGTGGTATAACCTCCCATGGTGCTTTGCTCCAAGCACGCGCACTTGTCTGCGTAACAGATGGGTTTACGAGAGCTGCTGGGGCGAACTGTGAGATGCTCCCTGCCCTCATGCGTGTTGCGTGAACCTGTGACACTACAGAACATACACTCCGTGGTGTGGTATATGCACACCATGGAAATCCGTGGAAGTTCGGAGGAGGAGGAATATTGACAATCCTGTCTCTGCAGGACAAGGTCCTTAGATCCGTTACTAACCCGGAGTCTGTTACTAAGTTTCCTGTTTCTTCAAAGGCACTGACTTGCTGATCTGTATGTAAGCTGAATGCAGACATGGGTCCTCCTGGGGTCCAAAGACTGAAACTGTGGCTGCTGGCAGGAATCCCAGGACGTGCTTACTCTTCATGCCTTTCCAGTTTCACTGCCTCAACTGGCGGGAAGGCCTTTTGAGGATGAGAATTCTATTTTGAATTTATTCAAATGTAAATTCTTTTGTATAAACAGACAGACCCCATGAACATTGCGTTTTATTAAACTTGTATTCAATTTTTATCTTGCCTTCTGACCTAACGGTGGTTAATTTTAAATGAAATGAATGCATTTAAAAAATATATATTTGTCTCTTCCTGCTCGGTGGGCCTTGCAGACTTATCCTGCCTGTCTCTTGCCTGATGATGATTTGAGTCTTCTTCCTCCAGGTAGAGCCTACCTTGTTTTCTGACAGTAAACTGTCTTACTGAAGCAGTCTGAACCCCCCTTTCTCCTCTTATTCTCTAGGGAACATCATCTAAAGTTTAGCCCCAGACCATACTCCTTGATGTGTTTGTATGTTTTATCCCCCACGAAAAGACCTGTTCGCTAACAGGCATTGCCAGACCTTGTGAGCTGCGTCCTTACTCACTGGAAAGTTGGGACCGGTAGGATGGGGGCACAACGTGCCAAGTGCCTGTAGGGAATATAGCCCACGTGGCCAGCTAGTCTCTTCTAGCCCTTTTATCTAAAAAGATGGCTTTGTACAAGAGTGCTGAAGCCAGTCACAGCTCAAAGTGTAGACAGGGGTTAAGAACAATTATGGATGCAAAATTGAACATGTAAGGTGGTATCAGAAAGATTATATTTGTAATGAGGCTAGTGATAACAATAGGGCTGGCTAAATCATTTGAAGGTGTTTAAGTTTACTTCACATGTATCTACCTTCTATTTTTCAAGAGAGCTGTTTTTATCTGTGATCGAATTTCTAAATGATGCCAAATGAAATGTGGAATAATCAGTATTTTTCTTTCCCATTCTTATTTGAATAAGCCTTATTACACATCTCGTTTGCTGTGACGAGGACATCGCAGCTCAGTCGAAAGTGTTCACATGACTTTGATTAAGTCTCTGTTCCTGCTTCTCTTTCTCTCCTGATTTAAAACCCAGCCCCGATTTTCGTTTGGCTGGCATTTGCTCCTTTGACTTTCCCCCATATTCCAGAGATGGTGTATGCTCCAAACACATAACATTATCAACTTTAAGGGCTGCAATTGATTGAATATTTTGACAAATATACCTCCCTAATCCCTGAAGCCATATGGACGTGCAGGATGCCATATGGAATGAAGTACTCTGCTTTATAATATGATCCAAAAGCATTTTTTTTTTATTAGCGGTTATTTCCTTGAACTGAAAACTGATTGAATTTTGAATATTCCATCACTGAGGATAGTAATCCTGCTGGCTCTGTGTTCCTAACAGCATCCTCAGAGATGGGAGGGCACAGCTAAGTAGAAGCAACTGATGGGGGGTGGGGCACTGCAATTTTGGTTTTTTTGTTTGTTTGTTTTGTTTTGTTTGTTGATATTCCTGTGTCCACTGAGATGACCTCATCAGCGAGCAACAGAAAGCCATCAACTAGCAGTCTGGAAAGACAGGGATTCCGGAATTGCATGTCCCATGTAACCAGAAATCTAAGGCATGGCTGTGAAAGCCAGCTAGGTGAAACACCCCACTGTGTCACAGGGAACCAACATTCTTTCTGGCTGTGATTGCCCACAACACTGTCTCAGCTCACTTCTCTTACTATCGAGCTTTAGCTTTACGTCTGCAAGTCAATTACAGGGAGATGGAGGTGACATACACATGTGACAATGTCTGAGGGACGCTATAAATCACACCCTTCGGAGCCTGATCTACAGCCTGTCTCTGATACGATTCGAAAGATACCCTTCTTCATACCACATTCTATGCCTTTCACGCTCAGTCCAAAACTAAGCCTGAGGGAGAGGCGAGAGTCAGTTAAGCCCAAACTAAGGACAAAGACAGAAACTTTAGAATCACACTGGAAAACCGTTAGCCAGAAGGAAAGAGACAAAACAAGTGGAAAGCCCTTCCCAGGCTTGAAACCGTCTAGTAGTTCTTTAGGTTTAGTTGACATGCCCGGAGCAGTTTCAAAAATCCTGCCAACTGCATTCTTTAACTTGGAGGAAAATCTAGTCCTGTGGGCTATGATAAGATTTATCACTAAAATCTGAGGCAGCCCAAGCCATGGGTATTTGCTTAAGATGATCTCCTAACACAGCTTCTATTTCCTTTCTTTTTAAATTTTATGTGTACGGCTGATTGGCCTGCTTGTATATCTTCATACCACGGGAGAGGGTGCAGTGCTCCAGGAGGCCAGAAGGGGGGATGTGGTCTTCCCGAACTGGAATCACAGATGGTTGTGAGCTGCCACCTATGTAGAGGAAATCAAAAATTGCTTTTATCTGCGGAGTCACCTCTCCAGCCCCAACGACCTACTCCTTAAGAAAGCATCTTTATTTAGTTTTTCTAAATGGCTGTACAACACTAATTATTCATTCATCCCAAACACACTATTGTACTTGTAGTACAAAAGGGTTTTGAAGCATCTTCTCTGAAGTGTTCAGGAGCATGGAACATCCTCTAGACATGAGGAATGGTGATGTGTTGGGTAGCAGATTAAGATAGGAAACATTTGGTTCCTCATGATCACACCTAATCAACATGGTAGCCCCCTTCCCCCAGAAGCAGCAGAAGGCTTAGGATTTGGAGTCGGGCTCATGTGTGGGAGCTCATGCATTGACCGAGAATGACCTACACCAGCATCACCCTCTACCAGTGTCTGTAGTCCTGAGCATACGTGGTGATAGATGGATCCAGAAATAAGTGGGTTTTTCTTAGAGTGATCCATTTTCAAATATTAGCAAATTGTTTATTTATTTTTGATGGGAAATCCGAATTTCTTATTCTTGGATACAGATTGATCTCTGAGACTAAATTTAAGTTTTGAAGATAAATTTATAACAAAAACATTGGAAAGCATTAGAGTTTAGCTTTCCACATCTAAAACCCAATGAAATTCCAATTCTTTTTTTATTTTTTATTTTTTAAATTTTTTTTACACTCCATATTTTATTCCCCCCATCCACCCTCTGACTGTTCCACATCCCACACCTCCTACCCAAACCCCTGTCTCCACATGGATGCCCCCACTCCCCATCCCACCTGACCTTTAAATTCCTTGGGGCTTCCAGTCTCTTGAGGGTTAGGTGCATCATCTCTGAGTGAACACAGACCCAGAAAGTCCTCTACTGTATGTGTGTTGGGGGTCTCACAGCTGGTGTACACTGTCTGTTTGGTGGTGCAGTGTGAGATCTCAGGGGTCCAGATTAATTGAGACTACTGGTCTTCCTACAGGATTGCCCTTCTCCTCAGCTTCCTTCAGCCTTCCCTAATTCAACAACAGGGGTCAGCTGCTTCTGCTCATTGGTTGGGTGAAAATATCTGCATCTGACTCTCTCAGCTGCTTGTTGGGTCTTTCTGATAACAGTCATGATAGGTCTCTTTTTGTGAGTGCTCCATAGCTTCAGTAATAGTGTCAGGCCTTGGGACCTCCCCTTGAGCTGGATTCCACTTTGGGCCTGTCTCTGGACCTTCTTTTCCTCAGGCTCCTCTCCATTTCCATTGCTATAATTCTTTCAGACAGGAACAATTATGGGTGAGAGAAGTAACTGTAGGATGGCATCCCCATTCCTCACTTGATATCCTGTCTTCCTGCTGGAGGGGGGTCTATAGTTCCCTCTCCCTACTCTTGGGCATTTCATCTAAGATCCCTCCCTTTGAGTTCTGAGAGTGTCTCACCTCCCAGATCTCTGGTGCATTCTGGAAGGGTCCCCCCAACCTCCTATTTCCTAAAGTTGCCTGTTTCCATTCTTTCTGCTGGCCCTCAGGGCTTCAGTCCTTTTCCCTCACCCAATACAGATCAGGTTCCCTTCTCTACTCCACTCCCACTTCCTCTGTCCACTTTCCCTCCCAGGCCCCTCCCTCCCTCCCCACTTGTGATTGTTTTCTTCACCCTCCCAAGTGGGACTGAGGCGTCCTCACTTGGGCACTTCAACTTGTTGACCTTTTTGAGTTCTGTGACTGTATCTTGGGTATTCTGTACTTTTGTTTTTGTTTTGAGGTTTTTTGTTTGTTTTTTTTGTTTGTTTGTTTTTTTGCTTGTTTGTTTTTGTTTTGTTGGCTAATAACCACTTGTTAGTGAGTATATACCACGCATGTCCTTTTGGGTCTGAGTTACCTCACTCAGGATAATATTTTCTAGTTCCATACATTTGCCTGAAAAACTCAAAATGTCCTCATTCTTAATAGCTGAGTAGTAATTCACTGTGTAAATGAACCACATTTTCTGTGATCACCATCCCTGACCTCAAGCTTTACTACAAAGCAATAGTGATAAAAACTACATTGTATTGGTACAGAGACAGACACGTTGATCAATGGAATAGAATTGAAGACCCAGAAATAAAACCCAGAATAGACTTACAGTCACTTGATCTTTGACAAAAACACCAAATATATAAAATGGAAGAAAGAAAGCATCTTCAATAAATGGTGCTGGTCTAACTGGCTGCCTGTATGTAGAAAAATGAAGATGGACCTATATTTGTCACCTTTCACAAAGCTCAAGTTCAAGTGGACCAAGGACCTCAACATAAAGCTAGGTACAGTGAATCTAATAGGAGAGAAAGTGGGGAAGAACCTTGAAGTCATTCACACCGGGGGGAAAACATCAATTCTTTTTTTTTGATTTTTAATATTTTTATTACATATTTTCCTCAATTACATTTCCAATGCTATCCCAAAAGTCCCCCATAGCGCCCCCCAATTCCCTACCCACCCATTCCCAATCTTTTGGCCCTGGCATTCCCCTATATTGGAGCATATAAAGTTTGCAAGTCCAATGGGCCTCTCTTTCCATTGATGGCCGACTAGGCCATCTTTCGATACATATGCAGCTAGAGACAAGAGCTCCGGGGTTCTGGTTAGTACATCATGTTGTTCCAACAATAGGGTTGCAGATCCCTTTAGCTCCTTGGGTACTTTCTCTAGCTTCTCCATTGGGAGCCCTGTGATACATCCAATAGCTGACTGTGAACATCCACTCCTGTGTTTGCTAGGCCCCGGCATCGTCTCACAAGAGACAGCTATATTTGGGTCCTTTCAGGAAAATCTTGCTAGTGTATGCAATGGTGTCAGCGTTTAGAAGCTGATTATGGGATGGATCCCTGGATACGGCAGTCTCTAAATGGTCCATCCTTTCATCACAGCTACGAACTTTGTCTCTGTAACTCCTTCCCTGGGTGTTTTGTTCCCAATTCTAAGAAGGTGCACAGTGTCCACACTTTGGTCTTCATTCTTCTTGAGTTTCATGTGTTTAGCAAATTGTATCTTATATCTTGGGTATCCTAAGTTTTGGGCTAATATGCACTTATCAGTGAATACATATTGTGTGAGTTCTTTTGTGATTGTGTTACTTCACTCAAGATGATGCCCTCCAGGTCCATCCATTTGGCTATGAATTTCATAAATTCATTCTTTTTAATAGCTGAGTAGTACTCCATTGTGTAAATGTACCATAATTTCTGTATCCATTCCTCTGTTGAGGGACATCTGGGTTCTTTCCAGCTCCTGGCTATTATAAATAGGGCTGCTATGAACATAGTGGAGCATGTGTCCTTTTTACCGGTTGGGACATCTTCTGGATATATGCCCAGGAGAGGTATTGCTGGATCCTCCGGTAGTACTATGTCCAATTTTCTGAGGAACCGCCAGAATGATTTCCAGAGTGGTTGTACAAGCTTGCAATCCCACCAAAAATGGAGGAGTGTTCCTCTTTCTCCACATCCTCGCCAGCATCTGCTGTCACCTGAATTTTTGATCTTAGCCATTCTGACTGGTGTGAGGTGGAATCTCAGGGTTGTTTTGATTTGCATTTCCCTGATGATTAAGGATGTTGAACATTTTTTCAGGTGTTTCTCTGCCATTCGGTATTCCTCAGGTGAGAATTCTTTGTTCAGTTCTGAGCCCCATTTTTTAATGGGGTTATTTGACTTTCTGGAGTCCACCTTCTTGAGTTCTTCATATATATTGGATATTAGTCCCTTATCTGATTTAGGATAGGTGAAGATCCTTTCCCAATCTGTTGGTGGTTTTTTTTGTCTTATTGATGGTGTCTTTAGCCTTGCAGAAGCTTTGTAGTTTCATGAGGTCCCACTTGTCAATTCTCGATCTTACAGCACAAGCCATTACTGTTCTATTCAGGAATTTTTCCCCTGTGCCTCAACAGATACAAAAATATTGAAATTGTCCCATGCATCCTATCAGATCACCATGGACTAAGGCTGATCTTCAATAACAAAATAAATAATAGAAAGCCAACCTTCACGTGGAAACTGAACAACACTCTTTTCAATGATACCTTGGTCAAGGAAGGAATAAAGAAAGAAATTAAGGACTTTTTAGAGTTCAATGAAAATGAAGCCACAACATACCCAAACTTATGGGACGCAATGAAAGCATTTCTAAGAGGAAAACTCATAGCTCTGAGTGCCTCCAAAAGGAAACTAGAGAGAGCACACATTAGCAGCTTGACAACACACCTAAAAGCACTAGAACAAAAGGAAGCAAATTCACCCAAGAGGAGTAGACAGCAGGAAATAATCAAACTCAGGGGTGAAATCAACCAAGTGGAAACAAGAAAAACTATTCAAAGAATCAACCAATCAAGGAGCTGGTTCTTTGAGAAAATCAACAAGATAGATAAACCCTTAGCCAGACTCATTAGAGGGCACAGGGAAAGCATCCTAATTAACAAAATCAGAAATGAAAAAGGAGACATAACAACAGATCCTGAAGACATCCAAAACACCATCAGATCCTTCTACCAAAGGCTATACTCAACAAAACTGGAGAACCTGGATGAAATGGAGAAGTTCCTAGACAGATACCAGGTACCAAAGTTGAATCAAGATCAGGTTAATGATCTAAACAGCCCTATATCCCCCAAAGAAATAGAAGCAGTCATTAATAGTCTCCCAACTAAAAAAAGCCCAGGACCAGATGGGTTTAGTGCAGAGTTCTATCAGACCTTCAAAGAAGATCTAATCCCAGTTCTTCACAAACGATTCCACAAAATAGAAACAGAAGGTACTCTACCCAACTCATTCTATGAAGCCACAATTACTCTGATACCTAAACCACAAAAAGACCCAACAAAGATAGAAAACTTCAGACCAATATCCCTTATGAATATTGATGCAAAAATCCTCAATAAAGTTCTTGCTAACCGAATCCAAGAACACATCAAAACAATCATCCATCCTGACCAAGTAGGTTTCATCCCAGGGATGCAGGGATGGTTCAGTATACGGAAATCCATCAACGTAATCCAGTATATAAACAAACTCAAAGACAAAAACCACATGGTCATCTCGTTAGATGCGGAAAAAGCATTTGACAAGATCCAACACCCATTCATGATAAAAGTCTTGGAAAGATCAGGAATTCAAGGCCCATACCTAAACATGATAAAAGCAATCTACAGCAAACCAGTAGCCAACATCAAAGTAAATGGTGAGAAGCTTGAAGCAATCCCTCTAAAATCAGGGACTAGACAAGGCTGTCCACTTTCTCCATACCTATTCAACATTGTACTTGAAGTCCTAGCCAGAGCAATTCGACAACAAAAGGAGATCAAATGGATACAAATTGGAAAAGATGAAGTCAAAATATCACTTTTCGCAGATGATATGATAGTATATATAAGTGACCCTAAAAATTCCACCAGAGAACTCCTAAGCCTGATAAACAGCTTCGGTGAAGTAGCTGGATATAAAATTAACTCAAACAAATCAATGGCCTTTCTCTACACAAAGAATAAACAGGCCGAGAAAGAAATTAGGGAAACAACACCCTTCTCAATAGTCACAAATAATATAAAATATCTTGGCGTGACTCTAACTAAGGAAGTGAAAGATCTGTATAATAAAAACTTCAAGTCTCTGAAGAAAGAAATTATAGAAGATCTCAGAAGATGGAAAGATCTCCCATGCTCATGGATTGGCAGGATCAACATTGTAAAAATGGCTATCTTGCCAAAAGCAATCTACAGATTCAATGCAATCCCCATCAAAATTCCAAATCAATTCTTCAACGAATTAGAAAGTGCAATCTGCAAATTCATCTGGAATAACAATAAACCTAGGATAGCAAAAACTCTTCTCAAGGATAAAAGAACCTCTGGTGGAATCACCATGCCGGAACTAAAGCTCTACTACAGAGCAATTGTGATAAAAACTGCATGGTACTGGTATAGTGACAGACAAATAGACCAATGGAATAGAATTGAAGACCCAGAAATGAACCCACACACCTATGGTCACTTGATCTTCGACAAGGGAGCTAAAAACATCCAGTGGAAGAAAGACAGCATTTTCAACAAATGATGCTGGCACAACTGGTTGTTAACATGTAGAAGAATGCGAATCGATCCATTCCTATCTCCTTGTACTAAGGTCAAGTCTAAGTGGATCAAGGAACTTCACATAAAACCAGAGACACTGAAACTTATAGAGGAGAAAATGGGGAAAAGCCTTGAAGATATGGGCACAGGGAAAACATCAATTCTTAAAGTCTAAAGTAACGTTTTATACTAATGTGTGTATAGGAGGGAAAAGCAGTGTAGTGTTTACAGCTTACTTTTGTCTGCTCTCAATTTCTCATTCATAATTCTTTTTGATTCATCATACCATACTGTTTAAATTATTTTACCCCCTCAACACTCTATCAGAAATCCATAAATGATCATAATTAAGAAACATATTTTTAAGCACTGGCTTCTGAAATATTCATTACTAACCTGCTGGCTGCTCTTGTCCATTTTCTATATTTATATAATTAATTAAGCTTCTCTCTTCTAATACACACATTTCAAATAATTTATTAACATTCAGGTTTTGACTTGTCTATGCCTTCCTTCTACATTTAAAGGAAATAGTTTTTTTTTTTATAAATCAGAATCTCTCTCACCTTTTAATTTTCTATGAGAGCTGAGATACTTGATGACAGAGAAAGTCAGAACATTTTCCCAGCTTGTGAGAATAGAAAGTGATGGTACAGCTAGACATAACTCAAGGCAGGGAGTCATACTATACAGCTGTCTCCTAATACAGATACATACAGCGTGTAATGATGTCACTAGGTCAATACTACATAGCTTTCTTATGATAAAAAATATGTAGGAGATGTAATTTAGTCAATAGGTTTTGACTCTGGTTCTCATGTGCCACAGTTATCCACCCTTTGAGTGCATCGTCATTCCACCCTGCAGAAACATTCTCCCACCCTCCCTCCACCCTGAGACTCACTCTAGGCTCTCGAAAGCAGACAGGTTCCTATCAGAGCGGAACATTCAGAGTTTTCTGCTTATAAATAATATTTGCATCATAACTTGGACAGAGGAAGCCCACTCATTAGCTTTTCATAGGTTATTTAATAGAAAGTCTCAAAGGATTCTAAGTTGAAAGCTCATTTTGAATCCTGAGCTGTCAGAGGATGAGGCAGCCTTATTTGATAGATGGCAACCACTTAGGGTCAAGACACTAAGCATGCACATGAGTTTACCAGCCCATCAAACCTCCTCAGGCAGAGGAGGTCATGGGGCCATGGAGGGAGGCTGGGAGAATGTTTCTACAGAGTGGAATGACCATGCACTCAAAGGGTGGATAATTGTGGCATATGAGAACCAGAGAAAAGAGTATCTCTGAGGTTTGCAGGCCAACCTGGTCTATGTAGAGATTTCTAGGGCAACCTGGTTACCCAATGCAACCCTCTCTCAATACTTACTTACTTAATTATATAAGTATTGTTGATTTTGCTTTGCTGAGTAAGAACTTAAGACAGAGTCCATTTCTATATCCAAGTAGTAGTAGTAGTAGTAGTAGTAGTAGTAGTAGTAATATAAGAAGTAGAAGTGTTGGTGGCCGAGAGAACTGACAAGTCCCAAAGTCAGGAGATATCTTGAAGACACAATTGAATGGACTTGATGATGAGTTGAAAGCAGAGAAATTCAATATCTAGGGATGGGTCAGAAATGATTTGAGGGCATTGGCTTGAGGGCTCATTTGCCAAATGGGACATTAGTTGATGTAGGGAAGGCGGAGAGAGGGCTGATGAGCAGGTGATGGAGTGACAGGTTTAGCGAGGGTTAGTGAGGGCTTGATTCTGTTTGTGTAAACTTGTGATGCAAGTCAGATGTTAGAGTAGGCACTCTAAAGAACTAGTTCTATTGTTGATTCTGGTGTGGTAGAAGGTATTTGGGATGGAATGTTAAGTTTGCAGCCTCTTAATATTTCAAAGAAACCTGTACTCACAGTGTTGTAGGAAGTGTTATAAGACAGCAGTGGACTGCACAACTGATTAGGACACCTCAGCTAAAAAGATGGCAGAATAAGAAAGTCAAAACACTGGACAAGAGGAGGAGAGCAGTGTCATACAATGACACAAACTAAGAAGAAGAGGAGAGGATGGGCCAGGGTGTCAATGCTAACCAATACAAACAAACCAGAGAAGTGACCAGAGTCAGAGGCATGGTCTTTGTGACATAAAGAATATAACAGATGTATCAAGATGACTGTAATGTCAAGGTTTGGCTAAGGGTTTGTCTATCTTGTTGATTTTCTCAAAGAACCAGCGCTTAGTTTCTGTGATTCTTTATATTGTTCTTTGTTTCTAATTGACCGATTTCACCTCTGAGTTTGATCATTTCCTGCAGTCTACTCCCCCTGGGTGTATTTGCTTCCTTTTTCTTTTTCTAAAGCCTTCAGGTGTATTTTTAAGTTGTTAGTATGAGAAATCTCCAACTTCTTTATGAAGGCACTCAGTGCTATAGCTTTCCTACTAACACAGCTTTCATAGTGTCCTGTAAGTTTGAATCTGTTGTGCCCTCATTTTCATTGAATTTCAGTCTTTAATTTCTTTCTTTATTTCTTCCCTCACCTAAAGATCATTGATTAGACAGTTGTTTAGTTTCCACGAGTATGTAGGCTATCTGTTGTTTTGGTGGTTGTTGAAGTCCACTTTTAATCCATCTGATAAGATGCACAGGGTTATTTCAGTTTTCTTGTATCTGTTGAGGCTTGCTTTGTGACCAATTATATGGTCAATCTGGAGCTAATTCCATGAAATGCTGAGAAGAAGGTATATTCTTTTGTGTTTGAGTGAAATGTTCTGTATATATCTGTAAAGTTCATTTTGGTCATAACCTCTATTAGTTTCACTGTGGCTCTGTTTAGTTTCTGTTTCAATGACATGTCCATTGTTGAGAGTGGAATCTCCCACTAATATTGTGTGAGGTTCAATGTGTGTTTTGAGCTTTAGTAAAGTTTCTTTTATGAATGTGGATGGCCTTGCATTTGGGGCATGAATGTTCAGAGTTGAGAAGCCATCTTGGTGGAGTTTTCCTTTGATGAGTATGAAGTGTCCTTCCCTGTCTCTTTTGATTACACTCAGTTCTGTTTAATTGGATAGTAGAAGTACTCCCACTTGATTCTTTGGTATGTTTCCTTGGAAAAACTGTTTCTCAGCCCTTTATACTAAAATACTGACTATCTTTGCTACTGAGATATGTGCTTCTTACATACAGCAAAATGATGAATTCTGTTTATATATCCATTCTCTTAGCCTGTGTCTTTTTCCTGTGGAAATGTTCTGTATATATCTGTAAAATTCATTTTGCTCATAACCTCTATTAGTTTCACTGTTTCTCTGTTTAGTTCATTGTGACTCTATTGATGTTGAGAGATATTAATAACCAATGATAGTTACTTCCTGTTGTTTTGATGTTGGTGGTTAGTGTGTGTGTGTGTGTGTGTGTGTTTCTCTTGCATTGGTTTTAATGGTATGAACTTATATATTTCTTGTATTTTCTTGAGTGTGGTTACCCTTCTTGTATTTGAGTTTCCTTCTATTAACCTCTATAGGTCTGGGTTTGTGAAAAGGTATTGTTTAAATTTGGTTTTGTCAGAATATCTTGGTTTCTCCATCTATGGTGATTGAAAGTTTTGCTGGGTATAGTAGTCTGGGCTGAAATCTGCAGTCTCTTAGTGTCTGTAAGACCTCTTCCCAGGCCTTTATAGCTTTTAGAGTCTCAGATAAGAAATTGAGTGTAATTTTGAAGGTCTGCCTTTATGTGTTACTTGGCCTTTTTCCCTTGCTGCTTTTAAAATTCTTTCTTTGCATATTTAGTGTTTTGATTATTTTGTAGAAGGAGGATTTTCTTTTCTGGTGCAATCTGTTTGATGTTCTGTAAGATTCTTGTAACTTTATAGGCATCTCTTTCTATAGGTTAGGGGAGTTTTCTTCTATGATTATGCTGTAGATGTTTTCTGGGTCTGTGACATGAGAATTTTCTCCTTACGTTCCTAATATTCTTAGGTTTGGTCTTTTCAACATGTCCCAAATTTCCTGGATATTTTGTGTCATGACCTTTTTAGGTTTTGCTTTTTCTTTGACTAATATATTGATTTCTCCTATTGTATTATCTACACCTGAGATTCTGTCTTCCATCTCCTGTATTCTGTTGGTGATGCTTATGTCTGCAGTTCTTGTTCTTAGGTTTTCCATCCCTAGTACTGCCTCCTGTTAAGTCTTCTTTATTGCTCCTATTTCCCTTTTTAGGTCTTGGACAGATTTATGCACATCATTCACCTGTTTGGTTGTATTTTCCTGTATTTCTTTATATTTATTTGCTTCTTCTTTTAATGCCTCTACCTGTTTGAGTGTATTTTCCAGTATTTCTTTAAGGGATTTCCTCATCTCCCTTTAAAGGCCTCTATCATCTTTATAAGATTGCATTTAAGATCGTGTTCTTATGCTTCAGTTTTATTTGGATATCCAGGGTTTGTTGTAGCATGATAGCTGGGTTCTGGTGATGCCATATTGCCCTGGGTCTTGTTGATTGTGTTCTTATGCTGCCCATTAGACATCTAGTTTTCCGTGGTGTTGACTAGATGATCCTGATGGCAGTGCTACTTCTTAGAAAGAGGGGGGAGAGCTGGACCAGACAATGGACAGACCCCAATCTGCAGGCTGTGTCAATTGGCAGACCATAATCTGCAGGCTGTGTCCCAGGTGGACCCAACTGGAATGGTGGGCAGATCCAACTGGCATAGGATTGGTCCAGAGGGGTTCCAAGCTGGTTAGTTTTGGGATCCCAAAGGTTTCCATGGGGAAGCAGGACACTCATGAGGTCTCAAGAGGCTCATACAGACTGAGGAGTGAACCCAGAGATAGACAATGTGCTGTTGAACTTGGTTTTTGTTGTTGTTGTTGTTTTTGAGACAGGGTTTCTCTGTATAGCTCTGGCTGTCCTGGAACTCACTTTATAGACCAAGCTGGTCTCGAACTCAGAAACCTGCCTGCCTCTGCCTCTCAAGTGCCGGGATTAAAGGCATGCGCCAACACTGCCCGGCTGCTGTTGAACTTGTTTATTCATCAATATTTATTATACATGCAGCACAAGTATATTCCATTTACCCTATTGAATACCAAAAATAAATAAATAAATCCATAAAATTTATGGTCAAGCCTCTGGTTTTTTAAAATACATTTAGTTATGTTGCTGTGATATAAGTACTTTAAGGCACTCACACATAGTAAACTCTGTGTGTATATAGCACAACTTTGTATGAAAATTCTGATATATATATATATATATATATATTCATAAAACATGGTTTTTTTTCAAGACAGTATTTCTTCTTTCTGACTGTCCTGGGACTTGTTCTGTAGACCAGGCTGGCCTTGAACTCCAAGATTCACCTGCCTGTGCCTCCCACTACTTTGCAATTCTGTTGTATCTTATGTGTCCTAAAATATGAGACAACAGTTTTATTAAGGGTCTAACTCTAGCAATAACTATAGATGTTGGGTTCCGGGTTGCTATAGGAAATATTAGAATAGCCAAGAAAGGATAAGGACCTCAACTTTCATAATTCTTAATCTGAATAATGGATCCCAAAGTGTCTTAAAGTTTTATTGCTATGAAGAGACACCATGACCAAGGCGGCTCTTAGAAAACATTTAATTGGGGCTGGCTTACAGTTTCAGAGCTTCAGTATGTTATCATCATGGTGGGAGAATGGCAGCACCTAGGCAAATATGGTGCTGGAGGAGCCAAGTGTTTTACATCATGATTTGAAAGCAGTCAGGTATATCCAACAGGGCTATCCAACCAAGGCCTTTCACTGTTGATACATAGTCATCTTGAATTTATTTTGTGTGGTGCTTTGAATATTTTTGCCTGGTGAGAAGCAACACTATTAGCAGCTGTGGCCTAATTGGAGGAGGTGTAGCATTGTTAAAGGAAATGTGTCACTGTGGCTTTTGAGGTCCTATGTGCAAGCTTCACCCATGGCAGAAGAGGGCCCCTTCTGGTTGCCTGCGAAGACAGTGTCCTCCTGACTGCTTGCAAATCATGATGTAGAACTCTTGGTTCCTCCAGCACCATATTTGCCTAGGTGCTGCTATAATTCCCACCATGATGATAACAGACTGAAGCTCTGAAACTGTAAGCCAGCCCCATTAAATGTTTTCTAAGAGCCGCCTTGGTCATGGTGTCTCTTCACAATAATAAAACTTTAAGACACTTTGAGATCCATTATTCAGATTAAGAATTATGAAGAAGCCGGGCATGGTGGCACACGCCTTTGATCCCAGCACTCAGGAGGCAGAGGCAGGCAGATTTCTGAGTTCGAGGCCAGCCTGGTCTACAAAGTGACTGCCAGGACAGCCAGGGGCTACACAGAGAAACCCTGTCTCGAAAAACCAAAAACCAAAAACCAAAAAAAAAAAAAAAAAAAAAAAAAAGATGAAGGTTGAGGTCCTTGGTCCTTAACCTTTCTTGGCTATCCTAATAATTCCTGTAGCAATCTGGAATCCAACATCTATAATCTATGACTTCATGTTACTTAGAAATGATAAACATTTTAGGAAACAGGACTCATTAGAAAGTACTTCAGTGACTGGGTGTTGTCTGGTTTGTGAGGTAAGCAATTTGCTGGATTGTGCACTTCCTGCTATGACATCCCACCTTAACTAACAGAGAACACTGCCATGAGGCCACTCAATCATGGACCAAACCTTCAAATCTATGAATGCCAAAAAAATTTTTGTAAGTTAATGATATCAGGCATATTATTATGGAGATTCATGTATTAAATTCATTAGTGATTAACTCTGAGTTATGAATAATGTACCTGTGCCACATTAAGTAGAGAAATACAAATGTTTTTCCTTTGGAGTCATTTAACAAAGAAAGTCCAGACTTGAATCCTCTACTTCTTGCTCCTAGTGTCTTCTTTCCTTTGTCTGTCTGTTACAGGAGTCTGATTTTTACCTTCCCTGTGTCTGTCCTTAACAAAAGGCTTTGCTCTCTATTTACTGAACAGCACAGGAACCATCTCATGGGAAGGAAGGAGGGATTCTTTACAGAAATCCTTAACAGAGTTTTACAAGGGATTAAGTCACTATCTCCAGCTGATCCCAACTGACCCATATAACAAGCAGTATTGCAAACATCATTGTTTATCAGTCATATCCAAATGTTGTGTTCAATACTTATGGTGGAATTTCATTTTAGAAAGCTGTGTTTAGTCTCTGTCTTTGCCGCATTCAGCAAATGATACAAATTTGTTGTTCTGGGTCAGAGACAGGGAAGAGCATTTAGTTTAAGGTCACAGCTATGGTTCTCTTAGCTTGCAAAAGTTGATTACAAAGTAAATCCTGGGCAACTAAGGTTGAGTGTTACATTATGCTCTCAAAAGCAGGTTGACTGAACAGGCTAAGTCCACAGTGCTATAGCAATCTTCCTTCTAAAGTCACCTCAAGGTATATTATTACCTCTAGCTCTGAGGCCCAGCAAAAGTTCCAGTCTCTTAGGATATAAGAGATTTTTTTTTCTAATTTTATCATAGCACATTGTCATGTAGAGAGTTGAATACTATAGGCCTCGTTTAGAAACCATCTTTAGTGGTTAAGGTAAGAATGTGCTAATGTAACAATATCACTGACCCACCTTCTCTCATGCCTGCTTAGGTGACATGAGTCCCCTAGGCTCCATCTGCCTTGAAGCCAGGCTCACAGAAGGCAGTGAACATCAATGCTGATAAAGTTGAGTATCTACAGGGATGTGAAGGTATGATCTGCTGGGACTTAGAGAAACTTACCTAACAAGATTATGAAACATTGATTTAAGTAGTAACTCAACTCCCAAACTGGAGATTTTATTCTTCGCTAACAATCCATATGTGTCCTTTGCTTTTCTTTAGGATTATATGCAAACAAGGACACATTTCTAGCTATGAATTGAACTGCTGGTTGCTGTATTTTTCTCTAAGTTTTGCAGCTGAGTGCAGTGGATAAACGGGAACACAGAGAAAATAGTATCAATAACTATCGATGATGGGTCTGGTTACCAGTTCCCAATATTCCCCAAAGCTCTATAAATAACACCTATAATATAAAGCCAGAGGCATGAAGAGTAGTTTATTACTACAATCACTGGTATAGATCAAAGGGGGTGCCACAAAGCCACTAGACAGAGACAGAGGAAAATATTTTAGTTACTATTTCCTGATGTCAATGGAGTGTCCAGTGCAGCAGTGTGGATACTTGGTACCTTACTGTGACACAGCCCTCTGTACAGTATTCATGGTGATCAGGCATTCAGACACAAGCTGCTTCTGAATTGGTATCAATCAGTGAATAGTGTATCTTTTTGTGACAGCATACCAGTCAATTATTCTCAAACACAACTTTTAATAAATAAGACTCAGACTAAAAAAACCATTATTTTACAAAACACATTTCTTATACTTTAATTATTTCACAGATCTATTTATCATTGGAATGACATGCTATATATTTCCGTAGGGAACTATTTGATTTAATTCCTACTGAGCACTTGTGATTTGGGAATGTATTAAATAATACAATTTATTTACTTACTGTAGATTCTGCTCTTGACCTACAGAGCATGCACACTCAATGTGGAGTGCATTATCCTCCTATCATGCTTAAAATAGATCAGTGAGTCATTTTCACATTGGAAATACAGAACCACTGTTCTGAGCCCCCCAATACCCACCACCCCTAATCTTTTACATAAATCCTCAGATCTCCCCCCAAGATACTGGAACTGAAGAAGTAGCATCTAGGGTGTTGGAAATGGTGTTGATGCTACTGGGTTTGGGTCAGAGTAATGCTGAGGGATAAGGCCCTGGGCAGCTGATAATCAGATTGTGGAAGAGTATAGGATGTAGGAGATAGTTTTATGTTAAATGTTTATAAAGTCAAGTTCCCTTTAGTTTATATGAAGTAAAGCTAAATAGGACAACTGTAGTCACCATCTCCTCTCCTTAAATCCTCTTTAACACATCCAGACTTAATAGTACATAAGATTTAAGACTTTTAAGATTACCAAGAAGGAAAAATCTCAAAAACAAACCACAAAAATCTTCTGTGTGCCTATAATCCGTAGACAGCACTCTTTGAGAATCAGACGTGCATTCTTGCCTGTTCCATACACGACATCCATTCTTGGCTTATTTTTAGTAATATATCTATTCAGAACTTATCTCAATTTTTCCGTATAAAAATATAAAGGGAACTTAAATACAGTGTGTGAGTTCCTCTCCAAGCCTGTTCTTACTCTCCACGACTTGCTCCGGGAGGCTCGCTGTCACGTAATTAAGCATAATTCTGAACAAGCGAATTCTTCAGCAGTTGATCCTATTTGCACATTTAGACTTCTTATTTGGCTGCATACTCTGTGGGCGATTTTTCTATTTCTGTTGAATTAATTTAATAATGCCACTGCTTGAAATAGCCCTGGATGTAGAAAAATGTCAATGATTTTCAAAAATGTCACTTCCCCTATGTAGAAGGAATGACATTTTGTTTTTTCCTTGAAAATATATAAAGATTTTGTATTGAAATAGTCCATATAAATACAACTAGAAATCTGGCCATTCCTCCAGAGGTAGAGATGACTGATCTTGATCTTCAAATGGGCCTATGTCCTTACCCAAAACAGAACAGGAATGTTTGAAGGCTTGCTCTGACTTCCGTGTCCAGTGGTAAATAAACCCTTCCTAGAGGAAAAGTTTTATCTTTAGACCTTCTCTTCTAAATATAAAAAATATAAACTTTCCTAAACTATAAAAGTTTAGGTTCGCTGAAGGACATTAAAGTTTCCAATTCCTAAAGGAAGACCAGATTTTGACCCCCAAACAAGAAAGCATGCTGCTATATCACACGGAATCTTGGCATTTAAGAAATGATCAGTAAAGAACTAAACATGTCTTTCTGTGCAAAGACCTTTAAGGTCCAAAGAAGTGATCACTCAGGTCAGACACAAACACTTGCCAGACCAGCTCCTAAAACACACAAGTCTCAGAGGTAACTTGTAATCCAAAGAAGAAATCAAATCGAGCCAAACTCTTGACACTGAGCACAGCTCCATTTTAATCACACAAGGCATGAACCTAAATTTTCACTTTTACTGACATTTTCAGACGCCCCAACCTAACACAGGGGATGGACTGCTGCCACATGCGCACCTGCCAAGGGAGGATGAGGAGAGAGAGACACAAAATGTACACTATTCTCATCCCAGTGTTCACAGAGAATAGCACAGCTATATAATCAATGCAGTATCTCCTTTGGTCTTTTCCACCACCCTGTGTTAAGCATCCTGCTGTGGGCGCCATTGTATTAAAGTTAATATAGAGACGATATCTTAGCAGTCTCTGGCAAGAAGTAAAGCTTCAAATTGAAGCCCAAGTCTTTCAAACCAGTTTTCACCACGATTTTGTCGTAAGAAAAGCAAGACACCCGTTTTTACACCTGGTGTTAGGAACTTTGCATATTTGTTTCATTTCACACACACACACACACACACACACACACACACACACATGCGTCCCAGTCCCAGCATCCTTCTTCTCCACCTGATTGGAACTTTAAAACTTTAAACTTTTATGTTAAAGACCTGGAGAGACAGCTCAGCAGGTAAGAAAGAACACTGACTGCTCTTTCAGAGGTTTGATTCCCAGCACACATGAAATAGGTCACCCCAGGAGATCTGCTCTTCTCTTCTGTCTTCCTTGGGTATCAAGGACATGCTTGATGCATAGACTTACATGCAGTCAAAAGCTACTGATATGCACAAAGCAATCGAACAAGCAAACAAATGAGCAAAGCAAATAAGGGATAAATAAATATTAAGTTTATATTGAAAGGCCCTTGAAGTCCCAGCTACATGGAAGGCCAGGGAGAAAGGGACTATTGAGCCTCATCCAGGGGTTCAAGGCTTGGGTGACACTGAAAGACACTTTCTAATGGGGGACAGGAGAGGAAGAGGCAGAGAGGCAGAGAGCTAAGAGCCTGAGCGAATAGCTCCTGTGTGTTGATAAATATAATCAAGCAAGAGGAGAAGCATTTTCCACAAAGGAGTTACAATCAGGACGAACAGGAAGATTATCAAGAGATAAAAGACAAATACCAGCCTCGAGGTGCTGGATCAAATGTAACAGAACCAACCCTAGCCTGGAAAACATTCTTTCTACCACATATGGGATATGTGTTGAGCATTCTCACTTAATATTGAAAGGACAGGATTACCCCAGCAGGCATGAAGATTTGGGGAACATCCAGACATGTGGGCTTAAAAGAAAGACATTCAGTTGATAAAATTTGACAAAAGTTTGACACAGACCCTTCTGTCCATCAGAAGCTTTGTAATATGTACTTGTGATTCTCTAGAGGGTTTTTTTTGTGTGTGTGTGTGTGACAAAAGTATTTTCTACTAATAAACTAAATTAAGATTAACTCAGGAAGTCTCACTGAAAATTCAGAATAACACATTTTAATATAGAAGATAGGACTATAAACGTGATGTTCTTTCCAGCAGCCAATTTTTGGGGAGAGCATGGCATAGCAGGAACACAGCATAAACTATGGAGGGGCAGCCTCCTCCTGTCCCAGACAGCACAATGCCATGATTCCAGTGACAGACTACATTTGGCTCCCAATTTCACAAGAAACCAGGGAAGATGAGCTAGCCAGCCAGGAGCTCACATCTCACCAGGACAAGAAGCCCATGGGAAGGTAAGAACTGAGGAGCTGTGCTGTCCTTTTATGCCATCAGAGAATGGCATACATAGTATGGCAAAGCATGGGATAGTGGAGTGTTCAAAATCCCACCCAGAGGAAAGGTAAAGCTTTCCGGGAGACCAAACAGCAAAAGGGGTTTCTGCAAGGTGTTTGATAGTTTCCTCCAGAAAGGAAAGCTTGGTCCTCATGCCCATCTACTGACCCAGCCTTTTCTACAGTTCAACTCACCCCCACTTTTTTTTGAGCCCAAACTAATTATATTGGCCATATATATCCTAAGTTCCTATGTCACCAGCCAATAGGAAAGAGATTAAGGAAACTGAATGAATTCAGGATCCCTCTCTGTCACAGCCAAGACGGTATTGACTGCAAACGATGTCAGTTAGGTAAGTGTCTATCAGATCTTATGTTCCATTTCTACAACAGGACTGGACTGAGGAGATCAAAATGGCTGCTGGGTGGCCACGGAGTGTCTGCAGAAGGTTCCTAGCATTTCCATTTCACCAGATTTCAGTCAGATTAACACACTTTATCCAAAGAAAGCAGACATTTGGCTTCATATACATGTGTATGTACAATGTATGATATATATGATTATATATATATATACATATACATCACTGTTCTCTGTTCCTAGCCTTTGATATATATAATATTATATATTATTTATAGATATTATGTATATATATATTCAAAGGCTAGGAACTCACAAAAGACAAATGATCAAAAAACGTAACAAAATTTGCAACTATATTTCCCTTTCAGCTATGTTATATATATGTTGGACCAACATGTTTCAGTTCCCAACTTAAAAATATATAGCATGCTTCCTATACTAGAAACTGAAATGATTAGGGTAACTACACACAATATTGGTATTTCAGGAAAAACAGAAGTTTTATTCAGTACTGTGATGTTGTATGGTTATTTCAAAAACACCACAAGCTTAAGCCATATGGCTTTGAACACAAAGCCCTGCCTGGCCATGCTCATTTGTACATGGTTAAATGTTACAATATTAACAGGCAACAATAATGAAGTGAGGAAGATTTAAATTTTCTTATCATGTTACTTTTCTTTTTCTGAGTTTCAGTGGAAACCTGTCATTTAGTTAACGTTTTAAAGGTTTGAAAATATTTTATTATCCTTATTATAAGCGAATAAAATGTGAACATTGATGGAGATATTCCAACATAGGAAGGGTCTTTCCAATCACCTTCGTTTTGTTTTAAATGCTATTTACAATGCATTTACGTGCATTCCTCAGTGTTAACTATGTATGAGAAATTGCAGCCTAATGGGTGGGCTGATCTCATCAGATCACTGCTGATTGTCAAATAACACACCCAAGGTGAGTCAGCTGGGTGGACGGTGATTTAATAACCAGCCTCCAGCTCGCTCTTTAAGGAAGTTGGTCAGCTGCCACCATCTTCATAAGGTCTGTGATAGGGTTAGCTAATAAGTACCATACCTGTGCTGGATTGGGGAGCTTGGGTTAGGAACCAGACATCATTTAGGCAGTCCAGAGGCAGCACTGGATGCTTCTCTGAGCAGCAGAGCAGAAATATGCAATGATGGGGCTTTATATACTGCGTCCCTGTTATTTAAAAGTTGTATTTAATTTTCTGTTATGAGTGCTTGCCTCCTGTCTTTTTGTGCATGTGTGTTTGTGTATTATGTGTGTGCAGTGCCTGAGGAGGCTAGTAGATGGCAGCACATCCCAGAGTAACTGGGGTCATACATGGTTGTAAGATACCATTTAGGTGCTAGGAATGAAACTCATCCCCTGCCAGGGCAGCAAGCACTGTTAACTGCTGAGCCATTTCTCCAGCCCCCTTTTAACATTCTTAAACTATACACGGACATCTCATTTTTTGAAGAACAAAACTGGCTTGCATAGGTGGCTCAGTGGTTCCTAGTTTGAAAGAATCTTATGTGCCAATTGTCCTAGCCATTAATCATAAGGTGCTCTATGTTTCAGACATTGGGCTAAGTTAGAACATCATTTCCAGGACTGGAGGGGTGTAAGGGGCTGAAAGAAGAAAGAATGGTGAAGGGAAAAACAAGACAATGGGGTTAAGATCTGACTATAAATGACCACTGAACAAAAAATTGATTTCCATGTTAAAAATGAATTAACCATCAAGCACTTTGCCAGGAAGGAACCTGGTCTGAAGGAAAATCTTTCCATTCGTTCCACAGGACAAGAATTCATGTGATGCGAAGGGACATCTTTCCTACGTTAAGCTGATGACCAACGTCATTCTGGCACTGAAAGTCTCTGCATGTGTGTGCAAACAGCAAGGCAGTGTAAAAATGTAGTGATTTACTGAGGCTTAGCCATGCTTAACAGTCTGCAGAAAGCTTTAATCTTTTGCATCGGTTTGGAATTAATAAACTGGGCCGAGTTCCCTTTCCTCTCCTCGGCATATGCAAAGAGAAAGATACAACCTTCTCCTCCCAGCTCTGCTAACGCCCCAGCCACAGTCATTAGCGAGGGGAATTGTGAGTAGTGACTGCTTGATTGGCTGGAGGCTTGTATTAACTGGGAAGCTTGTGAACGGATTGTTTGGTTTTAGTCTCTAATCCGTGAGCCATTTCATTCATGAATATGTTGTTAATTCCAGAAAATCAAGTTTTACTTTTAAGAGCTGAAGTATCACAGAAATCAGAAGGGCTGTGTCTGGCAGCCATTGTCTCTGTCCCCAACATAGACTAGGAAAGCTGATATAGACTCCTGTGGTTGAGGACTTAGGAAAATGGCACACCTCCAGGTATTTTTCTTCCTGGTTCAATTGCTTATGCGTTGGTATCTATGTGTCGGAAAACCTTTCCTCATCATGGAAAGTCTATTTCCTACAATGTAGTATTTATAACCAGCATGTTGTTTACAATTTAGAAACTCCCTTGGAATCATTTCATACATTTCAAAGAAAAAAAAACTTATGCCATTTTCAAATTTTCTAAGAAAAAATAATGATAAAGGAGATGGGGGGAGAAAAAGAAAGAATCTAGGGTTATAAATAGTTACCTAAGAATCAGTATACAAATAAACGGAGGGGGTGAGATACAAATACAAAGTCAAAAATTGATTCTGGGATGGGTATAATGAATTAACAAGAGAAAGAAGAGCAAGCGGCTAAGCCAAGGAGCCTCCTTCACGCAGGAGAAACTCTTGCCAATGAATTCTGTAAGAGCTTCTACAGCAAGAATGAAATTTTAAATTCCTACCAGGAATCAGATATAAGAAAATCACTTGTTTTTCTGATGTTAAAAGAAAGAAGGGAAAAAGAAGCAAAGAAAGAAACAATGTAACAAAGAGGCAAAGAAAGAAACAAACAAACATACAAACAGAGAAGGAAGGAAGGAAGGAAGAAGGAAAGAAAGACAGAAAGAAAGAAAGAGAGAGAGAGAGAAGAAAAGAAAAGAAAGGAAGAGAGAGAGAGAGAGAGATCATGTTTCAGGCACAGGACCCTCTCTATACAGTGCCAGTTGTGTTTAAACATTTGAGAGCAAATCAAAACCCTGCCTGCTTGGACGCTGCAGATCGAACAAACCTGTTGGGAGGTAACTGTGTCCTAACCTATCTGTAGTCAACTCATAGGTATTTGGGAAAGCGAACTTAGTGTCTTGGAGAATAATCTTCTCTAATATCCCAGGTTCCAAAGATCGCAGACTAGACAATTCCCATTTAAAAGAAGGGGACCTGGAGCCAAGGCTTGTGCTCCACCCGTCCGATTTTTCTACCACGAGACTCCTCTCTCCCCTCCTCTCGTTCCTTAAAAGCAAATACAGAAAGCTATCCTGACGCTTAGGCGCTACTGCATTTCTAACGTGGGCACTTCGCTCTGAAGCGTCCCAGTCGCGTGTACAATCAAGGAGGTTATTTATGCTCTCCCTTGCTCTGTTTCCTCTTTTATTTTTTGCGGTATTTGGCAACAGACAACTGGCAAACCATTCTCCCTTCAACATACATCTCCCCTCCCTTGATTAGCACATTTTTGCCAATAAAACAAGCAGAAATTAGTGTTAATATTCGGCGTGTTTCTGCTCCATCAGCAAGCGATTGTGAAGCCCGGAACATTGTACAAACAGTGCTCCATAACGCAGGATGCAACGTATTAACTTTAGGGCAGATATAGCTTTAGAATAATGTTTTGAAAAGCAGCCCCTGTAAATATAAGGTGGTGTGGCACCATATGGAGACTGGCTTTCTGACATATGGCTTGAATTAACAAGTTTAAAACTGTTAGGATCAGTTTTTCTTTCACTGAAGGCAAAAACCACAGGATTCAGCAGAGAAATATGCTCATCGTTGATACAAAGGCCCGCAGAACGCAGGGCCTCTTGGGCTAGAATCTTTTTGTTGGCAGTAAGCACAAGTTATCAATAGTGAGACGTGTCCTAACACGACAAGGAATCAGAAAGCTGCCAGTGCTCAAACACTCGCTTCAAGGAGCACCTACGTGGGCCCACATCCCACTCACTAGAAAAGGGCACTGCCTTTTTGAAAGTGGTTTTTGAGTTACGATTATTGCCTCCTCAACATAAATTGTTGTTCCCAGGTTGGCATAAAAGATATTCGAAAAGACGAGCTTGAGTGACAGATGGTAGCGTCTCCAGGCTCTGTGTCTTCTGATGTTTCCTAATTGAACCTTTGCGGGGTGAGTTGAACAGGAAGCGTTCAAAGATCCAGGGTCTGTATTACACAAACATTGTTGCATTTCATCAAAACCGTCTTTGAAGTGTGGCACTTGCGGACCACCTGTAGCTTTGAAATTTAATGTCCCATAAAGGCTTTCCCCGATACTGAACAGGAGAGCACGCAGCCACAATATGCTTCTGGACAAAAAAGGAAGACGGATAGCAAGGTGGAACGAAGACAGTTTTCAGATGTGTGTTTCTTTTTTATTGCTCTTTCATTTCGCCAAGCAGAGCTCTCCAAAGTAGCAAAGGCAAGGCTCTCTGCATCCAGACACCCACGGGGCTCTTTTCCATTACTGGAAGCATGTTTGTTTAGAGTTCAGCATCTAAACTATAATTATTCCAGGTTGGAAATATCCCTTCAGTCTAAAGTTGGGCCTGCCCTGCTAATCTTATTTTATGTTTCCTCTCTGTATATTGCTGTGGGAAGATGGCTATGTGCTCTATCATATATGGAATATAGTATAGTATGTTTCCATCTTAGGAATTTGGCAATACAGTTTTCACCCAGAAATTGATCTTAATGGCATCCAATGCATATATGTGGTCAGAAAGGTAAAGTCCTCCCAAGGGATGCTTTTCTCCTTACTGGTGAAAAAGGTATTGCAATATGCATGAAGATGGCAAATTGCACTCTGTACAGGTGCGTTGCTACAGTACAAGTCATAGGGAAGTCCTGGAGATAATAGGTCTTCTACCCATTATATTGGTGAAAAAACAAACTCAAAATAAATAAATACATAAACAAATAAACAAACAAATGAGAATCTCAAAGGTCACAGTAATTAAACTATAAACTAGTAAATAACAGCTGGTAAGCAGCCAAAGGTAGAACTCAAAACTTGGGCCAAGCTCAGATTCTGTCTCTTGTCCGCGCCATGTTCCTCCCTGAACATATGCCTCTCCAGTCACCGTACTTGCCGCATGTCCTTCATCTGCAGTAGGAGGGGCATCTATGCAAGAGCGGAGGACATTGGTTCTCAGATCATCGGAATGTTTGATTGGCACTGGGCTGTGATGGATGCAGCAACAAAAGGAGATCTTGGAGGGTTGTAGAAGCCACAGGATCTTGTGCTCCCATGAAAACTCTGGTTCTCTATTCTTCAAGTCCTGAGTTATATTTAAAAGGTATGTTTTCACAGGAGTGGGTCTCCTGCTGTAGTGCACAGCTTGGCTGTTCCGCAACTGTTTGTGCGAATATTGCAGGAAGGTCAATGCTCTCTCAATTCAGGTCAGCTAGCAAACTCTACACGATCCTGATGAAATCAACAGTGTTCTTTCTTAATTTCGGGGAGATGTGCGAAGCCTTCCACGGATTGGTAAGGAGTGTTATTCTTTCTAAGCATTTGATTTGTCCTTAAGTACCTCTTTTTTACCTAACTGGCCAAACTTCATTTAATTGATAAACTTAAAAAGATCCAGAGACAAGCACAGAGCAGAGAGTTATCTCAGAGACCATCTGGTTCCTTTTGGCTGTGGAATCAGTGAGCACACAGAAGCGCATAAAGGTTCATGATCTGCAAAAAGTCACCCAAACACAGAAGCCAGGTCTCCTGTCTCGCTCGACCCACAATGCCAAGGCTTTGGAATCAAGCTGCAGCCTTAAAAGTTACTGACTAGAATGAACAAATGCAAGCTTGGAGCATCTCAGCACATGGTCCATTCTCCTTCCACATTTTATTCTTTAGAGGACAGTCGCTACACTATTTAATGTTCGTCTTTTCTTACAACACCCCCTTCCCCATCTGAGGGGGAGAGGGCATGTGGGTGTCAGTGTACTAACAAATGCTTACTAACCAGTTCCCTGGATGTGAGAATTAACAACCAGACCCATAGAATTTGCTGACTGCTGTGTTATAAAGTTTGCATTATTGAAGAAGAGGCATGATAATTGTAAGAAAGAGCCAGGAGAATAGGGAGTTTGCTGTGAGACTGCATCTCTCAGTAACTTCAGACATTCATGAAGTCTCACAAATGTCATTGACTCCTTGAGCTGAACAGGATAACAACAGTAGACAGGCCAAAGTGGATGGGGGTGGGGGCTGGGGAAAGCTCAGGAGGCCTCAAGCCTGCACAAAGAACCACAGGCAACTAAGGAATGCTGAAACGATGAGAACTAATCTCCGGAGACGAGCCCACCAACTGGTTATCCAATACCATATGGCTAGCTTTGAAAATATACACATATACATAACATTATACAGGCTGAGCAAGTTGTACTTGTGTGTGTGTGTACAAATTTGTACATAATAACAATTATTGAAAACATAAGCCTTAAATTTGAAAGAGAAAAAAAAGAAAGGTATGTGGCAGGGTTTAGAGGGTAGAAAGAGAAAGAGAAAACTGATATTATTTCAAAATAATAAAAAAAAATAAATATATGCCATTGACCTGACTGAACAATAACTAGGGAGGAGTTTAGATGTACCTACCTACCGAGGGTCATAACCTGGCTTCAAGCTGGCTCCAGCACATTCAGGAAACCAGCCCTCCTATCAGTCTTGTACTCTGGTGAATTCCCCAACAATGCTTTACTTTTCCTGTGTATTTGACACCTTGTCTCGCACTGTAGCTTACAATTCATGATGTGGTCAAGCATGATCTTATACTTTGTAATTCTTCTGCCTCCAGCTCCAACTTTTGGGCTTATTAATGTGAGCTACCCTGAACGTGGCCCCAAGTGCTGAACTTTAGAGGTACATGTCTTAAAACTTTGTATACCAAGGAGGGACTTAATGGGAGGTGGTGGGCTTTTAAAAGATGAAACCTAATGAATGTCTTTAAGTCATTAAGAAGTACCAATGAATGGAACGCAGGTGGCCTAGCCTCTTGTCCTTTTATGTATTATTATTTATTTATTTTATATATTTAGTTTTTCCTGCATTTATTCCCGTGCTCCATGTGCTGCTATGGTACACTCAGAGGCAAGATTAAGGCACCAGCTCCCCAGGAACTGGAGTTACAAACAGTTGTAAGTCACCATGTTGGTGCTGGGAATTGAACCTGGGTCCACTGGCAGAGCAGCATTCTTAACCACTGAGCCATCTCTCCAGCCCCTGTGATGGTTTATATTTGCTTGGCCCAGGGAGTGGCACTATTAGAAGGTATGGCCCTGTTGGAGTAGGTGTGTCACTGTGGGGATGGGCTTTAAGACCCTTATCCTAGCTACCTGGAAGCTAGCCTTCCACTAGCCTTCTTCAGATGAAGATGTAGAACTCTCAACTCCTCCTGCACCATGCCTGCCTGGATGCTGCCATGCTCCTGCCTTGATGATACTGAACTGAACCTCAGAACCTGTGATCCAGCCCCAATGAAATGTTGTCCTTATAAGAGTTGCCTTGGTCATGGTGTCTTCTCACAGCAGTAAAACCCTATCTAAGACACCCCTCTTGCCTTGTTCTTCTTTGGCTTCCAGATGGTAAAAGAAGTGGTTTTCCTTAAGGTACATCCCTGCTGTGCTGGGCTGCCTCACCACAGACATAGAACAAAGAAGACAATCAACCTTAGACAGAAACTCCAAATCCAATATGAACTTTTAGTCTTTCTAAACGAATGTCCTTAGTTGTTTTATTATAGTAAAAGAGGAATAGAGAACAGAGTGTCACACATGTTAACTGTTCAAACATATCTGTGGAACTAGTCACAAACACCCGTTTTCTGAACATCGCTAGAACTCTGCTTTCCCCATTTCCTCTCAACCTGCCAAGCAACTCGTTTGGATGGAGAGTATTCACTTACTTGGTTTGCCTCTTTCTGATTGATGAACACTGCCAAATTTAGTTATGACTTAAAATTGAGTTGGAAGAAAGCATAAAGAATCTGTCAGGTAAAAATGTAATTGCATGTTAAAAAAAAAATGAGAAACCTGAATTATCATGAGACTGGGGTTTGGGAACACCTTGAGAACAGTGTGACTCTTTCTTTCTTTCTTTCTTTCTTTCTTTCTTTCTTTCTTTCTTTCTTTCTTTCTTTCTTTCTTAACTAAAATGGCATCACTCTGTCTCAGACTCAGGACATAGCCTTTGGCAAGCACAACCACAGCCTTTTCCTCCGTGTGTCCTTCATCTAGAAGCTGCTCATGGACAGTCTGTAAGCTCTAACCAAGGATTCAGGAGATTGGAGGACCAGTGGCTCTGTAGCAGGCCAGTGGAACTCATTATGGTCAGAGCTTCAGGCTTCAATAATGAGAAAAGGAAATCCCAGCTCTGCTCTGGCAATTATTGTATAGAGAGCATAAGCCAAAACCAAATATGAGATTGCTTTGTTCTGCCATAGACTCTAAAAAACATTTTCATCTGAAAAATACTTTGTAGAAAGCATGGCTCTGTGAAGAACACACTGCTTCATTTGATGAACTTGAAGTCAGAGTAGCCAGGAACATGCAAAGGAAGAAAGGGAACAGGAAACGGAACAATAAAGCTGAGTGCCATCTTGTGTGGCAGAAGAGAGACACATCTTCAAGTGCTCAGCGGTTTTCTTTTAATTAAAAGCAAAATGGAACATCAGTTTTGGTATTTTGGGTAGAGGGTCCCTGAAAAATGGCCCAAGAGCTGAGAGAAACTCTACGCACTCCACACATACATGTATGTGTTGGCTTCTGTGTTCCTTATGAAGCAATTAAGGCAGATTAGACGTAAGGACCTTTCTCTGTAGAGCATGTTGCATAACTCACATGAAATTTCACAGGAATAGTGAAACTCAAGGAGACATTTAGCTAAAGAAAGCCGAAAGCTGGTACAGACAAAACCGAAACTGTCAATGAGGAAGTCTACACATAAGGGATTTCAGAGAACATACACCTTTCGGAAATGCCTACATTTGGAAATTTCATTTGGGGAATCATGTGAGGGGAAAAAAAATTTAACCGTGAAAAAGTCTTATGAAGTACAAATCCTTCAAGGTGTGGCTTTCTGCTAGGGCACAATCATATTTGAGTGGTCAAAACGTTTGGACATAGTGAACTGGGCAGATGTCTGTGTTGCCCACCGTGTCCCTACAATACACTCAGGGCTTGCCCACTGCACATAGCCTTCCTAGCACCAAAGGAAATTATGAGTGGACTTAGATACTTGATACAGTAATTCACTGTTGCAGGGACAAAGGAAACATCATTTTGGGTTATTTTGGAGAAACTACTAGAACACCATTGGCTTAAACCACACTAAGATCATCTCATTGTCCTCTGGGTCTTCAGAGCAGCCCCATTAGGCTGCCTAGTTTTTGTTCTAAAAGAAAATCTGATTCCAACATTTTCTTTTTTTCAAACAAATATTTTGGTCAAATTCGAATGCATCCTGGCCTGTTAGGTAAAGAATGTGATAGAAAAAAAGATGAAGGAAAGAAGATATTTCCATCTTCTTCACGTAAAGCTGGCCAATAGCCACCTGGGGTTTCACAGTCAACATGAGATGTACTACTTTGCAAAGTGTGTACCCATATCTCCAGAACCTGTCACCATGGGCACGTTGGCAGGACTGTATGAGGCCAGAAGCAACCCAACTATCCCCAGAACTGACATTCTCAGTGTGTCCAAAGGTACTTTTAAGGAGCTAGATGAATTTACAGTTAATTTTTAAGGTATACATTATCCAGGCACCTGAGCACACTAACAACGCCCAAGGTGTTCATTAATCAGGCACAGAGACTGAATTTAATACCAAGAATTTTGACCCCTCCTTGGCAACCCACTGATGTCTAGGAGGCCTGAACACACACACACACACAAGTGTGTGTAAGAGAGTGTGTGGTGTATGATGCTTTAAATGAGGGAGGTATCTGGCATAGTAGTAAATCCTGCCACCTCTTTGGTGAGTGTCATAGATTGTTAGGAGAGGTAGCCTAGAGGGGCCATTTATCCTTGTGCTTCCTCCCCCTTTCCTGCCTGATCAATTTTTATCATTCTTGAAAGGTTTAATTAAAGAAGTTTTGAACCAAAAATATGCAGTCTAGCCCTAAAAGGGGGGCATATGTCACCTAAAAATAAATGAGCTTTCAAAACTCAGGTGAAGTGTTCGCTCCTGGCCTCTCTTGCTCTCCAGTGCTCTCTCTCTCCTCTTCCTCCACCTCTCTCTCCTCATCTCTCCCTCTCCAACTCTTCCTCTCTCCCTTCTCTTCTTTTCTGTCTCTCTCCTCTTCCCAGTCTGTCTCAGGCAAACAGCTATATTAATAGTCAGCTCATAACCACATCATTTTGCTAACAGTCACACGGCTATATTTAAATGCAAGGCACTGCTGCCACAAATTCTACAGTATCTTTATAATCTGGTGTTTAAATACTTGTATTTGTAGAACATCTTTGATCCCAGATAGGGGATTATGACCAGACAGAACCTGCTGCCATCCAACCACCCTTCCCCAAACTTCCAGGAGGCTCTGGGTAGATCCTACCTGACCCTTTTCCCCTGGGGAAAACTGAGCTAATCCCCCAAGCCTGAGTTCCAAACTTAGCTTTTGGGCTCACAGGTGAGTTGGTTTCAGAGCATGTTGCTCTTTTTAACTGGATACAAAAAAAAAAAAAAAAAAAAAACCCACACACCAGAGTTTGTGTGTGTGTGGGGGGGTCAAGCCTGGCTAGCCCAGGGAGTTTCCAACCACTGTCTGGTTTTTAGTGTCCACAAAGACCTCTTCCCTCCCCCAAGCACACATCCATTCACTGGGAGCTAATTATGCAAATATATACTAACTAGGCTTAGTTTCCTCCCTAGACTTCCTTCCCACTCCCTGCGTGCTAGCATGGGTGCTGACAGTGTTTTGGAAGAGTTACTAAATAGCTGGAAGGCTTTCTGAATATATCTATCCTGGCCTGTCAAAGCTAGAACAGCAACGGTCCATCTGGGCCTGGAAGACAATTTCCATGGTGTAAAACACTCTTTCAATTCTCTCCTACCATAGACAACCAGCTGGTACTACAGCGAGACAGCCAAATCCACTGTGCCTAGACCTGGCCTGCAAGCTTCCCAGTGGCCTGGGATGACCCTGAGCCCAGTATCCAGAACAGTGAGTGGAATTGTTCCTGGAGCAAAAGCAACTGATAGGGTGCTGCTGTATAGCCATCTATGCCGGGAGGGGTGACTTATTGCAGGGTATTCAAAGCAGTATAAAAACTGCTTTTAAAAAAAAAAAGGAAAGTCTTTTATTTTTCTTTCAACTTTCTGGCTATTAAGCCCAGGAAAGTATTTTGAGGGGGAAAATTCCCCACCCCCCACCCCCAACCAAATGCCTCACTTTACACATGTCTATCTTAACCAGAAGCCCTATCTGGCACTTATGTGTTGTGTGACTCTGTAGACCATTATAAAACCCTAGCAGCATTTGAATGTGGATGTGAAGGCAGCGTGGAGGAAGTTGTTTGTTGCTTGGGGGAGTCCTGGGATTCTGCACACCCATTTCTTCTAAAAAACAGTCTGTGACTGCTTCAGTCCCAAGCTGTACAGAGGCAGTCAGTCCTAGCTGTACAAGTGGGACTAGCTGCCCCCTCTTGCTTCCACAAGATTGCATCGCCTACCATCATGGGCATATAATTTGTACTGGCAATGGTGTTAGCACAATAACAAACTATCCAGTGCTGCACTCCTCAGAGCATATTCCTGTTGCTAGGTGACCCATGACCGAATTCACAAGCCAGGAGGATGAAGTGACCCGCTCCTTCCTCAGACATCGTCACCCATTCTGTATCTTCTAGGCAAGATGAGAAGTGACGTCCTTCCCCAAACCTTGCTGGGAGGGTGGTTTAGGTTCAATTCTTAGTAAGGAGTCACAAACAACACACAGTCACCTATGAGTGGAAACCATCAGGCTCTGTGCTTGGTTGTCATTCTTGAATTTGAGGTCATGACCTGGGAAAGCAGAAAGGGCTAAGCTGAAACCTGGCAACAGGCAGAGCCAAGCATCACACAGGCCATGAGTCAAATTGGTCCAGGAGAACAAAAACAACAAAGAAAGGAACAATGAGAGAGTCTGTTCAGGTGAGAGTTCAAAGGAGTGAGAAAAGTTCCATTTGTGATCCAAGGAGATCAGCTGTAATATCCAAGAAGAAAGGGAATTCAATTCAGAAGGACCTTAAATGGCAGATGTAAAGCTTGTGCCTTTAATAACCAACATTAACAGTCTCTCTCTCTCTCTCTCTCTCTCTCTCTCTCTCTCTCTCTCTCTCTCCTACAGCCTCTGTTTTTTATCGGGCCACACAGAGTTTGTATGTCACAAGAGGTCAACCACAGAATGTCCTGGCAAAGTATTAGCTCTATTGTTCTCAGCATCTCGGAAGCATCTGGCTGATGTTCAAGGACCAGGTGTATAAGGAGGTAGATAAGACTTTGTCTCCATGGCATCTGGCTTGGCAAGCTTCGGACAATCTTACCAGGGCTAGGAGACAATCAAAATACCCAAACAATACACAGTAGTTTCTTCGTAAGCTTGGCAAAACTGGACAAGACTTTGTCCTTTTCTACTGTCTAATATAAATCCACCACCACTAACAAGTAGGAGGGACTCAGCATGTTCAAGGAGAACCTAACTCACGCATTATCAGGACAACAGCTGGGCTTGCCTCTGCACTCTGGCTACATCTCTACCCTAGCAAGATGTGGTCGAGGTTGACAGTGTCCATGAGTCACCCTAAATCCCTTCTGATTTTAGTGATGTGCCAAGGATGGGAGGTTGGGATTAGTTCACTCAAGTTAACGTTGCCAATGTCTCTAAACTATGGTGTCCCTACTCAACTCTGCTCATTCAGGCATAGTCTAGAACATTCCTCTTTCTTCCCATTAATTAACTAATTTATTCATTTTACATCCCAGTCACAGCCCTCCCTTCTGTCCCCCCCCAACACACAGCCCTCCCTTCCCTCCCCCACTCCCCTTCTCTTCTGAAAAGGAGGGATCTCCCCTTACCCTGGCCCATCAAGTCTCTGAAGGGTTAGGCACATCCTCTCCCACTGAGGCCAGGCAAGGGAGCCCAGTTAATGGAATGGATTCCACAGTCAGGCAACAGCTTTAGGGACAGCCCCTGTTCCAGTTGTTGGGGGACTCACATGAAGACCAAGCTGCACATCTGCTAAATACGTTGCCTGGGGCCTTGCCAGCATGTGCATTCTCTGGTTGGTAGTTAGGTCTCTGAAAGCTTTCAAGGGTACATGTTTCTTGACTCTGCTAGTCTTCCTGTGAAGTTCCTATCACTCTTTTAAGGGAATCAACTTCCCTGGCACAAGACAGCTCTGATGTCCGCAAACAATACATGTCAGAGTCCAGTCTAATTGACATAGGCTTCCAGTTAGCCAAACCACACAACTGCTTTGATTTGCAGTATTTTAGTTCAATGCTAATTACAATTACCCTGCACTACCACAGTACATGGTCTGGGTCTGACCGATTCTCAAATATTATCAGACGAAGTGTAAGTGGCACTGCAACATTTGCAATCAATTAGGAGTATGTATAGAAATTGAAAATATCTGTAACTTAGCCCCAGGATTCCATTTGTACGCATTTAAACACAGAGATGTTTCAGCGTACCCTTGAACCAAGTACACAAATACAGCAGCTCTATTCACAACAGCAGAAAATATGGAAGAACAGTACGTCAATGCCCACGATCATCAAAATGGATTAGGGAATTAGGAAACATTCATGCAATGACAAATTACTACGTTTTTCCAGGACTAAGGGTTTTGTGGGAGCACATACAACTTTGTGTACTAAAAACAGTTCTCCAGCTGATGGTGCAGGCAAAGACATCAGGAGCTGCCACCCCACCATAAAAAGTAAGAAGCAGAAGTAATTTTTGTTGTTGTTTTTGTTCTTCAGAAACTTTCTTTAGATCAGTAAGAGAAATGGGGCGATGGGAAAAACCACTCCCCTCAAAATTAGAGAGAGATAGTTTGACGAATCACTCCTTAGCAGAGCAGGGAGCACAGACTGAGGTAGTGCTAGGGGAGAGGAACTAACAGATGCTATTGCTGCTGCACAAGACTGAGAGGTAAAATTCTGATGTGCTCAGCCATACTTTTTGTGGTATTTCTCATAATGCCGGTGGTTTCGCTCATCTTCTTATGGTCCTGAAAGGGAAAGGAAAAAGGGAAGGATTGAGGGGACGATTGGACCAGAATCAATCCCATTAGTGTATTCCTCACTGGGAAAACACCTTTCTTCTTCATACCTACTAACAAAAAGCCACAATGTGAAGAATTCCATCAAAACCATGAAAGGAACATCAAAACTAATTTGATATGGAAAGAATATTGAATATTGAATTTGAATCGTCATGATGACTGTGCAGAGAAAGTTAATGAGAAATGTGGACAGTATAAGAGAATGGACTAGTGTTGCAAACAAAAGTAAAATTTCTATTAAAAAAAACCCATGAAACAGAATGGTTAGTTCCCAAAACACTGCAAATGAAATAAATAAATAAATAAATAAATAAATAAATAAATGTAGCTAGAGAAAGAATCCAAGAGCTTGAAGATCATACAGAAGAAAGTTCCAAGACAGAACATGAAAGAGAAAAAGAAAAGCTAAAATATAGCCTGGAACTGTGAAAGAACTATAAAAGCAAAACATACATACATACATACATACTTACATAGATACATGCATGCATGCATACATACATACATAGATACCTAGATTGGTAGATACACAGATAGATGGATGGATAGATCCCAGAACACAAGAAGCAACATGCACAATAAATGTTGGTGTGTGCCCACCATAAAAATACATGCAAGCATACTAAAGCTTCAGAAAATCAAAAATAAAGGAACTTGAAAGAATTCAACAGAAAATAAAATACAGTATAAATAGAGAAGAAAAAAAGTAAGAATTGTATATAGTTTTCCAGAGATCAGGAAAGTAAAACAACATGGAGTAAGGTATTTATAATGTGGAAAGGCAAAAATACATACCAACCTAGTATTTTGTACCCATGAAATTTTATTTCAAAGCTAAAAGAGGAATAAAGGCTTCATCAGATAAGCAAAAATTACAGAAATAGCTCTAAATGTCTGGAAACTAAATAAAAAAATTTCAAGCATTATAGCGTGTTGTTTCTACTACCCTGCTTTAAGCTCCAGGCAGACCATGCAACCACCCTGCTTCCCTTGGATCCTCAGATAAAAGACACACACACACACACACACACACACACTAGCTCATTTTTAGCTTGCCTTACAGTTCAGTGTCTGGGCTCTTCCAAGCCTCCTGCGGCTAGCATGCCCTTCCCTTTATTCCTTGTTCAACACTCTTAATCAGCTCTCGACTTAGTTGCTTGGTTAACTTTCCCTTGCTCAGCAACATAAATCTGCCCTCTGCTTAGTTATGTTTCTAATCTCCCACCTGCTACCCCAGGCCCAATCAGAGAAGTGGCCAATGGCCACTCCACCTGAGATCTCCCATGGCTCTCTCTCCCACCGAAGCAAGCCAAATTCCTTTTCCTCCTCCTGAGTCTCCTAGCCAGCCTTGGGAACCTCGAAGTCGCCACTGGCATCTTTATTGATTGATAAAGAACCAACCAGGAGTCTAATTTCTTGAGTTCTTTGTATATATTGGATATTAGTCTTCTATCTGATTTGGATTGGTAAAGATCTTTTCCCATCTCTTGGTTTTCATTTTGTCTTAATGACAGTGTCCTTTGCCTTACAGAAGCTTTACAATTTTATGAGGTCCCATTTGTGGATTCTTGACCTTAGAGCATAAGCCACTGGTGTTCTGTTCAGGAAATTTTCCCCTGTGCCCATGTGTTCAAGACTTTCCCCCCCTTTCTCTTCAGTTAGATTCAGTGTATCTGGTTTTATGTGGAGGTCTTTGATCCACTTGGACTTCAGCTTTGTACAAGGAGATAATAATGGATCTTCTACATGTTGACTGCCAGTTGAGTCAGCACCACTTGTTGAAAATGCTGTCTTTTTTTTCCACTAGATGGAGAAGTTTGACTTCAGAGAACCAAATAACCCTATTTAAAAATGGGGAATAGAGCTAAACAGAGAATTCTCAACTGAGGAAACTCAAATAGCCGAGAAGCACCTAAACAGATGTTCAACATCCTTAGTCAACAGGGAAATGCAAATCAAAGCAACCCTGAGAGTCCACCTCACACCAGTCAGAATGACTAAGATCAAAAACTCAGGTGACACCAGATGCTGATAAGGGTGTGGAGAAAGAGGAACACTACTCCATTGATGGTGGGATTGCAAACTGGTACAACCACTCTGGAAATCAGTCTGGCAATTCCTCAGAAAATTGGACATAGTACTACCTGAGGACCCAGCTATACCACTCCTGGGCATATACCCAGAAGATGCTCCAACATGTAATAAGGACACATAGCAGCCATATTCATAATAGCCAGAAGCTGGAAACAATCCAGACGTCCCTCAACAGATGAATGGGTATAGAAAATGTGGCACATTTACACAATGGAATACTACTCAGCTATTAAAAACAATGAAATTCACAGACAAATGGATGGAACTTGCAAATATCATCCCGAGTGAGTTAACCCAGTCACAAAGAACACACATGGTATGCACTCACTGATGAATGGATGTTAGCTCAAAAGTTCTGAATACCCAAGATACAATTCACAGACCATATGAAGCTCAAGGAGGAACAAAATACTCACAAGAGAAAATATGGAGACAACTTGTGGAGCAGAGACTGAAGGAAAGGCCAACCAGAGACTGCACCATCTGGGGATTGATACCATATACAGTCGCCGAACCCGGATGCTATTGTGGATGCCTGGAAGTTCTTACTGATGGGAACCTGATATGACTATCTCCTGAAAGGCTCTACCAGAGCCTGACAAATACAGAGGTGAATGCTTGCAGCCAAACATTGGAATGAGCACCAACCATTGGACTGAGCTCGGGGTCCCAGATGGAGGAGTTGGAGAAGGGACTAAAGGAGGTAAGGAGATTTGCAGCCCCATGGGCAGAGCAACAGTGTCAACCAGCCAGACCCCCTGGCGACTTGATGACCAACCAAAGAATACAAATGGAGGGACCCATGGTTCTGGCTGAATATGTGGCAGAGGATGGCCTTGTTGGACATCCATGGGAGGAACTGCCCTTGGGCCTAAGGGGGTTCAATGCTCCAGTGTAGGGGAATGGCAGGGCATGAAGGCAGGAGTGTGTGGATGGGTGGAGGAGCACCCTCATAGAATCAGGGGAAGGGGGATGGGATAGGGGGTTTCCAGAGGGGAGACCTGAAAAGAGGTAATATTTGAAATGCAAATAAAGAAAATATCCAATAAAAGGGAAAGGAAAAAAGAAAATAGTGAGAGTGGATTGGGGGAAAGCGAAGGTGTGGGGAGGGACTAGGAGAAGTGAAGAGAGGGAAAACTGTGGTAGAAATGGAATGTATGAGAGACAAATAAAAGAAAAAATAAACATGTGTTTTAAAGAACCAATCAGAGAACAGGAACTTTAGTGTTCACATGCAGATTCCTGATCAATGCATTAGAACCACTCTCTACAGAGCATCACAGAAGTCAAAGAAGAACATTCCATCCGTATGTTACAAAATGTATGTTCAGCTACAGGGGCAGGAAAACACAACTGGCCAGAATGTGGAGTGGAATGTAACAAATAAACATTTGATGGGAATTCACAGAATTGAATTCCTATACTAGAGAAGCAGAAAAATAGGTAGCCTGCCATCCAATCATTCACCTTCGAAAACAAGAGTAGACAGCAGAAATTAAATTATAAATAAGCAGAAAAAAGAAATATAAATTAGAAGGAAATTGACTGATTTAAAAACAGTAAATTCAATAGAGAAAAATAATGAAATAAAAAAACAAACAAACAAACAATAAAAACGCCAGTTCTTTGAAAAAAATTCTCTAAGATCAATAATCCCTGACCAAGCTAAGAATAATTATGAAAGGACAGAAATGACTAAAAACAGAAATGAACATGGGCCTCCCTGCATGGCCTAGGCACATAGAGTGATAAGGGAAGAATAATTGATATATACTCAGAAAAATATCCTGGCAAAATATCAACACAGTTGTTTAATCCTGTATAAAAGTAATCAGTTAATATAAAAAGTCCAACTGCGTGAGTTTATTATCCCAAGTATTCATAGCCAGTTCACCACTCTAAAAGATCTAGAACACTGTGTTATCCTTACGATAAAAACAAAACAAAACAAAACAAAAAACATGATTTTTTTTCCTCATGGTAGTTTTAAAAGCAGGTGACAAGACCCTGCACCCATTTGTGACTTAAAAGAAAAAGCTGTGCAAACTAGGAACTGAAGAAAACTTAGACGTTTTAACACTGACAAAAATGTAGAGTTACTGCCATACTTAATAATATAATGTGATACTTTTGTTTATTTGTAAGTCTATTTTATTGAAAAGTTAAAAAAAAAAAAAAGAAACTCAAAACTCGTCTGATAAGATCCCAGATAATGCAAGGATGTCTCTTCTTGCTTTTGTTTTTGTTTTTTTTTTTTTTTATATTGTACTGACTAATGTAATAAGGCAAGAAAAATAAATATAAAATAGGTTGGGGGAGAGGAATACTGCTGGCTTGCCTTCAAAATATTCAGTAATCAGAGCAGTGTTAATACAGGTGTAATAGCAATCAAACAGGTCAGGAGGTCGCAGGACCTCTGGCTGCCTGCACCAGACGTGTACAATATCAATGCAATCACTGTTAATTGAGGAGCTCTGAACTCAGAGACAGCTCTCAGGGAGGAAGAGTCCATTTTCTTTGGGACGATGGCCTCTGGTGGGTTGAACACACTCCAGTGGATATCTTTATGCCCAGAAGTACGTTTCAGCACAAAATAGACTCAATGAGTTATTGGGAAAAACAAAACAAACAAGGAGGGGAAGGAGGTAGGATTGGGTGGAGGGTGAATATGTTTAAAATACATTGTATTAAATCCTCATATAATTAATACATAAATTATATTAAACTGTGAGTACTGTATTGGGGAAATCCAAGCTGAAACAATGAGCTAATACTAAACACCTATTAGCATGGCCAAAGTCTAGAACATCACCCACAAAACACCGGTGAGTCAGGGGAGTGACAGGAACTGACAGGAACTCTCATTCACATTTCATGTGGCTGTAAAGCAATTCAGCAACTGAACAAGACAGTTTGTCAGCTTCTGTCAAAAGCCAAGCGCTCGCACTTACTGTCAGCCCAGTGCTCACAACCATAGATAGGTGTTTGCTCAGAGGACCTGAAAACCCCAAGCATCAGAAAGCCAGGGCACTGCATTGAAAGCCTTATTTGCAATGGCCAGCAGTTGGAAGCAATCACAGTGTCAGCAGCTGGATGGCTCAAAGGGGCCAGTTCTGGAGGACGAAGATAACTGTGATGAAAAGGATGAATTCATGTGTAACTGTCTATGGCTCTCATGTGCTGCCTCTTCATAGAAATAAGACATCAAGGTATAAGTTCTGCATTGCTCGTTAATATATATCCCCTATCACAACCAAAATTAAACTCTTTTTTTGATGGAAACATGCAATCCCTAAAGAAAAGCCAGGGTACTCATTGGACAGTCAACCTTACGTGGGGTGGACCTCGAATCATGATAAAGTTCCTACACACTGTTGCTGGTTTTGTAGTATGAGCTCTGGTATTAAAAGTAGGGACGTGTGTGTGTGTGTGTGTGTGTATTTTGTTTTCTGTTATGTTGCACAATTTTAAATGTGTTAGAAAAACAGAGAAAGAGGAATAGAGTAAAATTATACATGACCAGTAAGACCCCTTTCCTTGTCTGTTCTAGAAACCCACTTAAACAACTGCACATAGATTTGGAGTCAGAATACCTTATTCTGTTTGTTTTTGCAATCATGGATAAATTACCTTATCTAGTCTAGAAACCCACTTAAACAACTACACATAGATTTTGAGTCAGAATACCTTATCCTGTTTGTTCTTGAAACCTTGGAGAAATTGCTAAATGTCTGTGAGTCTTTTTTTCCCCCTCTCTAAGGCAGAGATAGGGTTACTCAGCTAAAATGTAGGTACACTGTGGACCTGACACTGTAATAAACTCCTCAGTGCATCCAAAATGTAGCCAATGAAACCTTTTCCACAAAACCATCACAAGAGTTAACGAAGTGTCCAGCAGAAGGACCCACACGTGAGTTTTCAGTGAGTGGCAGGTCCTCTAGTTGCATCTCCACCACGTATGTTCTTTAGGTCTGATGCAAACGCAGTCAGTCCTCCAGTGCTGCCAAGGAATCGTATGCTCTACATCTGACTCCATATGATTTGTGCTGTGGGAACCAATCTCTATGTGTGGAAACAACTTCGAGGGAACAGACGTAGAAGTATTGGAGGGTAGTCCATCTCCTCTAGGCATGTCTGGTCCAACTTGAAGTTGTTGCCAAGCTGCCTCAATGCTCCTCAAATCCTGGAAAGGGCACCAAAAAGCTAAATGTCATCTTCAACAATGGAAAACCAAAAATCCTCAAACACCCAGAAATGATCAGGTAGGGCTGTATGACAGGGAAGATAGAGGATGCACCAAATCCACAGGGTTCTAAGAAGAACTGACCATCACACAGCTCTGCTCGCCATCTCTCCTCTGAAAGAGGTTGACGCAGGAAGGCTTACGTAGTTGGATGAGTTCGAGGGAATGAACCCAAGGACATGTATTCCACTGCCAAGGCATGTGAGTGTGTTGTATGTATGTAAAATTTTAATTAAAATTTTAATTATATGGCATGATTTAGCCATCGCTTTGAACACTGTGGTGAGGACTGACCCAGGTACAAGGTTGGCCAGTGTCAGTGTGGCATCTCCTCTGTGGAAGCCTCTTTAATGCACTTGGTTCTCCTGTTATTCTACTTTAGAGGTAAAAATGTTGGGGCCCAGAAAGAGGAAGTGGTTTGCCTGAGGCTTTACTGGAATGAAGGATTTAAAGTGGTCTCTATTAAGGGAAAAGTTGGAAATACACTGATTCATCAGAACAGAGAATTCCTCAAGTATAATATGTTAGAGATGTGGAGACTAGGTAGGTCATTAAATACTTTATAACAGGAAGGACTTGGCAATTCAGTCCAAGTAAGCACCCTCCCCACAAGTCTCAGCTCTGGACCCTCTCAGTCCCTACTTGCTGCTTGTATCCCTCTGACCCAGTTTCCATGACAACACTCCCCCCCCCCAAGTTCCTGTGGAAAGTTATGTCATCTATGTGCAGCTTGGAGGCAAGGGAGATACAGGCAGATCTGTGAGGACTCCTTCTCCTGTCATCCATCTTTCCAGAGTCTGGAAATGCAATAGAGGGTGCCTGAGTCCCACTGAGAGTTCCATCTTTGACACATGATGAAACTCAGAGACGGATACACAGTTCTCCCTCTTCTGTGTGTGCATTTTCATTATTTTACTATGATACACAAAGGCACACACATACTTGTACACACACATGTGCACACAGAAACACAATGCATCTACAGAAACACATGGACATATGGACACAACGGACATATACACAAACAAAACATACACACACATACACAGGACACACACAAACACAACACACATATACACAACATACACAAACACAACACACACAAACACAATACACACATACACACAAATACAACATACACAAACAAAACACACACACACCCCATAGCTTAAAAATAATCCATTTCCTAAAAAAATTGGTTGTGCCCTTTAAGCTGCAATCGCATCTATGAGCTTCAGGGATCATGTCCGTGGGGCTGGAGAGGTGGCTCAGCGGCTAAGAGCTCTTGGTACTTAAAGAGGATTCAGGATCTGTTTCCAATACTCCATGTCCACTCACAACTGTCCATAACTCCAGTTCCAGTGTATCTAGTGTCCATTTCTGGTCTCTGCGGATACCAGGCAGGCATCGAGTACATACACATAAAATAAAAATACAAAAATGTTTTGATATTAAAAGTAGCTAAACACACTGGATATGAAACATGAAGTGGGGCAGAAAACTCAAAAACAGACTTCCAGTCACAGGTTTGTAGAAACCTTTTTTTAAAATTTATTCTTTTTTCATACATTATATTCTTTCTGCAGTTCCCCTTCTAGCCCTCCCTGACCCTTCTGTCTCCCCAGATCCATTCCTCCGGCATTTTCCTTCATTAACAAGCAAGGCAAACAAATACAGTGTACTGGCTGGTTTTGTGTGTCAACTTGAAACAAGCTGGAGTTATCACAGAGAAAGGAGCTTCAGTTGAGGAAATGTCTCCATGAGATCCAGCTGTAAGGCATTTTCTCAATTAGTGATCAAGGGTAGGAGGGCTCATTGTGGGTGGTGCCTTCCCTGGGCTGGAAGTCCTGGGTTCTATAAGAAAGCAAGCTGAGCAAGCAAGGGAGTGGAATGTGATGGTTTGCATATGCTCAGCTCAGGGAGTGGTACTATTAGAAGGTGTGGCCCTGTTAGAGTTGGTGTGTCACTGTGGGCGTGGGTTATACGACCCTCATCCTAGCTGCCTGGAAGCCAGCATGCTCCTAGCTTCCTTCCGATGAAGATGTAGAACTCTCAGCTTCTGCACCATGCCTGCCTAGATGCTTCCCTTCTCCCACCTTGATGATAATAGACTGAATCTCTGAACCTGTAGGCCAGCCCCAATTAAATGTTGTCCTTATAAAGGTTGCATTGGTAATGTTGTCTGCTACAGCAGTAAAACCCTAAGACATATGGTAAAACAAGATAAAAGACTGGGTACAAACGCTCATATCAAGGCTGGATGAGGGAACCCAGTAGGAGGAAAAGGGTCCCAAGAGCAGGCAAGAGTCAGAGGTGGCCCCGGTCCCACTGGTAGGAGAATTTTGGTTTCTTTAAAAACCTAGTTATGTTATATGAATATATTTTTGTTTTAATTCTGGGTGTGGGAAATGGGGCTGATTCAGACTGTCCACAGCTGCTAACTCTAACTGTCGAATACTTTACAAGGGGCATGATTTTTGCCACCTGTAGGTAGTTTATGTTTGGAATTCTGGGAATTCTTGAGAGGTTATAAATGGGAGAGTCCTGAGAGGGCTTTCGGAAGCTCCTGTACCCCCTGATGCTGCCTCCTATTACTGCAACTGCTGCTGCAGCCACCAGAGTCACCAGTGCTACCATTGCTGCTACTGCCTCTGCTGCTACTGCTGTTGCCTCCACTGCTGGTTCCTGTTCCTGCTGCTGAGTTTGCTGTTGCTCTTTGCTGTTTTGCTGGATTGCTGGATGGAAATATCCTGAAGACAGAAATTGGACTTGTCTCAAGGAACCCGACTCCCCTGAGCAGCAGGAAGTAGTCAAAAGAGGTCTATGCCCTCTTTCCCCTCTAACCTTCGTCCTCTCCTATCTAGTGTTGTGGGGTTGGAAGTCTTTGGGGTAGAATAAAGTTTGGAAGGGTGGTAGATAAAAGAACCCAATAAGTTAGTACCAAAAAAAAATCACACCAAGAGTCCCATAAGAACATCAAATTACAGAGCCATAACATAGATTCAGAGGACCTAGCTCCGACACAGAGAGGCTCTGAGGTTGCCTCTACAATCTCTGTGAGTCCCTATGAGACATTATTATCTTTAAAAACTACCTGGCCACTTGTATCCCTAACAATTCTTCTTTTCCTTGGCTCCATTGCTCGGGCAGCCTGCTGGGCTCTGGTTTTCCCGTCAGGGTTATGGAACCAGTTTCACACAGGGATTTAAGTTACCCGTGTGAACCTTGCCAGAACAGCCAGTTTAGGACTGCAGCATCCTCATCACACCTCATCACACAAGATAGTGTGGCCAACCAGATTCTAAAGACTGGAGTCTTATCCTGGCTCATACCAGGCCCAACCTCTGGATAAAGGCTCTGGTCTGAGTTTCTTCATAAGGGTTCACAGAATGAATCAACTGTGAAGTAGCAAGTGGGGACCACCCCCCTCATCCTTCTGCCTCTTGCTTTCCTTTTCCTTTTTTATTTTTTCCTTCTCATAGCCCCCTTTTCCTAGCCCTTCAGCTACAGTATGCCCACACAGTTTTCTTTACTGTTGGTAGTAGACTAGGACCTGCTCATAAAATCAATACATTCTATCTCCAGGGTCTATCGAAACAATCTCTTCATTTTGTAAGTAATACCCAGAAAGGTTACCTGATGCCTCCAGGATTCAGGGGCCATGAGGGTTGGTTACCTGCCTTTTAAAAATACTGAATCTCCTACTTGACCCCTCACAACTTTATCAGTGCAGATAGCTCAAAGTTGACTGTAATTTCTAGACATTAAAGCCCGCCAGCTCCCCTTTGAGAAACACTGCCCGTTTTTGTATTATGTGGTGCCTCTGGGTATTTTACCAGAATTTGTTATTGTTGTTGTTGTTGTCTTAACTTCTAATCCTCTCTGACACTCATCAAGCTTCTTGTCTTTCGCCTGGTGAAATATCCAGCATTTAGGGTAGGAAGGGTCTGTGACTGAGCGACTTCCATCACTGCCCACACCTGCTGTTCCCATGTGCCCTCTCTGACACTGCCCTTATCCCCATCTACATCAGTGTCCTGAAAATCCAGAGCTTGCCATTTCTATACCGGAGAAAGTTCCACTTTTCATAGTCAAACTGCCAACTTTATGATTTTATTTTGTGTCGCCATGAGTCTTTGCTATCTCAGCATTTGCATCTATTATCGTGAGCAACCAGAAGTAAGCAGAATGCTTTCATCCATTGCTTTTTTCCACAAAGACAATAGCAAAGCCCTGTCACTTCTCATGCGAGAACTCCACTTAAAAATCCAGAGCAGGTGATGCCTACTAGGACCAAATTCACCACAAGACTGACAATCAAGGAATGGTCTTTCTTTAATCCTAGCATTTTCTTGCTCTGCTGACATATTCTACAGATCCTTGAGCCGAGGCCGAAACCAGTGGAAACCCTCGATGGCTGCATGGGGTCTCAGGAGGGGCAGAGACACATGGACTTGGTTTGCAGATCTTCATGCACCAGGCATCTGCTCAGAGCTGCTAATCGTCAGATTGGGTTTAGGCTTGGCTTTAATAAGATTGGTCAGTCAGTTTTCACTTAAATGGGCTAGATATCTGCTGCTTTCTTCAGGGTTGACTAGAGCATCCACAAAACAGGTTTCTTAATGCCAAAGCTTAATAAGACTTTTAAAATAAAATATTTCAGCAGTAGGACTGACCAAAACCACTTATATCTGAAGTCAGAGGAAGTAACTTATAGAAAATGTATGGCTGTGCTTAAATTGGAGAGTAATTTGTCATTTATGAACTAAAGATACCTGGAAATAAAAAAGCAAAGCAAACAAACAAACAAAAACAGGTTGGCAATTGAAACTCATGATACTAGGACGCTTAGGATGCTTGCCTGTCCCTTTCTCTGCTCAGACAAAAGAGGAAACAACTTGGGTTCTGGAGGATCTCTCAGCTGATAATGTGCTGGGTAGAGAAATTTTCTTCCAACCATGGATGGAATCTGAAATTTTTCTCATAATTTTCTTTTCAACTTAAAAGGTTGTGATCTCATCAAACTCAAATAGTCTGGAGCAAACGTGAGATTCTAGGCAAAGGCTACTTGTGGTTATCTGGAAGCCAGGGCTTCTCAAAACATTCCTCCAGAGAGGATGGAGAGATGCTAAGTCGCTTTCAGATCTAAGTAGTTAGGGAAGACATTAAGAGTCTAAATGAAGAATGAATAGTGACAATATCCACCAACACTTATTCTCTCTAGAGTTAGAAAAGTACACAGAAGTGAACATCTTCTAGAATAGCTGGAGCAAGTGTCATAAGTCAGATTTAAATGTCATGCACAAGTAAGGATTTCGCCTAGTCCATTAAATCAGCAAGCAGTGATGCATGTGTTCTAGAAAGTGCTGTAGTCAGAAGCACAGGATATGGCTTCTTCATCAACCCTCCCCATCGTCATCATCAGGCATGTCATCTGCCACCTGCTTTCTATGACCCCTGCCAAGTAAAATAAAACTTCCGATGTGAGCAGTGATGTTAATCCAAGGCTTTGACTAAGGTGCTCAAAACCCAGGTAAGCAGGACACTGTGCTTCTAGTTCTCTACAACTGAGAAAAGAGCCGGTCATGATTTCATACAGGAGCTGCCTAAACAGCCTCCAGGATGCTGCCTGCACATCAGATTAGTGGAATACGGTATCTCTTCAACAACATTCTGAAGAGATGTTTCTTAAGCACTATTTAAATCAACAATTCCCTCACCTGGAAAGACAAACATTCACTAGAATTGACTCTTGTACAGTAACTGATTCAAGGGGAATATCAAAGTAAAAATGAGATCCTTTCATTTTCTTTAGAACATCATGCATGGGCTTCTGAATGGCCAATGTCCTGGCTTCCCTTCCCAGAGCCCACTGCCTGGCTAGGTCAATTTAAGAAGGAGGGAGATATTACGAGCTAAGAAGAGCCATTAAATTATACCTAATTGTCTTATTGTCTTTTTTTTCAAGAGTCATCCATTTCCTCATGCCAGATTTTAGAAGGGACATGTACCAGAAGATTTTGTTTCCCATTTTAAGATCCAAATATACCTTACTAATGAGATCACCATGACTGCATTTCCAATGAAACGGCCACCAATCTTATCTGCTTTGAGTCAGTAATGCACCTGCAAGTAAAGCCAAAAAGGCGCACACATGTTGGAGTATAACCATTTTTTTAATTTAAATATCACCTGGTTATAACATAAAGATATTCTTAATAGAACCTTAACAGCAATAACCAAAGTCCATCTGCATAATCTATAAAATGTAAGGCTCCATGGCATCCACGTATAATGTTTTTCCTCAAGAAACAAAGTTGTGTAGATATATGATCTGTTTTAAACATGAACATAGTAGGGAAGTTTAGATTTATTATTCACAAGCAATAAGTGGGTAGGTGGAGGGTCTAAGATGTGACCCACATCCTTAGGACTTTGAGGTTAAGATTCCTTCAGTTGAAATGCATCTTCTAAAACTATTGGCTTTATCACAATATCAAGACTTTCAGCTATAGAAGGGTAGAAAATCCTCCCTTTATTCTATTTAATCAGTCTCTCTATTAACAGATATTCAATATCAGTATTGACAGGTGGGTTATACAAGGGAACTCAGAGTCATCCCTGCACTCTAAGGAGACAATCCACCCATGAAGGGAATATGATATGAAACAAAAGGAAATATGTGGAATAAACTCAAAAGAAAATTATATTGATTAAGAAAGCCTGGCCAAGGAGGATGCCATTGTTGAAGATTTTGAGAAATTGTCTCAAAAGAAGAACGGTGGATATTTACATAGAAAAGACAGCATATTTCATTTACATAGAAAAGACAGCATATAGTACCTGAAACCCAAGTGGGTATGAAAACTTTTTTGTAGTGCTGGTTTTTCAGTCTAAAATGTGATAGAATTGAATCTTGGGACAAGAAAAGCAAGAAAAATCAGAGACAGAATCTGGAACTTGAGGCAAGGATATAGCCCCAGCAAGAAGCTCAGAAGTCCATGTGAACAGGAAGAGTCAAAACATACCTGACAAGGCTCAGACGATGTTTTAATGTCCTCAGAGATGTGTAGAATAATCAATGCCACTATTGGCTGCTGGCGCTGAGTCTAATAAAACCATGCACATGCTCAAACTTCGTCTAAGCAATGCATATATGTTCGAATGCATGTCTTTCAGTATCAACATATGAACAAGGTAGAACAAGATGGCTGTCGTTCACTGGAGACATTGGATATAATAAATAAAGTCAATGATTGTGGACACACTGTTCACACTGGGAAGCTATAGTGATATGGAAAACAACTGCTTCAGAAGAATTCGTTGAGCATTCAAGAATGTGTTGCATGGTCTCGATCTTGTAAACAGCTAAAAGAACTATAAGTCACAATTAATAATACTGACTTTAGAGTCATGAGCTACAGGGTGGTAATAGTCAACAACAGTCAGCATGTAAGAATCCCATGTGATTTTTAATGGCATTGAGAGATAACCATCCCAACACATGTACAGTAAGAATGCACGTGGTATGATGTCAGTGCAAACAAACTGATCTCTATAGAAACTGTTTAAAAGCATAGCAATTCTGCATAGTGCATCTATTTGGTTATGATGACAAGGACTGTACTGGACAAGCCTGGTGACACAGGTCTGTCATTCTATCCCTGGGGTGGACGAAGCAGGAGAATCAACTGTTAACTCAAAGTCAACATAGGTGACATAGCAGGACCCTGTCTCAAGCCACCATAAAAGTATAAAATATGTAAATAACTATATTTCTGACTTAACTTTATATACTGTACTTTCACTTTTGATACAAGATCACTCTTTTAATCCCCATAAGAAAAATTTTGTGAAACAGAAAACAGCATTACAATGACAGTGGCCTCATGTGACTCATATTTACCCAATATTAGTAACTGATTTAATCTGGTATTGATTGTGTCATGACTATAGAGTAATAGGCTATGCCATAGAACAATGCATATAATACCAGTCTCTGAAAGTCTGGTTCTTCAGTAGGTACCTCCATTTTTGGTTCATGCAGGGATACTATGCTATTTGGATAAGAAGAAAATTTGTCAACAGTGCAAGTCTTAGATTATACCCTGTCATCAAATGGCACCTAGGCCTAGCTAAAGCAAAATAACATTCTTAGCAATGTACAATAGCAAATACTTGTATTGACTCTGCGAGGCCTTAGCTAACCACAGAGCACACAGTATCTAAGCTGATTTATGATATAATTGAATGAGAGGCACCCTGTTCTTCCTGACCTTGCACATGTGAAACTAGAGCCTGCGACTTGCCTAAAAGCTATCCATTCAGCAGAGACCAAAACACTTTTCTTACGCCATTTTATGGAGAGATCATATTCCTGAGAGCAAGAGATTCAGGGGGAAGATTCCTACTGTGTACTTATAAAACATGTGAATAGTCACTTGTGATCATGAGGGAGAAACCAGGTTAGCCAATGCCAGAAGACAAATGGGAATGTGGCTTGTATGTGAGCATTTGTATATCTTTCTGAAATGGAGAGACAGTTCCTCCTTCCACGTCTGATGTGTGCCATGGTGCCACTAGATCTCTCAGCCACCTGGAAAGGGACCAGGAAGCTCATTTAGGTTATTGCTGTCATCTTCCTTATAGTTGAAGAAGATGAGACAGAGGGCATTAAGTGTCCTGTTTCAATCTTGGTAAAGACTTGAGACTCCTGAACTCCCCACCCCCATCTTTAAGACCCAGGTCTAACCCCGAGCCCATGGGATTTGAATTAAGAACATGAAAGCCCAAAAGTCTTAAGCAGAATATTCCTTGAATATTTTCCCTCAACCTGGCATTTGTGGTATAGAAATGAAACAATTCATTTTGACAAGTCGCACTAAACTAAGGCCCAAACCATACTGTGAAGGCCTCTGTGTGGATCCCATAAAGTACTCTGGAAATGTGCGATGGACATCTGGTTCACTGGATTCCTGCAGAGAAAAGGAGGCTTTGGTGTGAGGCTCTCGGTTAGGCCCGGCAGACAGGCTGTGTGTTGAGCTGTTTGTGATTCCACACAGAGGGGTTATGTTCAGGCATTAATTGGGCATGTTTCAACAGAACCTTATGGAGGCACATAAGTCAAGAGTGAACAGTGTGGATTCCTGTGCAGGGAAGGCAGTGGTAACGTAGGGATTTGGATGTGAGGAATGCACCTCTAAGAAACACAGAACAGGATGAGCACACTGGGGAATTTGATTCACATACCCAGATCTTTAAAGTACATAGACTTGGGAAGGGAACAGGAAACACGTGGCCAAGCCGTGGTAATTGTTAGCAGGATCATAAACTCGATTTTCTTGTTGCTATCTAAAGGAGGATGAAGTACTAAGGAGCTCACAAGGGAACATTTTTAAATGTGACTTGGGTCTCACTGTGTACTCACAACACAAATGAAATATGAAGGTCAGTCTGCCACAGCAACGCTTCAAGTCTATTAGTGAAGAGACTGCTACATGGCAAATCTACTTGATGTTTTTACTTTTTCTCCAAATCCTTATCACCAATCATGTTATTATTTTTAACATGCCTTCAGTGGTTTCTATCCATAAACACTAGCTGCTTGGCCATATTTAGCTGAGTTATTAATTGTTCTGCAACAAGTAATAACAGCCAAACAAACAAAAACACTGTGCAATATTTCCATAGAAACCCTAAATTCTAACTCCAGGACCTTAGCAAAGGAAGTAAGGCTGATTGTCACCTCCGTGAGACACACAGAAGAAGGTGCACCGGGTTATAAGATGAAACTATCTTTTAAGTTCCTCTAATCCTGAGGTCCTTCCCAGGCTAAGGTCATACAACCAACTGCCTGGTCAATCACTGCTCTTCTTCCATGCAGTGACTCACTATCTAACCAAGCCTGCTCCATGGTGGGAATCGCTGTGAGGATCCAGGGTAAGGGGTTATGCAGTTGAGTCAAATCAATCCCCGTGTGGATGGAAGGGAAAGGTGATTGATAATAGAAGGAAGAAGAATTGGCCATACAAAATGCAAAGGCCAGAACGGGTTGAAGTAGGGGTGGAGGATTTTTTCTCCTGTCCTATTGATCTGCCAAAATAAGTAAATAAAAATAAATAAATAAATAAATAAATAAATAAATAAATAAAGTCTCCATCTTTTGTCCCTAGAGAAAAACAAAAAACAAAAAAACAACAAAACACCATAAATCTGAGCATTTCAGGGCTGTTGCCTGCCATGCAGCCATGTGGTATTGCTTTAGGATCAATTATGCATCTCTGCTGTCTCACTTTTCAGGATATTAAGAGCCACTTATGAAAGGATAGCAAGATTGGCCACTCAATGACTGCGGGAGAAAGCTGAATGTCACCGGTTCTCTGAGATCAACAGCTCACAGAGGACATTCTTTTTAGTCCAAGTTTTCCTCCTGCAGACAGTCTGCAGCTTCAGGGGACCATATGCAAAAATATGTTATAATCTGCAGTGTGGACTGCTTCCCTGAAGCCCCGTGTTTGTGAATGAGAGAATCCTGTGTATCTGACAACAGAAACCAATGTAGGCATCCCAGTATTTTCAGTGTCTTGTGATTTTTCATGAGATCATTATACAAATTGGGTTTGTTCTGTAGCTGATGGGTTTTTTTTGTTTGTTTGTTTTGTTGGGTTTTTTTTGTTTTTTGAGACAGGGTTTCTCTGTGTATCCCTGGCTGTCCTGGAACTCACTCTGTAGACCAGGCTGGCTGCGAACTCAGAAATCCACCTGCTTCTGCCTCCCGAGTGCTGGGATTAAAGGCGTGCATCACCACTGCCCGGCTGTAGCTGATTTTTTTACGCCCCCGAAACACACACAAAATGGCACAATCTCTCTTTAGTCTATGGCCATGGTGAGAAAGGATATAGAAAGTGATAGAAAGAAGGATTAATATTGGTGGGAAGCATTCAAACAACACATTATGAAGCATCTGAGGTTTATTAAATAAATTTAAAAACTTACTGCACGGAAAAATGGTCAAATGACTCCATCACTTTTTCTTTCATTGTTGAGTCAATGACCATGGCCCATTTGTCTGCTCTCTCCACTCTACTTCTTCAGATGCTTCTACATGATGCAGAACAAACTACATGTAAGAAAATAACTCTCTGGAGACTGGTGAAATGACTTGGTGGGTAAAGGCTCCTAATGAAAGGCCAATGGCATGGATTTGAGACACAGAATCCACAAGATGGAAGGAGAGAATGCTCTGCCCAAGTTGTCCTCTGACCTCTTCATATACACTATGAAATGTGTGCACCCATGCACATAGACATATACACAGATTCTCTGTCTGTCTATCTATCTATCTATCTATCTATCTATCTATCTATCTATCTATCCATCTGAAATTAAGTATTTCTAGACTTTCAGACCCATTCATATGGTAAAAACGTATCCACCACCTCCCCCTTTACTGACCCAAGGCAATTCTGGGGTAGTCTTCATAGAGCTTCTAAAGATCTGTAAGTTGTATCTCATTAACTTTAGGGTAAAAGATGTTTATCAGACACTTACTAGGTGCTCAGACTAACAAACAGGCACCATAAACCAAAATCTGTGGGTTAAAATTCTGGCCTTATTAATTTTAACAAGTTTAATTTAAAATTTTCCTTTTCATTCAGGAGTGGTGGTGCACATATCCCAAATCTGTACTAAGAGGCAGTAGGATCATGAGTTCAAAATCATCCCATGTTATATGGGAAGACCCTGTGTATAAATAAAGACAAGAATTGATAGAAATATACATGATAGTGATGAAGACAGACAATTAGATAGATAGATAGATAGATAGATAGATAGATAGATAGAGATGATCTATTGATTGGCAGTTTCTCAATCAAAACATGCAGGAAACAGTCGTATATTACACCATAAGATGGGCTTAGAATATTTCCTTTAAAGACAATTAAACATTCCCACAGTGCTTGCTATTATTATTAAATGCTATCAATTGCTTTCTGAAGTGCAAGGTATTATCAAATCGTTGTTCTCAGCGATGAGTGGGTTAAGAGACAATGACAGATAGGCAATCAGTTGCATGCATAGTGAATATATAGGGGTCAGAGGCAAGTGAGGAGGCTGAAAATACACTGTAAAACCGGATGTGCAAACAATCCACCACCACCGCCCCCCCCCCCCCAGGAGTTTCTGTTTAAAAAAAGAAAGTTACATAAAATGAACTTACATGGAATGAAAAGGCTCAGCTAAATAAAAGAGAGACAAGAAGGCATTGCGGAAAGGATTTTTTTTTCTAAAAAAAAAAATGCTAAGGCTCTATAAAGGTGGGCATGATTGTATATGACTGTGGGAAGGAAGAGGAACCATATGCCCTCTGAACAACATGCTAAAATGCAGAGAACTTGGACGGAAAGATTGGCATGCCAAAGCAACACTGCAGGAACACCAAAATGTGATAACTCTATCTTAAAAGAGTGCAAGACACACACTCTGGCATGCCGGGAAAGGAAGTCTGGTGCTGTAATTCCTTCCCCGGCTCCTTCCCGTTTTCTCTCCATCATTAACTCCAGAGCCAGACCATACCTTCTTAGTCATCAAAACCAGGGCTCCTCTCCACAACGGACACGGAAGAAGGATTCTATGCCCTGTAGAATTAAAAGACAAGGAGGGGGAGGGGAGTGGGGGTGGGGGCAGGAAGGTCAAAGACAACTTTCATCATTTGAGTGGGTTGACATGGTGCCTAGCTCTAAGGAGTAGGGAGTGTGTATTTGACCACAGGGTCCAGGCTGCTCTGACACCCATGACTGTTCGCTAGGAATAAATTGCTTCCTTGTGTTCCCTTGTCAATTATGGTCAAGTTGTAAAGTAAATTATTTGTTTCTCCTTTCATGGTTTCTGGCCATGCCAAGCCATTCTTCCCAGGGTAAGAAAGCAGATCCATGCTCCAGAAAAGAATTAAGTATCCCGTGTATCAATAAATGGTCATATGCTGAAACACAACCTCTCAACCAAGGGCACAGCTGAGCCATGGGATGCTGGCTGAGTGGCTTCCTTTACAATGCTAACACAGTAGAGCAGACTTCCTCTCTCGTCCTTTTTCTCCCCATGTAAAATTAACTAACTTTTTGCTGGTGCTCCATAGGGCTTGAAATATATACTTGCTATGAGTTGGTCATGAATTTAAGAGGTTTGGTGATACTCAGGAGGGACTGTTCTACAAGTGAAGAACTCATAGGTGTCTGGCTGGGCTCAGAGAACTGGATGGAGAAGAGCTCAGAGGAGTCTTTCCAACAGAGGGATAGAATGTAAGACCACAGAGGCAGTTCTTGGGGGCAGCACACCAGCCTCTTGCTTAAAGAGGCAACAGCACTACCTTTACCTCTGTAAACAAAAAATTGGTTTCTCCTGTGAAGACCAAGTTTTACTTCTTTCCTGTTTTAGATGATTTTCAGTTCTTTTCAGAAGTCTACACATAGACATCCAGGGCCCTAAGCAACAGAGGAGAGAGATTTGAGAGTTTCATGGAGTGGGAGGGACGGGCAATGGCAAACCTTTAGCCTCATCTGTTTCTTTGTTGTTGTTTTTGAAATAAAACTACAATTAGCCTACTGTGATCTGGTAAGTGTCTTATAAACTTGAACATCAACGAGGCTAGGGAAGAAATGATGAAACTTGCGAGCAAAAACATTTTAAATATATATAAAAGGAATAGGGAAAGAAAGGAACGGGGCCTGAATGACTGGCAGTTCCCATTTCTTTACAAGTGTTACATTTCAGTCCCCCGCCATACCACATGTTTCCTGTTCACAGATAATTTGTACAACATATTTTACCATTCAGTTTTAGACACAGTTGAAAGGCTTTTGCCTAAGGCTTGGAACACTTTGAAAACTGTATACCATTTGCAAGGCTTTCTTCTGCTTCGCTGTGCAATTAGGTGACTGTCTTCCTACAGACATCGAATTTATCATTTATGGGATGGCGTATGTGTGCATTTGTCTGTGGGTGAGAGTGTGTTGTTTAAAACCCAGGTGAACACGAAAATGACGGAGAGAGCCTTCCAATGTCCCAATGGCCAGGGGTTAGGAGGCAAAGTGTTCATTTCAGGTCCTTCGAGGTCCTGTGGGCTAACACTGCGAGTAAATTTTCTCCCTCAGAGAAGTAAGATGTGGGAGGATTTTTCACTCCAAGTGTTGTTTACGCACTGCCTGGACTCTCTGCTCCCTAGTTGTAGTTAAATCACAGTGCAACGATCTAAAGAAAATCCAGTGTTATTAATCTCCAAGAAAGCAGTTTCAAGATATGTCCCTTTCCCCTGCCATCTTCTTTGCCTCGGCTTGCCTGGATTTCAGTGTCTTTGAACACTGATGTGCTCAGAGCTTCCCCTGGTGGCAGCTGTCGGCAAGAGGTGCTCCTAACCAGGAAGGGCGAATCGAAGACTTGCTCCGAGGCACAGCCTGGAAAGCTCGTTCTCTCTCTCCCTCTCTCTCTCTCTCTCTCTCTCTCTCTCTCTCTCTCTCTCTCTCTCTCTCTCTCTCTCTCTCTCTCTCTCTCTCTCTCTCTCTCTCTCTCTCTCTCTCTCTCTCTCTCTCTCTCTCTCTCTCTCTCTCTCTCTCTCCCAAGAACGAGAGTACACGGTGTGACTGGGGGGGTTCTGATTGAATTTCCTGTGCATCTCTATGTTTTACATAACCTGAATTTTAAAGTCAGATCTGATAAAAGATAACTTATTCCCATCATTATGCCACTTTGTATCTTTCCACTGAATAATGCAAACGAAAAGAGTGAGCGAGGAACCCAATTCAACCCTCCCAGGAAGGGCTCAACTCTCCTCTGAGGTTGAATTCTGCAACCATCATTATGCAGCAGAGTGCTTCTCCTGTATTTTAAAAACCCTGGCCATGAGATAGCTACAGAGGAAGCTGAGCAGCACCCAGCCTTTTGGTGGAAGACACTGATGTAGGCCTGCATATGCTCTTTGGAGAGTTTGTCTTTTCTTATTCAAAGGCAAACTTTGCACTCTGTTTCATTTTGACAATGTCAGTCAGTATATCCTGGCTCTGTACCTGCAGCAGGGAAGGGATTAGGGGTGGGGAGGTAGGGGCTCTAGAATTCAAAGTAAATAGTCAATTAATAATTACAAGCATTGTTGATCGCAAGGAGGAGGATGACAGTTTTGTAATTCATGCCAATGGAGTGGAGAGATAAGACTTTGAAACCTATTTAGAAAATCTTTACAAGCCTCTAATAAAACGTAGCCTTAAATGATGGGGAGGGGAGAGACACAGATATGCTCCACCTGGCACTCTTCCTCATGTCAGACATGCTGGACATTTTTGAAATAACAACTAACCACTGATTTTAAACAATCATATAGTCCATATTCTAAATCCTAAGGAGGCTGTGGGTGTGAGCCTGTGGTCTGATACAAATCAATTTCAATAATTGCCCAAGTGATATAATGCCTGTAAAAATATATTTATTATAGACACATTCCTTCCCCCAAAGCAATGGCAATCCTATTGAGGGATAAAGTCTACCTAACAGTGACCTTGGCTGCTCAGGAATAGAATCTGCAGCACAGAGGGCTCAGAGGGGCCGAGAGCACCGTGGCCAGTCCGACTGCCTTGCTGCTTTGGTAAAACATTACAGATAATTTAAAATAATTTCACTTAAAGATGCCATCCTCTGCAAATAATAGGGAAGGACAATTAAAGACCTAGAGACATTCATTAGATTTCTACTTATGCACAGAGCCAAGACTGAGGGCGTGGGGTCAGTCAGAATGCCATTATGGGATAAGTGATGGAAGGCCAGCACTTGGAGGGAAAGGGGGCAATGGAGACACACATGCTGGAATAGGAGGTGGGATGTGCTTTCCTTGTTGGGTCCATCCAGGGCACCCCATCATTGCATTGACTTTGAGACTGGAAAAACTGAGACAATTTCAGAAAGCACATGTCAAAGGCTTGCTGGCATTCATACAATCTACATGGGGTTTGATGCATGGGTTTGGGGCGCCTAACATTCGATGTCCCTTCCCGTTTCTGGAAGGTGATAGTGACAATCTGGGAATTGGCTTTAAAAACTTCCACATTTCTCACCAGTTTATCACGAGAGCCTTTTACAAGGTACATTTTAGACTGAAGAAACCTTGTGCTAAGCCATTGTTCTTCACTGTCCACACTGGGAAGATGGCTACAGGCAGGGTTCGCTTTTCCAACCATTGATCTCTGAAGATGCTGCCTAAGTTAAAGTAAACTTGGGAGGTAAAGAAGCAGCTTCTTATAAAACATGTTCACCCTGCAGATACAGAGCTGGGAGAAAATTCTTACCCTTGGCCTCGACTTCCTGAATACTGTGATCATGAGCACACATTCAATGAGGAGGCCTTCCCAGGCATGTGCACAGCAGAATTCACATGCAGGAATTGTTCAGGAAATTGAAGCCAGTGAGCTACTTTTCGAGGAAGATGACTTTCAAAGATTCTGAGTTGAACCTATTCTTTCTTCATGACCTTGGGCAAACCATTTAACCTCCAGGTGCCTCAGCTACAAGAACAGTACGATTCTTGGCTGAAGATGCAATTTCAAAACAAAAACCCTGTCTTAATTGTGCATCCCCACTCTGGGCTTGATCTCGTCATTGCAATGCGGCAGGCTGCTCTCCTGGTGCTTTGAGGTTGACCTTGGCGCCTGTGGAATTAAGGGGACTCGTTCCTGCTGAGCCGACTCACCAAGTGCATCCACCCAGCTGAATGAAGCCTCTCCTGGATCGGAGACAGACATGTGCTGGTACATTTGCACAATGCAGGCACAGGCATGAGCTACTTTAGAGACTAGAAGGCACCCCTCTCTCTGGCTCACCAACAAGAACTGAAAGTCTTAGGGTTCCCTCCTAATGTGGCTCTGTGCTGTGCCTCTGGCCTCCATGCACAGACACTCATGCAGTTGTATCTCCCATGTGCAAGGAAATGATGAACACGCTGTCTGGAAAGCGCCACTTCACTGAAAACACACCCAGAGTTGAAGATGAAGCAAGCAGCTCCAGGCATCTTCTCACAGCCTCTGTGTCTCTTCTACGGTATGACACAGCTCAGCTTGTAAGTCTTGACAGTTAACATACACAACAGGTTTGGAAGACATAGGATAGTAACTGCTGGCTGCTATGACTTTATACTGTCTATCCTCTCTGTTTTTATAACCCTTTTGTACTCTCAGCTCATTTGATAATCTCTGAGGCCAGGACTTTCTACCCTGCCTTGTCTAGAAAGGCATCCATCCAGACAGGGTAACACACCACATGTTTCCCAAGTCTGCTTAAAATTATATGGTGCTCTTTCCCCCAATCTGTGTGCTGCCTATCTCTCCCATTTCCCAGTTTCTATGGGCTGTTCATGTGTCCTCAACATCTCTGCCTGACTTTGCGATCTCCAGTGGATTTAAAGAGCCTGGTTGTTTGGAAGCCCCAATGTTTTATTTCATTCTTGCAAATGTCAATGAGAATTTGGTTCACCTCACAGGATTCATTTGAGTCAACCTCTGTTGGGGGCAGAAATCCTGGCTCTGTGCTTGATGGAGAAGAAGGAGTTGAGAAGATGGACAGAATGGTTCCTGTTTTGTGAACACCACAAACTGGGTTGCTTGCAATGAGGAGAAATGCATTTGCATCATAATCCTATAGACCAGATAAAGGGTTCATATCTGAAAGGACATCTTGATGTGTCATCCCAAGATGACAGTAGCAAAGACCAGAGCCCAAGACAGAGAAAGGGAGACGACTCAGGTCCTGGTTACCATCACTACCTCTTCCAGTTAAAACAGCATTAATCCAATTGTGAGGGCCTCCTGTCTTACTATTGTTACTATGGCAACTAATTATCAACACGAGTTGAAGGGGACATCGTATTCAGAGCAAGAGTATTGTGCCACTGAGCAAACATCACTAAATCAATGAATACAGGATTTGAACTTGGGCCTGTGTTCCTGAGATCAAATCACTAAACCCAGGGTCAGCAGGGAGACAGTATGATCAGGTGATTCCTCTTCAAAACACTGATAAGTACTCCAAAGATTGTATAGATATAAAAAGAAAGACACCCCCCCCCCAAATCTGGCTTCTGAGTTAAGGTCATTGAAGAGCTCCTGATGGGATACAGGTAACAGAAAGACAAAAGGCCGATTCATCAAGGGCACTTACTGATGGAGAACTCCATGGGAGGGGAGACATGGTCAGAAACTACCAAGAGCTCTCTCCACCTAGTCAACTTCTCAGACCTCAACTCTGGTTTGCATCATAATCACCTGTAGGATTTTCTGAGACTCATGTGGAAGGAGGGTCCTAACCTTTCTGATTCACTTGTTCTGAAGGAAGCTATAGACTTCAGGTCTAACAAGCAGCTCTTGGCAACGATGATGCTTCTGACACAGATGTCACGTCTGGAGAACAGCTGACCTATTCCTCTGAAACTAAAGAACCAAGTATCATGATAAACAGGAGATCCCATGCGAGATTTTCTTCTCTTAGTGCTTCTTCTCATTGCTTTTTCTCTTAGTACCACCTATTCTATCAGGATTCAGTCACTCCTGCATTCCTTCACATTTGAGATGAGAATGGGAGTTCACAGGCAAGATTGATTCTCTAGAATGAGGCATTAGCATAATCTCATTGTTCTAAGAATTAGACCCCACTTCCTTTAGGCCAGTGGTTCTCAACCTATGGGTCACAACCCCGTTGGGGGTCCACCTACTAGATATCCTGCATATCAGATGTTTATATTATAATTTATAACACTAGCTTAAATGTTATAAAGCAGTAATCAAATACCTTTATAGTTGAGTACCTTACAACAGGAGGAACTGTCACAACCTTAGGAAGGTTGAAACCACTGTCTTAGGTCTTACAAGTCCTACAGAACGCAGACACTTGCTCAAAAATCTTATTAAGAATCCCTGAGCTGGCACACACTTGTCTCAGCTTTAATTGAGTAAGTGAGGCAGTTGCCTGAGCTTAAGTTGTACGTTGGAAAGCTGATGTCACTCAGAGGGATGGAGTGGTAAATTGCATCCTAACATAGGTACAGCCACATCTTAAGTTTTTAGTGAATTGCACACAAGATCTTTTCAACATTAAAAAGTGCTTCTAAGAATGTTCTTAAAACAAACTAGGACATTAATCTTATCATTTTTTTTATTTCAGATTCTTCTTTAAGCCAGTTCACATATGTTCCCTATATACTCTGCAACTAATAATACGTCTAATTGTACTCAAGCCATGCAAAAATAATTTTTTGAGAGGACTTTGTACACTAAGTACTTTTTAAATACTAAGTGCTACCATCTCCAGATACACATTTCACAAGCTAACAATACTCAGGAGGGCTATGACTATCAACAGTCTTTTGCAGTACAAGTCCTAACCCAACTGCAACCTGTTTGTCAATCCTTAGCAGCCTCATGACAAAAGCGCTCCACCCTTTATTTTTCTTGACTATTTCTTCATTTACCGTTCTTGCACTTGATGAAAACAACTGATTGAAAAAAGTGATGTTTTCCTGTGGGAAATGCAATGACAATATAAAAAAAAAAACCCAAAGCTTAAAAAAATGAAAACATACAGACTATCTAATGCTTTAATAAAAAATAGACCCCAGTGGTCCTATGTTCCCTTGAGTGCATACCATGCTTCCCAAGTTCACAACAGGTCATGTGCAATGGATTCCATTCTATAGTGCTATACCCTATGTGTCTTTAAATTTAGACTCAGCAAATGCAATGCATTTTAGGTTGAAAGTAAATTCAAGCCCTAGACCACCATACACATGCTCTGGCTACAATCATCATAAGTATGGTCTTGACATGGGTTTTAGTTACCTTCGGTGGAGACCCTAACTGTGATGGTTTCTATATGCTTGGCCCAGGGAGTGGCACGATTAGAAAATGTGGCCCTGCTAGAGTAGGTGTGGCCTTGTTGAAGTAGGTGTGTCCCTTGGGTATGGGCTTTAAGATCCTCATTCTAACTGCCTAGAAACTAGTATTCTGCTAGTAGCCTACAGATGAAGATGTAGAACTCTTAGTTCCTCCTGTACCATGCCTGCCTGGATGCTGCCTAGATGTTCCTGCCTTGATGATAATGAACTGAACCTCTGTAAGCCAATTAAATATTGTCCTTATAAGAGTTGCCTTGGTCATAGTATCTGTTCACAGCAGTAAAACCCTAACTAAGACACCAACATAGTAGAAAGTGCATAAACAAATGTGTCCTTAAGTATTCTTAAAACATTCAGAGATTAAAAAGGAGATAGAATGACTCAAAATGGAAATGTTTTTCTAGTTCATGAATTTCTGGTTCTTGTGCTGTTCGGTATCACGCTATATTCTTGAAATCACTTCCTTCCCAGAGAATGATTGACTTAATCCAGACATTGTGATGTCTGAGGAATTCTAAAACAATGAGTGTGAACTTGTGTGAAGGAAATTTGATGACTTTCAGGAGATTTACCCCAAAGCCTGATGTCACTGTTACCAGCCCTGTGGATCATATATCCTCCAACTCTCTGAGCCAGACCTTACTCATCTAAGCTGAAGTGTAAAAACCAACCGAGATATATTATCATGTCCCTGAACAAATGAGAAATCTGAAAAAAAAAACGTCATAAGTCACGTGCTTCCATGCAACACAGGTCAACAAACATTGGGTTCCTTATCAGAAGGAAGGGCAGTCTAAACATGATCTCTTACTCTTCTTTGGTCGCTTCTTTATGGCTTCCTTATGGAGACCATCTCATTTTGTGAGTCAAATGCTGCACAAGTGAAAATGCTTCCTGATAATCTTTCATAGAATTTCTGTCCAAGTGAGAAAACAGGCAATGGGGGTCATTGGCTCTCAAGAGCGGTGCAACCCAGGTTTGCACTGTGGCATTGGTTTATTCTTTCTGTGCCCAGCCTTATAATTTGTGGGGAATAAAGGTTATGGTTTCACAAAAAATATGTGAGGGGAGATATTAGGAAATTTGGCTCTAGGTAGTTTACAGTGGTTCACAGGAGGCAATTCCGGAATTCATGAGGATTCATTCTTACTAAGTCTACTGCTGAGCATGCTGGATAAGCAATCACAGTACTGCAGAAGGAGGGGAGAAAATAATGGAGTGTGTATTTTGGTCATGGTTTATATCTCTACCTGCCTGCCCATCCTCCTCCGCCTTAGCTTCATTGTTTGTAGTAAAAAGAAGAAAACTGGGTGGCAGAGCTTTCTTTTGTTTGTGTTCTTTAAACCTCTACCTCAGACAAACATCAGCCCAAGCTTTCTGTACGTAGTCAATCTTCTGTTGTGTTTTCTTTCTGATTCTCTTCTACAGTCCTGAGTCCTGCACTAGACGGTTGACACCATGCTCCAGTATCCCAAAGAATGAAGACAGTGTTCCCATGACTGAATTTGGATACTCTTGACCTTAAATGACTCCAGAAGTTACCTGTTGACTACAGGGCACACTGCTGCAAGGCCATAGTGACAAGGTGACTTATTATCAAGCTGCTCTGAGTTTGGTGTCTCCTCAGGAACCCGCACAGTTCAGCCTCTGTCATGTAGATCTCATGCCCCAGCCTCTGTGGACCACACGTGACTTGTTATCACTGTCAGGAGAGGAGCAGGAAAAAGTGCTAACTTTGTGTATGTGTGCACACGTGTATGAGTGGACATGTGTATGAGTGCACATCTGTATATGTGCACATGTGAATGAATGCACATGTGTATGAGTGCACATCAGTATATGTGCACATGTGAATGGTGCACATGTACAGATATGTATGATTCCAGCAAACTGGGAGTGACAAGCAGTGAGAATTTAGAGAAGTCATTTCTTTGTTTCACAGAATTATACAGTAAAGTGCACAGACACAGTAATGTCTCTTGTCTTTACACTAATGATGGAGTCACAGTCTGCCATCTCCCGAAATCCCAGCTAGCAAAGATGTCCTGTCTTTGCCTTTCTGCCTTTACCTTCTGGGTTCTTATCCCACTGATGCAATTGAAGACCCATTCAATCATTGGTGCCCGGTATTGGTCTGAAATAAAATACATCCAGCTTAAACCACATTACTACACTCCTGGGTCCTTAAGGTAGGAGTGTTGCCCCACTATGACAGCCACTGTGATTCGGTAACATTTCACCCATTTTAAGTTCCCTGATATGAGGTTGTTTTGAATTCCGTTCCTCCTTGGGATCATCTTTCATGGTTTTAAGGATGCTTGGAGATGATTCATTTCTATGCATTCCCTAAATAGCCCACCATGAGGCCACACAGATTCAGTGGTACCATCCTGCGTGTTCAGAGCTGCCCCAGCTGGCTGAGCACACTCATCCTGACCTGTAGGATGGGACAATCTAATCATCCTTAGGGAATTCCATTTTCTAGGGTGGCATGGTCAATTCTGTTCAGTTTCCTGTCAATCCTGACGGGTGGCCAGGAGGGGACTGTGACACCAAAGGAAGAAAAACTTTTCTGAGACCTAGATCTCAACTCAGAGGATTTGGAAAAGGATTTTTTTTTTCTTCTCTAAATTAACTGAGATTAATGAGGACCACATATGTCAAGTGCAAATTTCATTCCTAATCATTCCCTCTTTAAACATTTGAGACACACTGGGTTGAAAAGTAGCTCCGTGTTTGATGTATCATCTGCCCTAGAACAGAGCTCATGTGGCTTCCATGCTGGTGTCTGGTGGGCTTTGTCTGGTCTTACATCTGCCCACGATTTTAATAATTCACTTCATTCTGAGTTTGAGGTACATGTGTTCATCAGGGTTTCCTTTTGTTCAGAAGGTCGTTGTGTGACCCAAATCACAGGTTCATCCTTTTACTAGGTCCTTCTGGCTCTGCAAAAGGTATGTTCTGTTTTTATTTATGTGGATTAGCTTGTCATTCGCCGACGCGCCCCCCCCCCCATACCAAGAGAGTAAATCATTGTCTTAAAATTTTTAATTTCTCAGTATTCCACTTGTACTGGGAAGATGTTTTTCAGACCATTACTTAGGCATGAACATTTTACTTTTAGTCATCTAGAATCCAATTGCTTTGGGCTATTAATCCTATTTAGTTTAAAGGCATGTTTAATTATCCATTTCCTTTATTTCTCACCCAAGTCCTCCAGTCCTCTGATTTCTCTCTCAGCATCATGCCCTGGATTAGCTCCTGCACCTTCACTATTTGAAAGAACCCAAAGGGACTTACTACAGGATCCCTCTCAAATAAAATTCAGCTTGCTTTGGATATTCCATTGATTAAATGTACTCCATCTATGAGAATCAGAAAGCTAACGAGGTTTGAGAGAATTCTCCTTTCCAGTTGCTCCGTTCTCTACCATCACTAGTTTGTTCATCTCCTTGTTGGAAGCAGGGGTTCTTCTTGGTTCTCCTGAGATGAGCACGCTCTCTGCCTCGCACTGGTTACTATCCCCGTGTTGCTTGTTGCTCTTTCCATGCATTGCTCAATCCTCAACTTTCATGTACCCCAACATAGCAGCTTCACAAATGCCTTCTTATATTTGGGGGTGGTTTTTTGTTGTTGTTGTTGTTGGTGGTGGTGTTACTTGGTTCTTGAGCAGGAACTCACATATTGCCACATTATTTCTGAATATCCAAAGATTGAGTATGGCTTCCTCCAAGACAGCTTCCCCAGAGAGAGTCTCACCGACAAGGGAAATCAAATTATGGGCACCATCACAACCCTCTTCCTCATTCAATGCAAATCAAATCTGAAACATGTATTTAGAACTATCCACCTTGTGGTGTCTTCTCCTCTTGGTTCCAGGCAGACAGAAAAGCCTCATCCTGGAAGTAAGGCCCCACCTGTAAGCATTCTAAGTCTTGCTAGATTTTTGTTTCCCATCTCTTCCCTGTTCTTCGAAGCTCAAGCAGCAGGTGAGGTTCATTTAAGAAAATCAAAAAGTACAAAGTTCGCAGAGTGGAATAATTGGCAAATTTGTAATGACCAAAGTAGTAATATGAATGTGTATTAAAAGTTAAGTGTTGCATTAGAGAGTGTAACTGCCATGTGACACACAGAAACCATGGATACACAGGAAAACCGTGCAACAGAGAATCATCCTCCCACAATACCACTGCTGTGAGGCTTGAGAAACTCTGCTCTAAGCTCATCTCTAGCATGAGCTCACAGTCTTTCATTGGTGAGTCGACGGCTTCTGATAGCTTTCATTTAATCCACCTGCAGCTTAGTTGCCTCCTGTTTTAGTTTTATTTAGATCATCGATAGCCTACAGTCTGAGTTTTTATGAGTCCCTCATACTTGTATAGGCAAGAAATAAGTTGAGGGTCATTCACTCTCAGCAAACCTTGGGGAAAACATACCTCAGCAAGGATGTAGAAAACATGAAATGTTCCACGTGTATTCAGAATCTTTACCATTTGTCGTCATGTTAGAGCTCTACTAACAATCGCAGAAATACCAAGTAACATCTGAGAAGCAACATGGAGAAATGAGGTAATATTTTCAGACTCTGCTATAACAGAATCTCCTTCAAATGGAATTCCTAGGGCTGCAGCTGTGGCTCAGTTGGTAGAGTGTCAGCCATGTCTGCACAAAACTGGGTTTGATTTCTAGCACCAAACACAACCCAGAGAAGAGGCACATATCTGTAATCCTAGAACTCAGCCACTCATCTTTGGTGGGATAGTGAGTCTTTGGCCAGCTTGTGGCCCGTGAAATGTTGTCATCAGCAAACACCAACAAGGAACTCTGAACTCCTATGGCCCACTCCAGAAAGTTTCTCCTGTCCTCCAAAAACCCCTGTGTGAAAATGTTGGTATGTGGCGCTATCCTTGATAGCATCTTAGCATTCCTTCTAGGCTCTGCCCAACAGTTACCTAGCAACACCCAGGTAGGCCTGACTTGCTATAAAAGGGACTGTTTGGCCTCTCTCCCTCTCCCTCCTCCCTCTCCCCCTCTTTCTCCCCCTTCTCCTCCCTCTCCCCCTGTTTCTGCCTCTCTACTGTTTCTGCCCCCACTCCCTTCTCAACTTCTCTTTCCATACCTCCAAATAAACTCTATCTTACACTGGACTGGTCCTACGGCTGGTACCTCAGGGCAAGGAAGACGCCTCAGCGTGGACCTGCCGAACACTTTAGTCATCTGTAGTCATACCAGGTACCCTCAAAGGGAATGTTGAGCCTCTGGTATATGCTCATTTGCTTTTGTTTCTTCCATGATGTGATCAGCCTCCCACCATAAGCCTTTACCACGATACGCCGCCTCATCCAGAAGCCATAGGACTGATGTCCCATAGTACAGAACCCATAATACTGAGAGCTAAAATCATCTTTTTCTCTTTTTAAGCTGATTTACCCTAGGAATTTTTTTATATATAAAAGCAAAAAAGCTGTCTAGGTATGTAATCCAGGAAGGAAGAGCGGGGAAGAAAGTATAGAAAACAAACAAGTACTTTTGCATCCCTTTTCTCTCTTATTATGTTTCTCAATACTGCTTATCAATATACATAGCTATCTTCGTATCTATTTTAGTTCAATATACTTGTTGTATCTTTGCATACATCAAGCATTTTCTAGGGTCTAAGACACTTGTCTAACTTAGGGCTCCTACTGATGTAATGCAACACCATGACCAGAAGCAACCTGGGGAAGGAAGGGTTTACTCTCTCCCAGCTCTTAGCCCACTCTCCATAATTGAGGGCAGTCAGGGCAGGAACTAAAACCAAATCCCTGAAGGGATTCCACTTACTGGCTTTCTCCTCCTTGCTTGCTCAGCCTGCTTTTGATACAACTCAGGACTACCTCAGGACTGAGCCCACATTGGGTTCAGCTCACCCACATCAATCATCAATCAAGAAAATCTGACCAATCTGGTTGGAGCATTTTCTCAATTGAGGTCCCCTCTTTTCAAATGACTCTAGCTTGTAGAAAGTTGGTGTAAAGCCAGCCAACACCTCACCTCTTCTGCATCCATCTCTTTTGACATTACTAACAATGCCTTGTGACTGAAATATAGGAATGACATAAATTCTCAATTCCTGCCATGGCATTTGTGAACTATTCCAGGGATCTGAAGGCTCCTGTAGCAAACAGCCTGACTAGCACAGTCAGTAGAGCATGAGACTCTTACTCTCAGGGTCATGGGTTTGAGCCCCACGTTGGTTTGGCAGCAGCCCCGGACTCTCGCCAAAAAGGGATGTCCTGAAGCTCCCCATGATCAAACTGTTCCCCAACTTCTTGCTTTCTCAACCTGGTGTGTGTGTGTGTGTGTGACTTCAGGTTCATTGTGATGCTAGACACAGTAAATTCCCAAAGAAATGAGCATAGTTTTCTCCCTTAGGGTAAAATAAACAAGCACAGTGCTGTTCTGCATTGCTACACTAATATGATAAATGGAGCCTCACTCCCTGTTTCTTTTCTTTCTTTGCTAATTCTAAGTTCTTTGCTAATTTTCTGATGGTGGTTGTGGTGGGGTGAAAGGGAAGATCATATGATTTTTGTTGATAGCATTTTTGCCCTAAATCTATATTTAGAGCAAAGAAATGGAGATAACACTTAATTTGAATATAAGTACAAAGAAGCTGAACAGGCTCAGAAGAAAGAGATGAAATATGGAGTTAGGTTTGGTTTTGGTTTTTCAAAGCCCTGACTGATGTCCCTGGAGACTGTAAATAATACTCAACAGAGAAGGTGACGGATAAGCACGTGGCAGTGTTCTGAACAGGACACAAAGTAGTTCCCTGAAACTTTCAACAATTGGGGCGTCTGAAGAGAGAGATGTTTCCCAGCCTCTACGTATCCACACGGCACACTTGGTGGAATGCCAGCATACTTCAGTGACAAATGGTACCCATACAGCATCCCCAAATGCAGAAGGGAGGATAATTAAAACCAATCCTCTCATCTCAGACGTGTGAAGATTAATAGAATGACTCAGAAAAGGTCCCTAAGCTTTTGAAAAGAAGACGAAAATGTAGAAAGTGATGCGGTGTGGTTTAATTTGTAGTTCTGAGAGGTAGCTTATAAGCCCTTTACATCAAATGGAAAACATAATTAGTGCTACATTCCTGCTTCAAAGGTCAGTTTACATACAAAGCAACCAATGTAAAGTCAGAGGATTTAATCATGAATTAATTTGTGGTACAGCATATGTTACATATATTAAGATATAGGTTTTAGAACTTTAGCTAATAGTAAAAATATGAGATAAGCACAGAGCTGGCTGTTCTCCACCTCAAACAAGATGACAATATTTCCGAAGGACTCCCTTCAGCTCTTGCTAGTTCGTGAGTGTACAATTAAGCACAGGCTTCCAGGGACAACAGCATCAGACAAAGGGTGAACTTGAGAAAACCATATTCCAAACTTTTGATCTAGACTCAGCATGGCCGGAATAGAGTGGAGAGAAACAGGGTGTGAGTAGGCAGAAGGACAGCACACAGAGCAAGTAACCAGAGTCTTGGTGTGCTGGAGAAAAAGAGAAATGGAAAACAGAGGTAAGGAGAACAAATACACTCTAGGAAAAGCTGAGTCTTGTAACTGAGAATATAACGTTGGACTTGAGTGCTGCACAGCACAGCTCAGAGAGAGATGCTGCAGCTTTCACAATGGCGAAGCGGCTTGGGGCCAGTCTCATTTGGTACAGGACTGCTGGTACAATACCATCTAAGGGAATGTATGGTCCAGACAGAAAACTGACATCTGCACTGTGTAGTAGGGGCAGTCACACACCTATTATGACTATTGAGCTGGACTAGATTTCCAAGGATATTCCATCTCGATGCTTTGCAGTTAAAATTTAAAACCCACATGTGATTAGTGAATCGCACCCGATCTGGATGGATCTAGAAGAATGTAGAACCATCAGAGCATGCATTGGGGAACTGAGTGTCAAGCTCACTTGAGTGTAAAATGCTCACCTTAGGATCATGAGTTACTGAATTTATGCTCTCCCCCAAAGCAGGTGTGGCAGTGCTTGTCTGTAATGGTAGTGCTGGGGTCTAAAGATGTGGGTTCCTGGGGATTCACTGGCTTACTTGACTGTCAAAGGTCCTGTCAACCAGCCAACTGATCAATCAGTAAGTGACATCTGAGGATGACATCAGAGATTGAACAATGACCTCAGCATATGTACTTTACACAGTCACACATGCTCACACAGACACAAACAGAGCGACAGTGAGGCAGACAGAGACAAACACACACATACACAGAGACAGACAGACAGATAAAGAGAGACAGAGACATGGAGACATACAGAGAGACACACACACAGACACAGACAGAAAGAGACAAGGAGAGACAGAGACATGGAGACAGACAGAAAGATACACACACAGACAGATAGAAAGAGACAGAGACTGGCTGACAGACAGAGAGACAGAGTCAGAGACAGAGATAAAGAGAAACATAGAGAGAGACAGAGAGACAGAGAAAGAAGTAGCATTGGGTAGTAAAAGGCAGCTAGGAGCAAGACTGGATTTAGGAGCACAGTTCTCTAGTGGGAACACAGAGAGTTGATGACTATACCACCAAAGACAAAAATGACTGAAAATGTGGAAAAGCTGGGCACAAACTACCAAAAGAAATCCCTCTTCTTTTCAGGATTAACCCCTCAGTCCCTTTTCGTCATGTGTGCCATTCATTTGGTAGACATCCCATCTCCTAAGTGTTAGGAGATCAAAGCGCACAACCCAGGAGAAGAGAGTAGAATTTGTCCAAGTACAAGTCAGCAGCTACTAAAAACCGAAGGAAGATTGTCTTAGAGAAAGTTTTTCCTATTGCTGTCAGGCCTGAGCGCGGAGCTGCTGGATTTTCCTGGGAGGGCCGTGGGGACTGCATGGCATACGTTAGAGGGGACTGGTATAGGTTTCCCCCTCTGCAGTAGCTCAGAAGGAAGCAGGTTTGCCTGCAGGAAGACTTTGGGTGGCAGCTGCTGACTTAACTGAGTATGAATGCATCTTATATCTCTTCCCCTCTGCCCAACTTTCACATTTCCAGCATTTCCTGGAAGTTATGCATAATTAAACCATGTGCTTTCTATAGAGAGTTTGCATTTTTCCCACATTAGTTGCATTTCCAAAAATAGATAATATGCTCTCCTGTATTGTATTTGAAATACGTGTGATAAAAATTAATGTATATGATGGGGAATTCTGTTTTTTTCCCATCTCAATGGAATTTATTAAGGAAGAAAATATTAGATTTGAGTACATGGTAGCAATTTATTTATTCAGAAGTGAGCTTTTGCATATAAAAGTGACTTGTGTATTTATCGTCTCTGATGAATAAACAACTTCAACAAATGGCACGTGCTGGCAGCAGGCTATTATATGTAACCGTAATAATGAGAATGTTTGCAGAGAGCATCCCTAAGGTATGTGCTTTCATTGTCAGTATGATTAAGGCTTTAGCGTGCCTTGAGATTGTAGTGTGTTCTGTAATGTTCAGCAAAGAACATTGCCACAAGTGGCTTATTAGATTGTTTTTCAGTATGCAGGCTCAAACCCAAAACTTCCTGTTAGATTTGTTGCTATGTTCTTTGTGATGCAGGCGTCAAGGCCTGGTAGGATTAGAGTCACTGGATGCGTCTATAACAGCCTGCTCCACTAAAGCTCCATATGTCTCCCTGGGCCTCACATCAACCCCACCGGAATAGAAAAGCAAGCTCTGGGCAGGCCATCAGGATTCCCTGACCTTAACCCAAACACTTTGCTCATTCTGTTTGATCAATTGGCATTCCTCTAATATTTTGATATAGAATTGTATTCTTGGTATAAAAGCCAAAAAGAAACCAAATGGATCAGTTCCTTTTTTGTGGCTATAATAACATATCTGGCAAATGTAATTAGGGAAGAGAGGCTCGATGTTGTCTCTTGGTTGGAGGAGACATGGCCAGTCACAATACTGAAGGAGACATGGCCAGTCACAGTACTGAAGGAGACATGGCCAGTCATAGTACTGAAGGAGACATGGCCAGTCACAGTACTGAAGGAGACATGGCCAGTCACAGTACTGAAGGAGACATGGCCAGTCACAGTACTGAAGGAGACATGGCCAGTCACAGTACTGAAGGCACCATTAAAAGTGGCTCTGAAGGCAGGAGTGCTGGGAGCCCGCTTGGTACTGGGAATTGAACAAGGAGAAGGTGGCTCAAGCTGGAACCAGAGTGGCCTATAAGCTATAATGGAAAACTCCAGTGACCCACATCCTAAAGGAACCACTACATCCCCATAAAATCACCAACATCTGGGGACCAAGTGTTCAACCAAAAGTCAGGGACGTTTCACACTGAAGTCATAACAGTCAATGTAGCAGATACCACACAGAGACAAACAACACACACACACACACACACACACATACAAACACATACACTGTACACACACTCACACATTCATACCCATACACTCACAGACATGCACACGCACTTACACACACTCACATATACACACTCACATGTACTCAAACAAATACAGTCAAACCATACACACACAATACACATACATGATACACACATACGCTGCACCTACTCACATACATACTTCACATACTTACAGTCACATACACTCATACACACACACTCACACACAAAGGAGCACACACACACACACACACACACACACACACACACACACATACACACATGAGCTCTCATCTTTTCGGCTTTCCATTCATTTGCCTTTCCAGACCAATTGGTGGAACACTCAAGATGTGAAGGTTTGCTGGGAAGACTGTCTCTTGGTTTGCTTTGATTGTAGTCTCACTCAACTTCCAGTTTACTTTCTTTGCATTATGTCTACATTGTAACCTCTCCGCTTTCTGCCCCAGCCACTTGCCTCCTCCACTCCTCCGATTGTTATGGACTTCTGAAACAATGGAAGAGTGAACTCTGTCTCCTAGAAGTTACTTTTGGTTATTGCAAGGAAAAGTAACTAAACAGATGGGCTGTGAACTGGGGGAGAAGGTATGAAAGGAGCTCAGGTGGGAAATTACTACAAGATGCTAATGGAAACAAAGTATTTTAGATACAGTTTTTCACTAGTACATCACTATTTGATCCATATTAATTTGGACAAGACTGTGCACCCGCAATCTCCTCTGGCCTGTTCTTAGAACTGCACAGGCAATTTTTTCTTTTATATTTTGAGTTTTCTTGTCCAGGGAACTCATATTCTTCAAGCTTTTCTACTTGTATTTTCTTAGAGGAGTAGTAGTCTTCCATTCACTGTCGTTATATATTTTCTATCTACCTGTAACTGTTTTACACTTACAAAACCATTTAGCCAGCCATATGGAATGTGTTATTGTGTGGTTTTCAGTAAAGTAAAGTTACAGGGCAAATAACTTAGTGTAAAATCCTCCATTTTATTTTTGAGGAAAGATCTCTAGCCATACCTGGTGGGTTGACTTAGTCCTATCTTTCTACAACATATATTTTTAAAATTACAGCATGTGTTTTTCAATAATAGGAAATGGAAAATATTAACTATTATTTCATTAAGATTTAAAGCTCATACTTTATTCATGTAAGCCATTGTATGAAAGATAAGAAATATCATTTTAAGGAGATAACAAATCTTAAATGTTAAATAATAAAAACAAACATTAACATTCTAAAACAAAAAATTAAAACCCTCTTAGAATGCATAATAGCTATCAACATATGAGTAAGAATCTGAAATGCTTATTTAGGCTTATTTGTTTTCAGATACTTCCTATGGAGTTAGAGAAATTTACAACATCTGATTTAAAATTAGAATTGACACCGTGAGTCAAAGAAATGCTTGCAAAAGCCCAAAGAGAAGAGCGTGGATGCAAAAATACATATAACCACCGAGGGGAGCCAGGTACACAGAGTTAATGCTCCCCCCCCACCCCCCCACGGGGAGCCAGGTACACACATGTACCCTCCCACAAAGGGAGCCAGGTACACAGAGGTAGCCCCGCCAGGGTAGCCGGGCACATACAGACAAACCCAGAGGGGAGCCAGGTTCAGAGAGATAAACCCAAGGGTAACTGGGTACACAGAGATAAACCCTTGAGAACCTGGCATGAAGTCTGAGAGGGAAGAACGGAAAAGTGCTTGAATCTTTTAGATTATATTTTATTTTTTATATTGCTGTAAATCTCTTACTGTGCCTAATTTACAGACTAAACTTTGACTTAGATTTTGATGTACTGGGTAAATTCATATGTATATGTATATATATATATATATATATATATATGTACATATATACACACATATATGTACATATACATATATGTATATATATAATGTCTGTGTGTATTAGTTATTAAAACAGAAAAGTAAATAAATAAACAGATAGATAATAGATAGATAGATATAAATGGATAGATAATAGATATGTACTATCATATACTACCTGGGAATTTAAACATCCACTATGACTCCTTGGAACATATTCCCCCGTGGAAATGGCCAGCTTTGATTCAAGTCTCAGGAGATGAAAATACAAAATATTAGTAGTAGTCCTTTTATGTCATTGTAAACCATTCAGTATGGTTTGTTCCTATTGTAGGATTTAGAGGGCAAATACACAGATGTTTTAGGTTGTCTAGTATGGTGTATTAAGTGGAAGGATGTTGGGTATCAGATTAACATAAGTCAACAAATCAAAATAGCTAGAAACCTCTTGAGACTCTGGCAAAAGAAATCTAAAGGGAAAAATGTTACTGAAAGAAGAAAGTGGAGCAGCTAGGACAGAGGCTCTGCATAAGTCAGTCATTAATGGTCCCACCAGAGGAGCCTCCTTGGTAACAAATGTGCCTTCATGAATTTATTTCAGCATGACTAACTACCATAGAAAGGGAGAAATAACAGCAGGCCAAAAATATCTAAAAACGTGGACAAGAAAGAAACACCACCTAACAAAGAGACAATTTAAAAATGACAGATGGGAAGAGCTGCAAGTTCAAAAGAAACTCTGAAGAGAACTCACAACAACATCCCCATTTTAACGTGGAGCAGGAGATGGCAGGCAAGAGGGAACAAACTGAGAATTCCACAGTAAGAGTCTATGAGATGGAATGACATTCAAAACACACTTACAATCCACATTAGGCACAGGAAAGAATGATTTCCATGGGGCTGGGGGGATTCAGTGGGGGCCAGGGGAGGGTAAAGGAGGTCCTAAAGGGAGTGGTGACTAAGACCAAGGGCATTTGGATCAGCTCTGTGGAAACTTGCTACTGTAGAAGCTATCTAAAATAAACGCATGTGTGTGTGTATTAAAAGAGATTAAATGTAGTTACCCTTCATGGGGAAAGTGATGCCTTTTCCCAGATGGTATAGATTATCAAACCAAAAGCCCACTGCAAGGAGTAAGTTATCCACTTCCATAGGTCCCAGAACGATATAGCATATCACCACTGCTATTGGGCATCCTCGAGAACTTGATGATCATAGCCCATTTCTCTGAAGACACCTTACATTTATCTCATAGGATTCAAAAAAGTTAAACTGGTATTGACATGGAAGCTTCATCCCTACTCACGGGCTTCCATGTGACGGGAAATCGCTATGCATGCTACCAGAGGATGGGCTTATCCAGGCATGACCCTTCCAGCTACAATGAGAACTGGCCTGGGGAGAAGATATGCACATTGGCATAACAGTGGCATGGGTGTTGGTGGAGTAACCGACTACTCTCTGATTAGATTTAAGGCCTGCTTCTTGATACAGAACTCATATCTTGCTGCAGTAAATCTCCAACCCCAATAAGCCCGTGCAAAAATACTCAACTCAGTTATAATATTTATAAGCTGCACACCTAGGTTGGGCAGATTTACCACTAGGTTCTATTCTTCAGCTATGAGATCCCTTCTCCAAGCCATGTGATTCTGCTCCATCTTTCTTCCACCTCTTCTTCCTCCATTTCATTCCTGTCTCCTTCTCTCTCTTCACCCACTCTCTAGAATCTCCAGCCCCACCTTTCTCTTCCACTGCCCAATCACAGGCTCTAGCCTTTATTTGACCAGTTAAAATGAGGAGAAGGTTCACATGAGATCACCTGCGTATGTGATCTACTCCTTGTTATGTTAGCCCCTCTTGAGGAAGCAGAATTAATATCAGAATACAAATAGCAACAGGGCAACCAATAACAATATCTGATACTGTTAACTGGGCCAAAAAAAAAAAAAAACCCTAAAAATGAGTAGTCATAGACCTCAAGGGAGAATCCAGTACTATTATCCCACTAAAAGTTACAATATTAAACTGCTCTCTGAGTTCTTATCTTAATAGTAATAGATTAGTGCATGTCTCAATACCAAAGCTGCTTTTTTTCATAGATGGAAATTAATAAAGAGATTCTCAACTTATCAATGAGCAGAGAATAGAAGACTGTAAAGCATTTAATCCAAATAGGCTCTCTATATAATACCACCCACTCTAAGGCTTAGACATTGTTGTAAAGTGGGTCAGAAAGATTGTGAGGAGTGGAGGTTGTTAGGAGCTCTGGCAGAACAGTATTTTCTGGACCTGACAAGGGTATTGCACACAAGTCGGCAAAATTTTGGCATTGGTGTGAGAGGGAATCATGAAGTCCCAGGCCACACTGAAAAGCTCCGGATGACATGGCAAACTGGTGGCTGCTGGGGGAGGGAGATTCAGTTTTTATCAGGGATATGGGCTCTTGATGGATTGCCCACAGTGGGCATCTTCACAGTGGATGATGTTCCCTGTCCATGAAATATTGGAAGCCCTGCCTGGGCCCAGTTGGGTTTTTATAAAGGGTGGCATGAAGTAGGAAGCAGAAAGCGATGGGGGAGGGGTCTGAGAAGACATGAGATGGCAGGGAAAGGGATGAATTGCATTGAAACTCATTACACTCATGTACGACAGCCTCAAACAATAAATTGAGGAACAGGATACACTCATAAGGTAAGCATCCCATTCACAAGGAAGAGGATGGATGAGCTGAAGCTTCCGTCTGCAGTGCAGGGATATCTAAAGGATAAACGTATGATTCTGCAGAGATCCTTTCTCTCCCTGGAGAAGAGATAAAAGCAAATAGATAAGAAGACACAATCAAAGAGATGAAAGAGGCCAGGTTGGCAGACATACAGTTGATCACCTTATTGCAGGCAAAATTAATTAAAAGTCTTCCCACAGGTGGCTTCAGCAGAGAAAACTCAAAACATGTCTCTTTGTTTTCACTCTGAAAATTTAAAAAAAAATAAAAAAGTTAGGCAGGCGGGTCGCATTAACGGTGGAAAACACTTCCATTGATCTTTTATCGTTTGCTCGTAAGGTTTCTAAGTAAACGGGGTGTATCTGTTCATTTAATTATTTCATATTACTAGTCCTGATTTAGAGATAAAGGACTGAGACTCAGAACGACAAGAAATCTGAAAAAGATCACAGAGCCAGTAAGTAACATTATTGAACCTTAAAGCCAGGCATTACAACTGTGGCTTTAAATCTTGAAAGATATTTTTTTAAAAAACTAGAATTAGAAAATATACTAGAGTATAAAACAAACACGTGGCTTCAGAATAGGAGACAACACCTTTAAAACATCCATCGGGGAGAACAAACCCAAGGTGCCTAAGAATCTGACGAGTGTGGAAAACACAGAACCCAATGAATACAACAATAATTTGACATTCCGGTGTGCGGACATCATGTGCAGTCCCAGCATTCAGGAAGGGAAGGCAGGAGGCCCAAGGGTGCAAGGCTATCTCAGCCCCATTTATGAGACCATTGCTCAAAAGGCAGATTTACTAGTGGCTATAATACTATCTAGAAATGTATTAATTGCCTACTAAGAATTTTTCTTTTGATGTTTATGGGGCAAAATACAAACCACAACAATAAACTTTGATGGAAACATATCCCAAATACAGAGACATGTAAAATTAAGAAGGCCAGGCTCAGACAGATAGAACACATGCCATAATAGAGAACCAGAAAATGTAGTAACGTGCCCAAGGAAGCTAAGCTCAAAATGAAGCAAAGGAAAGAAAAAGGGACACATTCGCATACACCTTACAGTTTTATTTTTGTTTGTTTTTTCTTTTTTTGAGATGGGGTTCTCTGTCACTGGGGCTGAAGGAGACATTCTTATCACATATAGCTATCAAATGCACCTTATTAAAATATGTACAACTACCATTCATACAACAGTGAGAGAAATAAAGCACTGAGCTAGATGACAAAGCGTTATCATGGATCTGGTAAGTGAAAAAGAAGGGAGCTAAGAAGTATTAATAACACGAAGTCAAACACATACGTTTGCTCTGAACACTTAGAACTAACCCTTTCTCTCTATCACAGTCAAACACTCAAAAACCTCATAAATCGTGGGTCCCAAAGCAAAGTTCAACAAATTCCCAACAAAGCAAGACACACAGTCAAATTTTTTGGTGCCATTATGAAAAATCTAGTAAAAGAGATATTTTAATATAGCATTAAAATGTAAGACTCTAATAAGAGAAACAGTTACAATTACTAAACTTACATAAAATTACAGTAGTACCATTATATATAGGTGATTTTTATTTTTATCTTTTGATCTGATGGCATTTAAAAGTTTTCCACAAAAGGACACACTCATGCTTTGACACTCTATACAAATTTTCAGTGGCTGAAAGAGAAACGTGCTGTGCGGCCTCCCACTGGAGCATAATCAACTTGCAAGGGCCAATGGTATAAAAAAAATATGGATTCTCCATTTCCCAAAAACTACCAGTTGCCAAGATCTCATCTGGGGCAGTGTCTTCCTCTCCCCTTCATGATGGGATCAAGTCTGGCTTGATCTTTGAAGATCTCATGCACTGTTTTCACAAGCATGGTGAGTTCATATGTTCGACTGCCCTGTTCTGTCCTGAAAAACAGTTTCATCATGTTTACCCATCGCCTCTGGCTCTCACCCTCTTCCTGTTCCTCCTCCATATGGCCACTGAGCCTCCTGAAATAGAGGGTTGGAAATAGTTGTCCTGTTTACGGATGAGCATGCCAGTCTCTCAGTTTCTGCACTTTGGCCAGCTAAGGGTCTCTACTTTAGTCACTGTGATGGTTTATATATGTTTGGCCCAGGGAATGGCACTATTAGGAGGTGTGGCCTTATTGGAGTAGATGCATCCCTGTGGGTGTGGGCTTTAAGACCCTCACTCTAGCTGCTTATCAGTATTCTGCTAGCAGCTTTTAGATGGAAATATAGAACTCTCAGCTCCTCCTACACCATGCCTGCCTGGATGCTGCCATGTTCCGACCTTGATGATAATGGACTGAACCACTGAACCTGTAAGCCAGTCCCATTTAAATGTTGGCCTGTATAAGACTTGCCTTGGTCATGGTGTCGGTTCACAGCAGTAAAACCCTAACTAAGACAGTTACCCTTTCCTGTAAATAGAAGCATCTCTGATGCATGTTAAGAAAGTGCCATATTCAGCTGGGCATGGTGGCGCACGCCTTTAATCCCAGCACTGGGGAGGCAGAGGCAGGCCTGGTCTACAGAGTGAGTTCCAGGACAGCCAGGGCTATATGGAGAAACTCTGTCTCAAAAAACTAAAACAAAACAAAACAAGAAAGAAAAAAAGAAAAAAGAGAGAAAGTGCCATATTCTATGCATGTAACAATAAGTCAGTAAACAGACAGGCAGCACAAGTTGTATCAGGAGGGTAGGGGAAAAAATACATGAAGCTGGGTGGATAGAGAACAGGGGCAGCTCTGGAGAGAGTTGAGGGTAGAGATGACTGTAATCAAAACAAATTAACAAATTATAAAAATTATCAAAGAACTAAGAAAAAATATTTAATAGCAACATGAACCGAACCATATTATATACAGAAAATTTTGAGATAATGAAAAGGAAGTATTAAGAGGGAAAACTCAAATTATGCACTTTTAAGTGAAAAGGGACTAGTATAAATTTTAAAAACACTTTATTAATTGTAATAAAAGCACTAGGCAAGTATGACTGAAGAAGCTTTGATGGAAAATAAATGAGAAATTATGACAATGGAACTGGATATTTAAAAATACAAATCAATAAAATTATAATTCACCTAGCAATAATAACAGGAAACAATAATTGTACATACATAAATTACTAGTAAAAAGGCTGTGTATGTTATGCTGATGAACTTTAAGTTAGGACTTAAAGCAAATCACCTGAGAAATAAATAATAATCAGAATTGATATATATATATATAATTATCAAGATTGATTAGGTAACTCATCACAAAACAAATGAATTTTTAAACTATGCCTACACACACCTACACACACACACACAGACACACACACACACACACACACACACACACACACAAGTTTCTGAAATTTCAAAGCAAATAGAAATCTTTTTTTTTTTTTTTTTTTTAGCAGCCTTATTTATTTATTTTTATTTTTTTTTTTTAATATTTTTATTACATATTTTCCTCAATTACATTTCCAATGCTATCCCACAAGTCCCCAATAGCGCCCCCCACTTCCCTACCCACCCATTCCCATTCTTTTGGCCCTGGCATTCCCCTATATTGGGGCATATAAAGTTTGCAAGTCCAATGGGCCTCTCTTTCCATTGATGGCTGACTAGGCCATCTTTCGATACATATGCAGCTAGAGACAAGAGCTCCGGGGTTCTAGTTAGTACATCATGTTGTTCCAACAATAGGGTTGCAGATCCCTTTAGCTCCTTGGGTACTTACTCTAGCTTCTCCATTGGGAGCCCTGTGATACATCCAATAGCTGACTGTGAACATCCACTCCTGTGTTTGCTAGGCCCCAGCATCGTCTCACAAGAGACAGCTATATTTGGGTCCTTTCAGCAAAATCTTGCTAGTGTATGCAATGGTGTCAGCGTTTAGAAGTTGATTATGGGATGGATCCCTGGGTACGGCAGTCTCTAAATGGTCCATCCTTTCATCACCGCTACGAACTTTGTCTCTGTAACTCCTTCCCTGGGTGTTTTGTTCCCAATTCTGAGAAGGTGCACAGTGTCCACACTTTGGTCTTCATTCTTCTTGAGTTTCATGCGTTTAGCAAATTGTATCTTAAATCTTGGGTATCCTAAGTTTTGGGCTAATATCCACTTATCAGTGAATACATATTGTGTGAGTTCTTTTGTGATTGTGTTACTTCACTCAAGATGATGCCCTCCAGGTCCATCCATTTGGCTAGGAATTTCATAAATTCATTCTTTTTAATAGCTGAGTAGTACTCCATTGTGTAAATGTACCATAATTTCTGTATCCATTCCTCTGTTGAGGGACATCTGGGTTCTTTCCAGCTTCTGGCTATTATAAATAGGGCTGCTATGAACATAGTGGAACATGTGTCCTTTTTACCGGTTGGGACATCTTCTGGATATATGCCCAGGAGAGGTATTGCTGGATCCTCCGGTAGTACTATGTCCAATTTTCTGAGGAACCGCCAGACTGATTTCCAGAGTGGTTGTACAAGCTTGCAATCCCACCAACAATGGAGGAGTGTTCCTCTTTCTCCACATCCTCGCCAGCAACTGCTGTCACCTGAATTTTTGATCTTAGCCATTCTGACTGGTGTGAGGTGGAATCTCAGGGTTGTTTTGATTTGCATTTCCCTGATGATTAAGGATGTTGAACATTTTTTCAGGTGTTTCTCTGCCATTCGGTATTCCTCAGGCGAGAATTCTTTGTTCAGTTCTGAGCCCCATTTTTTAATGGGGTTATTTGACTTTCTGGAGTCCACCTTCTTGAGTTCTTTATATATATTGGATATTAGTCCCTTATCTGATTTAGGATAGGTGAAGATCCTTTCCCAATCTGTTGGTGGTTTTTTTGTCTTATTGATGGTGTCTTTAGCCTTGCAGAAGCTTTGTAGTTTCATGAGGTCCCACTTGTCAATTCTCGATCTTACAGCACAAGCCATTACTGTTCTATTCAGGAATTTTTCCCCTGTGCCCATATCTTCAAGGCTTTTCCCCACTTTCTCCTCTATAAGTTTCAGTGTCTCTGGTTTTATGTGAAGTTCCTTGATCCACTTAGACTTGACCTTAGTACAAGGAGATAGGAATGGATCGATTCGCATTCTTCTACATGTTAACAACCAGTTGTGCCAGCACCATTTGTTGAATATGCTGTCTTTCTTCCACTGGATGTTTTTAGCTCCCTTGTCGAAGATCAAGTGACCGTAGGTGTGTGGGTTCATTTCTGGGTCTTCAATTCTATTCCATTGGTCTATTTGTCTGTCACTATACCAGTACCATGCAGTTTTTATCACAATTGCTCTGTAGTAGAGCTTTAGGTCCGGCATGGTGATTCCACCAGAGGTTCTTTTATCCTTGAGAAGAGTTTTTGCTATCCTAGGTTTTTTGTTATTCCAGATGAATTTGCAGATTGCACTTTCTAATTCGTTGAAGAATTGAGTTGGAATTTTGATGGGGATTGCATTGAATCTGTAGATTGCTTTTGGCAAGATAGCCATTTTTACAATGTTGATCCTGCCAATCCATGAGCATGGGAGATCTTTCCATCTTCTGAGATCTTCTATAATTTCTTTCTTCAGAGACTTGAAGTTTTTATTATACAGATCTTTCACTTCCTTAGTTAGAGTCACGCCAAGATATTTTATATTATTTGTGACTATTGAGAAGGGTGTTGTTTCCCTAATTTCTTTCTCAGCCTGTTTATTCTTTGTGTAGAGAAAGGCCATTGATTTGTTTGAGTTAATTTTATATCCAGCTACTTCACCGAAGCTGTTTATCAGGCTTAGGAGTTCTCTGGTGGAATTTTTAGGGTCACTTATATATACTATCATATCATCTGCAAAAAGTGATATTTTGACTTCATCTTTTCCAATATGTATCCCTTTGATCTCCTTTTGTTGTCGAATTGCTCTGGCTAGGACTTCAAGTACAATGTTGAATAGGTATGGAGAAAGTGGACAGCCTTGTCTAGTCCCTGATTTTAGAGGGATTGCTTCAAGCTTCTGACCATTTACTTTGATGTTGGCTACTGGTTTGCTGTAGATTGCTTTTATCATGTTTAGGTATGGGCCTTGAATTCCTGATCTTTCCAAGACTTTTATCATGAATGGGTGTTGGATCTTGTCAAATGCTTTTTCTGCATCTAACGAGATGACCATGTGGTTTTTGTCTTTGAGTTTGTTTATATACTGGATTACGTTGATGGATTTCCGTATATTGAACCATCCCTGCATCCCTGGGATGAAACCTACTTGGTCAGGATGGATGATTGTTTTGATGTGTTCTTGGATTCGGTTAGCAAGAATTTTATTGAGGATTTTTGCATCAATATTCATAAGGGATATTGGTCTGAAGTTTTCTATCTTTGTTGGGTCTTTTTGTGGTTTAGGTATCAGAGTAATTGTGGCTTCATAGAATGAGTTGGGTAGAGTACCTTCTGTTTCTATTTTGTGGAATAGTTTGTGAAGAACTGGGATTAGATCTTCTTTGAAGGTCTGATAGAACTCTGCACTAAACCCATCTGGTCCTGGGCTTTTTTTGGTTGGGAGACTATTAATGACTGCTTCTATTTCTTTGGGGGATATAGGGCTGTTTAGATCATTAACCTGATCTTGATTCAACTTTGGTACCTGGTATCTGTCTAGGAACTTCTCCATTTCATCCAGGTTCTCCAGTTTTGTTGAGTATAGCCTTTGGTAGAAGGATCTGATGGTGTTTTGGATGTCTTCAGGATCTGTTGTTATGTCTCCTTTTTCATTTCTGATTTTGTTAATTAGGATGCTTTCCCTGTGCCCTCTAGTGAGTCTGGCTAAGGGTTTATCTATCTTGTTGATTTTCTCAAAGAACCAGCTCCTTGATTGGTTGATTCTTTGAATAGTTTTTCTTGTTTCCACTTGGTTGATTTCACCCCTGAGTTTGATTATTTCCTGCCGTCTACTCCTCTTGGGTGAATTTGCTTCCTTTTGTTCTAGTGCTTTTAGGTGTGTTGTCAAGCTGCTAATGTGTGCTCTTTCTAGTTTCCTTTTGGAGGCACTCAGAGCTATGAGTTTTCCTCTTAGAAATGCTTTCATTGCGTCCCATAAGTTTGGGTATGTTGTGGCTTCATTTTCATTGAACTCTAAAAAGTCCTTAATTTCTTTCTTTATTCCTTCCTTGACCAAGGTATCATTGAGAAGAGTGTTGTTCAGTTTCCACGTGAAGGTTGGCTTTCTATTATTTATTTTGTTATTGAAGATCAGCCTTAGTCCATGGTGATCTGATAGGATGCATGGGACAATTTCAATGTTTTTGTATCTGTTGAGTCCTGTTTTGTGCCCAATTACGTGGTCAATTTTGGAGAAGGTACCATGAGGTGCTGAGAAGAAGGTGTATCCTTTTGTTTTAGGGTAAAATGTTCTGTAGATATCTGCCAGATCCATTTGATCCATAACTTCTGTTAGTTTCACTGTGTCCCTGTTTAGTTTCTGTTTCCATGATCTGTCCATTGGTGAAAGTGGTGTGTTGAAGTCTCCCACTATTATTGTATGAGGTGCAATGTGTGCTTTGAGATTTACTAAAGTTTCTTTAATGAATGAGGCTGCCTTTGTATTTGGAGCATAGATATTCAGGATTGATAGTTCCTCTTGGAGGATTTTACCTTTGATGAGTATGAAGTGCCCCTCCCTGTCTTTTTTGATGACTTTGGGTTGGAAGTCAATCTTATCTGATATTAGAATGGCTACTCCAGCTTGTTTCTTCAAACCATTTGCTTGGAAAATTGTTTTCCAGCCTTTCATTCTGAGGTAGTGTCTATCTTTTTCTCTGAGATGAGTTTCTTGTAAGCAGCAAAATGTTGGGTCTTGTTTGTGTAGCCAGTTTGTTAGTCTATGTCTTTTTATCGGGGAGTTGAGTCCATTGATATTAAGAGATATTAAGGAAAAGTAATTGTTGTTTCCTGTTATTTTTGTTGTTAAAGTTGGCATTCTGTTCTTGTGGCTGTCTTCTTTTAGGTTTGTTGAGGGATTACCTTCTTGTTGTTTCTAGGGCGTGGTTCCTGTCCTTGTATTGGTTTTTTTCTGTTATTATCCTTTGAAGGGCTGGATTCGTGGAGAGATAATGTGTGAATTTGGCTTTGTCGTGGAATACTTTGGTTTCTCCATCTATGTTAATTGAGAGTTTGGCTGGGTATAGTAGCTTGGGCTGGAATTTGTGTTCTTTTAGTGTCTGTATAACATCTGTCCAGGATCTTCTAGCTTTCATAGTCTCTGGTGAAAAATCTGGTGTAATTCTGATAGGCTTGCCTTTATATGTTACTTGGCCTTTTTCTCTTACTGCTTTTAGTATTCTATCTTTATTTAGTGCATTTGTTGTTCTGATTATTATGTGTCGGGAGGTATTTCTTTTCTGGTCCAGCCTATTTGGAGTTCTGTAGGCTTCTTGTATGTTCATGGGCATCTCTTTCTTTAGATTTGGGAAGTTTTCTTCTATAATTTTGTTGAAGATGTTTGCTGGTCCTTTGAGTTGAAAATCTTCATTCTCATCCACTCCTATTATCCGTAGGTTTGGTCTTCTCATTGTGTCCTGTATTTCCTGGATGTTTTGAGTTAGGATCTTTTTGCATTTTCCATTTTCCTTGATTGTTGTGCCCATGTTCTCTATGGAATCTTCTGCACCTGAGATTCTCTCTTCCATCTCTTGTATTCTGTTGCTGATGCTTGCATCTATGGTTCCAGATTTCTTTCCTAGGGTTTCTATCTCCAGTGTTGCCTCATTTTGGGTTTTCTTTATTGTGTCTACTTCCCTTTTTAGGTCTAGTATGGTTTTGTTCATTTCCATCATCTGATTGGATGTGTTTTCCTGTTTCTCTTTAAGGACTTCTACCAGTTTGGTTGTGTTTTCCTGTTTTTCTTTAAGGACTTGTAACTCTTTAGCCATGTTCTCCTGTAGTTCTTTAAAGTCCTTCTTGATGTCCTCTACCATCATCATGAGATATGCTTTTAAATCCAGGTCTAGTTTTTCAGGTGTGTTGGGGTGCCCTGGACTGGGCGAAGTGGGAGTGCTGGGTCCTGATGATGGTGAGTGGTCTTGGTTTCTGTTAGTAAGATTCTTACCTTTACCTCTCGCCATCTGGTAATCTCTGGAGTTGTTATAGTTGTCTCTGTTCAGAGGTTGTTCTTCTGGGGATTCTGAGTATCCTCTGTCAGCAGACCTGTACAGACTAAGTTCGGCAAGTCCCGGAGCCAAGATGGCACTCTCTGCAGGGCAGGTCTCTGTCCTCCGGCTGGGAGGGTGCCGGAAGTCTGCGGCCCCAAAAGGGTGCTGCCTCAGCGGCTCTGTGGCTCCTGCCTGTCCCAGAAGCCGTCTGCCCCCGTGGTCCCCACTCTGACCTGTAGAGACTAAGCTCGGTGGAGTCCCGGAGCCAAGATGGCGCTCCCTGCAGGGCAGGTCACTGTCCTCCGACTGGGAGGGTGCCGGATGTCTGCGGCCCCAAAAGGGTGCTGCCTCAGCGGCTCTGTGGCTCCCGCCTGTCCCAGAAGCTGTCTGCCTCTGCTGTCCTCACTCTAACCTGTAGACTAAGTTCGTTCGGAGGAGTCCCGGAGCCAAGATGGCACTCTCTGCAGGGCAGGTCTCTGTCCTCCGGCTGGGAGGGTGCCGGAAGTCTGCGGCCCCAAAAGGGTGCTGCCTCAGCGGCTCTGTGGCTCCCGCCTGTCCCAGAAGCCGTCTGCCCCCGTGGTCCCCACTCTGACCTGTAGAGACTAAGCTCGGTGGAGTCCCGGAGCCAAGATGGCGCTCCCTGCAGGGCAGGTCACTGTCTTCCGACTGGGAGGGTGCCGGATGTCTGCAGCCCCTAAAGGGTGCTGCCTCAGGAGTTCTGTGGCTCCCGCCTGTCCCAGAAGCCGTCTGCCCCCGTGGTCCCCACTCTGACCTGTAGAGACTAAGCTTGGCGGAGTCCCGGAGCCAAGATGGCGTTCCCTGCAGGGCCGGTCACTGTCCCCCGACTGGGAGGGTGCCGGATGTCTGCGGCCCCAAAAGGTTGCTGCCTCAGCGGCTCTGTGGCTCCCGCCTGTCCCAGAAGCCGTCTGCCCCCGTGGTCCCCACTCTGACCTGTAGAGACTAAGCTCGGTGGAGTCCCGGAGCCAAGATGGCGCTCCCTGCAGGGCAGGTCACTGTCTTCCGACTGGGAGGGTGCCGGATGTCTGCAGCCCCTAAAGGGTGCTGCCTCAGGAGTTCTGTGGCTCCCGCCTGTCCCAGAAGCCGTCTGCCCCCGTGGTCCCCACTCTGACCTGTAGAGACTAAGCTCGGCGGAGTCCCGGAGCCAAGATGGCGTTCCCTGCAGGGCCGGTCACTGTCCCCCGACTGGGAGGGTGCCGGATGTCTGCGGCCCCAAAAGGTTGCTGCCTCAGCGGCTCTGTGGCTCCCGCCTGTCCCAGAAGCTGTCTGCCTCTGTGGTCCTCACTCTAACCTGTAGACTAAGTTCGTTCGGCGGAGTCCCGGAGCCAAGATGGCACTCTCTGCAGGGCAGGTCTCTGTCCTCCGGCTGGGAGGGTGCCGGAAGTCTGCGGCCCCAAAAGGGTGCTGCCTCAGCGGCTCTGTGGCTCCTGCCTGTCCCAGAAGCCGTCTGCCCCCGTGGTCCCCACACTGACCTGTAGAGACTAAGCTCGGTGGAGTCCCGGAGCCAAGATGGCGCTCCCTGCAGGGCAGGTCACTGTCCCCCGACTGGGAGGGTGCCGGATGTCTGCGGCCCCAAAAGGGTGCTGCCTCAGCGGCTCTGTGGCTCCCGCCTGTCCCAGAAGCTGTCTGCCTCTGCTGTCCTCACTCTAACCTGTAGACTAAGTTCGTTCGGAGGAGTCCCGGAGCCAAGATGGCACTCTCTGCAGGGCAGGTCTCTGTCCTCCGGCTGCGCAAATAGAAATCTTGTTTTTTCAAATAAACAGTGCACATGAACTTTCTTTCCTAATTTTTGTTTGTTTGTTTGTTTGTTTTTACCCGTCATTGATTGACTCTACAGATGCTTTATAGGGTAATAATTATCATTTAAAATGCTCTCTGATTGTTCTGGCCATTTGACTAGAACTGTAGAAATGAACAAGGTGTCAATTAGAGGATGTGAGATGAAGTCACGTTCATTTATTGATGAAAGAACACATTCAGCAGGCGCGGCAGAAAGCTAAGATGGTGAAGAGAGTCTAGCCCTGCCTTGTGATATTGTGAGTGCGCACTTGGCCTTGTTTTACCTTCTGCTTCCTGGCACAGACAGCACAAGGAGCTTGGAATCTTGACAGTGATGTGTCTTCCGGCAGGCACGATAAGTTATGTGCTGGCTGCCTCTAGGTAGCTTCAGGATGGGTACTGGGAACCTCCCCCAGGAAAACTAAGTCAGAATGGGGCTAGGGATTCCCAGCCTTACATGCCAGCCTATTCTGATAGGACTGGATATGGAGTTAATTACACCAGTGGCCAAGGATGTAACTGATCACAGCTGTGCAAAGAAGTCTCCCTAAAAGAAGAGCAGCCCTTGGAATTTATAGGATGTGCACACTCCTGGAGAGCAGAGGGCCAGAGAACATGGAAACCTTCCTCCCTCCTTCCTCCTCCCCCCTCTCCCTGTACATCTACACATCTACACATCTACACATCTGGGTCCCTTAAAAGAAACCAACAAAACATGTCAGCCTTCCGTCAGCTACTCAAGCAAAGGGATCAAACTTGAGAGACTGTCAGGATGCTGACCGAGAGCCAGTTGGCGTAAGGAATGACAGGGTGCTTGTGATTGACACTTTAGAATTCTCAACCTGTGGGACCTGACGACACCTCTAGGTAAGAAGTGTCAGAATTGATAAAAATAGAAGACACCCAGCTATGATAACACTGAGCAATCGCTTGCTAATGGAGAGAGGTCCTCACATACTTTTAGAGGTCACAGTAATCTTTGTGTAAATTGTGGGGATGAAAGAGAAAAAAAAAAAAACTTTTTTTCTAATACAGATAGACCACTCCAAAGTGCACATATAGCACATAAGAGCCTTTTTGTATACCACGAGTAACTCATTCAAAATTGTGACTGAAAGCATTTCCATTCATAGGCGTCCTCGTTGGTGTTCTATTGCTGTGAAGAGACACCATGACCAAGGCAACTCTTATAAAATCAAGCATTAATTTGGAGCCTTGCTTACAGTTTCAGAGGGTTAGTCTGAAACCATTATGGCAGGAAGCATGAGCACACACAGCTAGGCATGGTGGTGAAGTAGTTGAGAGCTACTTCTTGATCCACAGGCAGCAGGCAGAGAGAGAGAGAGAGAGACACCGGGACCTGCTGTGGGCTTTTGAAACCTCAAAGCCCATCCCCAGTGACATACTTCCCCTAACAAGGATCTGCCCCCTCTAATAAGGACACATCACCTCTAACAAGGACACACCTCTTCTAACAAGAACTCACCACTTCCAACAAGGACACACCCCCTCTAACAAGGACACACCTCTTCCTTCCAACAAATAGTTTATCACTGGGGGCTAAGCATACAAGCACGCCGGGGTCATGCTCACTCAAAGCAAAAACAGCAGGGCTCATTTAAAAAAGGGACTTGTTTTGAAAAAGGCAAAACTCGTATGTTAAAGAAAGTAACAAAAAATGATATAGCAATTGGATATATGCAAGATATAAGAAAAAGTTGAAATACCAGCAGGTATAGAGAAGAGGCACGGGAGACCCCACCTCTAGCCCAGTGGCTATTGTGCTATTGGCACTTGATGGCTGCTGAAAAAGAGGCCTCCCTTTCCTTCAGGGGTGTACCCCATGGTAGGTTGTCCATGTACCAGTGACTGGTGACCTATATCCATGTGATATGGGGAACACTGATTGGACTCAGCCATTAAAAAGAAAAAAGAAAGACCAGAAAGACATGAATTTGTGAAGAGAAGAAGAGGATATAGGGGGAATTTGGGGAATATTTGAAGGGGGGGGGCATTAGTATGTAGCTATGACCCAAATACATTATATTCATCAAATAATAAATAAAAATTAAACATACATCATTGGGGATGATAAAAATGGTGTGATGATTTGTATATGCTCAGCACAGGGAGTGGCACTATTAGTGGGTGTGGGCTTAAGACCTTCATTCTAGCTGCCTGGAAGTCAGTATATCTGCTATTGGCCTTGAGATAAAGATGTAGAACCCTCAGCTCCTCCTACACCATGCCTGCCTGGATGCTGCCATGTTCTGACCTTGATGATAATGGACTGAACCTCTGCAACCTGTAATCCAGGCCCAATTAAATGTTGTCCTTTTAAGAGTTGCCTTGGTCATGCTGTCTGGTCGCAGTAGTAAAACCCTAACTAAGACATGTGGTATAAATATTGGAAACTATCATTTTCTAATAAACTCACAATGTGAAGTGGCATGTCAAATATGATTCAAAACTTGTAACACAAAATCTTAATTATGAATACAAAATCAGTATAGCCCTGAGATACACCACATATACAAAAACCATTTAGAATGTGCCAGTAGTTACATTTCAGATGAATGAAGAATGTAAATCGTGAAAAGCTATGTTATGGCTACTGGCTTACCATATAGTAATTCCTCTTGGGAATATAGAGGCTCCTATTTATAAAAGAAATGCCAAAAATATCACACACAAACTTCAAAGTTTCTCATGTTAAGGAGACTACAAATGAATTCATGAAATATAAACTAACTTCACCCTTCACCTCCAGTCTGATGTATCTGGATGAAGATGCTCTGTCCACGTAAATGGTCAAGCTGAATTCAACTTGGAAAGTATTGCATGATGTTCTGTAAGGTTTGATAGGTTAGCGTATCATACCTGTGTGTTTTAAAGAGGTAATGGCCCAAGAGAAAAAAAGAATCCCTGTGACTAGTGACATAACAATAAACTCTTGGAGGTAAAGAATTAGATCAAAACACCAGAAACCTTAACAATCTGCATAGTGTTTCATCATCATCTTCCAGGGAATGCTTCCTAACAGCTAACCATGTCTACAGTGGAAACTTTATCGCTTGGTGCAGTTGTGTAGCATTGTTCAAAATGGTGTGTTAGCTGAAAAGAAATCCATCTGGACATACCAAATCCCTCTTTTTTTTTTTTTTTTTTTTTTGGTTTTTCGAGACAGGGTTTCTCTGTGTAGCCTTGGCTGTCCTGGAACTCACTTTGTAGACCAGGCTGGCCTCGAACTCAGAAATCCGCCTGCCTCTGCCTCCCGAGTGCTGGGATTAAAGGCGTGCGCCACCACGCCCGGCTACCAAATCCCTCTTTACCAAACGTTCTATGTACTCCCTCGCTTTCTATTATCATGGGTATGGTCACATGGTAATGTCTTCTGTAATCCTCTCCAATTTAACTCCAAGAAATTTCCCATGGTGACTCTACCAAAAGTCTTTATGGGAAGTATGTAAGGAGGTGTGTGTCAACATAGAAAATACCCCGGAAGCCCAAAGAAGCATCCGGCCCCACTTACCCCATTTTCTCCATGTTGCCCAAGGAAACCCTTTCTATCCTTCCCTTCCCATTCAAGGTCCCATACACACACACACACACACACATACACACTTACATATATATACACATACATATATATGCATATATATATATATAGAGAGAGAGACAGACAGACAGACAGACAGAATGAGACTAGAATTTATATTCATCCTATGAAAGTTTTAAATTTTTTCCAAGAACAGAAACAGTTTGCTGTCCAGCAAAGCCTTAATGTCTACATTCTTTGCTGTCCTATATCACGCTTGCTGGAAACAGAGACAAAGGAAGAGATGGTGTCAGAAATTTAACATGCATCTGTGAAGTAATGAGTCAGGATTTGGTAGTTGAAGAATTTGACACACTAGGCAGTTACAACTAAATTTTTCATTGATTTACATGAGGAGCTGGGTAAAGTAGATGGCCTTTCATAATTTTTTCAGATTGAAGAAAGGAGCCTAGAGCATGTGCCAAGCCAGCCATTAGCTGCAGGCAATGCTGAGAGAGCCAGTTAGAAATTTTCCGTGGTTCATACTCCCAGCAATGCACAGAAGACAGCCACAAAGTCCCAGAAGACAGATGAGAAGTAACTGGGAAAAGGCTGTTCTAACACAGGACTTTGAGAAAATCCAATAGGACTCACTTCGTAGACCCTGTACCAAAGTGATGCTGGGAAAAAGTACACTGTTAAGAAGTGCACTTCTTGTCTTTCTTCATGTACCACTTGAGACCTGACATGTAATGGCAACAGACCCCCCTACCCCCCCCCCGCCAAATCCAAGGACATTTCAACAAAGTGTAAGTTTATTTCTTCCCAATGTCATGTCCACTGCACATGCTTCCAATTTTGCAAGAAAGATGCCCTGCATCAGATATCCTGATTCAAATTGCTTCAGTCATGTGAGACTGCTTCCTCAGCTTGTGCCATGCTTATTCACTGTGAGCCTGACTGGGGAACTGTCTCTTTCACAGACATTCACTCTTCAAGCCTAGAGGTGACATTCACTCTTCAAGCCTAGAGGTGACAGTATGATGTGTTCACATCTCAATAGTCTGACTGATCTCCAGAAGAACATGTAAAGGTGATGGGAAGAGAAGGGTGCTTCTCTAAGAAGAGGAATTAGATGCAGAGTTATCTATTTTTGGTCCTTCCAGGAAGAAAAATAACCCCTGGGCCCTGGAGCATTACAATGCTACCCAACAGGAGACTGACTCTCTAAATGTCCACAGGTGTGGTAGTGTTTACAGCTCTAGTTGGCAGCATCAACCTGGGAGAGCAGGGCCTACAAATGAGGCAGACAAAAGTCTCATGCAATACACAACTTTATTCAGTGCATGAGACAATTTATACTCTGAGGGATAAGAAGAATCATGTAAGCAAGGTGTTGAATCACAAGGACACCCACACAGGACATAAACATGTTTTTCCATAGAGACACGTGAGTAACAACAGCTGAAGTTGTTATTCATGTCATGAGTGCCCACTACACCTGGGAGGAGCACAAGACCCTTGTTCTAAGAACAATGCTGTGTTTTGAAGCAACTGAGGTCATGAGACTCGTCTGTTTTCTTGGAGTTGTCTCAAGAGCCCTCCGAATTCTCACATGATTCCACTCTTGGACTGTGTTCCTCCGACAGGCAGCAGGTTAGTCACAGAGCGATACAGAAGTTAAACCCTTACTGCCTGAAGACAAGACACACAGGCTTGGTTATCTATCAGGGTTCTGGATTTATCTATTTCAACAGCTATGGCTGTTACATAGCACTTTGTGTTCTTTGGGTGTTTCAAAGGATTTCAAAATGTTTGCATTACTTTACAGCTGATCCAAAATGATTTTTGAGACACTAGTAATACACACACACACACACACACACACACACACACACACGTATATGTATATATAGCTATTTAGAAATGAGACTGGAAGGACTCAACCAGAATTTACTTTGAAAGTCACAGAAATTAAATTTTCTGTCTTCTTGCCACAGCCATTCCATTTAAAAAATATGGACAGAGGTCATGCCAAATTATATTGATATTCTCAGGGTCCTGACATTATAACCTAGAAACTTCAATGCTTTAAAAATACTCTATAGGATGTGGTAACTTGAGATTTTGTATTTCTTAATGCATTTGATTTTTAAAGCAGAAAATTATTTGGATGGACATAATAAGAAAGATTCTAAGCCAATGCCTTTATCTGAAGTGTTAAGTGACTTCCAAGAAAATATTGAAAACAAGTACTCTCCACAATTAAAAATAATTATGGAGACTACATTTTTGAAATATTAAGTAAAACCAAGAATTTAGAATGAAAATATCCCAAATAATTTCTCATTAAGATTTTAAATTTAAAAAGCATTTTAAACAATATATAACCAATCACTATGAAGTTTCTATTTATAATAGTTAAATTTCATATATCAAAAAACTTTCAAATTACCCTATTATATAAAATATGCACTTTTTACTTTATGTGTGATATTCATTGTGATTTTCAGTCATTTGACTCACAAAATCCTGTAAGGTACTTCAACATGCTATTCATATTATTGCACAGACTCCAACACATATGATCAATATATCATGCTATAGTCAAAGTCCCAATGTCATAGGTTGCATAAAATGCATTTAATAACATAGGTATAGTTTTTCTACCCTACTTTTTACAATGTGAGATTAATAATTCAAAATTCCTCAAAGCTTGCCATTGAAAGAAAGACCTAGGGCTCTTTAGACATAATCAGAGGGGGAGGAGCAGCATCGCAGGGACTTGTGAGGTTACTCAGTGGAGTCAGAATTCATGCGTACGTCACGGTTTGATCAAGAAATACATGCCCACAGAGAGGAAAGTGAATCCCTTGGGCTAAAGTGTAGTCTGTGTCTCTGGAGCTCTGTTTTCCGTTCATTGCACTTATTTCTCTAGTCCCAAATTTTACAATCCCCATGTAGTGTGTAGGTGCTATGAAACTGAAGTACCTATAAAACTGTAAGATGCTGGACCTTATAAATTATTAATCTTAACAAATCCTGCAAATTTGTTTGAAGAATGCAGGTGACCGTATAGAAATCAGCACAGTAAAACCTGACGGCTTTAAGTGTAAAGCATTGCTGGGTCATAATACATTGAATTATGTCTGACCAGAGTAAATAGCAACAATTACTCTAGCGATCAAATCTTGTTCTTTAGGTTGCATTCGCAAAGATCTCTGCTTGTTAATCTACCAGCTGTATTTTAGGCACCCAGTTCTGTGAGGAAATCTTCCCTATATTTTACTGCTTGGAGGTGGGGTGGGGGGCAGAAAAAAATGATATCAAGGTCAAAATTCTCAGAAACCGTAATATCTAGAGAGCTGGTAACACAAACAGCCAAGTTTAATCAGTTATCTGAGGAGAATCGCCAACTGTTTGTAATTACTCTAATGTGTATCATTAGGACATTATTTTGTGTGTATGTATGTGCTGTGTGGTTTCACTTTTACACGGTTTCCGTTCCACATCGTATTTCAGTGCTGTAACCTGCTCCTCAGAACGTGACTATTATTTGTATTCTAGATATGATGTGTGTGTGTGTGTGTGTGTGTGTGTGTGTTGCAATAAGAAAAACGGAGACAGGGGTCTTAGATTATAAGCATATTACCGAAAATGAGAACGGAAGTGCTGCTACGCATTGTTATGCAGTCAGGCGAAGCGCAGGCAGTTCATCAGCTTCGACAACTCTCAGCTTCGTTACTTCCTCTCTCACTCTTAAACATTTATGTTTTAGTGGCATGTGCCTCTGAGCTGCCCTTCTGGCGTTTAAAGAGCTTGGAAGTTTCCAGAGCGATCCATCTGGTCGACCAAAACCCATACTGAACAGAGGCGATCCCCACTCGGCCACAAACTGTTTGGATCCATCGCCCTTTCACAGGGAGCTCAGGGGAGGACCGGAGAGGAGACGGCAATAGTTGCCCCGTGGTTCTGAATAAGCTGTGGTGGTTGAAAACTGATCCCAAGTTTCTCATCCTCCAGGCTCTTCCACATTGTAGGAGGTGGTGCATTTAAAGAGTGAGATTAGGCTTTCTTCCCCTGAGTCGCGTGTTACATCTTACATTGGGAAGTTCACTCTCTTGGATACCCGACAATGGTCCTAACACTGGAAACCAAAGCATATGCACGTGAGCGTGCTAACTACTGCAGACAGCCCTGTGTAGCAGAAAGGAAAGTGAAGCTCTCTGCATGTCTAAAATAAAACGGCCGGCCACCTCTCCTCCTGTCTCTTCTGTTCCGGTCTGGAGTACTGTGAGAACGTAAGGCTGTCATCAACAGCAGCAGGCGTCCTCGGGAAACATGAACGTTGTCGTTTTTCTTTTATCTTCATAAGAATTAAAGATCTGACCATAGCTCCACCGATGCTGATCGGAGATGGAGGCTTTTTCAGAAATGGAAGACACTTGATTACCTTTTATGGGTGAGGTGTTCTAATTATTCCGTGGGGATTTGTTTCCGGTTACAGGGTTTTTATTGGAAACCATTTAATTTTCAGTACCTGTCATTCCAAGTGGTCAGAGTAGAGTCGAATGTAAGAATTACTGGAGCTCAAGGCCAGGCCCTTCATAATTTGCATACACCCATATAATATAATTTTTATCATCTTTTCATATAGGGAGGCAGGGAAAGTACCGGTATCATCTACAGGCTGCTGCATAGCATATTGGTCGTGGCAAAGTGTTAATAATAATCATTCTAGGATTCCAGTTTTAGGAACTGGCTGTATTTATCCACACAAGAACTTTCTAAGATGCTGCTAACCAGAGCAAACGAGGGAGAGAACACGTGTTTTCTCTTCTCTGAGGTCTTTTTACTATTTGGTCACATTGGAAATTAAAGATAGTATATCATTCCCCGCAGCACCCAGATAATTTTAATAAAGAAGGTTAAACAGAATGCAGATGGGTGAATAAAAGGGGGAAGAGCTATGAGCAAACAGATCTAGCGTCTATAAATCAGTCCTCTCGTCTACGCAACTGCCTGCTCCTATGTCTATTCAAGCAATTTGTATAGCATTTACACTGGGTTGTGTGTGGCTGGGGAACATCATCAAATTCAGACAGCTTGGCTCTCACACCAAGCCCCTGCCAGCACCCCTGCCTGCTACTATCCTGAGAGAGGATATTCGTCATCATAAAGATGAAGCTCCCAGAGTATACCCTGTTTTCAGGAAAGAACACCTTGTCAGTAAGTTTGCATGTCCTGGGCTGAGAACTTATTCTATGATGCGTCTTCTAGAATGGCTTTCTCAAGGCAGCGCCTTTCTGTCTGAGGCACCTAAGCTTTGTCTCTGGGGCTTCTTCAGCAGCAGTTCTAAACATTGCTCGCTGGCTCCCATCACCAGCCTTACATATTGTCAACACCACAGGCGGGAGCAAACAAACCCAAGATCTGGCAAAGATGGGCGGGTGATGATGTCACTTTCCACCTTGGTGAGGAGTGTTGAGTCTGCCATGCAAAGGGCCCTCAGTCAACACTGAATAAAACAATTTATAAATGAATAAATTTATAAGTGTATAAATGATAAAGGAGATAGGACCAGATGTGACCAGAAAGTCACATGGTATGGAAAAAGGATGGGGGTTTCACATCAACCAGGGCAAACAGGTCAAAGGTGTCCTGGTAGACGTCCACCTACTGAGCTACCAGCCTTTTGTCAGTTGACTCCATAGGTGGTCCTGGGAACTAGGTAAGTCATCTGTGGTCTCTGGAATGTAAGCTTTAGCATAGCCTATTAGCTGAGGGACCCTATTACATGACCTTGGGAAGAAAGCCATTAGCTGTGGCAGAGGGTTAAAGGAATCAGCGCCTTCCTAATGAGAGCTCTCGCTTTGCTAACTGAAAACTTTCAAATCTCTTCTGAGTTTAGTTTGCAGCCGGATCCCCACTTTACAATGAGATCAGCATGCTGAACCAGTGAGTCAGGACCAACAATGTCCGGTTCCCGTTACACTTGGCAGTCCCAGAAGCCTTCAGTACTTAGTCCCCGTGAGCAGGAATCGGCTGATCGGGAGAGATAGCCGGGTGTGGAGAAAATCCGTGTGGCAGTTTGGTCACAAGAATCATGGAACAGAAGTTTTGGAACAACAAACCATTTGAGAATGTGTAACATGCTTGTGAAAATATTCGAGGCATAATTAGATAAATAACAGATCCACTGTCTATTTTTACTTAGCTTGATGAGAAGCTTTCGGGAGAGACTGCTGGTAGCTAATTCTCCCCACCAACAGTCTGTGTAATCACAAACCCCAATTAGCCCTGCCTGTTCCACGCTATACAAACTATTTCCTTAGCGCTTCACATCGCTACTTTGTAATTAGCTTTCATCTACACAAGCCTTGACTAAAAAAAAAAATATAAAAGGGTGTAAGTGATTGTACTGCCACTCAGTATTCTGAGAAATAATCGCTAGCGATTTCAATCAGATTAATTTTATCACCCGTATTAAGGAAAATTACCTCCCTCTTCACTCTCTACAGCTGAAGGCTATTTCATTTCCTGAGATGTTCATAAAAGCATAATATAAAGCAATCTGTAATTGTAAATATCCTTCCCTAATAACTTTGAGATATTTCCTTAATACATCTTTACATTTGGAGTTTCCGTTCCATAAAATACGGTAACAAGTGCTCTATTATGTTTTAAGTGTGTGCTGTTAAGCCGGACAAGTTAGTGCTGTCCTTCCTGTTTTTACATAGGGTTATATTTAACTTGCAGATAATGGGAACAAGGTTTAAAAGTGATGGAGCGGAATAATGCCGTTACAGCAATAATATATCTTGCCTTCGTGAGGAATAGAACTTTACAGCCCTAATTCAGGTCAGCCAACGCGGACGTCATTTTTCACAGCCTGACAACTTTCACCTTCAGTCAGATTCTGTGTGGGTCCAAAACACCTCTGCCAGCCAGAACACAGTCACAGCCCTCTGGCTGCTGGTGTCCTTCATCACAGATAGCCTCAGAGAAAGGAAGAAAACGTGAAGGCAAAGAGGGGAAGATAGCTGTACAGTATGCCCCATTCTTTGGGCATCCAGAAGTCCCCAAATGTAGCACTCCAAAGGCTAAGCCCCATCAGGAAAAATGGATCATTCCGGAAAAGTTTCCACGTGGGTTCTGCAGGCAAGTGGACTTTTCCTTTAGACTGTGTCCCCTGCTCTGTTGGGACGTCAGAAGCAAAGAGCTATCCTTGTCCATCTGGCCACTACCCTGAAGCCCATGACCTCCCTGACAAGGCACCTGAGTAGATGGACGATCTGTCAAAGTTGGGATTGACAGTTGTATCTTGCCCATGTTTGGGATTCTGAGTTCAAACGTAAGAAAAAACCGGGGACCCTGGGGAGTTCATTTAAAACCTCATCAATACTATTAAAATACAGTGTGGATCCTAAGCTACATAACCACCGTTTCATGCATAAAAAGTTCACTAGCATTTGAAATCAGACATACTTAGGAGGTACACACGACTGTAGATATTCATCCTGGTGGGCATTTGGCCATTTGGATTTGATCACAACCACAGAGGGTGGGGAGTTCCATCCTTCGATGGATGCAGTAGACCTTGAATCATTTTTATATAGGCAGGTCCCATCGGGAAATCAAGTGTTTAGGCAGCTTAATCTGGCCCTCTGCAGCAAACACCAGGCTTTTGCTGGCTCAACTCAAAATGTTTTCCCCTGCTTAACATTCATCTTGCCTCTCACTTCCCTTATAGCTTTGTACAAGTTGCTGTTGTTTTTCTTGTTGACATTTCTTCTTTTATTTCTGTCCCCCACCCCCCTCAAAATGTAATATCATCCAAAACTTTAGGGTTTGAAATAGGAAGGGATAAGAAAATAAAGTGTACACATTTGTACCTTTTTGGCCTATCAGGGCAAGAGAGGACTTACCAAAGGTCTATAATTCTGTGTGGAAAAAAATGCCCCCCTAGGGTACTCTGAGTGTGCATTTCCTAGATTGCTATTGTTCTTGAGCAACTTTCCAATCCTGGCTGATGATGCTCTAGTGTAGTCACTGGGTCTGGGTTAGCCATGGCAGCTTCCTGCCTCTGAGGACAGGCCCTATTGGATGAGAACAAGATGGAGGCCTTGCAAACTAACCAGGCTCCTTTGTTTCCTTTTTCTCACTATCAGGGCTTATGACTGGGGTCTTGTCTTATAACTACGTTGTTCCCACCATCATATAAGACCTTGTAGAAGACAATCACTTGTGGTTGCCCGGCTGACTCAGGCTTCTGTATTTCACAAGAAAACCCTGCCTAGCTACACTAATGGAAAATTGCTGGGACGCAGACTTTACCTAGAAACGTAAATAGGCTATCTCAGACCATCTTACAACCCTAACCCTTGCAGGGAAATCTAACCCTCGAAGGTCGATTATGAACAAAGATGTCAGTCCTAATTTAAGTCATTAGCTATGACCCAAATGCCATGTCAGTGGATTACTGGGAGTGAAGAAATGTAAGGCCAGTAACTCTAGACACTGGATGTGGGGGGTGGGGTGCTAAGTTCACCCTGTACATGTAAATTGGTCACGGGACATTTTGAGCAATTCTTATCAGACTTAGATGACAGTAGTTCATTTTCAGGAGGAATGCCCATCTCATACTGATACTGATACAAGTTGAAATCACCTTAGAAAGGAGTCTTAATGAGGTCCAGTCTAGATCAGGTTAGCCTATAGGCATGCCTGGAAAGGGTTAGCATTATGCTGATTTGAGAGCGAAGACTCTCCTATGGTGCATCCTTTGCCACTTGGTTCTGGAAACCTGATTGGAGTGGTAAGGAAGGAAAGAAAGCACAGACATACAGACACGTGTCCAGGTGTCCAGAAAACCTGGAATCAGGTGGAGCGGCACCATCTCCTGCAACGACCCGGAACCTCAGCATGTGTTCTGTGTACAGTGCAAGAGAAGAGGCTAGCAAGTCTCTGTAGGAGGCATGTGGATGGAAACGTCCTCCTTAGGCTGTAAGCACTCAGGAGGAAGCAGCAATGGCTAGTTTTTGCACACACTGATCAATGACGGTTCATAAACACTCACATTGTCAACTCTGGCTTTGACACCAAAGGAAAGCTTTGCCCTCACTCTGAGCCTCATCACGGGGGGTGGGGGGAGGGTGGAGGGAAGCCTTTGTGATTCCCAGGGTCTTGAGGCTCTGGTTCTAGACATATCCATTTATTCAGGACTGCATCTGCTCTCTACCCATTCCTTCAGGGTTTCCTCAGCTCCCCTGCAGCAGAGGGAACCCTTCCCTTGCCCTAGGCAGGGGAGACGAGATTGTATACAGCTGAACACAAGTAGTCATACATTTCTTTTCTCTCTCAGATCTTGGTTGTGGATGAGACTAGCTGCTTCAAGTTCCTGTTGCCTTGACTTCCCCAACAATAATAGATTGTAACCTGGAATTGTGATCCAATGAGCCCTTTACCCCCTTAGGTTGGCATTGTCAAGGTATTTTATCACAGCCACAAGAAACAGACTGGAGGAAATCCCACAATAGGATGGGACTTCATGTTGTTGAGACTGAGGAACAGCGATGACCAAGGAAATGTATAGAACTTCAGTTGTGACCTCACTGCCCCAACAGCTGGGCCTGCTCAGGAGACGAAGTTCAACCGTTTTCTGCTTTTTGCCATTCCCGAATCACACTATTATCTAAACTATTAATTCAAAGATTTTTCTTCCCCATTGTATCAAAATTACCGAGAGGTGGTTTTAAATATTCAAACATTCTTTATCCTGTGAATTGTCTTATAAAGAATAGTTTTGCTCCAAGAGTCATCACAGATTTTTAACAGCCCCCATGAGTTGTGACAGTTCGTTTGTGACACGTCCTTCTCCAGGAAATGACTCCGGTGAACATTTACTACATGTCAATTGCTATTTTAAGAGCGGACTGCTGGTGGGAGGAGGTCTTTCCACTTTCAGGAAAGTAGAGTCTGAACCTTCGTGCTCACTTCTCTCCTTCCTTTGCTTTCTTGTCAACACTTGGTCACTACCTAAGGGGTAACTGACTCAAGAAATAAGCAAAGCTGAAAATCGAGTAGCTGATATCCTTTCCCGTCACTAGCAAGTTATGCTTAGAGAGGAGAGGTGTGTGCACTTGTGTGCACGGGTGCACTTAGATCAGTCACAACATTTAACATTTCTACATTTTAGTAAGAAGATGAACTAACACAAACAACTGTGAGGATTTGAGTCATTTACTGAAATGACAGAGGATGAAGAGGCTCTTACTTTCTCAGCTGTAGAGCTACGTCCTCCAGCAGAGGAACACTTTAGATTTCCTTCATATCTTGTGCCACCACTGACCCTTCAGAGACTGCTGAATTGCGCCACTGGGCTGGTGGGCTAGGGCCTGGTGGCTGAATTTAGTGAGTCAAATGAAGGCTGCCTGGAACAGCAGCAGGGAGCTCATTAACTCATAGGCAAGAAGTTCAGACAGCCTCTGATCTCAGCTTGCAGTGCTGGTAATATGCAACAAAGGTAGGGACCAGCGGGTCTTCACTTTAGCTGGAAATAAAAAGTAAAAGCTTGATTGGAAGGGGTTAGAGAGATGGCTTGATGTAAGAGAACACTTTCTGTAAGACCATGAGGATCTGAGTACAGATTCTCACATTTGCTTAACAAGTTAGGCCTGGTCTTGCCCAAACCTGAAAGCCCAGCACTGTGTAGGGTTAAGACAAGAGCATCTCTGGGGCTTCCTGGCTGCCAGCTTAGCAAAAGAAGTGAGTCTGAGTTTCAAGGAAAGATCTGCCTGAAAGGAATAAGACAGGAAGTGATCCAGGCAGGTATGTGACACTCTCCTCTGGGCTCTGCACACATGCACACAAGTGCACACACACAAATACCCAACATAATTGAGGAGGATAAGGAGGTATGTTCCCTGGGTTTAATAAATAAATGACGGAGGGAGAAAAGACAAATGGGGTCCTGCAAGACAAAGAGCCACACAATTCCAACTTCAAGCACTGGAGGTGGGGTGGGGGTGGGTGGGGGGTGGTTGGTTTGGCAGTCACTAATATTCCAGTAACTTCCATTGGAAGAAAGGTACCAACTGCAAACAGAGGAACTGCTTCAAAGCATTCTGCTCATGTCTGAGATGCCTTAGTCAGCTCAGACGCTGTAACAAAACTCAGAGCAGAAGCTCAGAGAGCAGATGTATTAACATGGGCTCCCTGTTTACAGCGCTAAGTCGTTTTCTGCAATGTAGCTGTCCCAACATTCAACATGTGCATCTTTACCTTTCCAAAGTCTGCTTTAAACATACTGATATTTCACTACTCATATACTGTAGGGATTGGAGAACAGTAGCTTTTCTGCTACTGTTGTCATATATATGGCACATATATATGTATGTATGTATATATATATATATATATATATATATGCCTTACAACCCATTGTTATCTCATTTGCTGTAGTCTAAATAACATAAATTACAATGTTCAAATACTTTCCCTCTCCCAGGTTTCTTCCTTTTCATTTCTTGTTTAAATGTGAATTTTCATGTTCTTTTTCCTTTAGAGAGCTTTCTGTCGTCATTCTGGTGGCACACATGTACTGATACCCTGTTGTTTATGCTTTATAATTTTCTGAACTTTTTTTCCTTGTCCTTTGAAGGCATTTTCTTAGGATGTGGACTTTTACATTGTAGGTTTTTTATTTTTTTTATTTTTATTTTTATTTTGCTTTCAACATTTCTGTCTCCCATGGAATTCGGGGCTCACTGTCTCTAGGAAGAATTCATTCCAATTTCCTTTGAAAACTCCTGTACAATATGTGATATTTTTCCCTTATGAGCTCTCAAGAACATATTACTTTCTTAGTGGTTCCATCAGCATGTGTATCGTGGTCTTTACTGCTTACCCTACTTGAGTCTGCTGAGTTTCTTGGATCTATGGGCTTATCACTTTCATCATAAAAGAAATATGTTATACTATTATTTCTTGAATTATTTTCCATTATATCCTATTTCTTTGTGAGGCTTCAACTAGTAGGTAAAATATACACATATATATGTTTAGATATAATTATATGTGCATATATACATATATGTTTAGATGTAATTATACATAATATATAAGTATATGTGCATATACATGTTTAGATATAATTATACATAATTATAGATATATGTTGGATATATGGATATATGTGTGTTTAGATATAATTATATGTAATATAAAAGTACATATGTGCATATATACATATATAACATATAATCATATATGTGCACATATACATATATTTAAAGATACTTATATATATATGCATATAAGTATATATGCATGTATGTGTTTAGATATAATTATATATAATTGTATAATATATAGCATATATGCATATATAAATATATATGTATGTTTAGATATAATTATATTTGTGTATATATACATATATATGTTTAATTATGTATAGCATATATATGCATATCTAAATGTATATGTGCTTAGATATAATCATATATAAGTATATACACATATATAAAATTATATGTTTAGATATATCTATAAATATATCTATATATAAATGTATCTATAAATATATCTATAAATATATAATGGTCCATAAATATTTTATTATTAACATATAATAATCACATTATGACTAGTGTACTATATGAACATACTTACCAATGACTACATATATCATAGCCACTTTGTACTGTATATCTATTCAGTGTTTAGCTCCTATTTCCTCTGTGCCTTTGTTAGGATTGTTTTTTGTTGCATTGCCTTCAAGGTTATTTGTCTTTCTTTGACATTGTCTAATAAGCTATTACTCCAGATATTATTTCCACATTTCATATTTTTTTCTGCTGCCCATAGACATCCTGCTCCAGATGTTCCACCTTTGAACACAGACACACATATGTCTATTGAGGCATGCTATCCAGGTAGCTATCCAGAAGCCTTGGGCCTCTCACATTACTTAGCCTGGGCTTGCTTCATGCTTAGGTCACCCTCCCTCTATTCCTGAACTCCTCTGCTCATACAGCTTGTTATAGCTATAGGCTATACCTCATTTCTTCCTATTGAAGTTGTTCTAGCATTTAATATATGCATCTCTGTCTTCACAATTTAGTAATGTTGATGCTCATGTGCTGTAAGAATCTTAAAATATTGAAAAAGGACACACAGAGAGAGAGAGAGAGAGAGAGAGAGAGAGAGAGAGAGAGAGAGAGAGAGAACCAACTACGTTTTGTTGACAGATTATCAAGCCTCTGACAGTGTGAAACCAGTTGGATAAACCTGCTGCATACTTTCTTCCTATTGATTCTAGACCTCAAGAAGGAGACCCTTGACTCTTGGCAATCTATTATCCCCATGTTTTCCTTCTAAATAATGAAATACCTCCTAATTTTGTCAGTACTCTCACTTATATATATATATATTTCTAGTGCCCAATTTTCCTCCAAGTTTTCTAATCTGTTCTAATGTCTAGTAATCTGCATTGAGTACTTTATACTAGGCATGTTATATTCATTGTTTAATGGCTGAATTCTGATCTCTATGCATATTACTGGGATTTGTCCTTGTAGATAGTTAAGTTATTTGCAGATGATCTTTATCCTTTGAAAACGTAGTGTTAAATTAATTTGGGGCAAATCTAGAACACCCATAGTTTGGTAGCAGTCTAACTATGCAAATTAGTGGTCATCCAGTAGGGATCTCTATTGAAAAACCTATCTATACACTAAACCTTTATCACTCCTCTCTCCTTCTTCTCCTCCTCCCCATCTTCCTTCCTCCTTCCCCTCCCATTCCCTCTCATCCCCCTCCTCCTCTTCTTCCCTTTGACACTCTATTTCACAAATTGCAATTACACATGAGTAACTGAATGGCAAAAGCATCTCTGCTCCCAGGAGCAGAGAGCATTCTAACCCTCAGCACGCTGCAGCTATCACCTAAGCATCTGCTGAATACTCTTTAGTGTCCATTTGAATGGAATTATGAAGAGATCACCTAAGGAATGTTTGAAACAGGATCGTTTAGTCTTATGGAATGATGAATAGTTAAGGTACTGACTTTGGCTTACTCAGAGATACCACTGAGTTAATAAAAGACACACACAAAAAACTTAGAACAGAACTTTTCTGCCTAATGATTTAACAGCGAAAGCTGGGAAGACCAGAAAAGATCCTAATCACTAATAAAATGATTTGCTAACGCCAAGAGAGAGAGAGAGAGAGAGAGAGAGAGAAGGGAGGGAGGGAGGGAGGGAGGGAGGGAGGGAGGGAGGGAGGGAGGGAGGGAGGGAGGGAGAGAGAGAAGGAAGGGAGGGAGAGAGAGAGAGAGAAGGAAGGGAGGAAGGAAGGAAGGAAGGAAGGAAGGAAGGGAGGGAGGGAGGGAGGGAGGGAGAGAGGGAGGGAGGGAGGGAGGGAGGGAGGAAGGAAGGAAGGAAGGAAAGAAAGAAATGCAACTTCTGGTATACATCCTTAAAACAATAAAATGAATTCGGTATAGGGCATATGACTCAAAACTCTCAACTTTTTAAAATTAAAATTCACTGATTTTTAAAGGGTCAAGTAAACCAAGCCCTTTTCAAGTACAAGTACCCAGTTGGCCAGTGATTTGTAACTTTGCACAAATCAAATTAATTGCATTATTTCTGGAATATTACATGTGGAGTGGGAGCACTGTGTTCATCAAACCCATTTAGGCCCATTTGAAACCTTTTTTGAGATGCATTAAAAAGATTTAGCTGCTTAAGAAGTATGCAGGGCTATTTGGACACAATTATTTAAAAGTATTAAAACACATTCTGGCTCCCCCCCTAAATTTAATAGCATGATGTCCGGGACCTCTTCTAACACCCTCTTACACAGTGAATCCATCAGATGTTTGACATTGGCCTCAGTTGCTTCTCTGTACCCAAGTCTCTGGCATCGTAAGAGCCCAGAGCACTTTCCCCTTCGAGAAATATATATTATTAAATCTCTAATTAGAAAGGAATCAAGGAATGAACTGTCAACTGAAATTTATGATTACTTATAAAATGTTAAGGGCCACAATGGTTCATCTTAAAATGCTGCCTGCCACCAACATTTCCTTCCTTTCGCAGTGACCACTTAGCAAAGAAAAGCATTTCTGAGCCACAGAAATTATGTCTAAGAACTTGAGAGTGACACTCCATGGAGTACTCTGCAAGGCAAACTCTCCTCAGCCATAGGGACTGGGTTTCAGGCTCATTTGCCAAGCTTCTGTTTTAGAGGCTCCTGAAGATCCTTTGGGGAATATAATACACAGTTTCCTCGAATGCCAATTGTCATAAATAGACATACATGGGCCAGTCTGAGAGGGGGCAAAGCAGCTGAGAGAGGCCAGAGCCTCCCTCTGCTCAGATCAAGCATGTGTGCCGACATCCTTGCTGTTTGTCCTCAGGAAAACCATGTGATCATAGTTCCAATCACCCAAAGGAAGAATATAGTATTCTGTCTTATCTTATTCCAGCTTTCCATTAGGAACCAAGCACCACCTTCCCCTTTCTGCATCAACCACAAGCTACAGTTCATGGACAGAAACACACAAGGTCCTGTCGCTGTGACTTGGCTCCAGCAACCACTTTGCTCACCCCTTGGTGAGAAGCATTTCTCCTCCATCACATGCAGGCTGACACAGGCAGACAGTAGACAACATGTCTGCACACGCTGCTCACTGCCCTTTCAGAGATGCAGTATCAATACGGAGTGGATCATCTTGCCAGTTTCATCTGCTCTTTAGAGACCCATGCATCTATGGCCCGAGCTATTTCCAGATGGAAAATGAAGGGGTCCAGGAATTCTTGTTTTCAGATGAGCATTTTAAAATCTATATGAATCTGAACAGATCCCATAGACACACATATCAACTTTCAGGGCTGCTTGCTTCTGCACCTGTCCTCTGATTTCAAGTTACTAGCAAAACAATCTCATGCTATCACTTCAAGCTCCATAAAAAGACAAGGTGTGGGGGATTGGGGGAGGTCAAGATGCCAGATTAGACAGCGTTCACAATCTAATGTCCTGTTCCCCAGTCACCCCAACTCAAATGTAAAGCTTCCATCTGTAAATCTGCTCTCATGAAGCTTTATCCATAGAACACAATTTATTTATTGAGAAGTTCGTTAATTAAATGTCCAGTACCTTCCTGTAAGACCAAGTCTGCTTACTCTTCACCATGACGATGGTGTTTTTACTCTGAGCCCTGTCCTGATGGACAGGTTAGCCTTCGGAGGAAGTGCATGTACTTACTGTTGAGCTTGGATGACTCCTCACCCTCCTCCCAGAATCAGCTCAGGGGCCCGAAACTGCCATCTGCTCTGCCATGGAACATCCTTAAGCAGCTGACATCACCTCCCCAACCTTGACTATCATCTCTGTATTTCTGTTGCTCTAGACTCCAGGAGAGCTACCTATCCCCAGCTTCTATTGTTTGCCCATCCATTAGCTGACTTCTACCAAGGCTTAACAGTCCTCTTAAAGAATCATGGGATTCTAGAGTCTATAAATAAAAGGGAAATAATGTCACCCAAATTCCGTGTTTGGTAGATCAGAAAAATAATTTATTTATTAAATGAGTAGTCTATTAACTGTCTAATGAATGAGGTCAATACTTTCCTTTTGCCAAGGAAAAGTATTTCCCAATGATTGGTATATATATATATATATATATATATATATATATATATAGGTATATATATATACCAATATATATCTCATATATATTGGTATATATCTCAATATATTGGTATATATACCAATATATATCTCAAAATAATGCCAGACAGGTTTCCAGAAAGGTCATTGCTCATCTCCTTCATGAGGGAAGAGATACTACAGGGAAAGTGAAGGGGACATGGAGGGAAAGGAGTTGGTCATTCTAAATAAATCTGGTTGAAGTCTTTTGACAGATAAGAGTCAACACTAAAAAAAAAAAGTCATCACATAGATATCGTACACGGACACATTTCTTTTATACAGATATTTGGAGTAAGAATGTTAAAACAGCAATGTGCCATCCCTACAGCCTAAATGTATATGAACAAGTAAGGCTTTTTGTCCTGAAAATTTCAAGGAATTTTACAATAGTAAAATAAATATAAAAAAAAAAAACCAATAATTTTTTTAGTATCAAAATGTCTTAACCTTGTCCTGTAACCCATGATTCTACCTTATCATATTATAATATTCGATGCCCTTTAGAAGCCCATGACCTCACTAACTCTGCTTCTTACCCAAGACATTTTTTAGTATCCCTTTGAGATGAAACCAAAGTCTTAAGTATGGTATTGTTAAGGCATTTGAGTGTGATTTCCTTTTGAGAAGCCCATACCCGTGCTTAGGTGTCCTGCCCTTTCCTATCCTTTCCTGAGAGCATATCATTCTATCAGCTTTCACCCTTAAATCTATGGTCAAACCTCTTACTACACTCCAGCTCTGCTTAACAATGGCTGGTCTCAAATCCTTGGCTTCAGTGAAGAACCCCAGCTTCGCTTGAAGAGAGATTCCCTAAGAAGAACTAACTGTCCAGGCTGCTCAGAGAGGAGCACAGAATTGTATCTTTGGCTCATGAACCACGTTTCTGACAGGGGGAGCAGAAAAGTTCTACAAGCCAAATGGCATCTTTCACCAGTTCTCTTCCTATTACCCCTGCAACCTCATCCCCTGGGACTACTGCTAATCTCAATAAGGGGGAAGAGAGAGAGTTAGACCAGCTCTGTTGTTACTGAGGCTTTCTTTAGGGAAAAAGTATGATTGTGAATTATGCGTGGTTTCCAGTCTATAGCTTAACCATCGATAACCTGAGCCAATTCCATCGATAAAGGGAATGGGAATAAAAGCAAGTTTCTCATGAAAAGACTGGAAGAGAGAAGGGTCAAGACACCAGCCAGAAGGGAGGAAGAGTCAGCAGGGAGAAGCTGCCTCCACTAAGGAGTTGCTCCACTAACCGTGGAACAAAGTCAAAGCAGTCAAGGTGCTCACATCGTGAGTCATTCCATGGATGGCCAGGATGATAATCCAAATAGTTCTGATCATCAAGTAGTAGTTGGCCTGCATCTCTACCAGACACTGCAGCATCCAGAGGCAATGGTCCTCTTCCCTGTGACTGAAAGTGCTTAAGCCAGGATGCAACAGGGCAAGCCTGCCTTGGATGTTCCTGGACACTGTAATTTGTTCTGGAAGCATCCATTATAGTCAGCCCCTCTAGTCCCATCTGTGTACTCTTCGGATGTGCACACGTGCTTTCTTTCTCCTATTAAGGGATTATTGTTGCCCTATCTACTACATTGGCACCTATTTTTATTCATGTTTTCTCTTCAGAAATTGATAGCGGTTTATTTTTAAAGCATTAGCCCAGGCATATGTATTTTTGAAAATATATATATATACACACTCATATATATGTCAAATTGTTATTTTAATTTTATTCTATGAACTAGGGAAATAATAGACACACTGAGAGAAAAAAATAAACCCTCTAAAATGTTAAGTTGGCTTTATTTTAAAACTACAAATCAAAATCACCAGAGGTCCCATACCCAATAACAACAAATTAAAAGGTTCACACATTCACATTACCAGAATGCTCTGTTTCACCTTCTTTGAAGCTAGGGGCTGAACCCAGAACCATACACAGGCTAAGCAAGTATACTGCCCGTGAGTGATAACCCAGAGCCTAGCAGCAAGGATGTGAAAAGCGTTTCTGTCTTGGAGCAGGAAAAGCTATAGTCACACCCTTTTCAGCATCCAGACACCTGATCTGTGTGTACAAATACATATTTTTGTATCCACAGAAACTTACATGTGAAAAAGAATATCACACATGCAAACACACTGGCTGCTTCTGAAACTTGGCCCTGCAAGTTGACTATATTTTACCACCGGCAGATGTTGTTGTTGTTTTTATCATAGGAGACGTCGGTATTTTTACACATTTCAGAAAGGATCGCTGAAATCACGAACGCTTTCGAAAACAAACTCAAAGTAATCATTTACATTCAGGGTCCGGAATACCATAAAAGCAGGAGATGGCTTCGTATATTGGCACTTTAATGAGGTGTCCTTTCTTCATCGTCCTAAGCGAACGCGCAGGAGATGTGATTCGCTTTTCAAGCCGGGTCACCTTTAAGAGCCCAGCGATGGCGGTCGCCCCAGAATTCGTCGCTAGCCCTCAGCAGAGATGTCTGCCTGTGCAAAACCTGTGACAAAGGACTGAAATGACAGCGCTCCGACTCCCTCCTACATTGTGTTTGTTTAGGAAGGTCCTAGAAATTGTATTTCACCAACCACATTCGCTATCAACACACAATTATCTGGCTTAATCATGTGGAACAGTGGCAAATTCACCTGGGGCTTAAGAACTAATGACATTCTCGTCTGAGCTGCTTTAGTGAAATGGCCCCGCACCTGAAGCAGGAACAGCAAGATTGCTCAAGAAAATTTGGTTTTCTGTTTTCATTTCACAGCATAGGGCCTCTGCTCAAATCAACAAACACTCCTGATTAAATAGCTGTGGTAGTCGACTTCTCTGCTGCACTCGTGTGTGCGTGGCTGGGAATGTACATGGAGCGCCCCAACCTTTACAGGAAAGGAATTGCTTCTCACCCGCTGGCGATGTATTGTCTTTTGGATGGTGAGAATAAGTAAATAAATTGGCATTGAATAATTTGGGTATGATAGCGGTCATTAGTGCGGGTGACCACTCTAGGGCTCAAGACAACCCAGGCCAGGGGGCCCCCTCGAGGCGCTTGTGAGCTCAGGTATATATTTTCATTTCCTCTGGCCATCTGCTACCAGGGTATTAACATTCTGCTTACTTCAGAAAAAAAAAAATCCAGCCTCTACCCTTGGTCCTAAACCCCCAATGTGTGAGGCTTTGTGGAGTCACTGCTGACTTGGCGGCTAAATCCCACGGAGGGGAGAGGCCAATTTTCAAAAGCTGGCAGTGGCAAGAAATTGAAAGTGCGGATCTCCAAAGGCTTGAAAGGGCCAGGTGAAGTGCTCTACCGGAAGGGCTACAGAGGGGCCTTCCACTACATAATAACGATTCATTCTCATTATGATGCCACGGCCCACAGGAACAACTGCAGCTCCTGGCTTCCCTCTCGGTGTACCCGTGTACACGCATTACCAAAAGATTTTTTTTCCTTTTTAATCATTTTTTTTGTTTTGTTTTGTTTTTATTAGCAAGGGCTGTGAGGTCCGAGACTGCTAAATGGAACGACTGCATATATTAGCACTGGTTAAGCCATTTAGTATTAGTGTGTCTTATATTGGCAGGAAGAGTTTGATGGACAGAAAAAGAACAAAAACAACAACCCTGATAAACCCCACAGGGTTCCAGGTGTATGTGTGAGCGTCTAGGAGATTCCCTTTTATCCCAATACCTTGGGATCCTCCCCCAACACCACAGTCTGCACCGTGCAGACACATGCAATAGGGTTATAACGCTGTGCCATTAACACAACCTGGGAGCCCGGATCTGAAAACCCACCATTCAAAATGTCTCCAAATCTAAAACTTTTTGAAGGCTGACACCTGACAAAATGCGGAATATTTTCAGTAGTGAGTTCCCATGTATAAAGCTATTTAAAACGCTGTCCAAAATTGCCCTGGAACTACATGTATAAGGTATATTTGAAGAAAAAACACACCACACTGCCCCACCATCCCTAACATACCTCATTATATATAAGAAATGGTCCCCAAATCTGAAGAACTCTGCAATCTGAAGCACGTCTTGTCCCAAGAGTTTTGGATAAGGGCTAGCTAGCTAAACCCAAAGCAGTAAAAATAATAAATAAATAAATAAATAAATAGGAAGGAGTGACTGAAATAGAGTAAAGGTAAACACTAAGGCTGCAATGCCAGCTAATTGTGAAGCCAAGCAGGAGAACCACACAGAACCTCAAAATAGGAAAAACATTAAAAGTGGGGGGAGGGGGTTGTAGAGTATGTCTTAGCATTAAGTGCTGGCCTAAGACTGTTGAATATCCATGAAGAAAAGCATTGAACGCAACTGAAGATATAGCAACATATGGACTTCACATCTTATACTTTAAAGAGGAGGCATTTTACTAGGAAATCTCTGCTATAAATTGGGTAAAATGTTCTTTTTTCTTTTTTCTTTCTTTCTTTCTTTTTTGTTTTTTTAAATCAAGCTCCAAAATTAACCCGTTTTGTGCTAAAATGCCTTCCTGTACAGAAACTGGAGTTTGAAGGCTCCAGACCCAGAACCGACAGCTTTTCAAGGTCATTGTCACCAGCTTCAGGAACAGACACTATTGTTACTGTTTGAACTCTGAAGAAGAAGAAAAAAATGCATCCAATAACCACTGTACAGTTCTCACGGAGTTATGCCACACTGATCAACTCGGGACAAGTCCAGCTACCTGGCAGATAGGAGCAGCTCCTGTCTTCATCAGATAAGAGACAATGCTCCGGCCACAGTGAAATGGTTTAGTGGGTAATTTTCATAGTGAGAGCAGGTGTTTGTGTGATAGGTAGGATTCCTGTGACCACTTGGAGCCAGAGGACATGCTGTCCATTAAAGTCAGATGGCCATGAAAAGCAAGGCTAGGGCCCTCACCAACACCTTTTCAAGTTCACTTCTGAGGTTTCTAGACAGAATTGCCTAGAAAACTTTAAACTATACCTTTTCAAAACCAAATTTCCCTCTGCTAGCTGGAGATGCAACACTTTACGCTTCTTGGATCTATCTATTCTAGAATATCTGCTCTGCCACGACATCTCTCCTCTGGTTCTCCCGTTTGTCCGTCCATCCAGGAAGATGATGTATGTTTATCCACCACCCACAAAATAAACATACAAGTTGCCATGGTGCAGTTCTTTCAGAAAAAGCTGTGGGAGGAGTTTTCAGCTACACTATGCTCTTAGAAATACCAGAAACTACACACCCAAAAAGTCTCACCGGCAGGACTGCCCAAGCATGAACTGACCAAGGACAATAGCCAATCCAGGGTGGACAGGAGAAATCCAGGGAGACCTCAACCCTACACAAGGAGCTGCAGGTGAAAGGAGTATGTGGAGACTTGGAGAAATCATCTTCCTGGGGAAAAGCACACTGATTACCTATCCAACTGATCACCTATTCAATTGATTACCTGTCCAGTTGATCACCTATCCAATTGATTACCTATCCAACTTATTACCTATCCAATACAAAATGTCCACTCTTGAAAACATGCATACACTGCATGGACGGAGAATGTCACATTTAGGAAAAAGCATATATATATATATATATGTATATATATATATATATATATATATATATATATATATATATATATGTGTGTGTGTGTGTGTGTGTGTGTGTGTGTGTGTGTATTTGCATATACATGTATATACATGTTTGCCTATATATGTATATGCATATTTGCATGTTGTAACAGCTAATTACAACAGAGGACGTGAATTTGAAAGAGTTCAAGGGAGGTATATGGAAGGGAGAAAAAGGAAAGGGCAAATTATATGATTATATCATAATCTCAAAAAAACAGATAAGAAAAATGTAGGTACAAAAGGTCTAAGTATTACTAGGTTTTATTTTTGCCTTCCCAGAAGGAAAGAAACAGTACCCAAGTGCCAGGAAGAACTCACTCACACATCTATACATTTATTCACCTTCTAACATTCACTGCACTGTTACCCACTGAAGATGGAGCATCTAAGAATAATGTTAAACCTCTCGGTGTGGATTAGAAGCCCACTGGATGAAACACTTAACGACTCAGCTACAGACTGCGCTGAGCAACACGCAGGAGAGGAGTAGATTGGGAGACTCAGTAGATATAGTAGAACAGTGCCAGCCCTCTCTAAGCAGCTGACCCTTCATTGCAGGCTCCAAGAATGGAGCCACAAGAGCCATGCACATATGGAGGTGAGAGCTTTGCGGGGGTGGGGGAGGGGAATGCTGCCTTTTCTGGCATATTTTATGTTGTGAAGAGAAGATGGCGTCTGTAGTTCTATCCACTAAAGAGCGCTTGCGATAAGTCCCAGTGCAACACAGTTCCAACTGCCGTTCAGAATCAGCCTGCTGACCCAAAATATGCAGCCAGGATGCAACTACTTTCCTGAATTCTGACTGGATTCCTTTCACTGCTTCCATGCTGCGTTAGGACCACTAGTGACTCATTTCTCCATGCTACAGCTGTCACTAGACTCTCGGTGACAACAATAACAACAACCAACCAGTCCAAATCTTACTGTAAAATAACAAAAGAAATTCAGAGGAAGAAAAATGACCTCCCCAAATTCACGGAAGGAAAAATTATCTACCCGATTCTACGTTTGTCCCTAGGCATGCCAAGCTATCTCATCCTCTTTTCTACACCGTCCTGTAACTGCAATGACCGTGTCTTTCAGCTCCTTCAGCGCACTGAATTATAATCCCCATAGTCATTCGAACTTACATAAAGTACTTGTATTGAATGATTAGCAAAACAAGAGACCTTTTCCTCATATGTCTATTTCGATGTTGTTCTGGGAGATTTCAAAAATAACCTATGATTGGTAATAGAGTGGGTTGAAATAAAAATATTCTACCTAGCCATTTGCTTTACTCTCTGGCTGCACTGACATATTTCCACCTGCACACGGGAAGCCGCATCAGTGAATTGGGTAAGCTAAGCCGGGCTGCGGGGCATATACTGGGGATAACTCGTATGTGAGAACAAGGGCAGGGCAAATGTCTGCAGAGGTTGCAGAACCCTGAACTAAGAACACAGAGAAATTTAGACTAGCTCACCAGCTGACCAGCTGACCAGCTAGAGAGTGAGAGAGAACCAGAATTCAAATTATCCTTCAGATAGATGGAGTCTCTAATTTTCCAGTTTCTTTGGACCATGAGAATACCAAATGATCTGTTGTAGAAAAAAAAAAAAAAAGACAAAAATAAAACCCTCCAAATAACCTCAGAGGATCTAAGCTTATTTTATTATTCTTACAAATGAGATTTCTTAAAATGAAGACTTAAGACGTGGAAGCAAAGCTAAAAGAGCATTTCACAAGGAATAGATAAAAAGAGGCATTCTCAGAGAACTGTGGGGGCTGTTGAGAAACCCACGCTCATTTTGCAAACTGTGCTTCTTGTGAATTACCTTGAAAGCTCCCAGCATGCATTCCAAGCCTCATGCTATAGCTGGACACTCTAGCCTTCTCCATATTGTTGACATATTATCTAGCCCAGAAATTTATTAAGCGTGTACTGTGATCTGAACTCGTGAATGCAATCCATCTCCCTTGGCCTGGGTGGCTTGTCCCAAGAGCTGAGCTGACTCACTGTCCAATTGCTGAAGACCCTGTCTCAGTAAGAAGAGAGTCCTATGGACCTGATTTTGAACAAGCACCCAGGTCATTTTTACTGCTGGATGGGTCTGAGAAACTCTTCCTGATACTAGAAGAGCCAGTGATGAGAACGAAGCTGGAGGTTAGCACCACCCAACCTACGCTGTCATGAAAAGTGTCATACTGGAGTAAAAAACTGAGCTCCTGAAACCTATGAAGGCACTGGTAAAAATCCTGTCCCAGGCAACCAGAACAGAATTTCTGCATTAGAACCAGAGACAACAAAGACTCTCCCCCCTAGAAGACTCTAATGACCAGGGAAATTGATGGAATCCCCTCTCCTCTCCTCCCCTTGCCACCCCTCTTCTCTTTCTCTGGATGTCTCTCTGATTCTCTCTCTCCCATCATATTGCCCCCCCCCCATGCTAATCTAGTGGGACCACACAGCTGCCTGCCTCTGGTTGAACAGACAATATTGGACTGCTGGAGGTTAGTTGTCTGTTCAGCATCCTTGATTCTGAGCAAGACTCTCTGATCTGCTTCTAACAGACAACTGCAGATGAATATAATACCACTCTTGACTCTAGGTTTATAAAAGTTACCTTCTATCATAGTCTCTCTCCTGATGTTTTGTGAAATTGTTTTTCTTAGATGGTCAGGTGCCACATTGTCAGACACACACAAAGGATGTATTTCCTGGACTCAGTGAAGTCATTTCCCTTCCCCTTTCCCATTGCAGCCCTAGTCAGACCCTCATTCCACTTTCTGGCTGCCCCGTGTCAGTTTGACTGAAGCCCTACAACAAACTTTGACCTAGATAAGTATGGCATTTGGTCTCCAGGCCCATATAAATAGTCAGATAATAATAGTTATGGATGGATGTGGTGGGATACTGGAATGAGAGGACCAAGTGGAGAGGAGGAGGGAAAAAAGAAGAATTATGGGTAAACACAGATAAAATTAATTAAGGGCCATTTGAAGGGCAGTATGGAAAACTAATATAATAGAAGCTTCTTAAAGTAAATACATATATGAAGGTGACCTAAGTGAAGTCACCAAATAGTGGGGAGGATGGAGCCACAACTGGATATCTCTTGTTATCTAATGAAGTTTCTATTATCAGGAGTAGGTTACATCTAATTTACTTGTTGGCCAAAGATGACCCATGGGAACTGTCAAACAACCCAGGCTTTTGCCAAGATTGTAGGTCGTTCTCCACAAACTAACAGCAGGACCCTGTTACTGAAGACAACACCTACGCAATTCACCGAACATGGAGAAGTCAAGCTGGCACCTACACAAAGCCTTCACCTCTATGTTCTAGAGTTTTTGCTACAGAGATTACTCTGCACACTATGAAAGGAGAAACACAAACACCAACTCACCCACAAACCCTTTGATCTACAATGGTGTCTGTTGTGTTTTATAGAAAGAAAGAGAAGCCAGGGACATGTTTGGTGGAGGTGCAATAAGGTGTGGGGGAAAGGAGTGCCTCTGCCAGCCCATGATGAGACATTTCTTCCCCCTGAGGTACCAGTCACATGAACAGTTTAGAATTGAGTTTATTCAGGGCATTGGGAGGGGAGTTGAAAGAAAGACAGAAAGAGAGAGAGAGTGTGTGTGTAGAGGAGTAGAATCCAGCCATGAGCATGTGGACAGAGAGGGGGAGGGGAAATGTGGAGAGAGGGGGGTATCAGGAGCAAGAGGAGAAGAGAAGAAAGCAGGAAAGCAAGAGAGCAAGAGAGTGAGGAGGGGGCAAGCAGCCCCTTTTATAGTGAGTCAGACATACCTGGCTGTTGCCAGGTAACTGTGGGTTGGAGCCTAGACTAAATGCTAACAGTGTCCCATCTGCATGCTATGCTAGGGCAATGGTGACACCAAGCTTGTGGGAGTAACCAACCAAATTTTGGGTTGACTTAAAACCGACTTTGCAAGAGGGAGCCCATATCCAATACTACTTGGGTGACCAGAACCTGAAAGTAGATACCCTAGAGACCTATTCAGAAAAACACACAAAATATGTAGCAATCCAATGACTTCTGATGGTATTCTGCTGTACTCATTGATCAACATCTCTCAGCTACCATCAGAGAGGCTTCCTCCTAAATTGTAATGTAAGTAGCTGTTGTGTGACTCTCCAGGGAGGTTGTTACCCACAGGTTAAGAACCACTGACTTAGCCCTAAGTTGTGTCTCTCCATCAGATATTTCCCCTTGGGGATGGGAATTAGGGAACTCCTTAGAAGAGGAGGTGAAGGAGTGTAAGAATCAGAGGGCATAAAGGCACACCATGGAAACAAGGCCTTCTAAATCAACATGACTCATGTGCATATAAACTCACAGAGACCCATGGAACATGCATAGGACCTGTAGGGCTTAGCACTAGGTGGATCCCTAGAATTGAAAGTAGAAGCAGACCACACCCATCCCTAACCCAGAAGCTACCTCCACATTATAGGCCATTACAAAGGAAAATTTAGTCTCCTCCAAGAGGAGGCTTACTGGAGAAACAAACTAAGGTAGGCTCATGCCCCAGCTGTAGATGGCCACGACTAAATGAGTTCAATGGCCTCTTTGGAGGTTCCTTGTCTCATAATGTCATGGCAGGGATCTTCCTTAACTTTTAAAATCTCATGTTACTATTTTTATTTTATTGTATTTATATATTTCTTCTCCATTTTATTTCTACAAGTCCGGTAAAATTTGATTTCTGGTTTAGCAGTTGTCTTAGGGTTTTACTGCTGCAAACAGACACTATGAATAAGGCAACTCTTATAAGGACAACATTTAATTGGAGTTGGCTTATAGGTGCAGAGGTTCAGTCCATTAATCATCAAGGCAAGAGCATGGCAGCATGCAGGCAGGCATGGTATAGGTGGAGCTGAAAGTTCTACATCTTCATCTGAAGGCTGCTAGGAGAAGACTGGCTTCCAGGCAGCTAGGATGAGGGTCTTAAAGCCCATGCTTGCAGTGGCACACCTACTTGAACAAGGCCACACTTACTCCAACAAGGCCACACCTACTCCAACAAAGCCACATCTACTCCAACAAGGCCACACCTACTCCAACAAGGCCACACCTACTGCAACAAGGCCACACCTCCAAATAGTGCCACTCCCCCCGGCTGGGCTAAGCATACTCAAACCACCATAGCCATCCTGTGGGATTTTTGAGTGTGCAAACAAGTGTCTCTACATCTTCCTTCTGTTCATTTCATCCAATTCCAATGTGTTAGCTTTGGTTTTTTGTTTTATCTTATTGTACTTTATTATATTTCATTTTGTTGCTATCCCATAGAAGCCTGCTTGTTTTATAATGAGAGACACTAAGGGTGTGGATTCAGATACAAAATGGGGTAGGGAAGAGCTGTGAGAACTAAGGGCAAGGGAAACTATCTTCAGAATAGAGTATGAGAAAAAGATCTATTTCCAATAAGAGGAAAAACATAAATACCACTATTTGATGACATTGAATTGGTGTGTGTGTCAGGGGGTGGGGTTGTTATGCTCCAAGAGAAAACAAATTGTCCCCACTAAAAATAAACATGTTTGTAGTCACTAAAGAACATCAGTTCATTTTTTTAGTCTCTCCTTGTTTCCCTGGTCCCTCTTTTTTTTTTTTTTTTGTCAGAATCATGGAGCTGAAGATAATTACTCGGGAAGTCAGGAGTCTTGGCTCAGTGGCCTTGTCTAGTAGTATATGCACATCCCTTGTCTTCCCCTTCTGCTTGCATTAGGCTCACATTTATCGTTTCCTGCCACAAATGTTTGCTGAGATCTATACAATGCATGTGTAGTTTTCAAGCAGAGAGTCCATGCCAAGATATGAGCTTGTGCTTCTGGAAGAGTTAGCACTGCTGTCACAATAAAAACTCACCCTACCTTTGAAGGTGTCATTGGAGTGAGTTAGAATTTTGTGGGCAGATTTTTGTCTTGAAATCCTTCATTATAAAGATAGGACAGCAGCCTGGTGGGAGTATGCAGCTGTAACCCCAATATTTTAGAGGCTGAAGAAGGTTCTCTATGAGTTTAAAGTCAGCCAAGGCTACAAAAAACCCTGTACCACAAAATACACACACACATTTAATTAAATTATATATAATTATATAAATATATAACATATTTATATTATACACAATTTTATATTCAATAATATATATGCACATTATGTATCAGCTTATATTAATTTATAACTATATACATATATATCATAGAGAGAGAGAGACAGGGAGGGGGGAAACATTAATTTCATATCAAGTAAATATAATATGTGGATTAGATTCCCCAAACACTGAATGAGTCTTCTGGTCCTTACTCAAGGTCCAGTGAGAGACAAACAATTAGAATATTACCACAAGGAGGAAATGATGGGGAATCAGGAGACCATGGGATTGATTGGGCATCTAGACAGAGCTATGCAAGCATGTCCCATTCTGAACTCACCTAGCACCACACCCTGGAAAGTCAGTGCACATTCAGCACTTAACACCCATCCCAGATTCCATATGACATGTCTGAATCAGGAATGATATGGCAATTCTCACAGTTACAGAGTGGAAAATATTTGTAGTGTAGCAGCTGAATGTGTCTTTATTTCACATTCTAAGAACCCCACCACATGATGGAAGTGGAAACGTTTTGAATAAGATGTGCGTGAGCCCCGGAGTCCCTGCCTCCAAAGCAAGATAGCTTTTTGATAGAAAACACTCTCCTTGTTCATCAGGCTTGCTAGCCTATGGTGAGCTTAATTAAAATCAATGGAGAAAAAAATTGAATACTAAGAACTATTTGAGCCTCGTGAAATGTAAATGAGTCGAAATATGAAATTCTCAAATAACCTTGGGTCGCGCACTCTGCTTAGGGATCACCTTATTGATCCATTGAAGGACGACTTTCTTCTTTTCCTCTCTTCCACTGTCCGTGACAGAATTGGGATGGGATAAAGGCTCCAGGTTGGAGCAGGGAAACCCCACACTGCCTCTGTTGGCATGCAGTCTCCCCATGCCTCAGTCACTTCCTCTTATATTTCTCTATTAGTGTCCCCCTCCCCCATCTGTCCCTGTGGCTCTGTCTTCATACCTACACAGAAGAAAAGAAGCCAGAAGTCTGTAGAAAAAGATTGTACTCTCCAGTGGCCTGGAATTGAACTTGCCCATTAATTCTCAATGTGAGGAAAATGCATTTCTTCCTTATATCTCATTTGGACACAATTTTATTTTGTGCACATGTAATTCAAGGCCATAAAGAAGAAAGCTAAGCTGAAAATGCAGCCAGTTCAATGTGACTGGTCCTCCTTTAAAGACATTTAATAGCAAATCCACAACTAACAAAGAAAAAATAAAAAGGTTGAAAAACGTCTCCCCTACTGCTGGGTATTTTACCATGTGACTTTGGAGTTCTCACCACAAAAGGACAATACTTTTGGGAGGCAGTGGTCTGACATTTCAGCATTACATCCCTGTTGTCAGTTGAAGACCCTTAGACTAGGTTGTAGAGAAAGAACAAGTCACAGAGCAGAACCATGCTGCCCTGTCTGTCCAAGTAGAAGCATACAAGACCCCATCCCTAAACTGATAAACCCAGTCCAGCAGAACCGCCTAGTCAAGCCCCAGTTGATGCTAGGCTCATAAACACCAAATACTTCTTGTCAAGGGTTGCTGAGGGTTCTGTGGTTCCATGACACAGCATTGTAATGGCAGTGCCTAACCAGCACAGCGGTACTTAAACTATACTCTCTGAAAAGATGACACATTTAAGAAAATGATTTGGGCCGGGTGTGGTGGCGCACGCCTTTAATCCCAGCACTCGGGAGGCAGAGGCAGGCGGATTTCTGAGTTCGAGGCCAGCCTGGGCTACAAAGTGAGTTCCAGGACAGCCAGGGCTATACAGAGAAACCCTGTCTCGAAAAACCAAAAAAAAAAAAAAAAAAAAAAAAAAGAAAATGATTTGGGAAGTCAGCTAGTATTGACATCACTGGACTCCATTCTCTCTCTCTCTCTCTCTCTCTCTCTCTCTCTCTCTCTCTCTCTCTCTCTCTCCCTCCCCCCTCTGTGCGTGCACGTGTGTGAGTGTGTGTGTGTATGTGTCCACACATATGGATACACATGTGTACGTCTAATAAAAAGACCTAATTTGTATTCTTCTCTATGGATAATTAAAGATTATATACATTTATCTGATTGTTGGGTAACTTTCCCACAGAAATTTATTCATTTGCTCCCTTGACAACTGCCTATCAAATAGCTATGGCATACTTGGCACCAAGGACATGGAGGTGAATCAGCCGGAGACAGACAGAAGACCCAAACCCATCCTTAAAACCCTCTTCCTTATTAGTAACGCATTGTAAGATGGTACTTGATGATCTGACAGCTCTGCCCCAAATACTTGGTAGTGTTTCACTAGAACCATTCACTATTAGGCTTTGTAAATACTATTTTGGGCTTAATCATCTATTAAACAGGGTCCAAATCAAAGAAAGATGGGATTGGTGTATTCCCCAGTCCATAATGTCACATCTCAAGGAAAGACTTCCTTTGAAACATGAAACTCTTGACACTGGCAGTATAGAAAACTGAAGCACATGCCTCTCAGTGGGTGCCAGGGACCTATATTATGTCCTACTGTTGCTTACAGAATTTTCAATATTCCCTTATCCATTTCTGCTACTATGTATGGCAGCTTATAGCCGTGGTAATCATTTCCTGTGTTTGAAAAAGAGATGAAAGCGTTCATGGATGAAAGCAGGTTGGATTTAATCTCCTTCTCTCTCATCCGGTGCATGGCGCTGATCATTTTCAGAAAGGGGGAAAAAAAACACGACTTAAGCTCATTTTTGTCATGAAAAAAACTAGTTTCATAATAATCAGATGGGCAATTCCTAGTGTATACAATTCTAATATAATTACCAGGAGGAAATGTAGAGGGAGTTGCAGGTTGGAGATAAAGAAAAGCCTGTGAATTTTGTATTAATGTCTCAGACTCTCTTATTTGTGCAAGTAATCAATCTTTGGGGGAGTAGAATAGTAATTCTTTGTGGGAGAAAAAAATGACAAGAGTCAGAGGAAGAAAAAAAAAGATAATCTGAGTTCCATTCGGTACACAGCAGGTCAGCTGTGATTGACAAAGCTCATCACAAAACTATAGCTCACGGAGAAATCCCAGTAGCAGAGTCTCATTTACAGCCAGAGCAGTGTTAATGACATGTTTAACAGCTGCTTGTTGACGTTCAGAATCTGCATTAACCCCGCAGTGCGGTGAACAGAGAAATGAGGGAAAGTATTGAAATCAAGCCTTCGTTACTCTGACAGGCCAGGTGAAAGGCTTATCTGGGGGTCGCCATGAGCTGAGTAAGAGGGCGGGAAGGTGGAGGGTTCAATTGCGTAGACGGACCATCTTGGAGATGACAGGGTCTGATCAATAAACACAGAGGGCTATAGAAGCAAAGCCCCTCATGTTCAACTCAAACAATGAGACAGAAAGTCAGGCAAAGCAGAATGAAGTCACGGCTCGAGATGCCAAATATTATGCCAGCATTAGAGCCGCCAGAGATGAGCTCAGCATTGGATCCGGTGACCGCTGTAGCATCAGGAAGATGAAGAGATGCTGTTCGCGCAAATTCATTTACCCCTGGGAATATGGGTTAGTCATTTCAGCTGGAACAGCAATGCGGCGCATGAATCATGGCTTACTTTCTAGACTTTCGAAAATCATATTGAGTTAGCACCAAAGACAGTTGGTGAGACCAGAGCTCCCAGACAATGTTGCAGGTGAGAGACAAATCCTCTTTCCAGGAGCGCATGTGCCTTTTGGGCCCAGGAATAAGAATTGGGAGAAGGTGGTTTTTATGGGGTCCACTGACTAAATGGTTTTCTTCAAGTGGTTCATGTGTTCTGCAGATGTGAAACTCCAGTCTGACATTGGAAGAGGGCATCTGCCATTTTGAGCAAAGAAATGAAGACTGAGGAAAGGCAGGCACTTGGAGATAGAATTCCACCTCCTCTACATTTAAAAATAAATGAATAAGTAACCCCAAAGCATCTTATGTAAAATTCTGTTTTAATTTATACCATGAGAATGATACACATCATGAAGTAGCTAGCTATAAGGATTAAAATAAATGCCTCAAACCGCAGCACTGGCAAACCCTCCACAAATAAGTCTGTCATTCTTGCCCCTGTCTAAGACTCATACAGGTGTTCCAGTCTGCTCGGCGCACCTCACTAGCACACAGGAGTCATCAAAATGCCCCTGCCCATTAGTAGAATGTTAGCTCTAGGAAACTAGTACATTTTTCTCTTTATCCATTGATTTATCCCAAATGCCTAAATTCAGCCTCCAGCACATAATGGCTACTCAGAAAAGATTTGGGAATGAGCACACCTTCTATACCAATTTGAAGAGTCTTCTTTCAGTTGGCCTTTGGCTTCTGTTGAAATCTTCATTTGCTTAAAAGAAAACAGCCCAGGTCCCAGGGTTTAGGGTTGTGGAACTAATGTCAGTAATGCTGTCATTTTGCAAATAAGGGCATGAGACAAGAGGGCGGAGGGATTCTTGGTTGAGGCTAAGGAAGTTGAAGAAGAAACACTGAATATTTCACTGACACTATAGTTTCTTGCTGAACAAGTTGTTCAGACCAAGGAGTCATCGACCATGGAGTCTTGACACATTTATCTGTACAGCTTGGTGACCTTCTAGTGATCCTGTATGCGGGCTATCCATAGAGAGATTCTGCACTGGGGCATGCTACCCCTAGCTCCTTTATTTGTATTTCCACTCAGAAATGAGTAACTCTTTCAAAGATGAGCTTTGCAGCCCCATTTTCACATGAATTCATTTGGAAATAAAGTAGTTCCTTGAGCAAAATGGCAAGTCATCTACTTAACATATGGTGTATTTACCCTCTGTCCAGGAAGAGTGAATCAGAGCAGGGTCAGGTGGCACTGGCAATGGCTCCTCTCAGAGGGGTTGGGGCCCTACCAGAGAATCCAGGAGGCTGAAGGGAGAGAGGAGTAATGGGCAAGAAAGAAGAGGGATATGAAGAATAGGGAGGAAAAAAAAGCAATTTTGTAGCATTTTAACTGTTGGTCTATCATGTTACTTAATAGTCTCTATAATCTAATAGCATGAGCCCCAAATGCATTGCAATTCCTCATTGCATTATAGCAGGGCTATATTCTGACACCCATCATCACATAATTAAGTTGTGTGAAAGTCACATAATATGCTTATACAAACCTAGATGCTATCAAATACTGTAAAGCTTAGCCTCTGTGACAGCCTATTGTTGCTAAGCTATACAACTGAACCACGTGGCACTGTGCTGAATCCTACAGGTAACTGTGACACACTCTCCACTACTCTTGCATGACTACACATAGAGAAAGCATAGTGAAATACCAGAAGATAGGGACTTTTCAGCTCCATTATTATCTTCTGGGCCCAATGTTATATGAGAGCATTGACTGAAACCTGTGGCTCACCGTGTCTGTATTTCTCCCTGTTCTGAGAGAAAATAAAAATGTCCGATACAAAAATGAATGCTGAGTTGTGAATTCTCCCAGTGTTGACAGTACAGGATGGAAAGCCCATCAGAAGTCCTTTCCATCCAGGACATCCTCTTATCTGTAGCTTTGCTTTTTGAGATTTCACACATCTATGGCCAACCATGTTCTTAAAATATTAAATGGAAAACTCTAAAAATAAATGATGTTTTGTGGGAAGCCACATGTGCCATTGCAGAGTGGCACAGGCTTCTGCTGGCCACCACGCATACATAGGCAGGAAAGTTTTTTGCCAAGATGAGGTTTTGAGAATTAACCAAAATTGACCAATCAGATGAGAGAGAAATTGACCAATCAGATGAGAGAGAAATTGACCAATCAGATGAGAGAGAAATTGACCAATCAGATGAGAGAGAAGTTAACCAGTCAGATGAGAGAGAAAGTAACCAATCAGATGTAGGTATGCAAATGAGGTGGTAAGCATCAACCAAGCACAACACAATCCGGGTGTGAGACACGCCTCTCCTAGGCCTATATAAAGCAGCACCAGGGCTGGGCTCAGGGTCTATTCGCCTCTACAATCAAGCTCTCCCAATAAACGTGTGCAGAAGGATCCTGTTGCAGCGTCGTTCTTGCTGGTCAAGTCGGACGCGCGCAAGAATGTTTAAGTTGTAAATACGCTACCATCTTGTCTAGATTGATAAAATCTCCTGCAACCCATTCTCTCTGGATTTCTGTATGACATAGCCTTTGTGGTTGACATCCTGGTCATTGTATCAATGTTGTAGCATCAAATGCTTATATTTAAGTAGTCCTTATCTTATTTAATGATTACATCTCCAAAGAACTAACAATAACAATTGGGATATGACAGATGAGTTGTAAAATGCTTTTAAAAAAATGATGAGGTAAAAGTTTTCAACTTTGTAAACAAAGAAAAATAAAGGTTGAGGTAGAGGTGATGGCTTGAATATGCTTGGTCCAGGGAGTGGTACCTTTAGGAAGTGTGGCTGTGTTGGAGTCAGCGTGTTACTGTGAGGGTGGACTGTGAGCCTCTCCTCTGGCTGCCTGAGAGATTCAGCCTCATCCTATGTGCCTTCAGACCAAGATGTAGAACTCTCAGCTCCTCTTGTACCATGCCTGCCTGGACACTGTCATGCTCCCACCTTGATGATACTGGACTGAACTTCTGAACCTATGAGCCAGCCACAATTAAATGTTGTCCTTTATAAGACGTGCCTTGGTCATGGTGTCTCTTCACAGCAGTAAAAACCTAACTAAGACAGTTGGTGTAAGACTAATTCTCCTATCTGTGAAATTATGAAAAGGGAAAAGTATCACACACTAATGGGTATCGTTGTCCAAATCTGCAGCTGTGGCTGCTGAGTATGTCAAGGGTTGAATTATTCCCTTCCCTTCATCTCATTACATGAGCATCATCACACAGTCACAGAAGGCCGGCAGAAATATACCCTGTTCTATTTTGAGGGTGCCTGCATTCACGTGACACCATTACTAGTATTGTCAATCAATTACCTAGCTTATAAGTTGGCCTTTAATACATGTATGGTAGCAAAAGACAAACAAACAAACACTGTGTATAATGTTTGGTACAGCTTGCAGTTCCCCTCACCCACTGAGCACCAAAGAGGAGATCCTCTGAAGAAAAGACAGAGGGTACAGTTGATAATAAGTTGCTTCAACCACTAAAAGCCTACTGGTATTAATGTTTAGAAAACAAGAACAGTCATAGATAAGAACTGAAAGTCTCAAAATAGAGACACAGAGCTCCCTTCCCACAGAGAGCTCCACATACCCCAAAGAGCCAAACTCTTCTAAAGAACCCGACCCCTGCAGCCAACACAATGTGTATTTCTCTGTTTTGCATTTAGGCAATAAATTCATAGACCTAGCCATGGCCTTTTATAAACATTTCTTGTACTATGAGAATCACTCAACTACTAAATTCTGAGCCATGCCAGCATTTGGAGTGCTGAGACCTCTTCCTCTTACATTGTGATACTCTCCGTTCACTGTGTCTGCAAACGTAAACAGATTTCACTTTCTTTGTACAAACACACTGGCCTACGTGTGCGTACTTACTTTACACACATATCTGTATGTGTTGCTTAAAATTTGTTTCTCTCTCTTTTTTTTAATGAAAACGGAGCTTGGAGTAGCATCTAGGATGTGTGTTTGGGGTCTTCTGTGATTCCCCTTGGCTCCAGCACACTGCTGCTTTGTGGCCTATTAGCATTGAAGTGTAGGTTTACTTATCCTTCAGTGCTTATAGAACGTGGATGACCTGACTTATACTAGACATTGTGTTCTTTTATAGACAGAATCTCCTGGAGTCCTCCCAACAGTCACTATTAGGTAAGCTTCACAAGAAAAAATATTGGCAGTTAAAATATATTATATATATATAGATAGATAGATAGAGATAGATAGATAGACAGACAGACAGACAGATACATAGATAGATAGAGGTAGAAATAGATCGATCTATCGATAGATAGAGATATATGTAGGTCTATCTCTATGTCTATCTCTATATCTATCCCTATCTATCCATCTATCAATATATCTATCTCATAGCTGTTTTAATTTTTTATTGACAAAACACAATGACCAAGACAACTTTTAAAAGTAAGTATTTACCAGGGAATTTACAGTTCTGGAGGATTAGAGTCTACAGCCATCATGGTGGGGATCATGGCCATCAAGCTGGTGCTAGGGTAGTAGCTAAGAGCTTATATCTCAATCCACAAACAGAAAGCAGAGAGAGAATACAAGTTAGGAATGATGTGGGAGTTTGGAACATCAAAGCCTCTATCAATGAAACAATACCTCCTAATCCTTCCCAAACAGTTGCACCAACTATGGACCAAACAGTCAAATACAAGAGCCTATGTGGGCTGTTCTTTCTTAATGTCCTTTTGAATTAATGTGATCTGACTGAATCTAGCAAATCTTTACTCCATGTCAGGCTCTCATTCAGGGATAGGGTGTCAGACTCAAGAATGTGTGAGACTGAGTCAAATATCTTTACTCAAAGAGCCCACAGTCTAGTGGAAAAGACAAAAGATAATTTCAAAAAGAGGAGTGAGGTGGGGATGGTAGGGCTCAGCTCTTATTTCACAGAGAATTATGATGGAGACTATTACAGATCAGAGACACTTCCCTCTTCACAATTCCTCCTAAAAGCTGCTGAAATGGCTAGAAAAGAAAGGGGAGTCCTAGGAAAACTGATGGAGGACATATTGGTAGGTAGATCTGGGGACTCCAAAGAATACAAGTCACACTTACCAACAACTAGCTTGGAAGACAAGTTTACTCTTAAACCCTACCTAAACCTGAAAGTGTATCAATCACACTCAAGCTGCTGTGGCCTTCAGAAGCTCTGATTCTAAAGCTTATATATATGCAGTTATTTTAGAATATCGTTTCAGTCATGAAACAATCATGGCAAAAATAGCTGTACAGAATTCCTCTCTCTATCAGAAGTTTTTCAGTTCCTTTGGAAAGGGTACTAGAGTGTAGACCCTCTAAGAATACACGTGTGTACTCTCTCTCTGAAAATATTCTTCTATTTCTATGCATCCAGACTGAAAATTGCAGTAAACCTCATACACAAGAATGTTCCTGCTCACCCAACTAATTTGTATTTTCAGTATTAGAAAAAAAAAATGGTTTCCCTCAAGAAGCAAAGTTCATTGTTGGAACTCACCTCTCCTTTGTTCAGTGTGATTAATAGTGTCAGAAGTGCCTGAAGATATTCACTTCATACTCCAGTTGACTACTTTTACTTTCATTTATTTTTAATATATTTTAAGTAAAATATAATTATATAACTCCCCCCTTCTCTTCCTTCCTCCACAATGCCTTCTCATTCCTTCTTAGATTTATGGCCTCTCTTTCTTTACCTACCATTGTTATTAAACAGAGGCACAAATACATCAATATAAACTGTGGAATCCATCTTTGTTGTTTATGTGTTATTGTTTTAGGACTAACCATTTTACATTGGATAACCAATTAGGGGGCTTGTCTTGGAGAAGCTAATTCTCTGTCATTCTGTATCATTGGTTACCTGTAGCTTTTTGTCCAGGAGTGAGTCTTTGTGAGACTTCCCTTTTCCACATGAGCATGTCTATCTTTTTTTTTCCATTGTTCAGGTCTTGTTAAGCTGACCAGAAGACCCAGTCACACAGGAGACTTCCTGTTTCTCTGATCATCACAATATTTATACTCCCTCTTCTGAGCCTGAGATCCAGGACTTGTAGATATATCCCCACTGGCTGAGCTCTGCAAGATCTGTCGATCTCTGCATTGTAACCAGTTCTTGTTTTCTATAATAATCTCTATCTTATTACTTATAAAGAAAAGCTCCTTTTATGGTTGTTGTGCTTGTTTTGAAGTCTCTCTCCATAGCCTGGTTATCTAGGAACTCATTGTGTAGACCAAGATGACCTTGAACTCATTGAGATTTCTCTGCCTCCTAAGTGCTGGAATTAGAGGCATTAGCCACCATGCCTGGCCATGAGAGAAGCCTCTTTAATGAGGAGTGAGAACTATACTTATGGGTAGATGTAAGGATATGGTTTAGAATATAGATGGGAATTAGGTTGGCCTGGTAACATGGTGGTAGCAAGTTCTCTCTTAAGGTCCATGACTTTAAGGTCATTGGCTGTATTTCTATTATTAGGCACAACTCCCTCATGTTGAGGAGATCTTGAGTCCAATTAGATAGTTATTGGTTACTGCCAACATGCGTATACCATGATTGCACTGAGATATCTTGCGATGCTGGTCTTAGTATCTATAGGCATCACAGCTGGATAGGGCTGCTGATTGCACTGATTCCTTCTTTCACTAAGCAACTTGCATTCTGGACATCCTAGTTTAAAGCTTTGGCATTCGCTTTTCTAAGTGAGAATTCAGTGTGAAATGAGGACTTAGTGAAGTAACCTGAAGTGTTGCAGACTTCTTTGAAGTGAAGATTGAATAGACAGGACATTGAGTAAGTACCTTGTCATATGTCACATGTCACCCTAGACATATGTCAGGGATGAATAGTTTACCTGATATAGGCTAAAGGTAAGGTACTTTTGAGATATGGGTAGAGCCAAGAGTCCTAGCCACTGTCTTAAGTTACGCTCAAGAACATGACAAAAAAATCTTGTGACCAGATAGATTAAAACGGCACAAAGCAGTTGAGTTAGTATGTGAAAATTCGCTTATGTCCTTGGAAGAAAAATTCAGTCCCTTTAACAACCAAACCTACTCCTTACCAAGAGAAGTTTTAAGAATGTCTTAGGCTACCGTAGTGGTAATCAATGCCATTAGCTAAATAATATCCTTTAACTTTAACTTCCAAGCACATCGTCAACTTTTACTTCCTATTTATTATGATAGACATATTGGGCTTTGTTTAATGAATATAACCAGCAAATTACTTGGAATTTGTCATGGATTATGTATGCTTGGCCAGGGAGTGGCACTATAAGAAGGAGTGACCTTGTTGGAATAGGTGTGTCACTGTGGGGATGGGCTTTAAGACCCTCATCCTAGCTGCCTGGAAACCAGTATTCTGCTAGCAGCCTTCAGATGAAGATGTAGAACTCTCAGCTCCTCCTGCATCACATCTGCATGGATACTGCCATGCTCCCACCTTGATGATAGTGGACTGAACCTCTGAACCTGTAAAGGAGCCCCAATTAAATGTTTTCCTTATAAGAGTTGCCTGGGTGATGGTGTCTGCTCACAGCAGTCAAACCCTCACTAAGACAGACTCCAAGCCTGATTCAGCACCTCCTCACCCATTGCTATGTCAGTGCTGGGAGTAATGCAGATGAGACAGCTGGCTCCTTCACTAACTGCGCTGAGCTCAGATTCCCTGCAGACTCACAGTGATGAGAGAATGACATCAGGGCTTTAGTGGGCTGAGTTATTAAAATGTGAGTTACTTGCTACCACAGCACACCCTTGCAGATCCTGACTGATTCATCTGGGAACCAACATGGGCTCTCAAAGTCCGAGAGAAAAAAAAAAAAAACAAGGGAATCTAATTTTTTAATGTACTGCTGGTGGAATCTCTCCATAGTAGACTTGCTCAAGTTGATTAATGAATACTTGGGGCAAAGGCATTGTGGTCCTCAAAATATTAATTCGGAAAGTTTATTTTATGGCTCCTTTTAATATTTCTATCATGCTTTTTTGAGTTCCAGTTCATCCTTCCACCCACAAAAATATATGGCAAACTGCCCAACACTAATCCTAAAATAGTATACACAACTTACATTTGGTAACATCTTTCTACATCAGAGTCTAACTAAATAACTATAATGAAGTTAATAGAAGATAATTTTACTAACCCTTCTATGTGTTATTGTAGAGAAATGAAAAAATATAGGCATATGAGAAATATTTCGGGCATTAAGAACTTGTGTGAAGCTAAGTAGGTTGAATTTATAATCCATGAGTTTAACATACATAATTCCTGAACATAAATGTAAGCTTTTGGTTTCCTCTCTATATAGCTCAATAAAATAGAGTGTTATGCATTAGAGTTAACATTGGGTTTTCTTTGAAGAGAGGTAGAGAGAATATTAATGATATCCTGCCTGATCTCCGCCGTGTGCCCAACATCTCCCCACCTGTTGTGCATCATGAATCATCATATGCTTTGAGCCCAAGCAGCAGAAGCAGGTGGCCATGGACTCACTAAGAAAATGGAAATTTGCAGCTTGGTATTAAGTATGGCTTTTCTTATAGTCCTGGCTGAGGCCCCAAAGAATGGAACACTGTGGAGATAATCTCTTCCTTTCTTTTCGAGAGGTAGCCAAACCATCTGTGTTCGTTTCTAACCCTGCCCTGACAGATTACCAGCAATTTATTAATGGAAGGCAAAAAGAACACAGCATCTCATAGCTCTGCTGCTCAGATGCGTAGGCGTGTGAGACATCTTCCTTGGCTCCTGTCTCTGACACTAGTAGGTTGAATCGTCTTGTAGTCCCCATCTCTCATATCATCTTCCTGTATTGTCTATCCTCATTCTGGTCAGAGCTAGAACCCTTCTTAGGACTCCAGCTGAGACTAGAGATAATGAAATAATCCAGTATTACACTCCTAGCTTAAGGGCCATCACCTTAATGACAGTGACTCATTGCCATAAGCTCATAAAATATTTATTATATCTGGGAATCCCGGCACAGGTATCTTGGTGGGGAGGTCATTCGTCATGTATGAAAACTATGACATCTTGCACTCAAACCCCAAACTGATTTGCCAGTGACCAGCCAGCAGCCACACTTCGTGACCAGAAGTTGATCAAAGAGAGGTTGATCTGAAGACATGCAAATTGATGAGCACCTGCTTTGTGGGAAGTCATGAGATGTTTGATCCTATCATGTGCCATGAAAAGAGCAACACTGGTCTAAAGAATGGGAAGTAATTTGGAGGGGGGGTGTATGTGACCTGTATCCCTGGAACTTGAGCATCACAGAAACCCTCAGAACACTGAAGGTCAGAACCATTGTTTAGCCCTGGAGATCTGAAGAGACCCTGTAGTGAGAGGTGCTATCACTCTTAATGCTGCACATATCATAAGTAATTGTCCATAGATGTCAAGATAAACCATACAGCAGATCAAATCAATAAGCCAGGGAGGGAGCAATGTGCTGGCACCAATGGAAAACATTCCAGCCATACCAGTGACTACGGAATATCAGAATTCCTCGCACAGCAGCCTGTAGAAGTGTCTCTCAAGAAAACAGCAACATGATCCTATCATACAAAGGATACAAGGATGTAGTCCCAAAAGCCCATTCAAAAAAAGTTACTCATAAAGGACCATTCCACAGGGAGGAGTGATTTGGGTCCAGTGGGCTTATTTTTTGCAGGTAAAATAATCTACCTTCCTTCCTCACTGAAGCTTCAAACCTGTGTGGGTCTTGATATGCAGGCAGATTTTCCCTATTATTTCTTTTTTTTAATGTGTGTGCATATCTTTATTTGTTAGATATTTTCTTTATATACATTTCAAATGCTATCCTGAAAGTCCCCTATACCCTCCCTCCACCCTGCTCCCTACCCGCCCACTCCCGCTTCTTGGCCCTGGCATTCCCCTGTATCGGGGCATATAAAGTTTGCAATACCAAGGGGCCTCTCTTCCCAGTGATGTCCAACTAGGCCATCTTCTGCTACATATGCAGCTAAAGATATGAGCTCTGGGGGTACTGGTTAGTTCATACTGTTGTTCCACCTATAGGGTTGCAGACCCCTTCAGGTCCTTGGGTGCTTTCTTTAGCTTCTCCATTGGGGGCCCTCTGTTCTATCTTATAGATGACTGTTAGCATCCACTTCTGTATTTGCCAGGCACTGGCAAAGCCTCATACGAGACAGCTATAACAGGGACCCTTCAGCAAAATCTTTCTAGCACTGTGCAATAGTATCTGGGTTTGGTGGCTGATTATGGGATGGATCCCAGGGTGGGGTAGTCTCTGGATAGTCCATCCTTTTGTCTTAGCTCCAAACTTTGTCTCTGTAACTTCTTTCATGGGTATTTTGTTCCCTATTCTAAGGAGGAATGATGTATCAACCCATTAATATTCCCTCTTCTTGATTTTCTTTTTTTTTTTTTTTGGTTTTTCGAGACAGGGTTTCTCTGTATAGCCCTGGCTGTCCTGGAACTCACTTTGTAGACCAGGCTGGCCTCGAACTCAGAAATCCGCCTGCCTCTGCCTCCCAAGTGCTGGGATTAAAGGCGTGCGCCACCACCGCCCGGCTCTTCTTGATTTTCTTGTGTTTTGCAAATTGTATCTTGGGTGTTCTATGTTTCTTTGGCTAATATTTCTAATGTACTTTATAACTGAGGAACAACTGCTGTCTGGCGGAGACTAGAGGAGATGTGGGACCTTCTTATTCTGTCAATGGGGTTAAGCCAAGGGAATCAATAAGACCCTATCTGAAACTGCCAGAATAGTAAGGAAGGTGCTCTCTAAATGCCCACCCAGCACAAGGGACCCCTTCACAAACCACATCTATCATTCTTACCAGAGGTGACCAGTGCCAGAGATTCAGACATTCAGTCTGCCCAGAGAATCTCCTAGCATCTGTCATCACCTAAAAGCCCCTGCCCTTCAGTAGAATGCCATGCCTCGTGTTTATTTAATGGGACAGACTTCCGGAAACCAAGGCACTATCACCTTTATGACACAGAGATCCTATTATTTCCCCTTCTAACTGCTTTGTGTGTTTTTATAAATATTTATATAACCATCTGCTATATTGGATTGTTTTTTGTTCAAGTTTGAGAAGGGTCTCTTGAACAATATTAGCTGGAGCATACCTATTATTCACACAAGGTAGGATGTTTTTAAGAAGGGAGCCACAGAAGGTCTGCTCCCAAAAACCATCACCATTCATTTCATTTCACATTCTCTTTGAAGATGCTCCAAAAGACAACATCATTTGCAGACTCAAGAGTTCCCTAACTCCAATCCCATCTTCCCTCATCCTCGATGTTATTTATAATCAATAGAACAAGGGCACCGATGCTGAGCTTACAAAAATGCTATGAGGATTACACAGAATAAAATGGCCCATGTGGAGGACTGAGCAGTGTATAGGCTGAGCACTCCAGAAACGGCAGCTAATACTGCATATGGATGCTTTGCTTGGGAATGCATTTGTGTATTCTTAGTGAATGGCTGAAAAGCAGAGAGCTGAGAAGCTAAGTAATTCTGTAAACTTCTATCAAAGCTCGAGATGCTAGAAGGAGAAGGTGAGGACAATATAAACTGTAGCTTAGGACCCGATTTATCCGGAAGAGGCAAACAAATAAGTGTTAAGCTCATTTTGGGAAAAAGATGAAGAGTGTATGGTGTGTCCATTTTCATATGTAAGTGTGTATATGATTTCAATTCACAAATAGAAAAGCACTAAGCCAACCCCCCCACACACACACATACATAGAGACAGACACACACTTTGGGACACACAATAATCCTCTTAAAACACAAAGCAGAAATCCATTGTAAATACATAAAGGACCTGTAAACTTTAAAAAGAAAAAGTCCTGACTTAATATTATAAGACAAAGAACCTCTGATGATGTTGAGTTTGTTTTGTGTCGGCCATCTACTGTTGGATGTGAGGTCTACTCTTAAGAATAGTGTGTTTGCAGGGCCCCTAATGAAGGAGCTAGAGAAAGTACCCAAAAGCTAAAGGGGTCTGCAACCCTATAGGAGGAACAATAATATGAACTAATCAGTAGCCCCCAGAGCTTTGTCTCTAGATGCATATGTAGCAGAGGATGGCTGAGTTGGTCATCAATAGGAGGAGAGGCCCTTGGTATTGCGAAGATCATATGCCCCAGTACAGCGGAATGCCAGGGCCAGGAAGCAGGAGTGGGTGGGTTGGGGAACAGGGCAGGGGGAGGGTATAGGGGCTTTGGGGATAGCATTTGAAATGTAAATGAAGAAAATATCTAATAGAAAAAAGAATAATGTGTTTCAGACAGGCAGTTGTGCCACATGCCTTTAATCCCAGCACTTGTCAGGCAGAGGCAGGCTAATTTCTGAGTTTGAGGACAGCATGGTCTACAGAGTGAGTTCCAGGACAGCCAGGGCTACACAGAGAAACCCTGTCTTGAAAAAAACAAAGAAACAAACAAACAAATAACAACAACAACAAAAGAATAGTGTGTTTTCGGGTAAGACATCCTTGTAGAAAACCAATTTTTCATTTGCAAATGGTTATCAATTGGAGATAGACTTTGGATTAGAGACAGGAGTATGTGTCCACTTCTCATCTTAGCTCCAGGACCCCATCTATACAGATGTGTGCAGAAACTGAGGCCCTGCACATGCATCATCAGATCCTATGAGTTCACATGTACACCAGTCTCATAGTGTCAAGGCATCCTTGCCACAGAAAAGGGGAAAGGGTCTGGACTGGGGGAACAGGAAGGGAGTAACTGGGAACAGTCAGGGAACAGAAACTGTGATCAGAACATATTGTACAAAAAAAATCAATTTTCTTTCCCTTTGTGGTGGTTTAATAAGAATGCCTTCCATAGACTCACAGATTTGAATACTTGATCACCAGGGAATGGCACTATCAGTAGGTGCCTTCTTGGAGTAGATGTAGTTTTGTTGGAGGAAGTATGTCAATGGGGTGAACTTTGGGGTTTCAAATATTCATCTCAGGACCCCTCACCCTCTCCCTCCCTGCTTCCTGTAGATCTGGATGTAGAATTCTCAGCTACCTCTCCAAAACCAAGTCTGCCTGTGTGCCACCATGCTTCCCACAAAGATGATAATGGGCTAAATCTCTGAACTGTAAGCCAGCTCCAATTAAATGATTTCTTTATGAAAGTTACCATGGTCATGGTGTCTCTTCACAGTAATAGATTATTAACTAAGATACCCTTAGATTATATTTGGTTAGCAAACTCTACTATAAATAAATTGACCACACAGAGCCCCAAAAAGGTGTTCTAAATATGGACAAAGACAGCTCTGTGCTATAGATTGTAGGTACATTGAGCCTCAAACTTTCTCCAACTTGTCACCCCCTGGATTAGAACCATGGCTCCTCTACAGGGATGGTCTGAGTTTGCTCTTCTGGCTGCCACTGGGCAGGATCCCTCTGTCAGGCTTCCCAGGCATCTATCAAACTCTCTTCCCCTGAACTTGTTCTGCTAAGTTCCATCCGTTTTATTTCAGATCCATGTAATACACAGATGCATAGCATTTGTTTCAAGCCTGTCAGACAGCCGCTCATGCTCCAATCATATCTGGTCTGGTCTGTCTCTCTGCAAAACCATTTCTCCCCTTTCTGTTTAGCTGACACACGGGAGAGCTTCCATTTGGGGCATTCTAAAAGCACCAGGCTCATTGACTTTCCTCCCGCCTTTTCCTAAATTAAATGGCATGTACCTTGCCTAGAGGGCTGTTTGCTAATTAAACAGATGCTGAAAGAGTTTGTTTCCTTATTTTTTTGCTACTCCCTAAGAAGATGGCTAGTCATGGACCCAACATCATTGCTTCTTAGCTAACTGCACTAAGTTGTATTACTGTTCTAAATATTCGCTCCTGTCTTCATGGGAAGAGTATATATAGCTTCAGTCTGTAACATCATATTAGCCATGTGACTTAGAATGGATACCAGTTTTGGCCACATGACCTCTTATAACCAAGTAAACATAAAGGCAGTGAGAGGCACAAAGGGCTGCGTAGGCATGCATTTTTTGCAGCCTACTTTTAAAAGGGTTCAGCCTCTCTTCTAGCTCACCACCCAGCAGAGATAGTGGAAGAGAAAAGTTATTAGGATATGGGAGAAGAGGACCTATTCAGCAGTAGTTCTTTGGGGGGGGGGGGCGGTGAGTGTGATCTTCTTTCTCAGCAGTTCAGTTCCATAGCAAACACCAAATACGACTCAGCAGCTGCAGTCCATTCCTCTAGGCAGGCAGACACCAAGCACGAACCAAGCTGTAGTTTAATCCTAAAGAAACCACAAGGATCGCCAACAGGCCTGAGGTGAAGCCTCAGAAGCAGCAAGAAGCTGCAGGAACCTTGTGAGCAGTTCTCAATGGTGGCATTACCACAACTTGAGCTCAACACTTCTATGTAAGTCAAACCTATATATGAATGTCATTAGCGAAAACTAACAATGTGGAGCAAGCCAAACCAATGTTCAGTGCTCATCTCCTACTGTCTGATGGGTCATATTTATACTCTTCTGTGCCAGATCCTTTCATTTATTTGTTATATCAAAATATACTTTTATCTGTATCTGTTCCAGCAAAACATCATTTGACATAACTGATTTTCCAAAGAAACTAGAAGTGTCCACTTCAGGGTTGGTTTCATAGGCCATCTCTGATGGGATTTTAGGTCCTTCTTGTCCTGGAGCAAAGACTGGACAGGGACACATGGGTAGAAGCAGAAATAAGGGCGGTTTAATAGAAAAAAAGACTGTCCCAAGGGAGGAAGCTAAGAGCCCAGGGAAAAAGCTGAGCAACTGAAAGATCCTGCTCAGAGCTGGAGGTGGTTCAGTGGTTAAGAGCATGCCCTTTCTTCCAAAGGACTCAGGTTCAATTCCCAGCACCCACTTGGCAGCTCATAACTCCCTGAAGGATCCTCCTCTGCAAGGGGCTGGAGCTTCTGTGGTGCCAATGAGGGCTTTCTCATGCATGCTGCATATAGTTCTCTAAGAAACTCCACACATTTGCTTCTTTAACGTCTTCAATTTCCACCTAAATTTCAGTATCATAGTGAGACAGTCACAGGTCACTTTCAGATGGCAGAAGTGTCATTGCCTGTGCCTTTGGCTGGGTTTAATAGGCTGGTACAGAAAACCTGATGGGGTACTGGAGAGCTGCTGGTGCTTCGTCCGTTATAGAAGTCTGAAAATATTGGCTCCAATATCAAAAAGAAAACACAAGCAGACTGAATTAAAACAGCTTCGAGTAGAAAAGGGCAGATGCTCTTCTGCCATACTTTAACTGGAAAGCTAAAGGTACCGTCCACAGTCTGTGTGGGTATTCCTGCATTAATTAAGGCCATTGGGATAGCTCTTCATTTGAGGTTCCCTACTCCAGTGATTCTAATTCATGGCAAGACATTAAAACTCGCCCTAATGGCCTGGCTTTTGTTATAGATGTGTGGTAGTTTGAATAAGATTGGCCCCCATAGGCTCATATATTTGCATGCCTAGTCTCCAGTAGGACTTGGTGAGCTGTCATGGAAGGATTAGGAGGTGTGGCTGTGGGGAAACAGGTGTATCATTAGGGGTGGGCTATGGGATTTCAAAAGCTCCTGCTAGGCCCAGGGCTCTCTCTGTCTGCTATGTGAAGATCAGGATGTGGCTCTCAGCCTGATCGCTCCAACACTATGTCTGCCTGAGCGCCAGCATGTTCCCCACCCTGATGATAATGAACTATCTCTCTGAAACTAAGCAAAACTTCAAGTAAATTATTTTTTAAGTAAATTGTCTTAGTCAACTTATTGAGTAAGTTATCAATAAGTGATGTCTCTCCCCAGCAACACAACATTGACTAAGACAAAATGTCTTCCAGTCACACTCTGCCTAAAGAGATATAAAAATGTAAGAGAGTACTGGTTGGAGAACTTTTTAAACTGTGGTTTGGTGTGTATTCATCAGCTTCATGCTTGCGGATTAGAAAGAGGAACACAGAGAGGGGACTCTATGAGTCAGAAGGTTTCTGTTGCATACATCTATGACATGAAGGAATGGTATTGCAGAAAATAATGCAGTGTCACAATAAAAGTAGCAATGTGTTCAACATTAACATTTATCACTGCACTAAAAGATAAAATTAAGGCATGTGTCCTCATAATATTGAAACTACTTAAAATTCAAAAATCAGCATTAGTGTTCAGCCTGTTTATAGATTTTTCAGTAAAAAAACAGAACTCGGGGTCCCTTGAAGCCCTACTTAACACTGCCCATTCCACACGTGGATAATTCAGAATCATTATCCATTTCCAGCATTTTATTAGTGTGCCATGCCCCGAATTGGGGGAAAAAATTAAACAATGAACTTATGTACAAAATTGATGGCCTAAAAACAACAACAACGAAAAAATACTGTTCAAAACCAGGAATGAACAGAATTGATGAATGTCAAACTAGCAACAGATAAGCCCAAACCTGAATTCTCATGAGGGTATCATCAGCAACAGAAATATCCTATCTCCCTGCCCTACACTCTCATAGGGCATGCCTTTGCACAGACTTCCAAGCACACCCATCACCTGTTGCTCCAGCCACCTTCTGAGGTAATGTCTCTTCTTCTGAGTTAAGGTCTCTTCTGAGGTAAAAGGTCTCTTCTGAGGTAAGGTCTCTTCTGAGGTAAAAGGTCTCTTCTGAGGTAAGGTCTCTTCTGAGGTAAGGTCTCTTCTCAGGTAAGGTGCTCTCAGTAGTAGGAGCATCTGCAAACCCCCCAAGCATCATCTAAAACCTCCAGCTTTGTTCTAGATGCCAAAGAACTGGTTATGTTCAAGATCTCTGAACAGGACAGCAACAGAAATCTGGTCCAAGCTGGTTGGCTGGTAAAGCAACCATCTTTAATGATTTAGCCATTTCGTGATGAGAATTGCCTAAGAATGCACAGCGCTTTCTTGGTAGACACAGAGATGAAATGGAGGTTGTATCCCTCTGCTGCTGCTGGCGATGAAGAGGATACCGGTGCCATCTTATGTGGAGTTTTTCAAGGGATCGTGTTCCTCGTGTGGGAGGAAAGGAGATTTCAGCAGTGGTTCAATTTCAAGCCTGAAGAAGATCAAGTTGTTGATTGTAATTAAGTGCTAAAGCCCCAGGTCTCACAGCTACATCTCTGGTGGTGGCCCTGACTCTGCTCTTCTTGTCTGCATCTCACTGTCTCCCCTTGCGATGTTCTGCCTTGTAGATCTCTATTGTCATTTAGAAAAGGAAAAGTCAATGGCACTCTTGATCTCTGGGGTTGTGGTAGAGCCTCTGGTGTTGTGGTAGAGCCTCTGGTGTTGTGGTAGAGCCTCTGGGGTTGTGGTAGAGCCTCTGGTGAGGTCTTCAGGTCAGTGGACTCATGACCTGGAAGGGTGCTGTGGGTCTCTTCCTCTCTGTCATTCACTTCCTGGACACTGGTGAGAAGCTCTGCTCCACCACCTGCCTCTGCAACGACATGCTGTGTTTCTATAAGCCAAAAGCAACAGGAACAACTCATACATCGTTCTCTCTAAAGAGCTGGTGTTCTCACATACTGGTTAAGCCAAAGTGACTAACACACTCCCCAAATACTCCATGTCTAAGTACTAGCCTCCATTAAGTCAGAAAGTTAGGTAAAATGGTCACTGGTCCAGCATGGCAATGTGCTTACAGGAAGAGCAGAGGAGAACATAGACATGCAGAAAGAGGACAGCAGGAAGTCAAAGAGGAAGCCTGTGGGGGGCATCGGCCCTGCTAAAGCTGTGATCTTAGACTTCTGGGCTTAAGAACAGTGACACTGTGAAGTCCCAGTGTCTGAGGTAACCAGCACGTGGGACGTGACCATAGCAGCCCCAAAAAGCATTTATTGTCAAATGAATTTTCTTAATTTTCAAATAATATTTTCCTTTTATTTCTTTTGTTTTTGAGATTATAACTATATCTTTTCCAGCTTCCCTCTCCTCTCTCCTAATCCTCCCAAGTGCCCCCTTTTGCTATGTTTCAAATTCATGGCTTCTTTCTTCATTAATTGTTGTTACATGTACACACACACACACACACACACACACACACACACACCTTCCTAAATATAACATAACCTAGCTGTATAATGCTACTTGTATGTTTTCAGAGATGCCCTCTACATATTGGATAAACAGTTGGTGTGCTCTTTCCTAGGGCAGACTGTTTTAGCCTATCAGCATTCCTTGGTCACTGTTGTTCTTCGGGTAGGGTTAACACCTCATGGGGTTTCCCCATCCAGTTTGGCATGCCTGTTGCTATTGTTCTCATTCCACTTGAGTTTAGGCTGTCATGTTGGTGAGATTTCAATCTTCAGATGTTACTCTGACACCCAGTCTGACAGCAAACTCCCTGATCCCCTGGCTCTTACAATCCTTCCAGCTCTCTTCCTCAATGTCCCCTGAGCCTGGGGCACAGAAGGGTTTTGTAGATGCATCCATTGGGTCTATGAGTCACAGCTCTTCATTTTGAATGGTTGTTCTTTTCTGTAATGGTCTTCATCTGTTGTAAATAAAAGTTTCTTTGGGGATGAAGATTACACTTAGCTATGGATGTAAGAATAAATATTTAGTGTAGTAAGGGATTATGCTGACAGCACAGTGGTGGTTATGGGTTTTCTTTTGAGATTCATGACGTCACTAGCCCTAGATAATTGGCTAGGTTTCCAGTACCAGACATGATTTTCCTATTGTTGAGTTGGGTCTTGAGTCCAGCTAAAGAGCTGTTGGGTATTGCCAGGGTATGCACATCACTACTGCACTCTTATGACGTGTTGGCCAATGTTATGTTTGACAGCAGAGTACAAGTGATCTGACTGGGGAAACAAGAGAAAGGGAGGGAGCTCTAATACAGAAGGGGGAGAGTAAAATAAGTAAGGGTGTCTGAAACAGCCATAATGAACCAAACTACTAACAACCTACCAAAATTGTTTAAAAACCTATAACATTTGTAATTCTGTGTATAAATATGCACATATAATTTAAATGAATTTTTCTCATTTGGGCTGACAATGCTCCTCCCCCTACCTCCAAGAGCCGATGGCCATCTAATAAAATCCCCAACATGCTATGTTGCTTAGTGTCTGTCACCTCAGACTAGAGTCAGCTGGGAAGAAGGAACCTCAGCTAAGGAGAAATTGCCTCCACCACATTAGCCTGTGAGCATATCTAATGCACACTTTTTTCATTGCTAACTGAAGGCCCAGCACACGGTGGCTGACACCATCCTCACCATCCTCTGTAGAAGAAAAGTAGGTGAAACTTCTAGCTAAGGAGTTATTTTACTTATATAACTACTTTTTAGAGAGGGACAATGGGGATTTTTCCCCCCTCAGGGAAACAAAATGAAAATGACAACTGTCACCCTTAAGAGAAATGTGAGGGGGGCTGGAGCCATGGCTCAGCGGGTAAGAGCATTGGCTGCTCTTCCAAAGGTCCCAGGTTCAATTCCCAACATGCACATGGAAGCTCACCACAGTCTGTCACTTCTGTTCCAGGAGATATGCTACCTTCATACAGACATACAGGGAGGCAAAACACTAATGTACTACAAATAAAAATGAATAATATTTTTTAAAATACTGTTAAAATAGGAATAATAATAAATGATGTCACTCCCATGTCTTGTAGTCCCAGTAAATTTTCCTAATGGGTTGAGAATTGCTACAGATTTTTAGGAGCTTTTTTTTTTTCTTTAGCACAGTAAAATATTAATTTTTCCTCTTCCATGTTATTGTAGTCGGTTTGGTTAATGCGATAAGGCTTGTGCTAAACAGTGCAAATGCTGGACTATTAGCTGCCAAATTCCCCACGGGATGCCATACAGAGTTTCAGAAGCAAAAGGCACACTGAAATCCAATCACCCTAAAGTGTTCTTGCATGTTTGTGCCCTACAAAAGCAATCACCACCTTGGTGCAGGCTTTTCTTAGGAAGTAGCAAGAGGCTGAGGTTAACTGCCCGGAGTCCAGCTGAAGGTCACCGGTTCCTCACAGCTACTCATTAACCCCCAGGAAATCTCCTGCATTTTCGTGGTTATTGTTCAATCTTTAATAGACAATTTTGCAAGTACTCCTAGTACTTGCTCTCTCCCGGAACACCTGCAGCCAGCCAGATCCTGTTTGTATAGAGAAAGGACTCTGTTTTTCTTCAACGGGGATTGAATTCCAGCTTTCTTATAAAGAACACTTATGGGCCAGTGGTTCAGGAAAAAGTTGCTTTAATTGGGTTTTGGTTTTGTTTCTTTCTCGATGGGGAAAGAGGATGGCGTGAGGGGAAATGGAGGAATGGAAAAGGAGGTAGATGAGGCAGAAGGACCCAGCTCCCTGATTTTTCTGGGCTCCAGCAATATCCTTGTAATGAGCACAAAACAGTAAGATTATTTGGAAAGGAATCACAAACCCAGAGGAATGCAGGAAGGGGTAGCTGTGAAGAACACCTCAGACATGAAACTCTGAACAGCAACCTCACAAGCTTGGGCACAAAATGCAGCCCAGAAAAACTGAAATCCAGACTCAACTGCAATCCCCTGCTTCTGAAAACCAAGCGACCTCTACCAGGATAACCCACAAATTCAGCTTAGGCATTGTACTGGATACCAAGGAGTCATTTGTCAACAGAGGGCACTACATCAGACCATAGTTCCATTCTCTCCTTCCTGTAGAGTTTGATCTTGGACCTTGGCACTTCACCCCAAAAGAGCTATAGTTATCCAGTGTTAACTGAACTCTCAACAAGTCTGAACTACCATGTCTGCCAGGGTGCAGAATCCACTGCACTTCCTGTTAATGTATCCTCCTCCACAATGACTTCCCGACCACTTCTATACTCCCTAAGGAAAAGGATGTTCTCCAATTGCGTTACATGGTTTCCTGAATGCTATGAAGAGTCGGTATATCTCTGTTCTGACTTCAAAGACTTAGATTCTCTCACTAGTCACTGACACTCTAAGAAAAAAATCTAGAGCCATGTTGGGGGGGGGCTTATTATTTTGTCTATAGATATAAGTAATCCAAAATGTAAGGGCTCTATTTCAAAGTGGTATCAGTAAATTTTTTAAAGCACCCATCACAGATGAATCTCCAAAGATCCTTCTATGGAAATGAGAATGGCAGAGAAATTATTTATAAAATCAAATACCAGTTAACCCAAACCATCCCAGGTCTCTATAAAGGCAATACTTGGAGATCAGAGACCCTTGCGAAGCACTTCTTAACTGGACTTATAATAGTAGATTAAGATATTCCAAGGCAGGCAGAGCTAGTCTGGCCTAATATAAATTAGTCTAAGGCGGCAAAGGAATGCCAGTTGGAGAATAGCTGACCTCTTTCGTATGAGAAATTTAAAAGGCACGTGAGATGGTAAATGCAGAAGGAATTATGCAAGTTCCCCACTTTAACAGGGCAGAATCCAGTGGATTTATTAAAGTATTTCCAAGCAAAATAACATCCATTATGCCCACATTTTTGATGTTGACAGAAACACATAGCAATTCAGCCCACTGATGTGGTGCTGTTGGGCCCAATCATTGTAGGGTTGTGCTGGCATGACTTTCATCCTAAAATAACTTAGAGCGGCAAAGTCATGGTTGAAAGAGGTGTCCCTGGACCACCAGCCTTTATGGACTCCTGCCATAGAGAGAAGGTAGCAGTTCAGTTCAATTGCATTCCCTTTGCCCAGAAAAATACTCGAATACCCAAGTTAGAAGGAGAAATACTACGGGTGGCAGTTTTCAGTTTTACAGGAGGCACCATTTTCTCCCTGACAGTTCCTGGATGACTAGCTGAACACAGAGCTCCTGGTGAAGCCTGCATAGCTGGTATAAAAACAGATGAACCAGGACTACCTCGATTACTGTGTGGCTGGGCAAGTATATAGTTAATTATTACGTTTTTCTTCACCCTCTCAGAATTCATAAACTGTTTCTCAAGGTCATATCATGGCTGTTCTGTACTTTTTAACAGGTCATTTATTTCTAAAATGTTTTTTAGACTTTTTTTTTTAAAGAGAACACAAGAGAAATAGCTTTATAGCTCTAAGGGAAACTCCAACAGTTGGAACAGACAGCAAGTTACAAAAAAAAAAAATGGAGACAAAAATCCTTTGCTTAAATATTGTATTATTTTGTCCTTTTATAAGCTGCATGGTGTGAATTATTATCATATGCTAAAAATGATCTTAGCTTATATGATCTTTATTTTCCCAGTAAACTTACAAAGCAGGTGTTTTTGTATTAATTTATTCTCTCCTTAAAGTCAGAAAATCTCACAAACCTTTACTGAAGTCAGCAAGTGATTAAAAACAGAGATAAACAGGCTGGTGTAATGGTGAATATTTTAACCCCAGCACTTGGGAGGCTGAGGCAGGGGGGATCCAGAATTTGGAACCAGCCTAAAAGAAACAAGATCCTGTCTCAAAAAGAAAGAAAACAGCAAAGCTGAGATTTAGATGCAGGCTGCTGTGATGGTAAATTTCTGAATCCTAACTTCTGTCAACTTTTGCAACTGAAGTATATTCTTGTGGTGGATTGAGTCAGACGACAAGACCTTATTTGAGTTCCCCCCACCCCCTTAGGATCATACTCAAAGGTGGATTTTAAATGCCGAAGTAGGATGTATATTATACCCTTGTCTATTGTGGCAATTTGCATCCCGGTTCTGCCCTCAGTCAGCCCTGAGGCACCCTTTATAAAGGAAGATAGGGTCCTTTGCCATACAGAAGCCTCTCTGTTTCTCCAGGTCCTGTTTATCAATTGTTGATCTTAGAGCCTTAGCTATTGGTGTTCTGTTTAGGAACTTTCTCCTGTGCCAGTGTGTTCAAGGCTATTGCTCTTCTATTAGATTTAGTTTATCTGGTTTTATATTTTGAAGCCTCTTGAGCTTGAGTTTTGTGCAGGGTAATAAATACGGATTTCTCTGCTCAGTTAACCAGCAACTATTTGTCACTGAAGATGCTTTCTGTTTTCCATTGCATGGTTTTGGCTTCTTTGTCAAAAATCAAGTGTCCATAGGTGTATGGATTTATTTCTGGGTCTTTGATTAGATTCCATTCATCAACCTATCTGTTTCTGTACCAATACCATGAAGTTTTTATCACTATTGCTCTGTAGTACAGCTTGAGGTCTGGGATGGTGATTCCTCCAGAAGTTCTTTTATAGTTCAGTACTGTTTTGGCTATCCTGGGGTTTTTTTTCCATATGAAGGTGAGAATTGCTCTTTCAAAGATTGTAAAGAATTGTGTTCGAATTTTGACAGGGATTGCATTGAATCTGTAGATTGCTTTTGGTAAGCTGGCCATTTTCACTATGTTCATATTACCTATCCATGAGCATGGGAGATCTTTCAATCTTCTGATATCTTCTTCAATTTCTTTCTTCCAGGACTTGAAGTACTTGTCATACTGATCTTTTCCTTGCTTGGTTAGAATTACACAAAGATATTTTATATTATTTGGGGCTATTGTGAAGGGTGTGGTTTCCCTAATTTATTTTTCAGCCCATTTATCACTTGTATAAAGGAAGGCTACTGATTTTTTAAAATTAACTTTGTGACCAGCCACTTTGCTGAAGGTGTTTATCAGCTGTAGGAGCTCTCTGGAAGAGGTTTTAGGGCCACTTATCTATGCTATCATATCATCATATCATCCACAAATAGTAATACTTTGACTTCTTCCTTTCCAATTTGTATCCCATTGATCTCCTTTTGTTGTTCAATTGCTCTAGCTATAACTTTGAGTACTATATTAAATAGATAGGGGGAGAGTAGGCAGTCTTGTCTTGTCCCTGACTTTAGTGGGGTGACTTCAAGTTTCTCTCCATTTAATTTGATGTTGGCTATTGGCTTGCTCTATATGACTTTTATTATGTTTCTGTTTATACCTTGAATCACTTTTTAAGGAAAGGAGGAACATGGGTAGGAAACAAGGAGGGAAAGGGTAATAGGAGGGCAAGATCAGGTATGAGGAGAGACAGGAGAGAGAGAGAGGCCCAAAAGTCCAGGAGAATAAATAAAAATCTGCAGATGCTAGGGGGCAGGGGGTAGGTAATCTCTAGGAAGTCCCAGATACCCAGGATGAGGGAAGTCCCTAGGGAAAAATGTGGGTGACCCTAGCTGAAATACCCAACAGTGGGGATATGGAAGCTAAAGAGACTACCTCCAGGCGGCAGGCAGGACCCCCAGTGGAGGAATGGGGACACCAACCTACCTTCAAAACTTTTGATTCAAAATTGTTTGTCTAAAAGAAACACAGGGACAACGATGGAGCAGAGACTGGCTCCCAGACTGGTGAAGAACCCAACCTGAGACCTATCCCATGGGCAGGCACTATTCTATGACATTAATACTGAAACTATGTTGTACTTGCCAACAGAAGCCTAGCATGACTGTCCCCTGAGAGGCTCTACTAGGAGCTGACTGAGACAGATACAGGAACCCACAGCCAACCATTGGACAGAGGTCAGGGACCCCTTTGAAGAGTTAGGGGAAGGATTAAAGGAGCTGAAGGCAATGGCAACCCCATAGGAAGACCAACAGTGTCAACTAACCTGGACCTCTGAGAGCTCCCAAAAACTGAGCCATCAACCAAAAAGCACACACAGGCTGCTGTGAGGCCCCCAGCATATACACAGAGGGCTACCTTATCTGGCCTCAGTAGGAGAGAATATGCCTAATCCTGCAAAGATTTTATGCACCAGAGTGGGGGGAATCCCCTTTTCAGGTACCACCAAGAGGGGGCACCCTCTCAGAGGAGAGGTGGAGAGGAAATGGGAGGGAGGAACTCTGTGAGGGGAGACCAAAAGGGGGGTCAGCATTCTGGATTTAGAGAGAGAGAGAGAGAGACGATGAGAGGAGTGATCCCCAGTTTTCCTCTAAAACACCCAGCAGAGTGTCATAGAAACATACTAAAATTAAACTAACTTTCTTCCCTTCTTAGGCTAATGTAGTACAAATGAGACCATGCAAATTAACAGTATTGAAGTTGAAATACATAGAATGACTAAAATTAAACACTATGTTTCTTTTGGAAAAATTGGACTATTTGCATCTTTGTAAGTAAAGCTTTTTTTTTTCTTCCAGAACTCTTCTAAAGAAAATTATACTAATATCATCAAATCTCCACTCCCAACACACACACACACACACACACACACCCCAAGAGAGAGAGAGAGAGAGAGAGAGAAAGCTCATTCATAGAAAGAGAAACTATAGCATTTGATTAAGCAGCCGCTAATTAAATGCACTTAGCCTACATTGATCTCAGCTCTCTATTCAGTTTAATGTATATTGTAATCAAGGACTGCACCTTGGGCTGTCAACACCTCAACCCAAATAATCAAAGCATTTCCTAACTAATAAAGAAACAATATACAAACAAAATATATCTTATAACCGCATGATTTTCTGGTTGCTAGAAGTTCTCCAATACTCGTCCTAAGAAGTTCTGATTACCTCAAGAAATGCCTATATAATATTTTATGCCAACTTTTAATACCATCCAAACATTTATTCAATATGCTGTTCATGTGTTTTTAAAGAGTCCCCACAATAAAATGTTGCAAAGCAGCACTTGCAGGAGAATGACAGTATGTGCCTTTCTTTTCTCAGAGGATGTCTTCAAAAGGCAATAACCCTGAAAATCACTGTTTCAGCTGCTAGGATTTCACAGCAGACAGCAATGTGTTTCTATTTGTTCTGTAAGTATATTTTATATTGATTAACAGATCCTTATCAGCCTAAAAGGTGTTGTTTTACTAACCTGTAAAGATGTTGAAGTTGAATCCATCCTTGAAAAATAAACATGTAAGATCCAGTCCTTTGTGGTGTGACAGGAAGGCAAGCATGCTAACCAGCATGTGAGCAGTGTGCATTTCTACAGCTGTGGTGGGGTGGGGAAAGTAGAGGAATGAGAGTTCAGCTAGTGGCAAGTAGGAAGGAACTCTGCCGGTTCATGAGACAGGATGCAGCATTTCTCCACAAAGCCCCAGGTATGAAAAGTACGGAAGACAGAGTGGTGTGCTTTCCGATGAACCTGTGACCAACCTAACTAAAACCCACACACTGGTGTCAGCCATAGCCAGGCCAAATGGCCTGAGAAAAATTACTTTCTAGGATAAACAGGACTGTGCAGGTTTACAGTTGTATGTTTTACCATGGCAGAACAGGGGCTATGGTCTACGTGCATTGAAAATACCCAGGGTGTGCAGTCCTTTTAACAAGACATGCAGAGATCAGAGAAAGGTAATAATAACTGAGCAAGTATAAAACAAAATCCTAATTCCTACATTTCACTGAAATGATCAGTGTCACAGGCGATCACAAAATCAACCTTGGAGTTTCAAAGGAATTCAATATCTCTCCTAGTGACACAGCATTTAAAAATGAGCCTAGTATTACTGTCTGTGTCTTATTACACACCATTTTTGGTGGATATTCCTAGGAGGCATGTTCTTTTCTGAATGGAAGAGGCGATCTTAGGGATAGAGTAGGTAGGGTGGGGTTATAAGAGGAGAGGAAGGAGGGGAAAATGCAGTCAGGGTGTATTGAAAATAAAAATAAATAAAACTAAAAATGCCAAAGTGATTGTGTCTTGAGACAACTAGAATAGAGTATAGACCAAGCTACCAAAGCTTCCCTTGGAAGATTCTCTTGTGATTCTCTGTCTTTAAGTTTACATTTGCCCAAGGACCATCTAGGAACCTCTCTGTTCAATAACCTGTAGTTTTAAACATTCATCATATCTTACTGTAAGATGAGCACGGCAGAGCGGAGTTCCGGGACCCAGTTTGCGTTGACTTAAGCTTAGAAGAACAAAGGAAACTTTGATTCACTGGGCTGAGATGAAATGTATCCATATCATTGCAATATTAGAGCCTTTTAATCGCCTTTCCATAGACAAGATTAAAATGCCTTAGTTACTCGAGATTAAATGCTTATTCCGTAATTGCAATGGACAGTATGCTTTCAAGGTGGGAGAATTAAATTAAAAGAAAGACAACTCTAGAAAATGTACTAGTGGTAGAATTAGAGAATGTTTCATCAGATCCTGATGTCTCTTCAGTAATGAATCTGCCAAAAGATAATAATATTTTAGTGAAAGGTATGATTGGATAAGTCACATTATTTATTAACTGTTACCCTAAAATATCATTTTTGTCTTATTATTAAGAATGGTTAGAGGGTAGCAGGGATGCCTGACATAAGGAATTAAAAATGGATTGTGTCTATCAGAGATCCTGGAGTTTTGGATGACTGGGTGACAGACAGCTAGCACACTCAGAAACCCAAAACTACAAGGTCTCAGTTAAGTTTTGGATCAGTCAGAAATTACCTGGTCCTTTCCAATCTACCAAACAGAAGCAGATTTTAATTTTCTAATCTATTTTTAATACCAAATAAATAGAAGTGTTTAAGAAGGCAGAGACCAGATACATAAAGGTTATGAAAACTGGTGGGAAAATACCCTCAGAGCTATCTGCCGAGCTTACTCATACTCCCCTCACAAACAGACCAACTTACTACTTAGATTCTCAAGAGTGTGCATTATAAGGACATCAAGAAAATTGACTTGGCCAAAGAACAAAGACTATATATTACTTCATGGAGGCTGAGGAACCAACAGATAGCCCACCATCTCTCAAGTTTCCAAGATCCCAAAACTAATGGGACACATAAAGTTCACAAAGACACACACACACAAATGTGCACACACACATACAAACACACACACACAACCAATTAGAACTCTCTTTTGTGAAATATCAGGCATATCTTAAATTCACACAGTTCTCCCTTCATTGTGGCATTCCTTTCACAAAGATTTAGAAAGGTAATGTGAATAGCACAGACCCAAATTCACATACTTCCCTGCCTGTGCTCTCTGTGGGTGATAGAACTGTAACCTGTTCCCCATCCTTGTTAGGAACCGATGGTTTCTGAAGCTTTGTTAGGTTAGAGGCAGAGCAGGGCTACAGTGTATCCATCTGAGTCCCATTGCTGGTGCTGCAGAGACCCTGCATATTACATTGTATCCACCTCTGTTCCTACACCTCTGTTCCTACGCTGCTGGTGTTGTGGAAACACTGCACTGCACAGTTACAGACCACAAATATGTTTTAGTCCTCCTGAAATTGCTCCCACCAGAGTTTTGTCACATTTGGTCCACACCATGAATTGCGCCTTCCCCTCTCTTGGATCGTATTGTTAATTAATATATCGTACTATTTAAATTTCTTTCCTATTGATCACAACTTCAAATATTGGCTCATGCTTCAGACCACTAGATTCTTGTGTATATATAAAATGCTAACTTTCACAGAACAGAACGTTTTAGTTAATCTTTGCCTACGGATTACCACATCAAGAACCAAAATACTGAAAACCTTACTAAAATAACTGGTAATAAGAGTAGCACCCACATTGGTTTGTAGCTTTTGTTGTCGGTTGTAAGAAAGCTGTTTTAATGTTAATTTTATTTTTTTCTGTGTGTATCTGTATGTATTTCATCTTCATGTAGATCTATCCTCTCTGTGCGTGCTTGGTGCCCACAGAGAACAAAAGGTACGCTGGATCACATGGGATTGGACTTAAAGCACATTAGGAGTCATCATGTGGGTCCTGGACACACAAGCCAGTTCCTCGGGAAGAGCATCCAGCACTCTTACCTGATGAGCCATCCCTATAGCTTCCTAATAGAGTTGTTATAGAGTACATCAGTATCAATAGTTCTCAACATTTCTATATCTAAGTTCCAGTTTTCTGCATTATCAGTGGGACAAGGGTGTTTCAAATTCAACCCTGGAGTCACACTTTTCATCCAATCTGCCTTCTAAACTACATTCATTGAAAAGAAATAACGTTTTCTGCAATTTTTTTCAAAGGAGCATCAATTTCCATCACAATGAAGCAACTGACAGCAATGGCAGTTAAAAGGAGAGAGGTTCCACCACCTCACCAACTTCTAGAGTCCGGCACAGGAAAAAAAATTAAAAATATAAAACCTTGGTTCAAAAACAGAAGATCAACTTTCAATTTCTTCCACAGCCTTTATCTTTAAGTTTTCTGACTTTTTTTGTTAACTAGAACAATTATTTCATTATTGCTAATGTGGCAATAGCAATTCTTGCCAGCTGAGTGCGAGCAAGTCTGTAGCTTGCTCTGTAGCTCTAGGAAAAATGAGAAGTTGACAGCTTGGGTGGAATGAGGCCAAAGATAATCTTTTCACAGTCACTAGAGTCATATAATGAGGAAGGAACAGACACGCGTACAGTAAATGTAGAGTAGGGTAGTCTGTGTTCACACTGATTGGACAGCACCAACTACTACACAACAACCCAGAACCTTGGTTATATACAGCACCAAGAGCGGTGAGCTGGTTCCAGGGTCAGGTTCTATAAGGGAACAGTCTCAGGCTGTAAGCCTGCAGGAGTTGATGCTTTCTGTACACGCTTTCAACACTTGCACGTGGATCAGAGGAAGGCGTTTCCATTTCCAGAGCAACTTTCTCTACCAGATGAGGGAGACTCTCTTCTCCTTGGGAATATCACATCAGGTTTTTATTCAATGAGTGTTTTGATATATAAATCACTGACTGAGAATGTCTTTGAATAACTTAGTATGTAAAAGATGACCATCCCTCTGAAGAGCTTTAGACTAGATAGGAGGACATGAGTCTCTATGATGGAGCCATGTGGTACTCACACTGGGACAAAAGGGCAAACATCCCAGGTGTTACACATTCTGACATGGTGGTCCTATCCCTACAGCACCTGAGCAGTGGCCTCCTCAGAGAGGATTGACCGTGTCTGACAATGAAGAAATAATCATCAATCAATACTATTCTACATCCTGCAAGGTATCTCAAAGCCTTCTGGATCTTAGTTTAGAAAAGCACAGGGTAGGGAAAGGGGTATGTCCTGGTTAAGGGAGAGAAGGCATTTCCCAACCATTGAAAGTGGTAGGTGAAAGTCAAGTTGTCAAAAGGCAGCATGAGTAAAAGAATTATAAATACATTAAATCAGAGATGACAATAAAGATCATATTTATCACATTTAACCACACAGATGGACCTGGAATCATTATCTCAGTACCACTGAAGTTTCCTACTTATTGAAAAACTCTAAAATCATGAAAGAAGGGTGATTTTTAGGGTCTCAGAGTAAAGGAGAATGGGGAGGTACTGGTTAAGGGATAGCATGCTTCAGCTACTCAGATGGGTAGCACCTGCAGAGCCACAGCCACTGCAATGCTGTTAGGTAAGGGTGATAGGCTTATCAAGTAAACAAAGGAGGATCAGTTATGCTAAGCATTCTTAGCACCAAAGAGTAATACAGCAAGAAAAGGAGGTGGAAACCAATTTGAGACATAATATGTATGTAGGAGATGGTGGGTATTTGAAAAGTGATGGGTGTGGTGGTTTGAATATGTTTGGCCCATAGGAAGTGGTACTATTAGGAGGTGTGGCCTTGTTGGAATAGGTGTGACCTTGTTGGAGGAAGTGTGTCAGTGTGGGGGTGGGTTTTGAGATGTGTATGCTCAAGCTCCTCCCCATTCAAAAGAGAGCCTCCTCCCGACTGCCTGTAGATCAAGATGTAGAACTCTCAGCTCTTTCTCCAGGCTCACATCCTGCATGCTGTCATGAACGCCCCCCTCCAAGATGAAAATAGACTGAACTTCTGAAATTGAAAGCCAGCCTCAATTAAATGTCCTTATAAAAGTGGCCTTGATCCTGGTGTCTCTCCACATCAATGAAACCCTAACTAAGATAATGGTTATGTAGGAGATTATAAAAATATTTGTAGCACTTATCTCAGAGTTTCCAAGTAAGATGTATTAAATATGTACATATTTTTGTGTGTCCATAATAATCAAATGGAAATGATATTTTGAGATCGTTTGCAGTTTGGGCACAGACTGCATGCTACACCACATTTTGAACATAGATTTACTCAGATGTGATCATGGTGTAGTGACTGTGGGCCAGAATCTTGCTACGTTGTGGTGACTGATTTGCATTGCATCAGCTAGGAACTCTCAATGATCTGATTAAAAATCTCAAAGATAGTGGGAAAAAGAGGGAGAGTAGCAAATGGGAAATTATGCTACATATGGCTGAATCTGGTTTAAGGGGGTGACAGAGTTCACTGTCATACACCTTCAATACTCCTGTGTACTTGAATATTTTCAAATTTTTAAAAAGTACAAATGAATACATAACAAATTGAAAGTTTAATAATAACACGAAAACTTATATAGAATGTTTTGTGTCTTTATTCAAGATTTCATTCTGAAAATGTAATTTTTTAAAACTATGCTTTTCCTTTAATTACATAGTATTTGCTCTATACATATATTATATAATATCTGATTTCCTGTGACACTGTGTTCATTTATCAGTTTGGTGGTGAGCCCATAAGAGATGGACTATGTATTAGAGTGAACATTTCTTAACTTTTTGATTATTTTAGATTTAACTCCTTTTTATTTATAGGTATGTATGTGCCTTCTTGGAGTCAATATGTGCATCACATACATGAAGCACTCACAGAGGGGAGAAGAGACCATCATATTCTCCAAGAACTGACATTACAGATGGTTGTGAGCCTCCTAGTGTGGATACTGGGAACAGAACCTTGGTTCTCTGGCAGCACAGCAATTGTTCATAACTGCTGGGCCATCTCTTCACCCCCAACCTTCCATTTATTTATAATCATCTTGGGCACCTTTGCTACCATTTGCCTGAATGCACATGCCAAATATTTCTTTGGTGATCTAACTGCAATGGGTGATTTTTTTTCTCTCTTTATTTATTGTCAGTCTTTCTTGTCTCCTTCCTTACTTTTTTAGAAAAATACTGTTCAGTTCATTATATTCACACTAACCCAACAATAACATTATACCTCAGTTTTATTGCTTATTCGCAGACAACAAAATCCAATATATGAACTTACTGTGTCATGAACTTTGGGCTCTATACAGATTATCCAGCACAGTGTAAATAAACATGCCATGATGGATCCTGTAGCATTCCTAAGGTGAAACAGGTGGCTATTAGGACCTAGCTAGGAGTTACAGATTGATGACCAGTGTGTGCAACATACAACCACATCATTTCTTGAAGTTCTGCTTCTAGAATCAATTTCTAATTTCTCCATTAGGCACCAGGCAAGTCGGCAAGCTGCAGATGACCTTTCTGGTTTCAGTGTCCCTTTCTTGCTTGATATAAGGGACTCTCGCCTTCATTTGTACACAGAACCCTGATCAGTATATGGATTTCTGTGTGCTGTCTGTTCATCACTTTCCCCCATCAGATGCTGGCCACAAATACTCTCTCACATTTACTGTGAGATCCAACAAAAGAATATATTTTCCATAAGTGTTTTTTGTTGTGTGTTGTTGTCGTTGTTGCTGGAGGCAGGCTGTGAGCTGCCCACTGTTTTCTTCCACATCTAATACTGTGGGTTTTTTTTTTTTTCTTACAACCATCATTACATTCTGCTTTCTGATTATATTCCTACAAACACAGACCATAAAAGTATTCATCTTTTTAAATTCCCCACAACACTTCATACATAATTCTTAAGGAAGGCTCCAGTTATCCATCAGATTCTCACAGGGCACCATGTGGCCACACTCGGAAGGCTCTAGGTTGGGTAGATAAATTCTTTCCACTCGATGGATGTGCTGATTTTAACTCCACTGTAAGTCAGGGAGCATGTGTAGTTGATTTAAATGTATAAAATTGCTAATCATTTTATCAATAGTTCCCTAACATTTATTTACTCTAAACTTTTAAAACTATAACAACCCCCAAATGCGCAGAAGTTCCATCAGAGTACCAGTATATCCGTCAAGAATCTCATCATCAATTCCGACATCTTTGCTGGTTCTTATGGAGGCTTAGGAAGGAACATCCTACAGGAGGTTATCCAATATGGTTAGTCTGAGCTAGCAACCAACCCACAGCAGTCTACACAGGAGCATTAACCAGTTCCTGAAGTCTCTCCTTTCCCCCTCTTTCTTCCCCCTCCCCCACATACTCACACACACATATACACATGCACACACACACATTCATACACACTCCTGTGCACATACACACAGACACACACACACAGACACATACACACAGACACACACACACAGACACAGACACACACACACACACACACACACACACACAGACACACACACACACAGACACAGACACAGACACACACACAGACACACACACACACACACACACATCAGTTCTTTTCCTCTGGATAACTCCAAATAATACAGAGGAGAGCAGTTGATGGCATATATGGGCCTAGTATTCAAAATACTTTTCTTCCAAAACAGACATGCAGCTGATCCTTTGATAAGCAGTTAATTTACTCCAGTGTTTCACGATACTACACCACTGACCAATCTGCAGCTCCAGCAGTTGGACCCTAAGGACTAGGACTTGGACTCGGACTCAGGAGACACACTCTCCAGACCGCTGAGACCTTCTAGAGTGTCTGCAGTTCACCAAGCAGCCATGTCTCTGGCTTCATTATAGTCAAGCTGGTTTTTTGTTTGTTTGTTTGTTTGTTTGTTTGTTTGTTTTGGGGTTTTTTGTCTTCTTTACACTGAAACTGTAACCACTTCCACGGCCTCCTATATTTCCAACCAGTCAGGAGCTGTTACTATAAATGGGTAGGCAGGGGGCATTCTCAAGCTGGTAGGGAAAAAACCAAACCAAACCAAACCAAACCAAACCAAACCAAACCAAACCAAACCAAACAAAACCAAACAAAACCAAACAAAACAAAACTCCAAACTCTGAAAGTTCAAACTTCAAGCCCAAAATGGTGTTCGCTCACTTGACAGCATGAAATATTCAAGCAAGTTCCTAACTCAGTGAACGGTGCAAGGCGGCAGAACACACGCATACATGAGATTATTAAAGATTTGTTTATGTGGGACTCTTATGTTTGCCGTGAAAATTCCTACAATTAAAATTTGATTAAAAAATAGAAATATTTCCCCCTTTCAAAGTCAGTTTCCAGAAACCCTTGATAGGATCGGCTCATTAATTCCTGGCCTCTTTCACTAATACCTCGTCTGAAGCCATGTGTTATACATCAGTTTCAGTTGAGATATTAAAATCAGATTATAACAGAAAAGCCTTGTAAATATTTGCCTCCAAATGAGTTTAAGAATAAATATATATTCAGTAATCCATCCATATTTAGCAGATATTAATAAGACAAAGCATAGCTTTAGGTTCACTTATCATTTAATACAAAGAAGGAAATAGGAGACGGGGCCTGATTAGCTTGTTTGTTCTTGGGCTTGGTAATACCTAATTAAAATTTGAACTTCAAAATTGATATAATCAGTCAAATGTCAGCAGAAGTATTTATTCTGTAAATGAAGCTTTAGTTAATAGAACATTCATGTGAAGTCTTTTACATGCTCTTCCCTACAAGGAGAAGGGCAAGGAAGGCTCAGGGAAACATTGATGGGAGTAGAAATTAACTCTTGGCTTTAGAATGGTCTTCTAGGTATGTGCCAGCACTACAAGTCAGGGCAGCTACCTTCCAGTGACACATAGGAGTCAGGCTCTCCAGGATTTGGGGTTAGAAAGCAGTTTTAATGCCCTGGCTTTCTGTCACTTTAAAACTAGAGAGACCTGCAGAAGTCTCAGGGTGTGGCTGTCTCACAGATACCCAGATAAAGGGCTAGGAGAATAATAGATACTGACTGTTCATGCTTAGGAGAGAGGATTGGGCAGCCACCAGCATCCTGAGAAATGAGGTGCAAAGATTCCCGGCTAGGGACCATCTGCATAGTGATTGAAAGGACAGAGAGGCCCAGACAGATGAAAGATGAAGGCCTTGGAATAAACAAAGCTGAGACACACACAGATGGCTTGGGGTGCCCACTTTAGAGGAGCCCTGGGGTGCTTTCTCTTGGTCTCTTCTCTAGTTAGTTCCAAGACTTATACCTTTGATTCTCTTTATTTCCAAGTCTCAGAAGGAAACAAACAAACAAAAAAAAAAGAAAAACAAAAAGGTTTCATAGTGACATTTACTCTAATTTCTAACTACCTTAGGTCTTTACCATCTTGATAGCACTCGGAACTACTCCAGAGCCACCCATGTGACCTTGAGGCAGGATGGTATCAGGTTTCTCAAAGGTCAGCCAATCTGCTGTGAGACCACAGCCTCCTTTTTTTTTTTTTTTTTTTTTAACGTGTCACCCCTCAGAGGAGGCATCTGTGGAGATAGAGAAGTGACTGTGAACCAAGCTTTAGAGTCAGAGGTTGTTTGAACACTACCCTGGCTGTAGTTACATAATTTCCCAAAAGTTAGACTTGCTTTATTGTATGGTCCCAAATGGTTTTATGTACATCACATAAAATGTTTGTATACAAGTAGAATACTAACCAGAATGCTTTGGACCAGACACACTTCTGACTTCAGATTCTTTCAAATTTGGGAATATTTCATATGCAAAAAAGGGGATGTATCTTGGAGGAGGAACTCAAGTCTAAACCTGAAATTCACTATGTTTTGTTCCTTACCTTGATATTCTGTGTTTAGTGCCTGAGCATTTTGACTGCAGCCTGGCATGTAAACCCGGTGTCATATTTTCTACTTGCACTGACTTCATATTGAAAAAGTTTAGGATTTTGGAGTATATTAAATTCAGAAATTTCAGGTTAAGGACTCAACCTGCAAAACAGAGATTCTCTGTAACAGAAAAGAAATGGAACCAAGGTGTCTTAGTTAGGGTTTTACTGCTGTGAACAGACACCATGACCAAGGCAAGTCTTATAAAAAAAAAAAAGCAACATTAAATTGGGGCTGGCTTACAGGTTCAGAGGTTCAGTCCATTATCATCAAGGTGGGAGCATGGCAGTATCCAGGCATGCATGGCACAGGAGGAGCTGAGAGTTCTATGTCTTCATCCAAAGGCTGCTAGTGGAAGACTGACTTCCAGGCAACTAGGGTGAGGATCTTATACCCACACCCACAGTGACACACCCATTCTAACCAGGTCACACCTATTCCAACAAGGCCACAACTTCAGATGGTGCCACTCCCTGGTCCAAGGATATACAAACCATCACATTCCATTCCCTGGTCCCCATAGACTTGTTCAAAAACATGAGTCTATGGGGGCCATACTTAAACATAGCATAATGCTAAATGCATTTAGTCCAACTTTCAAAGTCCTCATAGTCTATAGCAGTTGCAACAATGTTAAAAGTCCAAAGTTCAAGGTCTCTTCTGAGATTCATTCAACTTAATTAACTGTAATCCCCAAAGCAAGGCAGGAAACCAGCTGGGCAAACTCCAAACTCTGCATCTCCATGGCTGATGTCAAAGGGGTCTTCAGATCTCCACTCCTTTTTCATCTTTGTTGACTGCAACAAACTGCTTTCTCCTGGGCTGGTTCCACTCCCTGTTAGCAGCTTTCCTCAGCATGTATCCCATGGCTCTGGCATCTTTAACATCTTTGCATCTCCAAGGCAATTTCAATGTTACAGCTTCTTGTTTCAGTGTCTGGGATTCACTTGATCTTTTGGACTCCTCCTAAGGGCTGGCATCACTTTTTCAGCTCTGCCCTCTGTAGCACTCTAAGCTCAGGTTGATCCACTCCACTACTCCCATGGTACTGACATCTCCAATACACTGAGGTGTTCCACTCCAACTAGGCTTCACCAATAGCCTCTCATAGGCTCTCTTCAGGGTGCCAAGCCTCAAACCCTTTGCATGACCCCTTCAGTCCTGGGCCATCAATTACAGCTGAGGCTTCACCTTCTCCAATGGCCTTCCCTAGCCTTTCACAGTGCTAAGGTTCAGCTTCTATCCATGATCCCTTCATTCCTTCACAAGCAATACCACCTGAATGACTCTTACACATTACCAAGTCCAGCCGTAGCATGAGGTACAACCTTGGGTATCTCTGGAACACAGCTTCTTTGTGCTCCCAGAAAACAATTTCCAGAAGATTTCACCTCAGTGATGCTGGTCTCTTCTTAATCACTGCTAATTCCTTAGCTCCAGCTAACCAGCATCAAATTTCCCAGTAGTTCCTTCTATTCTTAACTCTAGAGCCAGAGCCACATGGCTGAAGGTGCAGAGTTCTGCTGCTTGCAGGAACTATAACATGACCTACTTGTGCTATTACATTGTCACTGGCTTTCTGTTTTCCAAATCCTTTACTACCTAAGCTTGGCTATCCTGGATCTTGCTCTGTAGATTGACCTTGAATGCAGAGATCAGCATGCCTGTCTCCTGGGATTAAAGGTGTGTACCACTATGCCTGGATCTAAATTTATCTGGGTAGGATCTTGCCCCAAGGTCCCACTCCCTTAATCTGTTATCTCCTAGAACACAAGATTTTGCTCCATTTCACTTCCTAGTACCCCTTTAATACTAGAACCATATATTTTATATTTTTCCTTTCTAAGCTTACTATGCTTGTTCAAACTTCTCTTCATAAGACTTAACCAGAGAACAAAGTCTCTGCTGAGCTTTTTTGAAACTTCCTTTGTCAATGCAATTAATCTGAGTCTCTTCACCTTAGCCTCAGGCAGACTTTTCAGGCAAGGGCAAAAAGTAGCCACATTCTTCACCAAAATACCACAAAACCAGTCTTTATGCCACATTCTGAAATTCTTCTCCTTTGAAATCTCTTGGGCCAAATCAACACAGTTCAAATTACACCCAGCAACAAAGACTTCCATATTCCTACTAGGATGACCCATTCAGCCCCATTCAAAGCATTCCACTGCTTTCCAAATCCAAATTCCCAAAATCCACATTCTTTCAAATAAAAGCATGGTCAGGCCTATCACAGCAATACCCCAGTCCATGGTACCAACTTCTGTATTATTTAGAGTTTTACTGCTGTGAACAGACACCATGACCAAGGCAAGTCTTATAAAAAAGCAACATTAGCCGGGCGTGGTGGCGCACGCCTTTAATCCCAGCACTCGGGAGGCAGAGGCAGGCGGATTTCTGAGTTCGAGGCCAGCCTGGTCTACAGAGTGAGTGCCAGGATAGCCAGGGCTACACAGAGAAACCCTGTCTCGAAAACCAAAAAAAAAAAAAAAAAAAAAAGCAACATTAAATTGGGGCTGGCTTACAGGTTCAGAGGTTCAGTCCATTATCATCAAGGTGGGAGCATGGCAGTATCCAGGCATGCATGGCACAGGAGGAGCTGAGAGTTCTATGTCTTCATCCAAAGGCTGCTAGTGGAAGACTGACTTCCAGGCAACTAGGGTGAGGATCTTATACCCATACCCACAGTGACACACCCATTCCAACCAGGTCATACCTATTCCAACAAAGCCACACCTTCAGATGGTGCCACTCCCTGGTCCAAGGATATGCAAACCATCACACAAGGTCTCCTACTAAACAAATACAATTAGAATGAGAGGCGTCTGGGCGTGGGTGCCAGAGAATAGCCCCTCAGCCTCCCAAGCAGAAGCCACTCGGCCTGAGGACAGCAGCCCCTGCAGCAGCCGCTAGGTCTCCACGCCCCAGCCTCCCTGCCTCCACGAGGCAGCCAGCTCATTCTCAGACGGTTTCTACAACCTGTTACTTTTACTGTGTATTGTTCCTGGACAGACACCTGGACGATGAACTGAAAATATTGGAATAGGTTTCTGAGTGGCATGCCTCCAGTCTTTGCTGCTGCTGGCTCTACTCTGAATCCCATTTATTGACCTCTTGGTCATTTCAGAAACCCACCTAGTATTTCACTTCAGGAAAGAAAACTGAGCCTTTTGCAAGGTAAGAAGTCTAAGTCCATGAGTGAGATAGGAGATTTGTTCTCGAATTCCCCCATCCTTCCAATTTTGATTAATTAATGTTTTTTTTTCTTTTTTCCTTATCCACCTGACACTTTCTTTTAGAAAGACAGAAGCCAAGACTTCTGAAAACAAAATTAAATAATATAAACTCAGACATTTGGTGATAATGACCTTCAGAAGAAAATCAGCCATTATCACAAGTCAGTAAAGTCAAATGAGCCAATGCAAATAAAAGTTACTGTTCAGTTATGGAAGTAGATAAACTAAGAGTAAGGGAGAGAGAGAGGGAGGGAGGGAATGAGAGAGAGAGAGAGAGAGAGAGAGAGAGAGAGAGAGAGAGAGAGAGAGAGAGGGAGAGGGAGAGGGAGAGGGAGAGAGAAAGAGAGAGAGAGAGATCACATGGTAAGCAGTTTCCCACAGAGATTGTACTTCCTGTGTCAAAATGGGAACAGGGATGGGTGGCAAGATGGCTCAGAAGGTAAATGTGCTGACCTGAGTTCAAAACTCAGGAGCCCATGTAAGTGCTCAATGGGTAATTACTTTTCTGAGACAAAGTATCCTAAGCTACTTGCACATCACACACATCTATTGACATCCTTATTTAATTCCATATCTCTCCGATCTTTCAATGATACTATTAATTGAGCTTTCTTGATTGATAAGAAAATTGAACTTTAAAGAGAAGCAAGTTACCACTTTTCTTTGTAACATCATTAATGAGGAAAAACAAAAATCACCATGCAGCAAATCCATGTCTTAAAACTACTTTATAGAATTCTCTGATCCTACTGTCTCTAGGTACTGTGCCCTGAGGAAAAAACCTTGTTTCTGTTTTAATGTACATCTTGCTTCTTAGAAACTATGTCTAGCTATGTGAGTTTTAAGGAATTCACATTACACTGAGATTAATTGTGTAAACCCATTTAATACTGCAATCGAGGTGTGACCTGCTAGAGAGGTCAGAACCTTAACTTTCCACGTGGTCATCTCTGACACTTCTATAAAGCACTAACTTATCGTATCATTCACAGACAGAGTGAAATAAAGCGTCCTGGGATGGCGTGGATGCTGTTTCAGTACAGTGGTGCAAAGCTCACAGGATGGAGCATAGCATAATGTGGTGACACGTTTGGGTCGACGTTTATGTGACTAAATATGACAAGGTGTGGAAGGGTTCATATCTGACGCTTCCTGTATTTGCTGCCATCGCACTGAGCTTTCATATATAATATGTATATGTGTGTATATGCACATATATATATACACACACACACACACATATATATATATATATATATATATATATATATATATATATATATCTTCCTTCCCTACATCAGTTGTCTTTGAATATGATGCTATGTGAATTTCTAATGCTTTTTAAATGGTTTCCAGAGTACAAGGGTAGAAAAAAAATATTTATCATGGTGTCAACTAAATGAGCACTCAGCCTGTGACTAAGCAGCCTCTTTCTTGTTAATATTCAGTGAATACTTGGCCTCTGCTTCCTGCTGCCTCTTCTGTGAACTGGACCCAGTAGGACTTACCTTACAGAATAGGGCACCTGGTGTGTGTTTAACCCATAGTGACTGAGGTGGAGTCAGACGCTCTGTGCAGTAATCCACACAGTTTTCTCATGAGGCTTCCTTTAAAAAATGACTAGTCCATCCCATAGCTTCCAAAATGTGGTCCCAAAAGGTCACTTCCTGGCATCTGTCGACCATAACCACAAAATCCACTTCTGACGATGGGAAGGGGAAGAAGTTTCTCAGTTTGGATTCCTACAAAAGCCTTTGCAGCTGGCCTGTGTCTTTGGCCAAGTTTTCTCCTCCTGGGTTGGCCATAGTGGTGAATATTCAGAGGACCATAAGCTAGCAAGAGACACAGGAAGATGACGGCAAGATTCAGACAGTAGGAAGCAAAGGATTGCTTGTGCCTCCAGTGGCTTACAGAGCCTCTATGCCAAGCCTGCTCTGTCTATCCTTGGGCCTCTTGATAGTTGCAAAAAGCAGAAGTGTCTTTTCAAGGTATGAGGGGGGTTGGTTTCTCAAACAACAATATAATACAAAAAGGGATTTTTAAAAAATTTGTTACTTGACCTTTATAAATGAAATGTTTCCTTTTGTGTCTATGTGTGTGCACTCACATGCAGATGTCCATGGAGGTCAGAAGCTTGGGTCAGATGCCCTGCATCTGGAGTTGCTGTTGTTGCTGAACCATGTGATACAGCTACTGGGAACCAAACCCAGGTCTTCTGCAAGAACAGCAAATGCTCTCACCCCTGAGCCAGCTCTCCTGCCCCAATTTGTAAGTTTCTTCAGTAAAGGCTACATGTCACTTTTTCAGTGCTGCTGCTGTAACACAAGAATTCCATAACCACACCCTATTTCTTGAAACAATTTATAATACAGAATTATAGCTGTGAAAAACAAGCCCATATCTCTTTTTCTTGAGAATGAGGCTAGAGAGAACTGAGAATTTAACATGATTTGTGCATGTAGGGCTAACACTCTAGCACTAAGCTGCATTCCACAGCCCCAAATCTATGTCCTCTTGGAATGTGTACAGCTGTTTCTATGAAATTCAGGTACACTAAAACAGATTGTAATAGCTATCTATGGCTGCATGACAAACTATGCACAGCCCTGGCCAGAAGGAATGTATATTTATTGTAGTATACTTCTTGTGTTTCAGAACTCAGGACTGTCTCTACCAGGGAGCTGGTAAAACAGCAGTAGAAATAGTTCCTGAGCTACAGATGCTACCAAACTCCTCTAATGACTCACTCTGTTCCCAAGGTAATGCCCATGAGTCTCCAAGCAGGCTTTCCTGTGACAGGACAGCTGGCTCCCTCAGATCAAGTAATAGAATATATAATATATATTTACATATATTCCCATATAATATATAATATAATAGAGAGAAGAAGAAGAAGAAGAAGAAGAAGAAGAAGAAGAAGAAGAAGAAGAAGAAGAAGAAGAAGGAAGAGGAGGAGGAGGTGGAGGAGGAGGAGGAGGAGGAGGAGGAAGGGAAGGAGGAAGACATCTTGGTGTTGTTAAAGTGTCTGTCAAACAGCCAGGAGAACTTAGTTCAGATTCCCAGGGCCCAAGCAAAGGTCTGGCCAAACAATGTTCATCTGTGACCTCAGCATCAAGGGGATAGAGACAGATTCCTAGAGTTTGTAGACCAGCCAGCCTAGCTGATTCAAAAGGCTGTGCTCAATATGTGTGTGTGTGTGTGTGTGTGTGAGAGAGAGAGAGAGAGAGAGAGAGAGAGAGAGAGAGAGAGAGAGAGAGGACAGTGATATTGAGGAAGGCAGATGACCTTGACCTCTACTTCAACACATTTGTAAACACAGCCACACACATGTAAATACAAACATGCATGCGCTGTGCATACCAAAAGAAAGAAGAGTAATCCAAAACAGAAAGGCCACTGTGGTTCAATGGTACAATCTCCAAAGTAGCCTCCACCATTTCGATGTTCATCAGAAATGAGCCCGCAAGACCATGAAGCAGGATTAAATCCAGAGAACTTACAAACAGAAGGGAATGTAGGAAGTCCCTGACACTGGAATATATATGTCATATATTATCATCATGGAGACATTCCAAGGAGTAGTAATATCATTCTCAGATATTTTCCAGGCATAGCTTCAAAGACTAAGATTGAGAATTCTCCCTGGCTATAACAGCTCAGATATGAAGTGTGTCCCCCAAAGTCTCCTATGTGGCATGCTAACTTCCCAGTGCAGCAGTGTTCATAGCTGGGACATTGAAAAGAGATTGGAATGAGAGCTCTAACTCATCAATAGATGAATGCGTTGATATAGTCACAATTGACCCCATTGTCAGGAAATCACAGCATTGGTTGAGAGGTAGATCAGTGGAAGCATCTACCACACAAACCTGCGAGGAAACTTCCTAATCGGGGCTGCAGAAATGACTCTGCAGGTAAACGCTTAAGGCTCTTGCAGAGGGCCCTGAGTTAGTTCCTAGCACTCATAGTTCATAGCCACCTGTAACTGCTTCCAGGAGAACTGAGGACCTCTTCTGGCCTCCCCAGGGATGTGCATAGATGTGGTGTAGTTAAACTTACGCAAGCACACGGGGATGCACACTAATCATTTTAAAATATGTAAATCACTCTTGTAGCATATGAATGTTCATAGATTTTCATCATTAAACATCAATCAGATTCAGCTCCTTACAACTCCTGGGGTTTCCTCTCCAAGACTACACACCGAAAGCAAGAGAGGGAATTAAAACACCCCCTGGCACTGGAATCTGCATTTCGTATATTTACCATCGTGCTGTTAGTCCTGGGAGAAAGCAATGCCATTCCTGAATAATTCCAACTACAGCATTAAAGGTTAAGATTTAGAACTCTTCCTGACTGTGGCAGCTCAGAAATGTAGCAGCTCCCCAAAGTCTCCTGTGCGGCAGGCTAACTTTCCAATTCACCAGGGTTCATAGAGTGGGGCTTTGGAAGAGACTGGGTTTTGAGAGCTCTAACTTGAGGCATGCTTTTGGAGACCATGTCTTATTCTAGCCCCTTTCTATCCACCTTTACACTTCTTGTCTGCCTACCATGAAGCAAGAAGCCTCTTCATGAACGCTCCCTATGCTATTCGGTCAAGTTCTAGAAAAATAGATGGAAAAGAAAAAAACACAAACCATAGTATTTGTTGCTAACACTTAGTCCAAGTCTCTTTCTATTCTTTAGGCACAATGAGGAGAGAGAACATTTTGTCTGCATCCTTGCAGCCCCGCCAGGGCTAGCCACTTCCTACTCTGGGCAACTCACTCTGCACTTGAACTCCAGGGATATAACAGGGGCCACCTCTATGTAAACATGGGGCGGGGCAGGGGGGGGCAGGGGGCTGCGCAGCTGCAAAAGCATCTCTTGCAGGAGGACCTAATTGAGGACTGCCTGAGAGATCAAAATTGCTGGCGCAGTGAATACCAGCCAATCAGGAACTGCTGGTTAGAAGAGCTGCTTTCTTGGGACCAATGGGACCTTGTGGAAGGTATTAAAGGGAGCTTGCAACAATGTTCATATGAGCTTGCGGTGGTGTTTCTCACCAGCTCCCTTAGTCTGTGTCATTGACTCTACACCACCTCACCTCCAACCCCCAAGGGCAGGTAGGGACAGGAGGCAAGTAGTCCAGGGCACAGGCAACACAGGGAGGGAACTAAAGGCATCTATCTCCACAGTAGCCTTCCTAAGCCTGCCTTCTGGATGTGGTCCCCAGGAGAGCCTGCATGTCTACCACCTGGCAGCCAGTATCTTCACTCATTTGCATCAGGCAGACAGAGGACCAGTGCACTGCATCCCACACTCTCTGTCATCTCCTATCACATTGGTGCGATATCACGTTAGTCTATTAGAGTACCGTGACAAAAAGGTGTGAGAGCTCACAGCACCTGTCACAGGAGCGATTTGAAATCCTGGGTTTAACCAGCTTCAGGGGCATTAATGCTGGGAGCTCATCCGTGCAGACGAAGTTCATTTATTTGCACTACATAAATGAAGGTGTCATAGACAGGCTATCGTTCAAAACAACTTCCCCCTAACAGAGTTGTTGGAGTCAGAAAATTCTCCATACTAGAGTCCCTGCCATGGTGTGGTGGTCCTCTGCTGGGAGAGCTTACAGCTCCCTCCCTCCCCAGGGTGGAGCTCACCAGCACCTTTCACATCATCACTTCCTGCAGGTCTCTATCAGCATGGGTGGAGGTAGATAGTGTCACAGCTTGCAAATAGGGATGTAAAGGTTTTCTTTGATCTAGATGCTTCTGAACATGGTTCCTGAACAGGACTGGGGATACCTTGACAGAGTAGAAGAAATATTCTCTTCCTCTCCACCACAGCATCTCGATCTGGGTTTCCTGAGAACATAGAATAAGCTATGCTCTTGCCTAGTGACCTAGTACAATCTCTGCCTTAACAGATGAGGAGCTACCAGTCAGCGCAAAAGGTGTTTGGAGCTGAGAGGACTGGATAAGTCCGACGTCTTCACAGCACACGCTTGCGTATTACAATGGGTAATGGTCTCACTCATAGCGTCTGAGTATTTGAAGAACATAAGTTAAGCTAAGGTTAGGTCTTTAGACAAAAGTAGGAGCAAACATAAAGTTACCAGTCTGGATTTTGACAGTGCGGTTTGTAATTACTATTATTGCTTGGTCTCTGAGTTTGAAATGTAAAGAAGGAATGAGAAGTTAGTCCCCAGCTCTGAACTTTAGAAAATGAATATTCTAGGTCAGTTTGGAAAAATAAATAGATGTATCTTCAAAACCAAGCTCTATATACCCTTGTAACTTTAATTTTTTTTTCAAATCTTATTTTTAATGATGGTTCTTAAATGTTTTAACCTTCCTTGTAGCCCACTACCCACAAGAGGTAGTAGAAAAGAAAGGATACAGGGGAAGTGGGCCTGTTTAGAAAGGTTCTTTGGAGCAACTCCCATCTGTGTTGTCTGGAAATCAAAAGTTCAGTTCACAGGTTAACAGACAGCGGCAGCTGGATCCACTCACAAACACCTACCTCATAGATACACCAGCAGTCCAGTTCAGTAAGAGTCGGGATAGCAAACACGCATCAGCAGTAGTGGCACTACCTAGCAGAGACAACCAGTCCTTAGCCTCTGCACAAGTCAGCAGGAGGGACCAACAGCAACATCAGGAGTTCTCGACTGTGCCTCTCCCAGGGAAGGGAAGGACAGTGAAGACTCCTGAGACCAGCAAGCACTGCACAGCTAACTGTACCAGCAAGCCAAGCTCTGTCTCCACCACTCTATGGAGTCTTATTTACACCCTTGAAACATTACATGTCCTCCGCAGCCTTGGCTCAGCACAGGTCTAGCCTCATCACATGCATCCAATCAGCCTGAGTCCTTGGATGCTGCAGCATACCACCAGAAGATTTTGGGTTTTTTTTTTTTTTTTTGGTTGGTGTGTGTGTGTGTGTGTGTGTGTGTGTGTGTGTGTGTGTGTGTGTGTGGTGTATCACTGCCTGTTTCTCTCTATGGCATCCCGACGAATGCAGCTCAACTATGCAATGTAGAGTGGACATATCCATGCATGTTATTAGCAAAGAATTCTTCACCATGTGTCCTTTCACATGCTCTGCTTCAGTGAAACTTTCATTCACAAGTCTGCCTTAGTCTTTCACCTGTGTGCACTTTAACGAGACATTCCTTCACATGTTTACCCCAGCAAACCACCACCCAACTGACTGTCCAAAGAACCCTTAAGTTTCTACTTCATACCCCTTCATTCACTGAAATCTTTGATGCTGTATATATGATGCTATAGTGACAGATTTGGGGAAACTCTTATCTGATGAACTGTTAGGAGGTATTGTCACAAATGGTGTTAGTGGTATGTGTCAAAAGGTGATAAATTCTTTTTAATGTTCTAATGAAATGCTGTTGATAAGGTGTAATTCATTTATAAATGTTTTATATACCATAAGTACAGTTTCCATATCCATATGTTTTTATGTGCTGAATAACCCAACATCTACATATTGAGCCCCAATGTCCAATGTGAGTACTTGAGGTTCAATCCTTGGAAATTAATTCTCTTTAGAATAAGTCATGAACATCCTTATTATGGGATTAATATCTTTTGACAAAGAGAAAGAAAGATTCCCCCTAAAAATGTCAGAGTGCAAAGAGAAATGGCGGTTTTCAGGTCAGGAAGCTAAGTCAGCGCTCGTCAAAAGCCATGTCTACCAGCACTTCAATCTTGGACTCCCAGCCTCTGGAACTGGGTCTTCAAACTACCAGTCTGTGGTGTCCTTCTATAGCAGCAAAAAAGTAAGCAAGTAAGCAAGCAAGCAAGCAAGCAAACAAACAAACAAAAAACTACCGACTCAGGAATATGCTGCCCAAACACTGAGCTTACTTAGTGATCCTTATTAATCTCTCTACAGATTCCTCCTAGCAGTGGTCCTATTTGATCACATGACTCTATAGTCCTTCTATATATCATTCTCCATTGCTACACCTCTCGTTTCCTGTCCACCCTGCCCCCACTATACTATCTGAGCACACCCAGCACGCTACTGAACCGAAACAGAATCGGTAAAACTCTTGTCATTTTCTCATCTCTGAGGAAAGCTTTTACACTCGACTCCTAAATATAGTACTTGCCACAGGCTTTTTATAGATCTTCTTCAAGTTAAGGAAGTTTTTCTATTCCAAGTTTGTTGAGTTTTTTTTCTAAAATTATAAGTGCATATTGGTTTGATTTTAAAAATGCCTCCATCTACGCAGAAGATCTTGTGGTTTTTCTATTCTAGTCTATTAATATAATGAAGCACACTGCTTGCTTTCTCTACTCTTAAGTCAAAGTTTACATTTCTGGAAACACCCAACCTCCAGAACCGGGTTCTCTCTTCATTAATTTGCAAGGAGAATGGCCTGTGTGTCACCTTCCTCGGGGTAGTTTACTGTGTTGCCACAGGCTCCTGTAGGTGTTTCTGAACTGTGTCTCTCATCCCCTTACTCATGAGACTTGGGAGAAGACTAACAGCACCTGTTGCTTTGCTGCTGTTGCTGTTGTTGTTGTTGATGATGATGATTCTAGGGAAAATCTTTTGTATGCTAGGCAAGTGCTCTACCCCTAATACATACCCTCAACATTTACTTATTCTTCCAGTGCCTTGACAGCACAGTCAGCCATCTGGACCTGGAGCTTTATTTGGGGGAGGTTCACAATTACATTTCAGCTTCTTCTAAAGATGGACGGTTACTAAGGTTTTGTACATCTCCTTTAGTCAGTTTGCTCCCCTTACATTTCTCCCCACAGTCCAACCACTTCACAAAACAATCCCAATCAATAGAGGTAAGCTTGTTTGTGGTGTTGTCCTGGCATCTCAATAGCTCCAGGCGAGTACAGGGGTCTCTCTTTGGGGTTCATGTGATTGCTCCCCGTGCTTCCCATCTCCCCGTGCTCTCATCTTTTTCTCTACCTCCATTCCAACAACTGTTGATGCCAACAAAGATCCTTTTCAAAAGAAATCCTCATCATTAGCTATAATAGTTCAGTCAATCATTACCCTGTTCTAATTTCTTTAATTATTGTGACAGTCCCTCTCTGCTGCCCTGGGTAACCAGAGATTCATTATAAACTGTGCTAGCCTGCAACTTGCCTCTTCTTCCCAAGTCCTGAGATTAAACACATGCACCACCACTCCTGGCCTATATTTTAAATTTTTAAAAATGTCTCCAGTTATATGTTCATTGCTTCTCCATCCAAAATTACTTGGGTGTAAACCGTTATCTGATTCTGTGTGTTCAGCTGAAATGTCTAGTTTGTAGTTTTTGGAAACCTACTGCACAGGGGCTTAATGCTATAAATTACCAAGTATGGCTTTAGTTGCATCCCGTATAGAAATGTACTTATTTATTTTCTAATTTTGGAATTCTTTTTTTCTTTGATATATGAGTTATCCATAACTATATTTTTTTCTAAACTTCCAGACATATGGGAACTTTGCATTATATTTTGGCATTGCTTTCTAGCTTAATTGTATCATAGTAAATATAATTTATATGTATAAATTATATATTTAATTTACATCCATAAATTATATATATAATTTATTATATATATATATATATATATATGCACACACAGAGACATCCACACATATATATTAAGACATCTGTCATAAACTCTCCAAAGCTTGCTGGGAAAGACTGAATTAATGTTCAAAACACGCCCCATTCTTTGTGCTTACTGCTTCCCTCTGCAGCAGAATTGAGTATAATTATCATTTTGAAAACTTGTTACATGGTTTGTCTAATCAATTGCAAATGAAGAGAGTTCAAGACTCTTACTGTCTATCCCTATCCCAGACAGAGGCCTGTTAATCTAAGTCATGAACAGTAAACACACACAGAAAAGGTCTCATTCGCTCATGGCATCTCATCTTTTCATTGCAGTAGGTAAAAAGAATGGGAGCAAGACTTGGAAAGCATCATGGGAATCTCTGCTCCTGTTCATCTCCTGTTGCTGCAGGTTAGAAAGCTGCAAGCCTACAACAACATAGCAGGAACCTTCTCCCAAGGGCTGAGAAAGTTTGCTGCTTCCTTGGAAAGCCTCAGCCACTGTGACCTCACCATAGAGTCTGGGGTAACATTTGGAGAGCGCTTACTAAGCAAATGTTAAGAGCTATGTTGCTAAAACCAAAGGGAACTCGGGCTTCGTCCACATATCCACACTGTTGAGAGCTAGCTAAAAACCCTTAAGAGTGATCCTGTTGAGAGTCCTAGGTCATTAGGGATAAACCACCAAAGGGACTGGTGGAGCCTGGCTCTGTGCTTTCCCAATTCCTTTTCTGGGGCTATCTTGCCCTGTCATAGAGTTAAGCCAGGATGCATTGAGTTGCTGTCATTCCAAGGCAACAGGCTTAACTTATTATGGACTAAACCCTCTAAAAACTCGAGTTTCCAAGTAACCCTTTTCTTTTTAGGCTAATGACATAAGATATTGTATTATAGTATCAGAAAGCTGACAGAGGCCCTCAAAACTGTGCTTTCTATCAGAGGGCCAAATAGAAGAGGAGGAAAATATAAAGGGAGGGAGAGGAGGAGGGGAAGAGAAAGGAGAACACGCCAGAAGCACATGAGAAGAAGATGGTCTAGATCAGTGAGAGGTCTCCTACCATGTGTCACCACACTGGACCATGATTTAGTGACATGATGCCATGGGTGACTGAGACCTTTTCTGCATGTGTTCACTGTTAGATTAACAGATCTGCCTCTGTCTGGGGTGCGGATGGACACTAAGAGTCTTGAACTCTCTCCATTTGCAATTGATTGGATAAATCATGCAACAAGCTTTCAAAATGATAACACTAGAGCCTGATTCATGTAATTACATTCTGAACAATAAGCTGAGGTTTCACCAGGTTATAGTTTTGTGGATCTGGAAGTATTTGCATGTGGTAGAATGCACAGCCATTGTGTGCCAGAAAGAAGTCTGCGGGCCGCACCCTATCAGCCAGGCTCTGAGTTCAGGCTGGTCATAGTGGTTTCTTTCATTGTGTAAATATCTACAGAGTACATGGTATATCAATTTAAAAAAACACATCTCCAAAGTGACGATGCCTGTCATCCTGAATAGCCCCTTATCTCATGCTCAGAAGTATGCCAGGGCCCATGTTGAAAGGCATGCATAAAAGGAAACATTTTTCTGCCCAAAGCCAAAGGGACCCAGAGGCCTACTGAAAGTCCTGTGAATGATCCTGGAACAGAATCCTGTTAGTTAATTCTTAAACTGACTGCAGTCCTGTCCAGACTTTAATTGTAGCCTTGTGAAGACCTCAAACCACAGATACCTGACCAGACTTTTCTCTTATTCTTTTTTTTTTTTAACTGTTGTTTCCTTTCAGTACAGAGGATCAAGCTATTCTTGACCTAAGAAACCATCAGATGTCAGATGTTTGTACAACAGTCAGACCTTCTGTGGCTCTGGTTCTTCATGGTCAATGGCAGTCCAAACATAATAAACGGGAAACTCAGAAAATAAATAGCTCCTCACTTTTAATTGTGTGTGTGGAATGCTCTGGGTAGAACAGTGGAATGTATCACTCAGCCGAGGTCAGGGACGCCTCCTCTCTCCCCGGGGTATAATCTAACACATTCCTAATCACTCAACTTGATCAGTAATCGGATAAAGTGCTATAGTGTTGCAGTATCTGTGTTCCAGTTGCCTGGATGGGATTCAATAATGGTTGGTGATGTTTTGAATCCCCGTGTGCCAGAAGGAAGCTATCATTTGATCCCTTTAAATGTTGTCTCATATCACAAGAAGAGAGAAATACAGATCAGTAAGGTGCTTTGTGAATGACGGCATATATCACACTCACATAACTTTTATGACAGTGAATTGTTATAATTGTTTTACTTTCTGATTATTGTTAACATCATTTTGTACCTAATTTACAAATTAAATGCTTATGTGTGTGTGCATATATATATACATATATATATGTGTGTGTGTGTGTGTGTGTATGTATGCATACATGTATGTTTGTATAAATAGGGAAAGCCATAGTATATAGAAAGTTCAGTGCTGGCTGTGACTTGACTCATCTTCTTGGGGTTTCCAAATGTTTTCCACATTGATTCCAGTGAAGGAGGATACTGCAAGCCGCACGTTTTAGAGTTTGTTCTAAAACGGTAGATTTTATGTCTACTCTCAGCCAAATTAATTAATAGCATCAGTTTACGTCTCAAATATATTTATTTTTGTACGTGCCATTTACATGATTAAAAACACCTCAAATGCTCTTTAGTTATGGAATGGCACCTGAAGGGTTTATTTCCATTTATATGTATGTATTTGTGTCTGTGTGGTGTTCAGAGGCCAGAAGACTGCATTGGATCCCCTGAAACTGGAGTTATATATAGGTACTTGTAAGCTTTCGGATGTGGGTGCTAAGACCTGAACTCGGACCCTCTGAAGAACCAGCAGCAAGCCCTCGCATCCACTAAGCTCTGTCTCTCCAGCCACTTGGATGCTTTATTTTAATCCCTACAAAACTGTCACGCATGAATCAGCTCACTTCTGTCTTCCATTTTTCTCTTCCCATTGTCAAGTGACAGTTCCAAATTCCAGACATCACGGTAAAAGTGCTAATTAATAGTCCCTTACATAGTTTTCCCTTTCTTTTATCCTTCCTCGCTGCGTCTAAACAGATAAAACTGTGTCCTGCCTAGTGCCAAGTTTGTCAAGAGCAAGGTCAGCGATCTTCTTTGTGAGCTTTCCTTTGTCCTATGGAGGAAAAAAAATGTCAGTCACTGGGTAAAAATGTCTGAGACAGTCAACCTAGAAGAAACGTTTATTTGTGTTCTCGGAGGCTTCCCTTCCATTTTGGGGGGCCAACAGTGAAGCAGAGCCATGTGACAGAGAGTGGTGGATGGAAGCTTCCCACCTCAGGTGTCCAGAAAGAAAGGGGTTAAATCCATTACCCCTCCAGGGCCAGCACCCAGTGACCTAAATGTCCTTCACTAAGCCCACTCCAGTTTCCACTTCTCCTAATACCACAGACTAGGAACTAAGCCTTTAGTGCAACTGCCTTGGTGAGGAACAAAGTCCAGACTGTAGCTAAAGACCTTTTGGAGTTCTTCTCTTCTGTCATCCGATGTCACAACAAAAAAGAGTGACAATCAGGTTCACTACCACAAGATGCCCTGATGAAAGCAGCTAAGGGAGTAAGGGCTTCTTTGGCTCATAGTTCCAAACAGAGGAGTATAGCTCACCTTGGAGGGGAAGACATGGCAGCAGACAGAGAAGGCATGGTGGTAGAAGAAGGAGCCTGGAAGGCCATCTTTTCATCCAGACGTAGAATGTGAAATATAATAGGATGTGAGGCCCAACTATGAAAATGTAAATACCTAGCATATAGTGAGAACGCTGGGAATGTTCCACCTACTAAAGTTCTCAAATAGCACCACCGTTGATGACCAACTGATGAAACCAGAGAATGCTTCTCATTCAAACCACAGCAGTAGCTCATAACCAGGTGTTAACGAGCTTCATTCAGAGCATACAGTGGAAAAGGCAACCAGAAGCTACAATTTGTGAGCAACTGCCAGCAACTAACAGACACCATAGGATTATTCAATGACACCTCCTCTATTCATCTCCACTGATGGTACTTTGCAAGGTAGTTCTTCTGTCTTTGGCTTTAAACATGGAAAGCCTGAAATTCCCAGGGACTAAGATCATGTCTGTTATCAGGTTTATCAAATCGCAGAAGCAGAGTTTGTAGTGTGTTTCTGTCTGTGAAGCTAGTTCTCCACCATCTGTGCTGAACTTCCTTGGGCTTGCTTCAGTTGACATGAGGAAAGAGAGATCTTGGAGCTTGTGAGACACAAATAAGAAATTAATGACCCCACTTACTGGGACACTGGGGCTGACTTGTCTTAGAGCTCCTGTATTGGAAGATCACGTGTTACACACCTCTTCATGACTGGTCCTTTTGAATTGCTGAGCCTTTTGACGAACTGATATTTCCATTTTATATAGCATTATCTTTATGTTCTTAGAATAAAGGAAAAGACAAAGTGATAAGTGTAAAATGTGGTCAAGAGAATCTATACTTCTGCTATCCAATGAGGGCTCTGCCAGCAACCTGATCATGCGACCTACTGGTTGTTGAAAAGGAGAGAAGAGAGAGAGAGAAGCTTGACAAATCTGCAGGGCTTTTGCGGCATTTTGACATGCATGACATCCCCATCGGTGGCTGAGGTCTTCCACTTCAACAAGTGAAGATTTATCCACACACACGGACACAACAGGACAAGGGGGACAAGAATAAAGGAAATCTGTGATACACAGCAAATCATTCGGAATGCAGAGATCACATAGCAGGTTAGGGGCTGCTCTGGTTTGGGGCCCCTGCTTTCCTTTCTCCCTAGACCCATCCTGGCAATTGGTTCTCTTCAGAGTTTTTGACAGTCCCTCTTGCACCTAGCTTGTGTACCATGCCCACCCCTGCATCTACCTGTGAGCAGGATCATGATCTTAGGGACTGACCCCTCTAGGCATAAAAGGACAAGTGGGGAGACCTGCTCTAGGGCCAGGTACGAGAATTGGAGCTGGTAGACTGGGAAGAGCTAGCAGACAAGTTTTCTTTGCCTTCTTTCAGGAATCGGCTGAGCTCATACAGGGCAAGGGTTACCTCTGCAGTTCTGTGACTCTCCCACCCGTGTGCACTGACACAGTGCTCACAGTCTGCTGCTTACCCCGACTTCCACTTCCTTGCTCTTACCCCTCAGCCAAGTCTTTAGGAGTGAGGCTTTGTTTTAGAGACGCTGATGCAAGACACGGGCCCTGGGAAGACAGTAATTCTCATGCTACAGACCAACGCCCGGGCATCCGGGGGTGTGAGCATTATCTGCAAATTCTGATAATCATATGCTCCTATCTGGGGATGGGACCTAACAGTCTAGGTCTTATCAAGTTCTAGGTGGGTCTAGTTTTATAACTCTGAGAACCATAATACCTCAAAACTGTGTTTTGGTTTTTATGTTGGGGATTGAACCTCTGACCTTCCCAGCTGTACCACAGGATCTCCTCCATGGAGCCATCCCTCTCCTGGCCTCCTGAGTGTGTGTGTGTGTGTGTGTGTGTGTGTGTGTCCTAAATTCCAAAGGCTGGCCTTGAATTCACTCTCTAACCAGAAGACCTTGAATTGGCAAGCCTTCTGCTCCACCTCCTGGGTACCTAGCATCCCAGACCTGTACCAACAGGCTGAGCATAATCCTTTTGTAGTAGTAGTAAGTCTTAGGTGAATAATGGTCCAATTCTTCAGCAATACTCATGGTGTTAACTGGATAGTCTGATAATGACCCGTCTAGTAGCTAAAACAGAGCATTCTTTAGATGTACTATCTAATCAATTGACAGAGATGTCTGTCACACTAGCCATGACTTCTTTCTTTTCTGCATTTTTCTTTTAATTTTAAAAGCCATCCTTTTTCCCTTTTATTGACAATGGATTTTTTTCATACAATATGTTCCAATTATATTTTCTGTCCCTACCTTCTGCCAGTTGCTCCCCACCTACCCTTCCGTCTGAGCCCATATCCTTTTCCTCTCTTTTCTTAAAACATCTCTTTCTCTCCTGCTATTTCGTCTTAACTTTAACCCACACAGAGGACACCCGAGCCTATAGACTGCAGAGCGTGTAGAGTACTGACTGAGCTATTGAACAGTTAAGGACAGGTTTAGGAGTCATCTTTGTCCTGCCTGTTCATTCCACATTTCCAGGTTGCTGTCTTAGATGGAGTTATTTTGTTTTTAGTAAGGCATTCCGAAATTAATTTTAGACGTCAGCAATTCAGCTGGAGGCCGTGACTCTCACCGGGGCCCCTGAAATCACCAAGGTTTTCCATGAGCACAGCCATCTGCAGACCCGACTGCAAGTTCAAGTCACTAGAGGAACTTTTAGAAATTCACCCGTGCCCTTAGCCCATCCTGAAGAAATTGATTTAGCCTGTGGGAAGAAGGTTTCCCAGTATTAGCTATTTCCGAATCCCTGAAGTGGTATTCTAATGCATGGCCCGGGACCACAAACACTTTGAGGAGAACTCTGGCTCACCATGTGTCTGAATTTTGCTCCTTGACCTCCTAAGCCTCAGGGCAAGCAAGAGCTGCTTCAGAAGTCGTTGCCTTTCAAAGGCAATTTAAAAAGACAGCCACGGTGCTCACCACCTCACAACAATCAGAGAGAAAGAGAGTAAAATTACATTCTGGAAGCCAAAGTCAAAGGACAAATCCAAGTCTATTTAAAGGTACTCTCAAATGGCTCCCGCAACAGATACGGGGACTTCAGGTTACAGAGAAAATGATTTGCAGCCTTCCTGTAGAATTTGGATCGCCTCCTTCTTCCCCATCCCCAGCTGTAGTCAGAGCAAACTCCTGTCGCAATAATCAGAGCCCAGAGAGAGCTGTGTGGTGCTTTCTGAGGTGCATGGCAGCAGGGAATGCTGAGCGCATGCTCAGGTCCTGAACTCCCAGGCTGGATGCCCTCTGGGAGACTTGAGCCAGCTCTGAGAATGGCACAAAGGAACAAGGGCTCCTGAGCCAGTCCCCAAGCGCTGCCTCCCAGCCTCCAGCTTGCTCCTGCAGTTGGCATGTGCGGGAGTTTCTAGTGTTTGAGTCTCTCTCACCTTCTATTCCCTTAGTGAAAATCCCATTATCTCCAACAGCTGTGTGTCAAGAAAAGACATGAATTCTGTGCCACAACAAAAGGATCTGATGCGTGTTTCTCCGGGTAGCCTTAGGCTAAAAAACATTTTATCTCACTTTCTTCATTTATAATACAAAGACTTAACTTCCCGCTGAAAGGGATGGATGTCTACTTCAGGATGGGAAAAGTGTGAAGACTGCCTCGAACCTCCTCCCCGAACAGAGCAAGGTTTATAATTACATGTACATGTAATATAGGAAATGTAATCAACCAGACCCCACCCCCCAAGTCGTGCAAACCTGCCGTTAAAATATTACTCGAAATTGACCGTTTCAAGATAAACAGATAAAGGGATAGGCAAAGAGGCAGGTCACGTGCCTACCGCGTAAAGCTTGAAATTGATTTCGGAAGCATCCGAGCTCGCTACGAAAGAACCTCGCTGTTTAATTAGGATGGCTTGGATCCAGAGTCTATATTTAGGGGAAACTGGAAATTACAGTGTAGAAGCAAGAATCACCCAGCAAGAGTCTAAATTAAGGGAGAGAGGACCCAGTGAAAGGAGCGCCACAGTTTTCCTCAGCAAACTATGAGACGTCTTTTGTGTTTCACCAAACACAAACTAAGTAATCCCTTAGGTCTCTCTCTACCTTTTCCTCTAACGAATGTGCTCTGACTAAAATCCTATGAATATTAACTTTTTAGTTCGCATGCATCCGAGTTGCACACGGTTCTCCTCCATACCTGAGCTCTACTGGAGTATAGACGGATTTGGCACCCGACCCACAACACATCAGAAGACTCTCATTAAGATTCCAAATGTATAGAAACATATTTTATACCATTAATATTTTGGCTTCTTTTTGTAAGTGGTTGGCAGAAGATCCATGGCACCATATCATTAATTTCTTAAATATTCCTGTTTTCTTCTCATCATTGATGTATCATCAAATAAATTAGTTCAGACCCAAAATGTGACAGAGAGAAACATATGATTGATTTTTTTTTTAACTTTCAGGAGGTGTTTTTGAATGATTTTATACAACTTATTCTGGCTTACCATCCTAAAACTTTATAGAGGAGCATGTGGGTATTGATGCCCAAAAGTATATTATTATTATTATATTAATAATTATTAGTTTTACATCTTCCCACTGACCTGGCTCTGAACTGAAAGATGCCTGTCAGTAAGCTTACTAAACACAGTTTCAGCCATCTAAATAACATACTCTAAGCTGTTAAGAAAATGAGTCACCAACAAAGGGACCTTGTCAGGGAAGACACTGTAAGAAACAACACCATCCAGTTAGGAAGTCGTCCAGGGGGCTCCGAGCTTTGAAAGTGGAGTTTGAACTTCATTCAAATGACAGTTACTTGCCTGGGCTGAAGGTTTAATTTTCAATTACAAGAGGGAGAATATAGGCCAAGTGCACCAGTAGTTCTTACATAATTTAACTAACAAATACATTGAAGATACCAAGTTTGGAGCTTGTGGATTAGTGCCCCTCCCCACCGCATACAAACACTTCTGCTGTGCTCTGTGCTCCGTGCTCCTCATGCAGTCTCTCTGGCCTCTAGTGCAGTCTACGGCCTGGGCTTTAAAAAGATCTGAAAGTCACATGTTCCTGGGTGGGAGGAGCCAGCTGACTTGATCAGTTAGTTGCTGGCACATTTTAACACCCAAAAGACAGGGGCCCTGACCCGGTCATTCCGTCTTTGACACAAGGCCTAGTGCTTATTGTGGGCCTTCTACTGACAGATAAACCTAAGTAAGATTTGGTGACTTGGTGCCAGAGCCCCCACCAGAAATGTACGCACTTCCTGTACAATGTAGGTTCCTGCAGCAGGTTTTCCTTCCTTTACAGCCATTTTGGGAACATGAAGCCAACTGGTCCGGGCATCGTCGAATATTCACAAAAACTTTAAAAAAAAAATCAAATCAAATAAAGAACGTACGCTGTTTTGTGCCATGAATGAGGTACATGGTTTTCTTTTGCTTTTAAGGGCTTTTGTTTTGAAACAAATTGGTTATAAAATTTTGAATTCTGCAACAACAACAACAAAAAAGAAGTATTTTAAAAGCCAAGGTCATAGTTCATGTTTAGTGGGGACAAGCAGGGCAGCATGTGTGTGTTGCTGTCCTTATGAAGTTCTGTCCGATTGTCTGCTGCCTGAACGAAACCTTAGTGATTGTTTCAATACAAACTGAAAACCCCGTCTTATATAAAAACAAAACAAAACAAGAACAAGAAAGCCAGCTCTCTGGTATTTTTAAACTAATTAGTCAGAAAGGTGGGAGGTGAATTTCACAGGGGACGTGAACTAGGAGCCGCGCACATTACTCGTTCATCTTCTATGCCCACGTGAATAGAGCAAAGCCTTGGAGAAGGACCCTGCGCAGCCCGATCCACAGGCTGGCTGGAAGCCCGTTCTTTTTGCATGTGTGGTACCTCTAAGTTTGGCAAGCTGAGAGCTTCATGGGAAAGAAAGGCAAGGTCGTTCCTAACACAGACTTCAGAGAAGAAGATGTGCCCAGCACCGCCACCAGGTGGTCATTCCTGGAAGAGATTTCCCAAGTACAAAGCAGAAACCTGAGAGGTTACCTTACTAAGAATCAGCTCCCTGATCTGCTTTAAAGCATTCTAGAAGGGGTGGGGTAAGTAGGTGAAAAGAGACCGGGATGCAAATCCTCTAACAACCAGACATTCTCTAAATATATTTCCACCTGGATAGTGGACATTTTCTGGGTCACTCATATCTCGACACACACAGAGTCATGTGTGCACCATATTGGCTGCTGGTGCCTGTGTTGCCCTTTGTGTGTCCATCAAGTATCAAGTCATAAAAAAGAAAATTGGTTTTGGAAGAATAGTAATCCAGTCAACAGAGGTATCTGCAACTCCACTTTAAAAGCCTAATAATATTAAGATTCTATTTTGTCTTCTCTGATTAGGGGCTTTTCCTTGGACAGTAAGAAAATCAACACAGAGGGAGCATTGTTCTGTGTGTGTACATATACACATATACATGTATGTATGTTATATATATGAGATATATTTATTTGATATATATATGTATATGTATATTACTGTAAATGTACAAAGCAAAAGGGTTCCTTTTATGGTGTGATCTTACATGCATCATATTTTACCCCTTCTGCCAATAATCTATATTATTGCCCCAAATAGGCCCTTCTCAGGTCTAATCATTTACAGTTATAGACAAATAGACACAAACATAGATGATACATGAATATTTAATCTTCACATGTACAAGAGAAAAAACATGCAATCTTTCTTTTTTCAATAGAAACATCTGTTTGATGAGCTGGGCTACACACATGCTCTTCTTCCCCAATGCAAATTGACCTTCCCACAGCAAAACCACAGGTTCCTCAAAGCATGGCTGGCCTCTTTTCACCTCTGCACAAGGTGCCATTTCTCCCAAACTACACAGAAAATGAGTTGGTACTTTGTCCCGTCCTTACAAAGTACCCCATCCTTTCTTTACTTTATATATACATATATATATATGTATATATATATATGTATATATATATATGTATATATATATTAATTTTTAAATCATGTGTGTGAATGCATGTCAGTGTGGGGTTGTTTGCGAGTAAGTGCAGGTCCCTGGAGTCCAGAAGGGGACATCAGACACTTGCCGGAGTTACAGGCAGTTGTGAGATGTCTCACACGGATACTGGAAGAAGGACTCTTCAAGGACAGTGAGCACTCTGGTTGGCTGAGCAGGGCAGAGAGAACACTGATTGGCTGAGCAGGGCAGATGAACTGATTGGCTGAGCAGAGCAGAGAGAACTCTGATTGGCTGAGTCATCTATCTAATTGCACACACTTCCTGAAATGTGGTGATCTCACTAATGTCTTTGTTTTTAAGTTATAAGCATAGACAGTCTTTTCTAAAACCCTAAGACACATTTGCAAGGCTGAACAGACTTGGACTCCATTCCCAAGCAAATGTAAAACTCTTCATTCTGACTACACTGATTTTATTTTTGGTTAATACCCTCTCTCAGAAAGATAGAAAACAGACATGTGAGTGAGAAGTCTTTTTCCCTTTTTTTTTTTTAAAAAAATAATCACTCCCAATAAATGGAAACTTAAGGGTTCTTTGGAAAGTCAGTTGTGTTGTGTGGTGATTTGCTGGTGCAAACACATGAAGGAGTGTTTTCCTGAAGTGGACACAGGAGAAAGGCTAAGGCAGACTCCTGAAGGAACTTTTCAATGAAGCAGACACAGATGAAAGGATGTTCTGCTAAAGCAAGCATGTGAAAGGACATGCGATAAAGGATCCTTTGTTAACAACACTCATGTCCACCTTACATTACATAGTTGAACTGCATTTGCCAGGACTCCAAAGAGAGAGACACACCAAAATATTCCTGGGGGTGTGCTGCAATTTCTGGCAACCAACTCAGACTCTGATTGGCAGAGTGATGTCATCTGAGACAGATGCATGTGCTGAGGCAAGACCTGTGGAGGACACATGATGTTTAGAGAGTATAGAACGCGACCGAAAGTGATGGAGACTGAGCTAGGCTTGCTTATATAGTTGGCTGTGCAATGACTGTGGGTCTCCATTCCTTGTTGATCTTTCCTTACCTGAGAGAGGCATAGCTGAGAACTTCTGGGGTCCCTCCAGGTCCCTCCTGCCGACTCCTGCTAAGGCTGAGGCCTGGCTGTCTCTGCTAGGTAGTACCACCACTGTTGCCACCCCTATAAATTGAACATTTTATGTCTCTGAATCAAGATTACTCCATGGGTTCTGCTGGAAGAATATTGAATATATATATCCAAGAAGGAGAGGGAGAGGGAGAGGGAGAGGGAGAGGGAGAGGGAGAGGGAGAGGGAGAGGGAGAGGGAGAGGGAGAGGGAGAGGGAGAGGGAGAGGGAGAGGGAGAGGGAGAGGGAGAGGGAGAGGGAGAGGGAGAGGGAGAGGGAGAGGGAGAGGGAGAGGGAGAGGGAGAGGGAGAGGGAGAGGGAGAGGGAGAGGGAGAGGGAGAGGGAGAGGGAGAGGGAGAGGGAGAGGGAGAGGGAGAGGGAGAGGGAGAGGGAGAGGGAGAGGGAGAGGGAGAGGGAGAGGGAGGACTCTGCTCTACAACCTGGGCACAAATCCCAGCTCAGTCATTACTGAATTGTCGACTAGTGAAATTAATTCCACTTCTCAATTTCTCGTTTTAAAAACTATAGTCAGTCAGACCAATATGGATAAGATTTGTGAGTTCTGCACCTTCAAAACAGAAATAAGAGGTGTGAGCATCAACTGAGACCAACCTTTAGGGGGCGCCCTCCTGTGTCATCTCATTGTCCATTATCCACTGTCCTGCACCTACGTGTGCCTACAGTTATAGATCAAGTAAAAATCTGAAACCTAACACAGTGGTGAGCTGGATCCTGACAGGTATGGTTTGTTCCATTACTTCAGAATGACTGAGTAGAGACATACATCCAGCACCCTTTCTGTTACTCTTATAAGGGTGCATGGGGGTTTGGTGTGAGAAAATCCGTGGATAACACCCTCATCCATGTGCACTGGTATACTGTACTGGCTCACCCATATCAGCTTATGTCTTAGGGGTTCTACTGCTGTGTGTGATGAAACAACATGACCAAAAAGCAAGTTGGGGAGGAAAAGATTTATTAGGCTTAGTCAATCACTGGAGGAAGTCAGGACTGGAACTCAAGCAGGGCTGGAAGCTGATGTCTGGGTCATGGTGGGTGCCACTTACTGGCTTAGTTCCCCTGGCTCGCTCAGCCTGCTTTTTTTTTTTTTAACAGAATCCAGGACCACCAGCCCAGGGATGGCACCGCATACAACAGCCTGGGCCCTCCCCCACTGATCACTAACTGAGAAAATGCCTTACAGTTGGATCTCATGGAGGCATTTCCTCAGCTGAAACCCCTTCCTCTCTATTGACTCTCGTTTATGACGCACAAAACCGGCTACTATATCACACCATTTCTAGTACGCCATCTCTGCTCTGACTCTTAAGGAACAGGGACAACGTCTGGGATGACAGTACCAGGATAGCAACAGAAGCTTCCCCTGACACAGATCAAGGTCATTTATCCCCATACACGAATAAGCTTCCTAGCAACTCTTGGCTCCAGCCATTGCTGTTTTCCAAGGGATGAGAGAAGACATAAAGCAGTGGCTTGAGGGCTTTGAGGGTTAGGGAGAAAGGCAGAGCACACACCACGGAATCACAAAGAATGCATGTTATGGTGAAGATGACCCCTTTACCTTAGTCAGCCCAAGAGTCACTGTGAGGGTAGGCACTGCTCCTTGTTGTTGCCCCTGCTCACTCAGCAAAGAGATTCTCAGGCCGGGATGTCAGGAGAGGTTACAGCAGGCCCAAGCAGAAGGCAGACAGCATCAAGGAAGAAATTCACATTTGGCCCTAAGCTCTGGCCTGGAGTGGCCATCCCATCCCCAGCCATGAGGGATTGGCAGGCAAATTGGGCTTCCCGCCTGGATGCAATTAGCTATTGACAGCCTCCAGGACTCCATATGCCAAGATGCCCATAATGCAACCTTAGTTCCTTTGCAAAGCCATCTTTTTTTTTTTTTTTTTAATCTCATGTGGGGATAGAAATATCTGAGACAAGGTGGCCTCAGCTGACCACTAGGTCACCATGGAGGCTCCTGGTCACCAACCACTATCCATTAATCACCCTGACAGAAGGAGTTACAAAGCATACATTGTGCAAAGAGAGCACTGCATGGCCACACTGCTTGGGGACTGGAGGGAGGAAAGATAATTGGAAGCATTTTAGCATGTGTGTGTGTGTGTGTGTGTGTGTAAGAACTAATATTCCACTTCCCAACTTCCTTCCTTAGAAATACAAACCAGCCTGAGATTCATACATTCACTTCATCAGTGTGTGTAAGACCCAGTGCAGGAGGAGAGGACTCCTTAAATAAGAAGCATTCAAAAGGAAAGACTACATGGACCATTCAAGCACTAAGCAATTAATCTGGGGTGGGGAGTGGTGATTAAAAACAAATACGAACCTTAGTGTCTGTTTCTAAGTGGCTCATAACCAACTGGGCAGAGATATTGAGTACAGGTGTAAAAGAAGTCGGACTATCAGGCAGTATTCGGGAAATGTTGGTGAACGGTTGGTCCTCAGCTTGGAAGGAGACCTCAGTGAAGGTCAAAGGAGAGGCTGGGATCTGAAACCTTTAAGACAATTGAGTGACAAAGAAGAAATTCCATGTAGGAAAGAATGCAATCTATTGAGAGAGTTGCTTGATTTCTAAGAAACTAGAAGAGAACTTTGAGAAACAAGTACTGGGTAGAGCACAAGTACACTGTCAGAAGATAAGATCCTCAACTATGTATCAGAGTCTGCTCTGGATTCCACTGGCTAGCGGGAATGACTACTGGTCTTGAGGCTTAATGGGTGACCAGGACCTATTTGCTGGTGGTGGCTGAGTATCTGATATCGGAGTGCACAAGCAGACTGAGCTTGAGATGGGGACCCTGCAGATGTGTCTTAGGAGCTGCACCAGGAAGAAATCATAAGTTCACAATCAACACACCCATAACTCCTGGTCCAAACATCTCTCTATTAAATTCTGTGTTCTATACCAAGAGCTGTAGCTCAGGGGCTCTGTGTCAACAAAGTCCAAGGAGGAGGGAAAAGGCTGTACCAGAGCGACCATCAATAGGTTGCTAAAGTACAGAGATGCCTGACAAGGGCCAGGCACTTTCCCACGTGGTAAGATGCACAGTGTCCTAGCCTGCATTGAATCTAGAATCGAATGACGACATTACCTGCGAAATGAAATCCATTGTCCAGGAAGTAGAAACATAGGGTTCATAGTGGAGAGGTTCAATTATTACTTTATGGCTCAGTGGGTAAGAACACTGACTGCTCTTCAGAAGGTCCGGAGTTCAAATGCCAGCAACCACATGGTAGTGGCCCACAACCACCTGTAATGAAATCTGATCCCCTCTTCTGGTGTGTCTGAAGTCAGCTACAGTGTACTTACATAGTATAATATATAAATCTAAAGAAGAAGGAGGAGGAGAAGGAGGAGGGGGAGGAGGAGGAGAAGGAGAAGGAAAAAAGGAGAAGAAGGAAAAGGAGAAGGAGGAGGAGGAGGAGGAGGAGGAGGAGGAGGAGGAGGAGGAGGAGGAGGAGGAGAAGGAGAAGGAGAAGGAGAAGGAGAAGGAGAAGGAGAAGGAGAAGGAGAAGGAGAAGGAGAAGGAGAAGGAGAAGGAGAAGGAGAAGGAGAAGGAGAAGGAGAAGGAGAAGAAGAAGAAGAAGAAGAAGAAGAAGAAGAAGAAGAAGAAGAAGAAGAAGAAGAAGAAGAAGAAGAAGAAGAAGAAGCCTTACACCTTTGGGACTGAGGGGAACCTGGGATAGGAGTTTGGGGAAAACTCCTCGGGACACTCAGGGTATCTGAGGTAGGACACCGGACTATCAGTCATGACAGAAATGGATGCTGGGGACTGAATGGCCAGGCCAGGGTTCTGTCTGAATATGGTGAATTGTGATGAAGGATCCAGAAAGAGGACCAGCACTGTCACAGGGAAGGAGGGAAACAGAAGGTGCTGGAATGAGTCTTAGGGTCCAGTGTGGCAAAGATGACTGGACCACACTGATGATACAATAGAAAGCAGAGTCCAGGGTGACATGGGCCAGCCACTGTTGGCATCAACCATACTGGACACATGGTAATACTGAGTGTGCATAATTTACTTAAAATGTAGTAAAAATATTAAAATCACGATGATGCAGAAACCACAACTCATGGCTGTGTCTATGCTCAGAACTCGCTAACCATATGGGCTTCTCACATAACTGTTACTGCATTTTAACCTTCCCAATTACCCTGTCACGGAACGGAATCTCAAAGCTCAAAATTATGCAAATTCTCCAAGGCCACATATACAGAAGGAAGGCAGAGGCAGGACCTGATTGTACCCTTCTGGATTCCCCAGTCCTTGCATGACAGCTACTGACTTCCACTAACTAAAAATAATCCTCCCCCCCCAAATTTCTTTCCAAGGGAAAAATATTGTTACATGGCCATTGCAACTTTGAAATACAGATCACTATCTTTTCGTTGCCTAGGAAGGGTCTAGAGTGGTAGCTGTGGTCAGAGTATGTTGTTTAACTGTGTCAAAGTGTCCTAAAATCGTTACTTTGTACAAATGAACACCACCAACAACATCTTATAAGTAATTGTTCAGTTAGCTCCTGGCTGTCTTTTTAGACCTGGTAAGATGGAAAGACACCAACAGTTCAAATATAAGACAGATGTGGTGTGCGCATAGCCCTGGGGCTCTGAACGGAAACTCTTGCTCAGTTATTTCGCTTCGCTATTTCATTTTTGAGACAGGTTCTTGTCGTGAGGCTTTGGGTAACCTGTATTCACTATGTAGCCCAGGCTGAGCTCAAACTCCCACGTGCTGGGATTATGGGCTTCTGCCACAACACCCAGCAGGTTTAAAATCCACATGTTATTGCTACATGACCCCTGTGCCTTTTGGGTTCATGGTCCTTTGTTTGGGGCCCAGCTCCCGAAAGCTTCAGCCTTTCTTCCCGGTTTTAACAGTTCCACAGTGACATCTGCTGGAAACTGGAGCAGCTCAGATCCTGTCCCCTGCAGGACGCTCCTGCTGCTGCAGAGTGGGTAGTAGTGTTCAGATTATGCAGGGGACATGTGAGGTGGTCACCACAGTCCTTCCTTACTTGGCCAGTGACAGGGCACATTGAAAGCTGAGCTCTCAGATGATAAGCACCCGGACTTTGGGTCCCTTAGGGGCTGGGCACAGGCTCTACCCACATTCCAGACAGAAAGTCCTCAAAGGAAGCCCATGGTCCAGTGGCCAGGACTCTCAGGCTCTGAGCTCTGGTCTGCCTGCTGTAGTTAATTGTGTCCCTGGCACGGCCTTCCTGATACCCGGTTTGTTTCTCTGTGGATCTCCAGGATTCTTGCTTTAATAACAACCTAAAACCGAAGAGGCCCCCCGCATGACCGAGAAGGCGACGACTTCTGCAGAAAGTGCCAAAATGTTTTAGAAATAAATGGCAGAAAACAAGAGTCTCACGGATTTTCACCAGGCAGCATAGTAATTTGTGTGATATATTTTTAACTGTGGGGATTGATGGAGAAACCACTTAACTATAATGTGAACTGAAGGTTGTCAGTTTTGCAGTTCATGCTGTGGCAAATAGAGAGGTCTGTGTGTATGTGCCAGTGAGAAGCGTGTGTGTGTGTGTGTGTGTGTGTGTGTGTGTGCCAGTGAGAAGCATGTGTGTGTGTGTGTGTGTGTGTGTGTGTGTGTGTGTGTGAGTGCCCCAAATCAGCTCTTATTTGAGTCCTAACTCCCCATGCTTCCGGGAACTTTCTGTTGTTTAGAGCGATCTTGTTTCTGAGGGAAAAAATTTGGGCAGCCTATGAACTATTTCTTAAGCCAGTGTTCCTCCACTTCTCGTTTTTCCTTCTTGGCTGCCTTGTTTTTTGTTTTAGCAGACATTCTGGTGTAGGAACAGCTTGAGACTCAGGATCTCTCCAAAACTGCACCTGAAAAACATTTATCAGACTCACAAATCCTGTGCTAACCTGAGTTCCTGCTCTACTTCTCCGAAGTGAGCCTTTGGAGAGCTGGAGAGACTTTCCCAAGCCTGGATTGCTACATGGAGAATCATACAGGAACAACTACTCTCTCAGTTCTCCTCAGGATTAAGCTGAACTTTTAGTGCAGTCGGAAAACAGACCCTGACAGCCCTGTAAACACCGAGGCATCCACCTTCCCGAAACTTTCCAAGGATATAAATCTCTTTCTCTGTCCTCCTCTTCCTCACACTCCCTTCTGCCCCATTTCCTGTTCGGCCAGACCTCAATCATCTTTAGAAATGGGCTCAACGACTTGAAATGTTCCTGGTTTTCCAAAGGAATGATTTCCTCATGGATACATCGCGCCGCCTTGTGGCAATTTTAAAAGTTGCAGCCTGAGTTTATAATTTTTAAAGCTATAGGTCCATAGCTTTCTTCTCATGGTTTATCAATAGCTACAAGGCTCATCAATAGCTACAAGGCTCATCAATTGCTAGCTGTCACCGTGGACTGATACCAATCCCAGCGCCATGACTGATTTTCATCAAAATAAATTTGTTTTGACTTGTTCTGAGAGGCCAAAACCTACTCTATCTTGGAACTGGCCTCCATCTTAAAAGAAAAAGAAAAAGAAAAAAAGCCTGAGAACTTGACCCCCAGATGAACCCAAGCTGCACCCAAGTACCAGGAAGGACTCCACATCTTCTTCTTGGCCAGACTGACTCCCTAGCTACTTCCTAGCAACAGTTAATAAAAGATCATTCTGATTGTTTCAGATGTACTTTCAGACTGTGATTGTTCATGGTCTTGCTTCAGACCACCCACCTTACAATAGTCATGCTATTAAATGCTTGCCAAGATGGACCCCCCCACCTCCACCCCCTCACTTGCTCCCATTTCCCTATAAAACTTTGTCCTGATGAGAGCCCGTGGCTGCTTCATCAAACTATCCAGTGGGTCAGCAGTGTGTAAGCCCAAACTCAGGTTTGTAATGAGGAGACCCTAATGTGATTACATCGGAAAAGGCTCCTTGGTGGTCTTTTGGGTTCATGAAAGAAGTAGTTCCTGGCATAACAGTTCCGGTTTGCAAGTTCCTTGTGGACCTTTCTTTTGCCCAGACACCTCTCTCTTCCTGGTTTGTTGCCAGAAAGGCATCAGCAAGTCTCCAATGTCTTGTGCTTCTGTGTTGTGATTTCAGTCAGCTTCAGAAGTCCATGCTGAGATGAGCCTGCCATTGCAATCTGTCAGGTAGGCTCACATAGCTCTCTAACGTGAGCAGCTACGCCCTCCTCCTAGGACAGGTTAGAGACTGTACCATGTTCTCCTTGTAGTATTTACACAGAGGCCTGCCACTTCCTGTGTGGGTCATGGTATACCTATATTCTCATGGCTCTCCAATAAAAGAACCATTGTGCAAATGAATTTTGGAAATGTATAACAGGTCCCCAGGAACAGTAAAAAAACTCATAGACATTTAAGACAGCTTGATTTAATCATTCCACAATCCTTCCCACTGTGTCGTGTGTGTGTGTGTGTGTGTGTGTGTGTGTGTGTGTGTGTGTGTGTGTGTGAAATCATTGCTTGTCAACTAAAGAGGGAAAAGATAAATTAACCGAAGTCTTCAGAACCAGGACCACATGAAGACACTACAGGTGGGGAAGTCAGTTCTGATCCAGATGGACTCAACAGTGCAAGCAGTTGTATCTTCTAGTCTTCCTGGCATTTAAGAGAACATCAGAAATCCATACTTCTGCTGAGAATGCTCCAATGTCTCCTTAGATCCTGATCAGTCACTTGGGGAGGAGGGGAGAGGGCGTTCAGCACCCACTGCTCATTTACCAATAACCAAGATGTCTTTCAATATGTCACTGGATAGAAGGAACTTTGGATCATCCAGAAAATAGAATATTATTCATGGCTAGTAATAAGTTACAATCGGACCACGAAAGATTCAGAAAGAAAACTTACATAACAAATCCAAGTCCTTATTTTGATGCTTTGCCACCAAAAGGCAGAAAAGGAGGCAAAAGAATTAGGAAACCACATTATGTTAAGTGAGATAAAGCAATCACCAAAGGACGCAAACCACGTAAGAATGTGGGAAACATAAAGACGTGGGGATGGCGATGATGATGATGGTGGTGATGGTGATGATGATGATGGTGGTGATGGTGATGATGATGGTGGTGGTCGTGGTGATGGTGGTGGTGGTCGTGGTGATGGTGATGGTGATGGTGGTGGTGATGATGATGGTGGTGGTGGTGGTGATGGTGATGATGATGGTGGTGGTAGTGGTGATGGTGATGATGGTTGTGGTGGTGATGGTGATGATGATGGTGGTGGTGGCGGTAGTGGTGGTGATCATGACCAGTGTGTGGCATTCCCATGAGGCTTTTCTCTGTGGTTTTCTTCGGCTTTTCGGTGAGTTGTTACAATTAGCGGGCATTTCCTACACCAGCCTCCAACACTGCTGTGTGCACTACTGTCTGACGGTGCTCATCACCCGGAGTTTCCAGAGAGTGAGGTGAGGAGAATGTTGTCATCGAGGATGTAACATCTCAGGTGCAACTAGTGTTGGCAGATTTTCATCTCTGCATTAAATTAGAAGTAGACCCCAGGAGCCTTTTACTGCAGAGAGAACAACCGCCAAATGGAAGCAAGAGAAACTCACGGAGGATCCTCGGTTTTTCTCACAACCTGGTGATAAATTCAGAGTTCAAGCCACCTGCTCACATACAGACCATTTTCTTCCTCAAGAGCCCGAGCTTCTCTTGTCTGTGAGTACTTACAGAGACAGCAGGGAACTGAGTATTCCAGTGCCTCTGTTCCCTTTAACCTGGGCAAGTCACTGAACCTTCCTCGGCTATTGTTTATTTGACTGGTTTCATCATTTTCGGTGTCACTATTGGCATTATTATTATTTATTAATTATTATTATTTCTTTAAGACTTATTTCTTATTTTCTTTCTGAGTGTTTTGCACACATGTAAGCACTTGTCTTTATGACTGTTTTGCCTGTATATATGTAAGCATAGCACTTGCAGACCAGAAGGGGACATGGGATCCATTGGAACTGGAATTACAATTAATTGTAAGCTTCCTTGTAGATGAGGGGGATCAAAGCCAGGTCCTCTGGAAAAGCAGAATTTACTCTTAACTGCAGAACTATGTCTCTATCCACCCTCGAAGACCTCAAAGTTGGCACAAGACACCCCAAGTCCCAATTCTCAGCACAAAAGTGATTTATTTGCCCCAGAGAAACAAGGGGGTGGGGAATAAGAGACAAAGAAATCAAGGATGAGGGAGAAGGGGAGGGGATGAGAAAGTGGGGGATGGGCATTTGCCCCACAGGGACAAAGCACTGCCTCTGGATAGAGAGAAGGCAGATGCCACCCATGGGAAGATGGCAGTGTATAAAGGTACACAGGGTATCCCGGTGTTAATTTTAGTTGGGCATATTAACTTCGTGAGCCAGTGGGGGCTGCTGGTTGCTGGGCTTCAGCACTTTGACAGCTGGGCCTTGGTGGTCAGCTCAGGGGGAGGAAGTGGACAAGGAAGGGAACAGAACTTGGGGGCAAGCTGTAGGAATGTAATGTGATAGGTTAGCAGTGAAGAAGGCACGGGGGAAGGGTGTGTTTGCAGGGCACAGGCCTGCAGGAGCCCTTCACTAGTGTTGTTTTTTACTATTATGTTGTTTGCTTGTGGACATGGAGTCTCCCCAGACTCTGTGCTGTGCTGGTTGGCAACTACTGAGTGAAGTGATTCTTGTGTCTCCTCCCTCAGCATTCCGAGTCGTTAGATCCAGCCTGGTCTTCTTCTCTTCTCTTCTCTTCTCTTCTCTTCTCTTCTCTTCTCTTCTCTTCTCTTCTCTTCTCTTCTCTTCTCTCTTCCTTTTCTTTTTCTCCCTTTCTTCCTTTTCTTTCCTTCTTTCTTTTTTTTCATGCACTTATGGAGCAGAGATTATAACCTCCCTGAATTACCCTCCTCCCCAAACCTGTCTGTGCCCAATCAGATGAGAGAATGCAGCTGGGGTGGGTGTGAGAGCAGAGAGCACAGGCAGGTACTGCTCTGTCCTATGACACTGCACACTTGTGCCCATGCTCCTCATCCAAGCTGTCATTAAGGAACAGTCCAACCAGAGCACAACGACTTGACAGATTCTGTGCGTAAGTGAATGATGGGCAGGAAGCACATGGATGGGTAGGTATTCTCCTTTTTACAGATGGTGTCAGGAAAAAGTGGGGCGGAAAATTTGCTGAGTGCTGTACATAGGTGTGTGATGTCCACATATGTGTGTAGACCCATGTATGCCGTGATAAGCCCCAGTCGTGGAGGAGAAAACGTGGAAAATGCAAAGCACAATCAAAGACTCAAAGTCTGGTATTTAGTGAACTCGCCGGCAAGTGAACTTATGTACACACTAACCAAATAGCACGCATTTCCTTCTCTGACTCTAGTACATTCCCACAAATCGGATGAGTCCTGTGTCATTCACTTGTATGTCACCCGCTGTGTGTCGCTCACTGTGTGTCACTCACTTGTGTGTCACTCACTTGTGTGTCACTCACTTGTGTGTCACTCACTTGTGTGTCACTTGTGAGTCATTCCCTTGTGTCACTCACTATGTGTCACATTCACACTGTGTCATTCGCCTGTGTGTCACTCACTTGGCAGGTTCCCCTGTCATCTTAGGCCAGTGTCATCATAGCTGATACATCATATCTTCCCTCCGGATCCTCTGACATGATTCAACCACACACTCCTTCCCTAAGTTCATCGATCCAACCTACATAAACATCAGATGGAGCAGAAACACAGATTGTTTGATACGTCCCTGACGTGTGCACACTAGCATAAGTCTCTGACCTGTACACGCTGACATGAGTCCCTGACATGGTCACACTGAAACTGCCAAGGTCATGGAAGACATGGAAGAGGGTGGATCGCCAGATTTAGAGGAGACTGAGGGACACTGCGGCTCAGGACAGCGGGGTTCTGAATCTGCTCTCTACAGGATGTTGGAGAAGAGACTGCAAACACCGAGTCCCACCCCCACCCCTGCCATAGACACCTTAAAAACACACAGGGCTTAGTCTGATTCTCAATTCGCACACGCAGCTGTCCTAGGGAGCAGTTAGAGCATGACTGTCTATGGCCGGCCGTGAAGCTCGATCTAGTAGCTCTCTCCCTCAATGTGAGGTTCAAAAATAGCACAGCTGTTCTTCCAACAGGAAGTGCGTGATTCTCGCTGTCCGACTGTGAGAGAGTAACTGAGAACCTGAGAGCCCTGCTAGCTACCTTCTCCTCAGTCCACCTTCCACCTCCCTGAACCTTCCATTCCCCTAAAAGGGGAGTGCCCCTTCAAGTCCTCACATGCTCCCCGTTCTGCGTGAAAAACACTGCCCCGGCACCCACTCTGCTTTTCACATTGTTCCCATGAAGTGTGCTGTTAGGAGCTCAGAATAGTAAAGATTGCTGTCATAATTAAGCTCTGGGACGTATTTCAAAGACTCTCAGACATTAGAGATGAGAAGCCCAGCAGGTCATCCGAGCTTGTCTCTCTGCCAGTGCAGGAGGCTGTTCGCAATTTGGCGGATCTGTTATCAGACTATAAAAATTCTAAACTATTCAAAAAAATTACCACATTGTATAAATTATAATAAAAAGTTTACCTTATTCCAAGGCTACTCTCGGGAGGGGGGGGGGGTCACTGAATAGCTTTCTAAAAACAATTACTGCTCTATTTAGAATAGATTTTCCAAGGTGAAAATGTGGTTATTTTCCTTTCAATGTGACAGCCAGTGCTTATTGTTATGCAAGAGCTGCTGCTCTGCATCTGATGGTTTAAAGTTTAGCACTGACCCCAGCTGTCCCTCAAATGATATCATAAACACAGCTCACAGCGCTTCCAGCTTCTTCTGCCTTTTCCTAAAGGGCTGGGCTAGAACACAGTTGATATTTTACTGCCTTTGGGTTGGGCATCCTAGATGCAGAATCATCATCTCCTCCCCCCTCCTCCTCTTCCTCCTCCACATCCTTATCCACCTCCTTCTCTTCCTTCCTCTTCCTTTTTCTTCCCTTCCTCCTCCTCCTTTTCCTCCCTCCTTCTCTTCCTCCTCTTCCTTTTCCTTCTCTTCCTCCTCCTTTCCCTCCTCCCCTTCCCCTCCTCCCCTTCATCCTCTTCCTTTCCCTCCTTCTCCTCTTTCTACTCATCCTTTCCTTCCCTCCTCCTCCTCTTTCTCTTCCTCATTTCCCTCCCTTCTCCTCCTCCTTCTCCACCTCCTTCTCCTCCCCTCCTCCTCTTCCTTTTCCTCCCTCCTCCTTTTCCTCTTTCCTCCTCCTTTTTTCTTCCTCCTCTTCTTTCCTTTTCCTCCTTCTCTTTTTTCCTCTCTACTCCCTTCCCCTCCCCCTTCTCCTTTCCCCCTCCTCTTCCTCCTCCTCCTCTTATTCTTCCACTTCCTCTTCCTTTTCTTTTTCCTTCTTTTCCTTCTCTTCCTTTTCCAATATGTGATTTCAGCAGAATAAGCCAAAGACACCAAAATTGGATGTCTTTTGGGGGTGTAGAGCTTGGGAGAACACCAAGAGAATCTTTCAGATGAAAGTTATGTCTGATCTAGCCCCCGACATGTCTGGTGTAAGTTTGGTTTGTGGGCTAAGTGCAAATAGAGTTAAGAGCACAGACAAAGTGTCCTGAAACGTGGTCACTTCATCAGACTGGAAGCTCATCTGTCACTGTCACACTGGGCACAGGGGAACAGGTCTGGGGTGACAGAAGATAAGCCAAACCATTCAGTTCTGTTCATTATTGTGGTTTCTGTTTCTCTGTTTGCTAATAGGGTGGTGGGTTCTGAATCCCAGGTGGTGCACTCTACCCAGGAGCCTCACCTCACCCTGGCACATCTGTCTCGGTTTTGTCTAGAGGATTCTCTATTTAGCATACACAATTAACCTTTATATAATACTTCAGAAAAAGTATGTCCCATCCTATGGGAGAGCAAGGATGTGGCAAGAGCTACCTCCAGCTTTTCCCAGCAGAATATGTTATGTTTACTAAAGGTCAGGTTGAGAACTCCCACAGAGCAGCAGGTCCCAAGAAGTCGGTTTTACACTGGGCACTCTTTGTTGCTTGTTACACAACCACATGCACCAAGTGCATGGCCTGAACCCTGTTTCTAAGTGGAAATGTCATCTGTCAGCTGGGTAGAGCTCAGCATGGGCTTTCCCAAAGCCTCTGCGTTGTTAGCAAAGCTTACTTGCCATGTTAGCTCCCAAATCCAGGATTGGCTCTGGTGCCACAGCTTGACCACAGCCATATATGAATGCTTAATACCCATATACTAAAAAATACCCCTGTGATTTCGCACACGTCTGAATACTGAGGTATGACTCCTTTGAGCAAAACTGGCCCATTGAATGAAATGTTTGTCCAAAATTGATTGGTCATTAAGTCTGAGGATTATGGTATTGAGAGTAATAGGTAAAGGTTTACCTGAAACTAGCAACCGGGGTTAAGGCATCTCGAGGGCTATGATGCGGAACAAGAAAAGATTAGAAGGCAAATCTACCTCAAGACACATAAGCCTTTAGATAGAACAGTGTGAATCCCGAGTTTCGGGGTTACCTCAGAGGAGCGTTGCACAGTGAGCATCCATGCTTGCAGCCAAGCTGCCTGCACTGCAGCCTCCTGACCCTAAGTCCTGCTGTTCTTTGTCCCTCTCTGTTCTGACTCTTGGAGTTGCCAAGTACAGGGACAGACTCCAGACAGTTGGATGGAGACACAGTTAATCAGACACAATTTATGAATTGATATTGAAGTCACAAAAAGAAAAGAGCAAGAAAGATAACCGCATAGGGTGCCTAGAACCTGGACGTGGGAACCATAGAACTCACAGGCAAAGAAACCCAAGAGGACTCAAGACCACCCCCTGGGTGTCTCTCTCTCTCTCTCTCTCTCTCTCTCTCTCTCTCTCTCTCTCTCTCTCTCTCTCTCACACACACACACACACACACACACACACACACACACACGGAGGGGGTGGGGGTGGGGCTTCTGCTCTTTTCTAAGCGCTGCCTATCCAAGCATGCCCTGCATCCCTTCCGTGGTGGCTGCTGTGCACACATCTTTCTGGCTTTTGTCATTACCTCTGACACCTTTTGATTGGTCCCCAGTTTATAGTGGCACCAGGGAAGAAGATGAAGAAGGGAGGAAGCCAAGAGAGGGAAAAGAACCTGTGTAACTCCTCTTTGTTCTCATTGTCCTTGAATGGGGAACCCTGGTACAATTAGTGCATTGGCTCTGTAGCATCTGGATAGAGGGGGTGTGGAGGGCAAGGTGGTAGCAGCTTCAAGGGGGGCAATGGTCCCTAGAAAATGTTTCTGTCCAGCTCTGAGACATTATCAGCACACTGTCCTGGGAAGTACATTTCAAAAACAGGGTTCCATGTAAATGAGATCCAGTAATTGGCCCTACACACTGAGCAGTAAGTACCTTAGGGTCAGAGCCCCAGTTGCTCCATCAGCAAAGCTTTCTGCATGAGGCTCCTCATGCTGAGGGCAGCCAAGAGCAACCTCTCGGGCCTCTGTGACCAAGGACTCTTAGGGGGGTACTGCATGCCTGTCACTAAGATTATCATTTGCTAACCCAGGTCTTATAGGACCCAAATGGTCACCAGTATGGGGGGGTGCTTCTGTTCAAACTACTTTTTTTTAAAAAATGATATTTTAAATCAGCTTACAAATGAGTGTGGATTCATAAGGCTTCTATACTCTATGTGTTCTGCATTTTGGTGAGCCCCACTTTTATCTCTTCTCCCCCATCTTCTTTCCCATCCTAGCAAAGACAATTAGCTCCCAGGATTCTCTCCCCACTCTTTAAATCACACATGTTCTTTCCACTTTCGTATTTTCTGCTCGGAATGCCAGATCATAGGTCCCCAAGTAGCATCTTCCTGCCCATGATCAAGCCAGTTAACAATAGCAGTGTGAGGGGGGAGGGGCTTCCCAGGTTCTCCTCCAGGCTAAGGCTGCAGAGGGAGGGAGAGTCGGTCTCTTTTCTTTAGGAATGTGGCCAAAGGGAGACTGTCCTTGTGCCAGTAGATGGCCCCTTGCCTGTGTCCATAAGGACAACAGGAATTGGATTCGGTGAGTTAAATAAATAAATAACAAATGACCTAAATTTGGAAGAGAAGTGTGATTGGGGATAGGGGAGTTTAGCAGTGAGGGATGGATGATGAAGGGATATGACCAAGATTCAGTTCCTATACGCATGACATTTGTATAGAATAAAAAATTAAAGACTATGTTTAAAAAAAAACAACCAAAATTTGATAAAATTGATTAAAATAAAAAAGCTGAGGAGATACAGGGGCTTGGGGAGGGGGGACAATCAGCTGTGTCAGAGGCAACGGAAGAGTGGAAACTAAGAAGGCACGTGAAGATTACTATGTGGAAGAAACCGGTTTGCAGAGGGAAATTGGAAGCCCTCCCTGCCCATGGCACTGTCTAGTGAACAGAGCATGCTCGGTGTAATGAATAGTCTGGGTGTCAACCTGACTACATCTGGAATGAACTAAAACCCCAAACGGCTGTGTCCACCTGTGAGGGATGTTTCTCGATTAGATCATTTGAAGTGGGAGGATCCACCTTTAATCTGGGCCACAGCTGCCGGGGATGCTCTTTGCTTACTTGCCCTCACTCTGGCTGGTAAGTCCACTCCCTCACTGGCACTAGTCTAATTCTGGATTCCAGTGTATACTGAAGACGTCAAGCCTCACTACTGAATTGGATTCTTGGAATTTCCATTCATAGGCAGCCATTGTTAGACTAGCTGGACCATCACCTGGCAGCCACTCTAATAAACACCTTCATGTATGTGTGTGTGTGTATTTGTGAGTGTGTATACATGTGTATGTGTGTGTGTGTGTGTGTGTGTGTGTGTGTGTGTGTGAGAGAGAGAGAGAGAGAGAGAGAGAGAAAGTGTGGGTGTGTGCATGTGAGTGTGTGCACGTGTGTGCATATGTGTGTGTAAGTGTGTATGGGCACGAGTGTGTGGATGTGTGTGTGTCTGAGTTTGTGTGCATGTGTGTGTTCATGTGTGAGTATGCATGTGTGTGTGAATGTGCCTACATTGTGTGTACATGTTAGAGTGTGCATGTATATAAGTGTGTGTGTGTGTGTGTGTGTGTCCATTCTATCAATTCTGTTCCCTCTAGAGAATCCTGACTAATATAGTCAGAAGCAAAGCTCTGGGACTACAAAAGGAGTGTGGATAAAAGGCCCGCACCCACACAGCCCGATGCCTTTGGCTCTTTCCTCTGCAGAGCAGACCACTTCCATTCTTGAAAGCACATCCCCTTCTTAGCTTAGCTTCCTGTTTCCAGTCCAAGCCTAACTTGAAAGCTCTCACTTTTTCCCCATTCCTCCTGGCTACAGATGGTAACTTTACTTAACCAGAACTGTTTTTCTCGTAAACTCTAATTAACCGTCATTGAGATTCCTTTGGAGTCCATCCTTAAACGCTTCTATTACTGAGACTTAGCGGGCCAAAGGGAAGCTCAGTTTTGTGGGTAGCATAGGCATAATGAATAGTACAGGGCTGTCATCTCCACACCTGAGAGGCTGCGTGCGGGTGAGAGTTTAGAACAGCCTGATCTACCCGAGACCCTGTCTCACAGAGTGAGGGCAAACTCACATTTAAGACCTTCTGATCTGTTTTAATCTTTTCAAACATAGGTGTTCCTTCTCCCCACTGTTCTAGGCTGTGGGTAGAGGACTCTGCTCTGTGTCAAGCATTCACAGCAGCACAGCCTAATGTCCTCACAATGACATTCATTCCACCAGCACTTATTGAGCACCTGTTGTGACACAGCCAGAGGAGGTTTATAGGGAAGCCAGGTGGGTGATTGATGCTCTAAATTGCCAGTGGCATTACAATGGCCCGGATGATCACCAGGAAGTGTGACCTACCACATTGTAACTGTCACCTGGATAGCTGCAGCTTGACCATAACATGAAAGTTAATAACTAAGACTGGCCCAGGTCCAGAGAAGATGGCACAATCACAAACCATTTTCCTGGTGGCTCTTGTAAAGACAAGACCTAATCACCTGGGACATGAGCTGCTTGCCACCTCGAAGTTGAAGCTCTGCAAGCAACCCTTTCAACATGACCCGGAAAAGAATCAGACTGTCTTCTCAGAGGCTAAGACCCACTTTACCCTTGAGTGACAGCTAGGCCTATGACCACATTTTCAAGTACTGAAAATTCTTGTGATTTTTTTTTTCCAACAGAGAGATCTCTGTTACAGGTGGCCTGAGGGAGATTTGATTTATCTCCCCTTGTTAACAGCTAAACCATATGCTAAGCTAAAATTGTGTGTGTGGCCTCTGTTTGTACATGTATTATATGTATCTGTGGTGTTTGCATGACATGTCTGTTTTTATGTGGTGTGTCTGGGTGTGTGATGTGTGTTTGTGTGGTGTGTCTGTATATGAATGTGATGTGTATGTGTCTTTGTGTGAGAGTGTGTGGGTATCTGTGTGTATGTGTGCATGCGCGTATGTATGTAATGTTTGTTGCATGTAGTTTGTGTGTTCGTATGTGTATTTTGTTTATGGGTTGTATGTGGTTTGTGTGTGTTGTGTATGTGTGTTGTATGTGGTTTGTGTGTGTGTGTGTATGTACGGTATGAGCACAGGAGCATAGTACCCTTGGCATCCAGAAGAGGGAATCCGAGCCTCTAGAGCTGTCAGTTGTGACTGTGAACAGAACTTGGGTCCTCTGGGAAAGCTGTATGATCTTAACTTTTATGCTGCTGAGCAGTGTCTCTGCCATGCTAACACATCTTACTCTCTAACACACCACAACTTCACAACACACCACTGCAGAGGTGTTGCCCAAACTTAGTGGAAGGCCACTTCTTTCTTTTTAGTTGTCACTGATTTTTGTTTGGTTGGGTTTTTCTTTGGTTGTTTTTGAGACAAAGTCTCTTGTAAAAGCCCAGCCTGGCCTGGAACTCAACTATATCCCTAAAGATGACCTTGCACTCCTGAATCTCCTACAAGCTGGGGTTACAGCTGTACCGCATGCTGTCTTTACTGGGCATCCTGGGGCATTCATCCCACCATAATGTGTGATAATGAAGGTGAGGTTCAAATCCACTCTTTCTTTGCTCACCACTCGCTCCTACTTTCAAAGCTCTCATCTTCTGATTCTTAAGCAGGGACAATTGTGGTGTCTTTAAAAGCAATAATCTTCCAACATCAATGACATCCAAAGGCCTCTGGGAAGGAAGCGGGGACAGGGGAGAAATGCAAAGCCCAGCTTTGAGGGAGCACAGAAACTCAGCCTGAAGGGCCGTGAGGCTGGAGAAGCGTTTGAAGTCATTTGAGGATGCCCTGTCTCCCCTTGGCAGGTCACTCCATTCTTTCGGTTCTATTTAGTACTCCGTGTTCGCTACAACGTATAAGTTCTTAAGCAAATGCAGAGGGAAGAAAAGCTAATGTTGCTGATACTACAGTCCATCAGAATGACAGCCCAGCTAGACTTCCCCTGTGGTGAGAGCAAGAGCTGTTCCCCGAAAGAAGCTCTGCATGAAGAAAGGAAATCACTGTGCCCTTTATTTCAGAGACCAGGACCCAGCGAGGTACTTTCCATAGTGATCAGCCATGTACTGATTTGCAACATGGGTGCCTGGCACAGCCAATGTAACATGATCATGTTACTGAAATAGCTGCCAAATAGCCCTTGTGGGAGCTGTCAGCCTGCTGTGAGTGTCAGAGAGGACCAGCTTCAGAGGAAAGCCTCATAACAGGGTTGCAAGCACTGCTGATGGACAGCAGAGCTGGTTTCCATCATCTCCCTGTGTTTCCCCATTCAAATGGAGCCCCCGTTTTTAATGGTCGTAATTCCATTTGGAATTGTGTTTGGCAAACCTATCCAAATCATGTCTCAGGGGGGGATTTCTCTTCTTTGGTGGTCTGTTTCTCCAGGGTAGGCATCAAATGTTTATAGTCACCTAGTCTTGAAGTCTAGTGGGTTTTCCTCTCTAGGGATTATGAGCCAGCAGAGGCCATGAAATATATAGATGTTTCCATAATGACGGGAATGAGACAGAGGATGGTCTGGAGAAAGGATGTAGCTGCTGACCACTGGAGGAAAAGAACAGGGTCTGCCATTACAGAAGCATGGTAATTTACAGCAACCATGGTAATAGTTGCTAGCCTTTATGAAAGACTTGCTTGGTAGTGGGCACTGTTCCAGATACCTAGAGAGAGTCATTCACTGTCCAGTTGCATGTATGAAGAGTCTGGAACACAGTCTGCTCAGCATAGCTAAGCATGGAATTCTGGTTCCCACATGAGACCTCCCTTTTCTCAGAGGTTGCCTGACTCTAGTGCCTACACACAACTGTCCTAATCATCAGCAAGTAGGACCTTGTTAAAAGCCACACTGGATACCTCCCTGGGGGATTTAATGGTAGGTAGCACTGCTAGGGCCTGAGAGGCAGCAGCTCAGTGCCTTGTTTGAAGGAGCATGGGCAATCAGGACTAAAAAGCCACGCCCCTGAAAAGCCTTGCCCATCTACCCACCTGTGTTTCCAGCTGACTTTGCTACAGGCAAGGCATGCTTTCTACTTAGGGCTTTCTAGATTTTGCTACAGAGTAGCAGATGTTTTTCAAGTGGTTAAGACTCCCTTCTGACCCCACAGTGGTGGCGCACGCCTTTAATCCCAGCACTTGGGAGGCAGAGGCAGGTGGATTTCTGAGTTCGAGGCCAGCCTGGCCTACAGAGTGAGTTCCAGGACAGCCAAGACTACACAGAGAAGCCCTGTCTCAAAAAAACAAACAACCTCCCCTCAAAAAAGACTCCCTTCTGCCTCTGTCTCCCATTAGTGACTCACGTGGCCATTGGGGATGCCACAGACAGACCGAGATGTCTCACCACCCCGTGTCATCCAGTGTTTCCTATCCCGATGCTAACTCACCATGAATCAGGGATTTAAACAGGACTCGCCTTTGTGCAACTTTGTTTTCCTTCATACAACTAGTGTAATGTGACGCCAAGGAGCTTTGGTTTCACGTAGGCACGCTCAAAGCAGTTTTCTTTCCCAACTACGGAGAACACATAGAAAAACCATGGAACCTCACACACCTAGAAGCTTACTTTCTATCCTTCCTTCCAGTGTGGCTTTGGGCAAGTTACACGCAATCTCTGTTCCTGTTTCTTCTCTCCAAGAAAAACGACCAATCTCACAGCACCTAAACTGTGACTCGCAGTCATCTGTAACTCCAGTCCTAGCATATATGACGCCTTCTTTGGGCCTCCATGGATACAAAGCACACAGGCATACATTCAGGCAAAATACCTATTCAAATACAAAACATAGATAACACCCACAATACACATGCCTATTAAACACACATATACAAACATACACATACACACTCACATATAACACATGTACACATATAAAACACACACAGAGAATACATATATACACACATAACACACAAACATACACATACACACACATATTAATAAAATACCCACATAATACACAAAATCCGCACATATATATACTATACACACATAGCATACAAGTATATATATATATATGTATATATATATTACATGCATACTAATAAAATACACACATAACACACAAACATACATATACACACATAACACATAAACATACATATATACACATACACATATGTAAACACATGCACACATGTAAAACACATAATATACACACTCATAACACACAAAATACACACATAAACATATAACACACAAACATATACATTCACACACACAAAACACACATAAAATACACATATATCACAAACACATACACACACACACACACAACATGCTAAGTCTACAAAACGTTCCTCTGCAAAACCTCCTGGTTGCCTGATGAACAGCTCCTGGCTCCTAATGGTGGAGGGCAGCGTTATTTGTTCCTCTCTTGCCATTCCTACTGAATATCTATGAATATGTATCACTTTTGTACAGCAAAACAGCTCAGAGAGTTAAAATATTTCATTAACATTTTTTTCTCTCTGTCCTATTATGTGGATTAGGCAGTCACCTTGGAAACTGTTTTTGAGAGAGCTTGGTAGGTAGTGAAATTTGGGCTTTAAAGTTGAATATTTCATGATGGAAACAGCACTGTAATAAAGCGATCAAGCAACTACATTCACTCCGAAGATCCACCTACCTGTGGACTGGGAAGTGCTCGGGGACTGTGACTGCTGGAGATAAGCCACAAGCTATAACATGGAGGAGGGCAGCCCTCCAGTGGCCAGTAAGGACAGTCACACAGAGGAGAAGAACAAATTTCCCCTGCATTGCCTCTGAGGGTAGGTGTGGTTACAGGTTATAGTTGGGGGTGTGGTAGAATGTCTGCCCTGCTGGCATGAGGCGCTGTTCCACTGCAGTACTGCTCAAAATGAGTAAGCTGCAGAGTAAGACAATGAGAAGTCTTGTGAATCCAGCTAAAGCCCTCATTTACAATCCTCCTTCACGTTCTTGTACTTTATGACCCCCCCCCTTTTAATAATATATTTTTTTCCTTATGTGTCAAGCATCTTCCTGGATCACACACAGGCAATTTGCATATTGCAGAATCTCAGGTTCAGGTTCTAGTGCAACACTGTAGCAAGTCTTCGAATTTTTCTCTTGCTTTTGCTTTCTTTTTTCTGTTTCTCTTTGAGACAGGTGACCCAGGCTAATCTTGAACTTGAGATCCTCCCAGCCTAGCCCCACAAGGCTTACAGCTGTGCCTTCAGATTGTCCTCAGTAGGAAGCTGAGATCTCACAGCACCGGTAGGAGTTGCTGTGATTCTTTTCCAATGGAGTGAAACTCAAAACTTCCAAAGTAGACCACAAGCTTCTTAAACGCTTCCAGAGAAAGGGAGTCAGGGAGCACCTAGTGTCTAAAGTAGATGGACTATTCTAGCCACAGTAGCGATATGCTGAGTCTTCTGTCAGCTTCTGTTTCTTCTCAAAATCTTAACAGATTTCTCTGTCAAAATGTTGACTCCATGATCTTGTTGAAGGGCTTTGCCAATGAGTGATGTGGAATGTGACTCTTGTATTTACTTTTCTTCAGGTGTTGTCTTTAGTCCTTGTAGGAACCCTACACTGAAGAAGGAAGAGATCAGGTCTGGTTTAGCTAGTGTTATATATGCAGCACCCACCACCATTTTTGACACAGTGCATGCTCACGATTCACATCTGTTGAATGAACTAGTTAAGGAAACCGATTCAAAATATGGTGCAATCATTTGTGGATTATCCATTTAAAACTCAGGACTGGGGGTTTGCCAATGCTGTTGCCTCTTGCTGTAGCCATGGCCAACAATGTTCTTTGGCATTGTGGCCGATGGTGAGTCCTTGGGCTGTGTCTTCTTGGAGTTGTTTGCAAATAAAGTTCCAAAGAGAGCAGAAAACATCCCTGCTCTGAGCACAGGAGAGAACAGACTTGAATACAAGAGTTCTTCCTTTCACAGAGTTATTCCAAGGTTCAGGTGTCAGGGTGGTGATGTCACAGGCCATAATGCCAATGGCTGCAGGTTCATCTACAGAGAGACATTTGAGGAGGAGAAACTTCACCCTGAGTCATTCAGGTCCTGGCATCTTGTCCATAGCAAATGCTCGACAAACCACAAACGGTTCCCAGTTTTATATCTTCTCTGCCATGACTGAGTGGCTAGATGACGAGCATATGGTCTCTGGGAAGGTGAGAGAAACCATGTGCATCATGGAAGCCATGGGGTGTTTTGGGTCCAGAAACATAAAGACCAGCAAGAAGATTGTCATTTCTGTCTCTGAAAAACTCTAATAATTCTGACTTGTAGGCCTCTTACACACCAGACCATTACTTTTGTAGCTCAGGAAGCTCCCACTTCATCTGCCCACAGTGCCCTGTAATCTCTGCTCTCACTGGCGTTCTCTGGGTTCCATATTTTCCTCATTCCCCTACAAGTCGAACTGGATTGCAAAGTGAAGTATATGATTATGAATGCAAAATAAATAAGAGAAAGAAAACAGGATTGGGAAGCAGGTCTTCAAATCAAGGTTTCCTACTGTCTGTCCCATGCACGCCACAAAGCAGGGCTCCTTACAGGCACACAAATAGGCAGGTCACAAGGGACCCCGTTGCCCTGATTGTCTGCAGAGAGAGTGGAAAAACAAGTGAGCCAGATAGTCTGTTCTGGAAGCAATTCTTTTGTTCAAAGAGCTACAAGAATTAACTTAATATTTATTAGCCATCAGTTGCTAGCTAGTACCAGAAGATGTTTTTAAATGTGATCGTTTGCACTGGGAATTTATAGGGAATCATTATCCACAAATTGCACAGATAACACCACAAACACCTGAATCCAAGGAGCAGAGAAATGCAAGGATTCACCCAAACTGCCTCTTACCACCGTGACAGACAAGCAAAAGTGTAAGATACCCTCCACTTTAGTGAAACTTAAGAGCTGTAAGAGATATAGGCATGAATACCTATAGATATGTGTGTGTGTGTGTTTACATACAAATTCGTTTCATTAGATAAAATATTTATATAAATACACATACAGCATATATGTTGGTATACATGTATATGTGTATATGTCTGTAAATACTTCTTATATGCAAATATAGTTCCAGATATAAGATATCTATATAAATACAAAAGTAGTATATATTTGTTGGAATTCATATACACATATATGCACATATATATATCTTAGTAAATATCTCTTATGTTTATATTCTACTAGTCAAAATATTTATATAAATACACATTCTACATATATAGCTTGGTATTCAGCCATATACATGGGTGTGCACATTGTACTAGCAAGTTTTGTATCAACTAGACAGAAGCTGTAATGATCTGAGAGGGAAAAAAATCTCAACTGAGAAAATGCCTCCATAAGACTGAACTATAACTAAATTTGCAGAGTATTTTCTTAATTAGTGATTAATGGAGGAGGGCCCAGGACACTGTGAGTAGGTCCATCCCTAGGTTAGTGGTCCTGGTTTTATTAAAAAGCAGATTGAGCAAGCCAGTAAGCAGCACCCCTCCATGGCTTCTGCATCAGCTCCTGCCTCCAGGTTCCTGCCCTGTTAGACTTCTGCCTTGACTTCCTCAGATGATAGACTACAATTTGAAAATGCAAGCCAAATACACCTATATACTGTGGTCTATCCAAATTCATATATATACATACATACATGTAATCATACACACACACACACACACACACACACACACACACACACACACATTAATCCAACTTTATACTTAACCCCTCTCCAAGACACTTACAAATATTTTTTTTTGAGGTAAACTTCTCTGGTCTTTTTGGAAAGTGAGGCATGATATCAGCAGTTCTTTTCTCGACAATCTATAGGTCACGCCAGCGTACAAGGCAGTGGAAGTGATCCCTTGTATGTCTCTCCCTTTAAGCTGTCCAGTTTAAACACCTGTGTGCTTAGGAAGTTTAATGACTGGACAACCTGAGGCACTGGGGGACAGGAGTGCGTCAGCAGTGGCAGCCTCAGTTTAAAAATCAATGAAAAAAAATTCTCAAAGAGAGGGAGAAAGAAAGAAGGGAAAGAATAGAGGAAGAAAGGGAGGAAAAGAGGGAGGGAGGGGGCAGAGGGGTGGTGGGGCAGAGGGAGGATGGAAGGGAGACAGTTCATGTTATGTGCTTGTTGATTTGAGTCACAATAACTCTAGATTCACAGATGCAGGTGGGTATTCATATTGTTGCTGTGTTTGCTCTTATTTTATCCTAGACAGTTACCCTTCTCCCATGAAGGGTGTGACACTAGGATTTGTGCCGGCTGATGTACTTCCACCTGCCTGCTCTCTACAGCCAATTAGGACTGTGTTGTCACATGTGTGAATCAGGAGAGCAGCCATATTCCTATCCATCCAGGAAGATGCACAGCCATTCTAACCTGCTACTTCTAAAGATGCTTTAATAAATACATCCCATGAGAAAAAAAGATGGTCTCCTGAAGCCACATTGATGTCTCATGGTCCATGTTGCCACCAAGGACTGTGACAGTGCCTGTGGTACATGCAGTGACAGAAAGATGTTGACAACCATGATCTATTTGGCCACTGGAGACAATGCTGAGATCTGTGTCACATGCTAACACCAGAGACCATGAAGATGTCCACAGTCTGTCCTGTAGCCATGTATACGTTATACACATTGAAACCATGTATAAGTCCATGATTTGTGCTCCCACTGACTAAAGAGTAAGAAATCTACATTTGCCATGGTGTTGATTGCTGTAGGCTCACAGTTGAAAAAACAGGTCATAGAAGGCTTATGTGATAACCCCTACCTCTATACCACACACCCCCACACACCAAAATAAAGTAACAGCTTAGACAGAAAGCCATTGAAGACAACTCTTAAAAATTGTGATAACTAAGCTGAAATGTAGCTCTCCACAAGTAATGGCAGGGGTATGGGAGGGGAAAGATTCAGTTTTCTTTAAGGGGCTGACCACCCAGAGTTTGACTATGCTCTAGTGAATATATGGGCAATACAAATTGTTTCTTTCTTAGTCTTCTTTTTTGGAGGGAGTCATACAAGTAGGGGTGGACCTGGGAGGATTAGAAAGTGAGTGTGTGTGGGTTCATGTTGTGAAATTCACAAGTAATCAATAAAAGTGTTAACAAAAAATAAATATACAACTATAACTAAATTGTACATAACTCAAATTATAATTCACATAAATAGATGGAAATAATGGACTTTTTAGATTTACTATATGCTTCTATCCACAGATAAAATGTTTTCCAAAACTCAGTCTTCCAAAGCTTTCTGAAAAATGCCATTCAAACTACAGTGACCAAAAATAGAGTTCACAGAACCCAGCTGGCTTAATACTGCCCCAGGAGAGGGGCATGGAAAACTTAAAAGCCACAGTAGGTTTGGCCACAGTGTTTTGCTATGATTTTAGAGTTTCCCCTAATGTTTTAGGGATTTATTGCTGTAAAGAGACACCATGACCCAGATGAATCTTATAGAGGCAAACATTTAATTGATGCTAGCTTACAGTTTTAGAGGTTCACTCCACTATCATCATGTTGGGAAACAAGATATTGGGCAGGCGAACATGGTATTGGAAGGGCCAAGAGTTCTACATATTGAAGTCAGGAGGAGACTGACTTCCACAGGGAACCAGTTCTGCCTTAGGTGGAGCTTAAGCAAAAAGGATACCTTAAAGCCCATGTTAGATGGGACAAGGGCAATTTTAACAATTTGTCTTTACAACTCAGCTCCATTTTTATCTCTCCAAACTAACTCGTTCAGAGCAGAAATGTAGCAAAGAAAGGGTAATATTCATTCACTATGCCAAAACTAAAAAAGAAAATTTGAATCTTCCAAATTAATCAGCATGTTTTGTCTTAAAAAATGGCTTCCTTTTGTCTTAGTTAGGGTTTTACTGCTGTGAACACACACCATGATAAAGGCAACTCTTATAAGGACAACATTTAATTGGGGCTGGCTTACAGGTTCAGAGGTTCAGTCCATTATCATCAAGGTGGGCACATGGCAGCATCCAGGCAGGCATGGTACACCAGGAGCTGAGAGTTCTACATCTTCATCCAAAGGCAAACAGAAAAAGACTAGCATCCAGGCAGCTAGGGAGAAGCTCTTAAAGCCCATACCCATAGTGACACACTCCCTCCAACAAGGCCACACCTCCTAATAGTGCCACTTTCCATGGGCCAAGCGTATTCAAACCACCACACCTAGCATTCACTACTCACACATGCTCCACACTGAACTTAATGCTGAAGAAGAAACCAGCTTTTGTTAAACAAAACTCTGAACTTTGTCCCCCAGTATCTAGGGATTCAATAGGACGTTGGAACACACTAGGCAACACATCTACCACTAAGCTATATTCCGCAGCACCACCTGTCTTAGTAGGTTTTCTATTCCTGCACAAACATCATGACCAAGAAGCAAGTTGGGGAGGAAAGGGTTTATTCGGCTTACATTTCCATACTGCTGTTCATCACCAAAGGATGCAGGACTGGAACTCAAGCAGGTCAGAAAGCAGGAGCTGATGCAGAGGCCATGGAGGGATGTTCTTACTGGCTTGCCTCCCCTGGCTTGCTCAGCCTGCTCTCTTATAGAACCAGCCCAGAGATGGTCCCACCCAAAAGGGGCCTTTCCCCCTTGATCACTAATTGAGAAAATGCCTTACAGTTGGATCTCATGGAGGCATTTCCCCAACTGAAGCTCATTTCTCTGTGATAACTCCAGCTTGTGTCAATTTGACACACAAAACCAGCCAGTACACTACCTTTCCTTTTTTTATTTAAAATTGGATATTTCTATGATGCCCAGGCTAGATTTGAACTCACTATGTGATGCAATCAGGCCATGAACATTGAGATGCATTTGCCTCTGCTCTGAGAAGTTGGAGTGACTGCAAGTAACAATGCTCTTGTGTGTAGCTAGCCTTGACTAGGTATTTACTCTGTCTCCATACTGACCCTGGCCATCTAGTTTAAAGAATCTATTCCTCAGCTTTTGCGTGTGTTATAATATGAAAGCAGAGACAGGCCCAAAATGAGGTCCAGCTCATGGGGAGGCCCCAAGACCAGACACTATTATGGAGGCTATGAAGCACTCACAAAAAGGGACCTAGCATGATTGCCCTTCAAAAGAACCAACAAGCAGCTGAAAGAGTCAGATGCAGATATTTTCACCCAAACAATGGACAGAAGCTGCTGACCCCTGTGGTTGAATTAGGGGAAAGCTGGAAGAAGCTAAGGAGGAGGTTGGCCCTGTAGGAGGACCAGCAGTCTCAATAAACTTGGACCCCTGAGATCTCTCATGCACTAGACCACCAACCAGGCAGGTACACTAGCTGATATGAGGCCCCTCAACACATATATGGCAGAGGACTGCCAGGTCTGGGTTTAGTCAGAGAAGATGTACCTAACCCTCAAGAGACTGGAGGCCCCAGGGAGTTTAGAGATCTGGTGGAGCGAGGTGGGGAATGGGGACATCCTCGTGAAGACAGGGGAGCAGGGAGGAGTTATGGGGTGTGGAACAGTCAGAGGTTGGGCCAGGAAGGGAGTAAAATCTCGAGTTTATAATTAATTAATTAAAAAATAATGCAAAAGACATAAAATCTTCTTCTATCCTCCTTGATTTTGAATATATAAGACAGTGTCTTCCCAAGTTCTTTCTGTAATTTTCCCCCTACATTTGACTGACCATTGCTGAGAAGTCTCCACACATTTAATTCCTCCAGACAATCAATGAGAATTCATCTTTCTATTCATTTCTGCTTATGAGCCTCCCACCGTCCCTGGAGACCCACCCAAAGCAAGAAGTCTTGTTGTGATTTTCCTCATTACTGTGTTTCCCAAAACTACTGGGTGTTTCCCAAGGATCCCCCCCACACCTGCAGCCTCAGGCCCAGTTCTGGACCAGTCATCTGTGTTCCTCTCACATTCTAAGCTTCTTTATAAGACTAGCTTGGTAACTGTCATGAAAATACAAATCACATTATGGCTGAGTTGAATAAATCATCATCCACTGAGTGACACTATTTAGGTGTCATCCAGACCTGATGATGTCACTGTTCTCCACAGAAAACAACCTGTAAAGCTTGTCTGGCTCTCATGCACTAACTACACCTATCGGTGTACCTTTCTGCGCATGCCTATAATTACAACACTCTGTCTGTTTCTCTTCCTCTCTCTGTTTCTCCCTCTCTGTCTCCCTCTCTGTCTCTGTCTCTCTCTCTCTTTCACACACACACACATACATACATACACACACACACACACACACATCCTTACATGTACATTTTAATAATAATTACCAAATGGTGCTTTTTGCTCTACTCTATTCCCTCACAGATGAATTTAACCTTCAAATTCAACACAGCATTTCACAGATTCCTGGTAAAGATGGCCACAGAGAGCACACCACGTAGTCTGTTATTTCAGACACCCCTTCCATCAAACCTAAGTCAAACCCTATCATTAAGTTGCTCTGTGTAGTCTCTCCAGCTGGCTTTAACTTGTGTGTCATCTGCCACTCTCTGACCTAAGCCTAGTGAGAAAGCCCAATGCACAGAGATATCACAGCTTTCAAAACTGGAAGCCATCCCTCACCACCTTCCTTACTCACTCCTTTTAATTGCATTGCTGAAGAGCTATCCTGTTTGTTAAATGGAAAAGTTAGAGTACAAAATCAATACTCAAAGAAAATTTAACCTTCCCCTTGACTACTTCCAAGATAAGCCTGTGTACCCCAAACAGAAATAAACACAGCTTGGACAATTGGAAAGCAGCACCCCTCAGACATGAAGCTCCTGCATTCATTACCAAGCAACAGTTTATATATCAATCAGCCCAGCAAACACAACTCACCCACACTCCATCCACTTCATAAGCAGTTGAGAACTGTACTTAGCATCAGTGTGAGTGTCACGTGACAACCCAGAGAGACTTTGAACGTGTGGCTCTGTATAAGTTGCCATGTCCGTCAGCTATCTGGCCAATCGACTTGTGATAAACACACAGTAGCCACATAAGAGAATGAAAAATAAGGGCAACCATCTGAAATTTATAAATATTCAAACTTTTACTAGAAACAGCTTGCATGAGAAATTTAAATGGCATACAGTCCTGAAAAGGGTTCCATCCCAAAGATCTACAAAAAAAGAATTGCACGTTCAGATGACACAAACTAACCAGACACATCTAAGCGTTGTCTGGAAAACATAATGGCATGCCACCGCTTAATATCACAGGCTATATGCATAACAGAATCAAGCCAAAGAAAGCCAAAAAAGCAAATGAGCCAATATCAAAAGGAAACAGAAGATGACATTGTGAAAGTAACACAAAGATATATCAATGTCCTTGAAATGGTTTGTGATTGTGAGTTGAGCTAACCCCCTGGAGTGTTACAAACAGCTGGTACTATTTCAGGCAAGCCTGGTCATTAAAACGCCCTCATGGTTTAGTAGGTAGCTCAGGCTCCTGCTACCTTTCCAAGTCTCCCTCTGTGTATAAAGCATGCTGTAGGGAGGGCTGAGGCAGCATCATCACTATACCTATAAGAAGAGCTAACCCAGCCTTCCCAGAGCACCTTCCAGGTGGTCATCCCCCTACCTCAGTGCTATCTTTCCTTCTTGCTACAACTGCAGAATGCATTGTGGGGTCCCCAACAAAGCCTGAGTGCTGTGTGTTTCTCAGTGCCTCACAGACACCAAACCCTTCCTTGATGGAAACTTCCAGAATGCAAGTACCAGTAGAGGGGAGCCTTTTGGATCTGGCCTTGATTTCAATCAAGAGTCCTGGCAAATGATCCTTTTCGATATGCAAAATGCCTGTGCTAGTGAATGATAAAGAATTATATTTCCCCACAAAACCTTTTCTTGCAGGAGGTTAGGGAGATGGTGGGTCTGTCAGAGTTCTGGCATGTAAGCCAAAGAGGATGAAATTGAGGGATAATATGCAATCAAATGACCAGAAGAACTAGATCCTGTAAAACGTGTGGGGTGGGAGTTAATTTGCCATGGTCTTCATAAAGCAAGGCTATTATAATCCTCACATGGAAGTATCTGGAAACGTTAGAGCCGGACAATATTAAAAGCACGTTCTCTCAATAAATTTAAATGTGCTGAACATCTTAGCAATTTAAGTTTTAAATGGGAATTTTAAAATATCAAATGGAATTATGTGCTAAGCTGAGGCTGTTGGCTTTTACAAATTTTAAACCTTATTACAATTCAGGGGTTCCCCCCTTTAACTTCACACAGTTCTAATCTGCATTATATGCACTTTGCTGTGTGGATTTCCTGAGTTCCAACAGTGTTAGGTTTCTGTTAGCATACATCACCAAGAAAAATCTCAGATGATGCAGTTGGTAATACATTAGAGTAACCACATTTGGTATTGTTGTCATGGCCCTTTTGAACTCAGGAGTTCAGAGCTCCAATAACAAGAACAACTGCTATCTATTTTTAAATTAGTGAATCATTGGCTCACAGAAGTCAGGGGGATGAGTGTCTGGCTATGTGTGGGCATGTAGGTGGAGAAGAAACAAAGCCAGCTGTCAGGCATTTGTTTTCCATTAATTATTCTCCCTGTTTTAAAAAGAAGCAGAAGTGAATGTTGAGGAGACAATCAACACAGGCTTGGTTTGCTGTGGGCGATCACATAAGCACCCTGCGTTTACTTCAAACTGTACGATAGATCCACTACCTGCTCCCTGGAGAACTAGTTCATTGCCAGCCCAGACAGCTTTGGGTTTTTGAGAAGTCAAAAGATCTCCTTTGTGAGGAGAAATCACAATTAAATGACTCATTAAGAAATAACTCCAATGTACATCCACTAATTTTATGCCAATACCATTGCTAACACAAAACAGACAGGGGGAGTGTGGTGCTTCGAAATCTCTCCTGAAAACTCTGGAGGCAAAAGTTAGTGATGTATCTGGATATGCCGTCCAACAACTAGAAAGAGCAGCCCAGCGAGCAGAGAGAAGAATATGCCAGCGGGGGCCAGAAAAAACGACCAGCCATATAGGATGGAAGGGGTGAATTCCCAGCAGTCTCTCATCCTCAAGGCTCTGTAGCTTTCCATGTCAGCCACTGCCTGGACCCAGATGACATACAGTATCACCACCAGGGAAAACAGGACACCTGAGGAGAGGAGAAGACCATTAGCTTTTCTGGAGGTATCACACCCTTCTCCCAAACTACCCTAAAGTATTCATTTGTTTAAGTGTAACCTCCATTCTGAGCTAAATCAGACACTGTCTGTGCTATTCTTTATCAGCTAAATCAACAGTTCTCAACCTGTGGGTAGTGACCTCTTTGGGGCTTCAAATGACCTTTCAACAGGACTCACCTAAGATCATCAGAAAACAGGTATTTACATCATAATTCATAACGGTAGCAAAATTACAGTTGTGAATTAGTGATGAAATAATTTTAGAGTTGGGGTCACCACAACATGGGGGGGGGTATTGTATTGAGGGGTTGCAGCATTAGGAAAGCTGCGAACCACTGGGCAAAGTAGACATGATGTTGATTTTCATATTTTAAAGCATTCTGTGGACTGCTGTATCAGCATGAGAGACAACAACCATAGTTGATATGTACTTATCGGTTGCTAACTGTTTGCCAGGTACTGTGCCGAGTCTATGAATATTTATATTGACATGTGTACACTTTAACTGATGCAAGGTTTGAAGAAAGCAGTGTAGTCCATTATTACTTCTTTCAAAAAATGCAGGGGATCAGTGGAATTTGTACCATCAGTCCCACAGCATTAAGTGTGTACAGACACAACTAGCAGTTTTCAGCCCAGGTTGTTGAAACTCTTGCAATACCACCTAACTCTATATAGCTGCAGCCAAATACAGCCATGAAACCAATGTCTACATGAGCACCACATATTTTGTACACGACCACTTGCATGTTCAAAATCTGCAATGGCAAACAAATGTTGAATATTTTAACTTCCATTTTTATTTTATGTGTATAGGTGTTCTGCCTGCCTATGTAAACTATGTACCATGTGTATACACTGAGTGCCAGAGGAGGCCAGAAGAGGGTTTAATCCCCTAGGACTGGAGCTACAGACAGGTCAGTTCTGGGAATCAAAAAGAGCAGCCAGTGCTCTGAACCCCTGAGACATCTCTCTAGCAACCCCTCACCTGTCCACTCATGATACTATACATTAAATACTAAATATATTGAGTAATATGTATCTATATCCATTAAAGGTACATGTCAGATAAAATCATTGTCTTGAAAGAACCAAGAAAGAATATGGCAGAAGAGCTTGAGAAAAATAAACCCTTGAATTTGAGATCACAGGCTTTATGTAAATGAAAGGAAGTGGGAAGAAGAAGAAGGGAGGGGAAAGGAAAAGAAAAAGAAGGAGGGAGGGAGAGAGGAGAGGGGTAAGAGGAAAAAGAGAAAATATGAAATGGAGGGAAGAAAAAAAAGACAGAGGAAGAGGAGGATGGAAGAAGAGAAGACAGGAAGGAAAAGGAAGGAGATGGCAGAAATAAAGAGAACAGAATAAGAGAGGGAGATAAGAGGGAAGAAAGAAGGAACAGGCAGGAAAAGAAGACATTATGGGGTGAAAAGAAGAAAGAAAGTCGGAAAGGGAGGAGAGGAAGGAGAAAGGGAGAGGAAGCAGAGAAGGGGAGGAAGTAGAGAAGGAGAGGAAGCAGAGAGGGAGAGGAAGAAGAAGAGGAGAGGAAGAAAAGAGGGGAAGAAGGTTGAGAGGTAGAAGAGAGGGAGAGGATAGAGACAGGGAGAGGAAGGAGAGAGTGAGAGTGTACACAAAGAGGCAGAGGGAAGAGGCACCATCACACAGTGTATCAACACCTCCACATAATCCATCACTGTTAGCATACTGAGGATGGAGAGCATATCACCTTGATGAGACCTTGAGCCCAGCCATTGACAGGACAGAAGCCAGTGACATTTGAGAGCAGGTTTGGGGGCATACTCATCAGATGTGGCTGCTACTGCAATTACCAGACAGTAGCTCATCATTGGCTCCTGATGCCATGATGTCATAAGAAATTGCTTATTTTGACTCACAGTTTCAGAGACTTGTTCTGGTGGCATCTTGTCCCTGTGGCTCTAGGGCCTATCACAAATTAAAACATCATAGTGGAAGCATTGGGCTGCTGACACTGTTTATTTAAGAAGAGCAATAAAGCACTAAGAGGCCAGGGTTCCAACATCCCTTCAAGAGCATGTCCTTAATGACCTACCTCTCTTCCACTGAACCCTGTCTCCAAAAGGTTCTACCACAATAGAGCCACAGATTGGCGTCCAAGCCTTTAACATGTATCCATTGGAGATGACTTCATCTCCAAATGGTAACAAGTACAAAATGTTCATATTTTGGTTGCTATGTATCTGAAAGCTAACTGTGTTTCCATTGCTAACGCAGAAGTGACAGCATGTCAATGGAAGAGAATGGCTTTCTCCATCCAGCTTGCTCAGCACATTCTTGGTTGTCTTACTACGCCAAGGGGTGAGGCACCACCAGAAAGAAGCTTGAGGATTCAATACAAAAGAAAGGTTTGTAACTCTGCGGAGATGTGCCTGTATTTGAGCTTACACCTTCTCATAATGACCATTCCAGCTACAGATCAATGTGGTATTAACCAAGATGTCTCCCTAAGAAGGTATGCTCTTCAAGCTGTGATTGATATTGTAAGTGCATATGCTGACCCACAGGATGGAGCAACCACCACTGAGTAACAACTGTATCTGAGAAACAGCAGAGATGTAGCTAGAGAGCAAACTTCTTACTTATTCACTTTATATCCTGCTCACTGCTCCCCCAGTCAACCCCTCCCACAATCCTTTCCCCCACCCCATTCCTTCTCCTCTGAGCAAGTGAGACCCCCTTGCCCCGGGTATCCTACCACCCAGGCACTGTGCATCCTCTCCCATTGAAGCCAGACAAGGCAGCCCAGCTAAGAAGACCATATCTCATATACAAGCAGTAGCTTTTGGGGTAGCTCCCAATCCAGTTATTGGAAACCCACATGAAGAACAATCAGTGATACTCTGCTGTGCTTGCAGAAAGGAGTGTGTTGTCCTCTGAGAGGCTCCACCCAGCAGCTGATGCAGACAAATACAGACACCCACAGCCAAACAGTGGATGGAGCTTGGGGACTCTTATGGAAGAATGGGAGGAAGGATTACAGCCCTGTAGGGGATAGAAACCACACAAGAGGACCAACAGAGTCAACTCACCTGGTCCCATGTGACTCTTAGAGTCTGAACCACCAACCAAAGAACATACATGGTTTAGACCTAGGCCTCCTCACACCTATGTAACAAACGTGGAGAGCAAACTTTCAACAAGGCCTTACTTGAGATGTTGGCCAAAATGTGGCTGTAACATGAGTCATGTAGTGACTATGCCAGGGGTCTAACAGAGACTCCATTTTACAGCAACTGCAGGCACAGTAGTATCTGTTAGCAGAAAGGTTTGGGCACTTGCACAACACCCTTTGGCTCCTGCAAACACTGGACAGCTCTTCATGTTATTTGTTGCTATGGTGTTGATCTCCCTTCCATCACAAAAGCACCATCTTTTCAGATATTCTTACTAAAAATTTAAATTGCCTCTGTGAAGAATCAGTCACCTGTATGCATCTTTTCAAAAGCCGTGATTGGATTTGGAATGTTAAAAAGCACATAGCGGGCAATAATGAAGATGATTATTAATAAGAAATAACTTGTACTTAAACAATGCTGCTATTTGGAGAAGAATTGCATTATGAGAGCACTAAAAATGCTCATTTATTTAATTTTTAATCTGTTCTTTAATTGACACAAATGAACACAGTCCATTTAATATATATGAAATCAGTTTGTGATTCTATCTTACCCATGGGGCAAAACAGTCAGTACCTCACTACCAATTAAATTATAGATGATAAGTAGGGGTGGGAGGTGGAGGTGAACTATTTCAACGACTACTGCTGTAAGATTTAATCAGGAGAACCTGTACAAGTCTGTGAGCAAGAAGGGAATGAGGTAGCTGTTACATGTAGCTAGACTAATCAAACAAATCATCGGTTTGAAATGGAGCTACATATCTCACTACTAAAAATTTGAAAAGAAAACAAACCAAGGATGGTCCCTCTCATGTTAGAGCAAATTCACAGTAGCAGATAGTAGGTGATAGAAATGAGAAACCTAGATAATGAAACAATGTAACAATGAGTACAGTGAAACAATGTCACAATCTCACATGAGTGAGATCAAACAATGTAACCAGAGCAGAGAAACAGTGTGGCACTGAGCATGATGAAACAATGTGGCAATGCATGTGATGAAACAATGTAACAAATGTGCCTCCACAGACTCAGACCTTCCACACACTAAAGGATAACTTTTCCTGAAGAAACCTGTCAAGTGGCATGATTTTCAAAGTAATCACAGTAAGCATCACCAGTATTAACTATGTCACAGTGATGAGGCTGGGAGGTGATGGCACTGAATGGAGCAGGTGCTACAGCAAAATGCAGAGCCTAATCCAGCCCTGAAAGGCATTATACCCAAATCCAACACCATTTCAAGAACCCTTAAGCCTGTGCTCTTCAAAAATTCCAAATTCCTGAAAGTCAAAGCAGAAGTAAATCTGGTTTGATGGAGACTTGTGTGGCACAAGTAAACATGATCTATAATCCAGGGTCGAATCCTTTGTTATAAAAGAAATTAATAGAATGGTTACAGAAAGGATAATGGAGGAAGATGGATGAAAGCACTTGCATCTTTGGTGTAAAGTTGAAGACAGTCCCAAACCAAATAATAATAATAATAGTAATAATAGTAATAATAAAAATGACGTTGAGGTAAGAGAGGGACACATACCTGTGGTCACACATGTGCTGGGAGGAACATGGTGGAGAGCAAGGAAGGCAGCACATGTATCCATAGGAAAAATGTCCCTGTCCCTTGTCCCTTTGGTAGGACATTGTGACTCCTCATAAGCAATCACACAGTGAGTTGGCAGATGGAGTCTGTCCATGTGACAGCACTGTTTACATGAACTCTCTATTTTCTCTTTACAGTCTAGGACTTTGTTACAGAATGTGAGCACTAATAGGCTAGGGTGACAAAGGGTGACAAAGGAGCTACCTTTCAAACCCCCCCTGCCACACTGACTTTAGAAGAACAGAAATCAGTGCTGAGATTAGGCAACCATTGTTTTAAAATAAAGTTGTTATTAATTGCATTCATATTAAATATATTTCAAAAGCCCAAATTTATTTGCAATTAAATTTTATGATGCCTGTTTTCTGGAGTCTAATTTTAAAAATTATTAAATAGCTCACTAAAGAAAAGAAAATCAAAGAATAGTCTCAAAGACCATTAGTATTTATGGTCATGCTGAAAAATGAATTAGGAATTTAGTGACCCGAAAGGTACATGGAGACTCTCATAGACAACACGTACAAGTGGAAGTTAACCTATACATTTTCAATGAATCATCTCACAAAGTTATTTTTTATATGCCTAAACACAGTTTGAAAGCCTGTTCCCCCACTTCCTAGAAACAAGAGGAGTAACATTCAGTTACAGATGGACATTGAGCATAGTCATCGATGTTGGGGACAATCAGAGAGAGAATAAGTATCCTGTGAACTCCCCCAAGGCCTCAAGGCCAAGGTATTCTCCACATAACAAGGAAGCCAGCCCTGTGTCACACATACACATAAACAACAGCAGAAGAAGGATTTACTATAAAACCTCTCAAAGTACTAGAAAAAAAGATTTAGGTGCACATTTGTATGCAGGAAATTGAGGCAAAGAAATGAAGGCTTTTTTTCTTTTAAAGAAGGCAAATTGTCAAAGATCTATGCTTGCATCTAACAGTATGTGTATGTGTGGTGAACTGAAAGAGAATGTTCCTCATAGGAACAGGCATTTGAATACTTGGTCCCTGTTGGTGGCATTTGAGGGGAGGTTTAGAAAGTCTGATTTTGTTGGAGGAGGAGTGTCACTAAGAATGGGATTAGAAAGTAAAACATCTCTCCTACTTCCATTTTGCTCTCCCTCTCTCCCTCTCTCCCTCTCTCCCTCTCTCTCCCTCTCTCCCTCTCTCCCTCTCTCCCTCTCTCCCTCTCTCCCTCTCTCCCTCTCTCCCTCTCTCCCTCTCTCCCTCTCCCCCTCTCCCCCTCTCCCCCTCTCCCCCCTCCCCTCCCCTCCCCCTGCCCCTGCCCCTCCCTCTCCCTATCCTCTTCCTCTCCTCCCTCTCCTCCCTCTCTCTTCCTTCTCCATTCCATGTGCATTTGAAGATGTGCTCTCTCAGTTCCTAGTACCACACCTGCTACTATGCCCCTATAACACGATAGGCTTAAATCTCTCTAGACATGTAAGCAAAAATAACCTTTTCTTTCATTAATTGAATCTTTCATGATATTTTACTGTAGTAGCCCAAAGGTAACTGATACAGTATACATGACTCTTTACAAAAGACTTTTTTGGGAGCAACTTGAAATGATAAACTTGATATTCAACTGTTCATGTAAAACTGCATTTCCTGTGGCTTCGTTATTTAAATGAAAGATGGTGATGGCTCACTTCCTAAGAACTACCAATCCAAGGTAGTTTTTTGGTTACTGACAGACAAGTTCATTGACAGCTTCAATTTTAAATGGACTTAGGAACGACTATGCAATGTCATAATTTTAAAAGTGCCTTTCCAAGGAAATTAAGGTAAAAATAATTAGAACCATGGCAAATGGTTTTGTCTCTGCTTGGAGATTCACAGGCTCTAGAGACAGGCAAAATCCAGCAGGGACCTCTCTCTAAAACCAGGAGGTTAGCATAGCAAAGCCTGGGATGATTTGCCCAGGTTAGCTTATGGCTCCTTTCAGAAGATGGAAATGAGATTTAAGAATGTAGGATGGTCACTGTCTGTCACCGGCATAGGAGGTTGAGACAGGAGGTTTGGTTGCAAATTCAAATTTGGTTATATAGTGAGTCACCAGACCAGTCAAAGATATACAGCAATACCTACAACTCCCAAATAAGGAAGAGGAGGGAGAAGGGGAAGAAGAGAGAATGGGAAGGAGAGGGAAGGGAGAGAGAATTGAAAAGTGAGAAAGGAAAAGAGGGAGGGAGAGAGAGAAAAAAAAGGAGGGGAAAGGAGATCTACAGTAGCTAGATGTCCATCAACACCAAACAGGATCGCTTAAGTCTGGAAAACATTCCCAGAATCTCCAGAGAGATACAGTGACTCACAAAGCAGAGCTGTCTGAAAGGCTGGCAGAAAGTTCCACTATGAACATAAAGAAACAACAACCTGGGCTCACGAGGCGGTTAGGGAGGACAGCAGTGGAGACCAGTACACCCAGACGGAGAAAGGAAAGTGAGTCACCCAGAAGAAAGATGAAACGTGACTCACCCCACTGTCATTTTGTAGTGGAAACCGTGCCACATCATGAGATGAATTCACCATGAGACTGTGTCACAAGTGCCTTTCTTGGGTCTGTAAGGGGACACTGAATGCCTATTTTTTTTTTTTTTTTGCAACAGGGTTTTTGCAGACATTATGCAAACTGTCTTCATACAAACATTTAGTAACTTAGCTCACACCTCATGTTAGGCTCTGGTATTTTGGTGTGTTTTCTAATTTGGTGTGCTTTCTTTTGCTCAGTCTTTTAAAGTGTGAATAGATGAGTTTTGAAAAAAAAAAAGAAACATAAATATCAGGAAGCTACAATATATTTATCACTTGTGGAAATCTGCCAAGCCTTTTCAGTATCCCAGCTCCCCTCTACCAAGTCTGTCTCAGTGTGAATTAGACTTTAGAAGACCTTGCAATTGAAGGCACTATAGCCCATGGGTTCCCCTGGAATCCCTCCCCAGGCAAATACAACTCCTGCCACCCCCAGCCCCACCCCCCATAGTTTATATTAGACGTAAATAGCAGCTTTTTTTCCAGCTTGTTTATCCATTCACCTGCATGTGAACATGTGAGGAATTCTAGGTGTGGATTGTTATGAACTCATCTACAATCCAATTATCTTGTGCTACCTTACCGTATGCATGGAGTTTTGAAATAGCATTTGCTTAGGCCAAACAGTTGTATGAGTGAGGATATTAATAAACTCTTTTAACAAAATGACCCAGGTTTGAGTTGATACTTGGCAGGAGCTGAATTACCAACCCCAACACCTTAGCTGCCCTGCTTAGCCCAACTGAAGACACAGTTCTTAAAAAGCAACAGAATACAACCTAAATTCTACACTAACCCTGACCTTTAATCAGAGCTATTGAACAATTAGCTTGGGGGGGGGGTCATTTTGTGATCGGTTGTTTTGGGGTCCTTCATTTGAAAATAATTCAACTTTTCTCACTCGGAGAACATAAAGTAACATATGAATCAGTATGAAATACATGGAGGTGTAATTATAAAACACCTGTGAACTAGCCTCTGACCTAGAAACCAAGACATTACTCATGCTTGTGTCTATTTGGCTGTGAATCCTTTGGAAGGAGATATGTTCCTCCAATATTTAAGGACCATTTCTAGCATTTCGTTGAAAATATTAATATTTACAGGTGAAAGTAAGAACTAGGTGACACAGGGATGGCTGCCTGAGAACAGGCAATGATTCAGATGAAATCTCAAAGTCCCTTACTGTAGCAGGTTAAATTTTAAATTAACATACTACATACAATCATCTTAGGATACCACCACATTTACAAGCCTGTTGTCATGTGGTTTAACAACATCTTGACTACCTAAAACACGTCAGTGTTTGAGGCCTCTGTGCACTTCCACAAGATGTGTGTGCCCTACCAACGGGACTCATACAAGCTGACCCCTCCCGCAGCTAGTTCTACTGCCAAGTTCAATCCTTTATATGTTATAAAAAGAGAAAGGGGAAGTCTGCCAATTGCACATTGGCTAGATGATAATACTTCTCATTATATTCTAATGCATTTTCCAAGTAATTTCATAAAAATTGCATTCATTAAAACTAAGACTGCTTTTCTGGGCAAACAAGCTAAGTGTCCTTTAAAATATGTTAAATTGTGTTTTATAATAATTTGTTGTTTCTTTTTTACACTAATAGGTTATTGCTTTCTATTAGAATCAAATGATGCTCTGTTTAATGTATCCTATTTTGGAAGTTTAAAACAACTGATACATTGTGTCCAACACTCTTGATCTTGACTCTTCTGCATTCATTTTTCTGACACTTCACCTCTGGTGTTTCTGCAGGTTTTGAGTTAGTCTTAACTGCTCTTGCACTTATAATCCGTTTAGCAATCTCCCTAACTGATATTCACCGGGCACACTGCACCCTCCTCCTTTCATTCTCTGGAGTCATGATTTTTATCTTGTCAGTCGACCCTATCTATATACTACATACAGGGCTTCCCAAACACAAATGATAATTTTCATCATTGAACATTCCTGTGCTGAATACAATGAACTGCATTGAAAAATAGGAATTAACAGAGAATTCTCCACAAGCATTCAATTTGCAAGGGTGACTTACTCGAAGGGTGATTTTACTCACAACCACTGAGTTTCAGGATGTGTTTAAAAGGCACTAGTCTGGATTTTGACAACTCTAACTTTCATCTCACGTTCCTGGCTGGAAAGATTTCCACTTTGAAGTAATTCTACGCATGGTCCTTGCTTCTTCATCTGTTACTTCATTGGTAAGTGGTGATCACTTCCTTATGAGATCTCATATAAGAAAGAGGTCATGGGGAATGAGATGACGAAGCACAGCAGTCAGCACTGTGCTGGGAACATGTTCTCCCTCAGAAGCATCAGCTAACATCATCATCACCATTATCACCATCATCACCATCACCACCACCACCACCATCATCATCACCATTACCATCATCAGGAGCTGACATGAGTTAATTCTAGCAGCTAGGGAATGATATCTGCAGTGTTCTACAGCACCAGAGAATTTCATGTGACCCTGCTGTTGTCTGGAAGAAAAACAATCAGTTCCTCCTGGCTCCTTCAGGCTCTGAGACCTTAGGGCAGTGGTTCTCAGTCTTCCTAATGCTTCCTAATACAGTTCCTCATGTTGTGGTGACCCCCCCCCCAACCATAAAATCATTTTCCTTGCTACCTCATAATGGTAATTTTGCTACTGTTATGATCTGTAATGTAAATATCTGTGTTTTCTAACTGTCTTAGGCAACCCCTGGGGAAGGGTTGTTCAACCCCCAGGTTGAGAACCACACTGCCTTGAAAGCTTGACAGTTTGCCTCCCATGTTTTACCACTTGTGTCCACCAGATGGCACCAGTCCCCCCACAGTCTCATCACCATGGACTTTGGAAAAACACAAACTAATCCAGAGTTGGACTTAACCACCTGCTTTGACTTTCCAGTACAGACCTCTTATTACAAGAAGTAAAAATTACTTGTAGAGCAGCTTCTTAGAGGAGATCAACATTGCTGTACCAATGAATCCATACTAAAATATGCTCCGACCAAGCAGAACTTAACAAGATGGGAAAGTGTAAGAAGCTATAAAAGTTAGCAAATAAACAAATTTGGTATTCCTCGGTGACTTACTACTCATTGTTTCTCAGCAACGTGACTGTTCAGGGGGAAATCTGGGATGATAAAGAGTATTTGCAGAAACATGAGATCCCTTCCCATCCAGCGTAAGTGGATATAAGGGATACACAACCTGTGGAAAGGATAAGGCATATGGAAGCAAGCCCAGCTCTAGACTGGCCACAATGCATAAAGACCAGCAAAAACCCTTGATGTTTCACACATCTGCTGTAAATGCCTAGTTATACAACATAATAATACTGCAATAAATGGTAAAGCCATAGCTATAGTTCTCAGAACAGTGACAGTTTCCAGAGGGATGCTGAAGCTATAAGAAACATCCTTCCAACCTGAAGTTCAAGGTTTTCCATAAAAGATTCCCCAAGTTAATACTGCGCTAGGCTCTTGAGTGTTAGGTATGCCTGGACAGAAACCAAGCCATGACCCAGACTGTCCCCAACAAGGACACACATTCTGTGTTCTGTGGTAGGTGGGAGTGCAGGTGTCTGGTACACGCACAGGATCTCATCTCCACACCTGTTCCTGATTCTCGGATGACTCTGATTCGAGAACAACTTGAAAGAATCCTCTAGGAAATCCTTCTGTGGGGCTTCAGCTCCCTGCTCCCAGAGTGCCATCACTTATGTCCTATGGCACCCCATCAAAAAGGGCCTCAAAAAGCAAGTTACCCATATTAAACACACATACTCTCTCTCTCTCTCTCTCTCTCTCTCTCTCTCTCTCTCTCTCTCTCTCTCTCTCTCTCTCTCTCTCACCTGGGGGAAGGCTGTAACTTTTAAATATTTTTAAAATAAAAATCTTTGCAGTTGGCATTGTCCAAAGAACAAAACCACAGCCTACAGACTGGGAAAAGATCTTTACCAACCCTACATCCAACAGAGTGCTGATATCCAAAACATATAAAGAACTCAAGAAATTAGACATCAGCAAACCAAATAACCCAATTTAAAAATGGGATACAGATATAAGCAGAGAATTCTCAACAGAGAAATCGCCAATGGTTGAGAAGCACCTAAAGAAACGTTCAACATCCTTACTCATCAGGGAAATTGAAATCTAAAGAACTCTGACAGTCTACCTGATACCCATCAGAATGGCTAGGATCAAAAACTCAAGCAACAGCTCATGCTGGTGAGGATGTAGAGCAAGAGGAACCACTCCTTCATTGCTGGTGGCAGTGCAAACTTGTACAGATGCTATGGAAATCAATTTGGCAGTTTTTCAGAAAAGTGGAAATAATTCTACTCAAGACCCAACTATCCTACTCCTGGGCAGATACCCAAAAGATGCTCCGTCATACCATACAGACACTTGCTCAACTATGTTCATAGCAGCTTTACTCATAATAGCCAGAAACTAAAAACAACCCAGATGGCCATCAAATGAAGAATGGATAAAGAAAATGGCATTCATTTACACAATGGAGTACTACTCAGCTATTAACACCAGGACACCATGAAATTGGCAAGCAAATGGATGGAACAAGAAAGGATCATTATGAGTGGGGTAACTCAGACCCAGAAAGACAAACATGGTATGTACTGATAAGTGGATATTAGCCATAGAAAACAGGATAGTCATGCTACAATCCATAGACCGAAAGAAGCTAAGCAACAAGGAGGGCCCAAGGGAGGATGCTTGAATCTCACTAAGAGGAAATAAAATAGACATCTTGGGTAGAGGAAGGGAGGAAACTGGATGGGAGAAGGAGTGGGGAGAGGTGCAGGGGAGATCAGGCATGGGGAGGACAGAGGGAGAGAGAACTGGAATCAGGTTGGGGGGGGTCATCTCTGGGATAAGCTAGAAAGCTAGGGCAATAGAAACTCGCAAGAGTCTATGACTAAGACTCCTAGCAATGAGAAGTATGGAACCAGAAATGGCTAGCTCTTATAACCAGGCAAGAATTCCAGTGGAAGGATGGGGACACCAACTCAGCCACAAAACCTTTGACCCACAATTTGTCCTGCCTACAAGATGTGTGGAGACAGGAGCCTCACATAACTGTCATCAGAGAGGCTTCTCCCAGCAACAGATGGAAACAGATGCAGAGACCCACAGCCAAACATTAGGCAGAGCTTGGTGAAGCTTTTGGAAAAGGAGAAGGGCAGATTGTAGGAGCCAGGAAGGTCAAGGACGCCACAAGAAATCCCACAGAATCAACTAACCTGGTCCCATAGAAGCTCACAGAGACTGAACCACCAACCAGGGAGCATGTGTGGGATGGACCTAGGCCCTCTGCACATGTATAACACATGAGCAGCTTGGCTTTTATGTGGGGCCTCTTACAGCAGGAGCAAGGGCTGTCTCTGACTTTATTGCCTGCTTTTGAATCCCTTTCCCTAAACTGGGCAGCCTTGTCTAGCCCCAACAGGAAAAGATGCTCCTAGTTCTGCTGCAACTTGATATGCCAAAGAGGATTAATATCCACAGGAGGCCTATTCTTTTCTGAGGAGAAAGGGAAGGAGGGTTGGGGAGGGAGAGAGCAGGAGGAGAGGAGGGAGGGGAAGCTGTCATTGGGATATAAAGTAAGTACATTAATTACTTAAAAAATATATAAAAATCTTGACTGAAAGGAAAGCCTGTGTAGGATTGGGTGAGGCTGACTTCCTTTAGCTACTATGCAGCATTTGTCTGAAATATCAGACCCAGGATAGCAGGAAGTGCAATTTCGGAAAGCTTTTCCATGTAGCACTTAGAACACCTATGTAGGCACGGTACATAAAGCACATAAAGCACCCGAGGGTACCATGAAGGCATCACTTGAAGGAACAAGAGGGTGGTGAGGTCTTCATATTCCCCTAACAGGGCTGCTCTGAGGACATCCAAACTGCAGCTCTGCAGATGATCAGCTGGGGGGCTTTTTGCAAGGCCATGAGGCAGGCACACGTCAGAACACAGTTCTATCAAGCAGCCTTTCCCCAACCAGCCCCATAGAGCTCAGAGTGAACACAGAGCCCTGGGCTTTGGGAAATACGTCATTTCCTGTTAGGGAGTTCAGCTTCTGGATTACTCCGGAAGCCTACTCAGTAGGAAAGTCATGTCTGAAAGTGACTTTAGCAAAGCCACCATAGCTTTACATGTATCTATTCCCAGCCTGTCTCCACACAGAGTGTTTGACAGGCAGTGTCTGCAGACCTTCATAGTACAGGCACTTGGGCAGCCAGTACAGCTGGAGACCTGTGAGCCTTGCCTGTCAGCAGGTTCCTTCCTAATCCCTTCCTACTTTGGTCTCCTGTCACCTTCTGCTCTGACTGAGGCTTCTCCACATACTTTCTCCTGTTCCTTATATGGAAGAGGATGGCTGGACAAGATTTGCCCAGTACCCTCCTGTGAACCTCGTGTTCAGTCTCAGCCAGAGGGAAAGGGGCCTCTTCTGCTAAGCCCACTGACATCGGCTTTCTGTGATGACCACTTCTTCCTGGACATAGGGCATCTCCAGCATGTGGTTGCTGTGGGTGTTCCCATCGCATGCACAAATAATGGTTTCTTAGGAAGAAAACACAGGTAAAGTTTGCTGAACCTATGAGCTTCTGATAAAAAAGAAGCCACAGACTCTATAGTCTTCCAAAACAGTCTTTTTTTGCCCGGTGTGTGTGGGGGTGGGGTGGGGGGAGTGTCAAGTACAGGGTGAGGCCACACTGCTCTCCGGGCTCTGCCCTGAGTTGGCACAGCATGGAGATATCAGCGACCAACCTTTTGCTCCCACCCAACAGCTGCAACTTCAGTGTCCCTCTGCCAAGCATGGAATGCCCTGCACAGGCCTCTGAGGATGACAAAGAGCCTCTGTATGTGTGTGTGTACACACCCAGAATGGCCGTGTGGAAGTCAGTTGTGCCCTTCCCTAAGACTCATCTGGCCAACAACTACTCAGTCCTGTTTGTGGCGTTGGTAAATTGGCCACACTACCCTGAGACTGAACTGCACCTGTTTCTAAGTGCCTGGCAGAGTCAAGAAAGTGAAGGTCTGACAAGCCCCAGGAGGGATGGGAGTTTGGAACTCTCAGCCGGTAGGCTAAAATGTCCTCATTTTGAAATTTATGAAACCTAACTAACTGAAGTATTTGACGTTCAATTCAGCGCAACTCTGCATTCCACATGGCACGAGGAAATCATTCCTGGATGATGAATCTGGGGCAAGAAAAGCAGCCGTGTTCCCCAGGGCCCTCCGTAATGTATCATATAATTTTGAAAGGATAAAATCGTTACATCGTGGGTAATAGACAGATATTTTAAAGTTCTTCTGTTGATAGTGTTCAATTTCAAGACAAGTTGTTGACATCACTGTTGCTTAAAGTCTGCATTTCATGGTAGAAATTTGTAGTGGAATGCTAACTTTGATCAACTCTGAACACATGACTTTTCCTGCCCCAAACAACACAATGAACTTTGATGTTTTGTTTCTAAAGACAGGGTAAAGGGGACAGAAGACAGGGTAAGGGGACAGAAGATAGGGTAAGGGGACAGAAGCAGTTAAACAGACTGCCCCCCAAGATGATGCTGTGTCAACCAAGGAGCCATTTGTGACCGTTGTCTCTGCTATGACAAGCTAAGCACAGGGTTATATAAACAGAGTACTGATGACTGATCATTAATTTTGTTGAAGGACAGCATCGTGGACGGCCACACAATGATTCTAAAGACAACAGAGCTACCCATCAGTTCTTTCCCCATAGCCTTCATTATGGCTTCACATAGAAACACTACGTTCTCATGAGGGCAGAATACAGCACTACCATGGCAAGTTTGGTCATGCATGCTCAAGTCCCTATGTCCTGTTGGTTTTTGCTGTTGTTGTTGTTGTTTTTGTGTTTTTGTTCTTTGTCTGCTTGACACAGCTAGAGTTACTCGACAAGAAGAACTCACAATTGAAAAGATGCCTCTATAGGATTGGCCTACAGACAAGTCTGTCTGTGGGGCATCTTTTTAATTAGTATTTGATACTGGAAGATTTGGCCCATTCTGAGTGATAGTAACTCATGGACCAGCAGTCCCAGGTTATACAGAAAAGCAGGCTGAGCAAGCTACAGGGAGCAAGTCAGTAAGCAGCATCCTGCCATGGTATCTACTTCAGTTCCTGCCCCGACTTCCTTCGGTGATGGACTTTGCCTTGAAAGTGTAAATGAAATCATCTTATTTCCTTCCCAAGGTGACTTTGGTCACAGTGTTTCATCACCGCAACAGGAATCCTAACCGAGACACCATCTACCACTGTAGAAATGTTGTCACTGTCAATATCAGCCTCCCTCTTATATATTATGATATGGTATAGAAGACACATCACAGATGAAAAATTACAGACAATTATCCCTTACAGACATCCGGGTGAATCTCTAGCCTCAGTGTTTACATTGGTCTACATGTCAACTTTTGTCTACACAATCTTGACGTTCACTAGACAAAGGCTGCCAGCTCACATAAAATGTGAAGTTTAAAGAAAGTACCAGGCATATAATGAGCACACAAGAATTTCAGTATCTTAGCATCATGGTATTACTATTAATAAGAGTCCAAACTCTAGATGTATGTCTAAAACAAAACTATAGGGAACATGGCTAGAAATCATGCTTTGGATGCTATACCTACCTGAGGCAATGTATGAGCCTCCTCCAGCTTTATAAAGGAAGTGACTGGAAAAGGGGGCTGCACAGATGATCAGAAAGCTTGCAGTCAAGGCGGCCACTACCCCCAGGAGCAGCAGGACTGCCCAGAAGCCACGGTAAACTAGAAACCCAAGAACAAAGAAAGAAACACATTAGCTCTGGTTGTAGTAGGATGTCACACAGAGAGTTTGTTCCTTACCATTTATTTCATCCAGGGACGGCATTGGGCAGAATCTCACACCGTGGACCAGGGATGATCTTGAACAGGAATCCTTAGCAGGCCACCAGGCTCAGCCACGCCCATCTTGACACACTTCAGTAATGCTTCCTGCTCAGCATTTGCAACATGTACAATCCAAATGTGCCATGGGGAATTCATTTCTCTGGCCACATTTTCCTCTTTGGAAAGAGGAATGCTTAAGGATCTGCCTGGTGTGCCCTTAGATCAGCAATTTGCATCAGCTATCCAAGGGCCACACAAAGGCAACCTTGTAGTTTATAGACAATGGACTCATCTCACTAAGATGATATCTGTTCCACAGTGATCCCCTCATAGCCCTAGACAAAGGGCTGATGTCTATATAGACCATGGCTCTCAGGGAAACTATTCTTAAGATAATAAAAACTACAGCATTAAGAAAGGTTTGTATAAGAAAAAGAATATTAAAAAATAACAAAATCAGACGTGTATGGAATGTGGCTTTTGTTAAATATTTGTATTACAGGAAGGAAGTGTCAGCATGGTGTTGTTTGAAAGTCTCTTACTCAAGGACAGACAGGGCAGAGGTGCTCCACGCAGCTGGTGATTAATGGATTGTGGGTCTGGTGATTTATAGTAATCAAACAAAAAAGGCATGCTAATGATCACTTTTGAGCTGGATAATTACCAATCTATTAAACAAATTCATCATTTCCCTAAGGCAAAAACGCTAAAATGAGTTCTCGTTTGTGTAAGCCAGTGTGCTCAGTGAGGACTATTAGTCAAATTATCATTTTCTTATGGAACATATAGAATCTTTATTGGGAAATAAAATGTATTTTTTTCTCAATCCTGCCTTCAAGGAATAAATAAGTCAATCACCTGTAATCTTAAAAAAAAGAAGGGCAGGGTTATAGAAAGCTGAGAAGACAGCCATCACAGTTTAGTGGAAAGAAAGGCTGCTGCTATAGGTTGTAGGTGGCCAAGCCTTGATAGCAGGGGTGGCAAGGTTAGCTTTCATCTTACTTTTCAATGCTGACACTTGGCCATAGCTCCCAGGCCTGATGCAATACAGATCTTGTAGCTGTAGGCAGGTTGACAAAACATTCAGTAGTCAAGAAACACAATTTGGTCCCCAAACCTGTCTCTAAGTACCCCAGCAAAGCACAGTACCCAAGATCCAGAAGATGACCCATGCTTTGCATGGAGGAGCCTGGGAAGGGGATCTTTGTTGTCCCAACAGTGGAGAAATCCTTGTTAAATATTTTCTTTTGTTTCTTGTTTTCCCACATAGCACAAGCACAGAGAGCTATCCTATAGAACTGGAGGCCTAAACTGGAATAGAACTCAATCTAGAAATGAGAGGGGATTAAGGAAAGCCTGCAGGTCTATGCTGGAGCCTACACTAGCATCAAGCCCACCCCCACATTCTGTACCCATAGATGCCCAAGGGAGCACAATGGTCTTTGAGAACAAAATTAAGTTGTGAAGTCTCCTGCACCCCAGTGCCAGCCCCAGGCAGGATGCTTCTGACAGTTTGGTTGACATCAAAACTGCTACCATAATCATAAAGGACAGGATGAAAAGACTGATTTCCTGTTGAAACAATAGGTTAATGTTTTCTGGATAGTTTTAAAACAAAAATCAGAAAATGTAATATCCAAACCTCTCTAGGCTACATCTTAAAGCTCTTTGATATAACAGGACCATGAAACTCTGACCAGTGCTTTAGGAAACAGTCAAGGAGTCAGCAAACAGGAAGGCACTAACTCAGATCTAAGTTCTGGAACAGATCCCAAGCTAGTATCAGGAGTTCTGTGAACTGCGGTAACTGCTCTTGAAATGGATAGGACCTAAGACAAACAAACAAACTAGGCTGAATTTCTGGATTCGCAGTAACAATTCCTGAAAATATAAAATCCTGACAGAGGGTCAGCATCACAGAGGAGATCAATCAGCAAGGCGGGATGGAAGGCTTTTTCAATGAAGCGGATTAAACTGTTTGATATGAGTGAGACAACCAGGGGCAGACCCTGAGACAAACAAATGGAGTTCTAGACACCCCTGTGATAGAATCAAAGCCTCTCGGGTTTGTATCCATAGAAACCATTACAGCAGAGACAAGAGATTTTCATGTAGAAACAAAGTTATTCATAAAGCAAAGCTAATCAACAGCCCAGAAGCAGAGGGGAAAGACACACAAGAAACTCCAAATTTTATAAGGTCAAAGAAATGATCTTAGACAGCTAACAACAACCACCACAACCACAACAAAAACCTACAGCAATCTTGAACACATCCAGTGTGAGAAAAGTGTGCTGTGTCATAGACAGGGAGAAGTGACTCTTTATCCGGAAGAACAAAGGATTAAAAAATATAATCTAGAAATAGGAGACTTTTTTTTTGAAAAAACACAGTAGAATAACGCACTTTAAAGTGCCAAAAGGAAAGATTCTTTAGCCTGCAACTTTGCATCGAAGGACAACTTGGAAAAACAGGTGGGAAATCAGGTCATCTGTGACTCAGGGATGAACATTGGCCACATCGGGCTCATCCCCCAAACTACTGAACTGAAGGGAGGAGTTCTTGACAAGGTCAGCAGGATTCAACACAAGACCATGCTTGAAAAAAATCAAAATATGACAGGAAAAAAATCATTAGTATCTGTGAATATAGTGAACCATCACCTTCCTCTCTAAGTTCCTTAAAATGAATTTAAGTATTAAGATTTAAAGCCAGAAGATGTTCAGCAATTAGGAACACTGGCTGCACTCCCAGAGGACCTGAGTTCACTTCCCAGCACCCAAGTCAAGTGGTTCCACATATCCAAAAATATCTTCTAGCTTCCTTAGATACCCGTACACTAAAGCATATATACAGACAGATAGATGGACAGACAGGCAGATACATTCAAACACACACACACACACACACACACACACACACACACACACACCAAAACAAATTTTAGACTGCAGCCAACATAATGTAGTAGAAAACTATAGGTATTGAATTGGTGTTCTGTGTGTTTATCCCTGCCTCAATGGGTCTTTCTGAGCCTCTACCTCTCCTGCAAAAGAAAGATGTCTGTATCCACATATGAGAGCTACTGGAAGCTTACACTGTAAAGACTTTTTATTTTATTTTATTTACTCATGTTACATCCAAATTGCTGTACCCCTCCTGGTCCTCCCTAAATCCCTTCTTCCATCTCCCTCCCCTTCTCTGTGAGATTGGAAGCCCCTCTGAGAATACCCCCACCAGAGACATCAAGTCTCTGCAGGGCTAGGTGCATCCTCTCCCTCTGAGACCACACAAGGCAGTCCAGCTAGAAGAACATATCCCACATACAGGCAACAGCTTTTGGGATAGCACCTGCTGCTATTGTTCAGGACCCACATGAAGACCAAGCTGCACATCTGCTACATGTGTGTGGGAGGCCTAGGTCCAGTCCATGTATGTTCTTTGGTTTGTGGTTCAGACTCTGAGAGCCCCAAGGGTTGAGGTTAGTGGGCTCTGTTGGTCTTCCTGTAGAGTTCCTATCCCCTTCAGAGCCTGCAATCCTTCCTCCTATTCTTCTGTAAGACTCCCCAAGCTCCACCCACTGTTTGGCTGTGGGTGTCTGCCACCGTCTGAGTCAGGTGCTGGGTAAATCCTCTCAAAGGACAGATGGCAAGGCTTCTCAAAGTTTCCTACTCTGGTTCCTTTTATCCAGGGAAGCTTTTATGCAACCATAGTGTGTAGGTATATAAAATTAATATACAAACCAGATATTTACTGATGATAGATTACTAAGAGGTTGGTTTTAATAAAGTCCTTTAGGATGATATGGCTTAATTGGTAGAGTTCTTGCCTACCACATACCAAGTACTGGGTTTGAATCCCAATGTGACATAAACTGGGCATGACAGCATCTTTTCTTCCTAGCAATTGGGAGGCAGAAACAGTAAAATCTTAAGTTCAAGATCAAACATGGTAAAATAGCAAGTTCAAGCACATAGTCTTGGCTACATGAAACCCATCTCAAAAAACTGTGTGAATGAAATAATTAAAAAAAATTGGTATAGTAACTATTTTTACCATTTATTAAAGATGAAAACAAGTTTTCATGCTAATGAGACAGGCATGCCTGTTAATTTTTTGAATAAAAAATTAAATCTTGTCTGGATATTTGATATTCCAGTATTAGAGCGTCTTCGGTGCTTTTCAGAGTTGATCAATATTTTGATTTTAGAGTTGTCAAAGCCAAGGATACCACCTTACGCCAAAGAAAAATGTAGTAAAACTAAAAAGAAGTATGTTTATGGCCACTTCAAAAATTCTTTAGAATTTTTGTCCCAATCTTGTGGGAAATATTAAAAAGTGAAACGACCATGTTCCCACGCTACTGCCGTGTACTGGCGGGCCACATGGCTCCACCCGGGTGATCTCAACTCGGGGGGTCTCTCTGGCAGGGCTGGGCCACTCTCTCTGCCCAACAATTCTCCAGTCAGGCCAGAGCTCCGGAGTTCTCTTCTCTACCACGCCAACCCCACAGAACAACTGTTCACCCCGTGGTTGACCACACCACCCATCAACCTGGTAGAAACAAAACTCTTGATGCTTATAATAAACCAAGCTGCCAATACAATAATTTCAGAACCAATTGAGAATGATAAAAGCTTTGTCCCAATTATTCTAACCCTATGCTATCATAACTACCTGTGGCTCTCTAAAGCCACGCAGGACGAGGTTCTTCCTGACTGTCCTCCTCCATCTGAGCCTTTTCCCTCTCCCTGACAGTTCTCTGTCTCTGAAACTTTTAGCTCCGCCTCCCTTTTCCCTGCCCAATCACAGGCCTCCTGCTACCCTAATATTTTAGTGTGATTGGATAGGGAAAATTCTGTCACACAATCTCAACCTAACATTCATTTAACATCCCTTTAAATGAAATTCAGATAATTTTCTGATGGAACACACTCCAAAGGCACGCTGTCTTGACACTGATGTGGGATGAAAATACTAAACTATTATGCTTCTGTGAGAGCAGAAAACTTTATGTGTATAGTCAAACAAACAGCAGCAAAAACAACAGAACTAAATCACCATGATTCATGATGTCTAAGAGCTTCAACCCCAAGCTGAGGTACTTCAGGTAGTGCTGGCTGGCATTTCCTGGCATGACAGCACGCCACACAGTGACACACATGCGTATGCTGAGAACTAAGGCTTCAGTGGAGTTACAGTGATGCTACCATGGTGAATGCAGCCACAAACACTGTGGGCCCATTATGAACTAATTTGGAATTTGGTTAATTCACATTAAGAATAAGTTAGAGACACTGCCTGCCTGGGACTTTAACCAAGCAGAAACAAAAATAGTCTCCAGGAAGAATCCTGGTGACCCTGTCATGTACTTAACTTTCTGCCTGTGCTCCTAAAATTCTGAAGTGCATGCCTTCAAGCATCCGGAAATTTTCTCTGGAACTTCCGATCTCTTTGACACCTTCCTGATTCTTTGACATATTATATTATGCTGTTTTTACACATTCCATTCTCTATTCCTGAATTCAAATAATCCTTCATAATAATAACTTGCTATGTGGAATTGGGAAGAGAGTGATCAGTGATTGCTCTCTAAAGTAAATCTAAGCTAATAAAGGGTCATCAACAGAAAGCGAACTGAGTACATGAGCTCTATGCATCCAATGCTGTACAGAGTCTCCTCTGCTTAATAATTGTGTGGCTATCCCTGGTTGTCAACCTGACTATATCTGGAATGAACTACAAACCAGTATTGGAAGGCTCCCCAGTGATTCTAACCTGGAGGCTGGGAGATGGAATTTTCTGACTTGGATCTTGACATGGAGATCTTGAGACATGGTGGCTATGAATTCCAGAAGATTAAGACATGGAGATCTCTGAGTTCAAGGTCATCTGGGATTAAAGCCATGGTGGCCCACACCTTTAATCTGGGCCACACCTTCACTGAAGACCTACATAAGGACATTGGAAGAAGGAAGATTTACTCTCTCTCTCTCCCTCTCTCTCTGTCTCTCTCTCTCTGTCTCTCTCTTCTTCTTCTTCTTCTTCTTCTTCTTCTTCTTCTTCTTCTTCTTCTTCTTCTTCTTCTTCTTCTTCTTCTTCTTCGCCTGCTTGCCTTGTAGGACTGAGCATCTGCTAAATCCTTGGACTTCCATTCACAACTGCTGCTGACCATTATTGGGAGTTGGACTACAGACTGTAAGTCATCAACAATCCCCTTACCATATAGAGACTACCTATAGGTTCTGTGACTCTAAAGAACCCTGACTAATACAATAATGGTATAATACTTTGGTAGCATATGAAGAAGTATTGTCTACATATGTTCAAAGAGAGGATGCACTGTTGGGGTCCCAGGATTTTCTCACAAATCACATGAACACAAATCTCAGTAAGACAGTGATAGCTTATTGAGCCCCAGGACTGATCAACCAGGTCTACCGTCTGTATTCAGAAACTAAACTGTGGCCCTGTGAGGTCCTACAAGACTTTTCAAGCCTGAAATATATAAATATATGTGCTAAGTTATTCCACCAAGCAGTATTTAGGGATAAGGGATTTCCTTAGGAACATCTGTTTGCTGTAGACTTACCCTCCTCCTATTGGTTGAGGTATTCAACTGTGGCAGGGGACTTGCCTTGTCTCACATTCATGTCTTAACCGGATGTCAGTTACCCATGAACATGTCTCTTTCTGCCAAGTAGGATATCAGTTCCCCAGGAAGGTCTTGGGAACTTAAACTTTACTTGGTCACTAGACAAAATGGAAGTCTGATTCCAAATAATTTCTTGTATTTGTGCAGGTGACTCTCTTATGTTGGGGTCCATTCCAGGGGCAGTTTATAAAAGCAAATATCATAAAATCTCATTCACAGGTGCAGGAAGTACTGCTAGGAAGTTGGTTCGGGTCCAAGCTTATTGTGGGTAACTATACAACACAGTTCCACTGACTTCTATCGTAATTGGTTCCCAAGGGCACAGAATATAACAGACAATGTAATCAACTTGGGCATGAGAAAGTTTGCTACTAACAGCAGGTTAACCAGGTAACAATAACCTAGGCCTTAACATTTTGCCTAAGCCTTGACATACAATAGGAATATTTGGGAGGAGTGGCTGCATGAACTTAAACCTTTAAATATCATGCAGTGGTTATAATTATTTATTATACCTTATAATAAGATGCTCTTGCCAATAACATAGTGGACACTAACATATTTGTCGTGGACAAATAATGGAGCCAGCTTATCAGTTCTAACACACCTGTTATAATGCTTTCAGATGCTTGGTGTGTGTATGTCTACAATCTCATCTAAATCTGTATCTGTCTTTAATCTTTGAGGTATACATACAAGTGAAGAGGTGGTTTGGCAAACCAGTGCCCTTTGGACAGGCGTTGTGATGCAGGAGGGTCAGGGGAGAATCTAAAGATGTGCTAGAGATGTGGTTCATCTGGGGTTGATTTTCCTGAGCAAAATAAGGTTTTAACATTGCAATTGTTTTCATTACATGTTTACTTAGTAGTTTTATTCTAGAAGACCTGGATTAGAAATCGTCAACCCGCCGGGCGGGGCCAGCCTGGTCTACAAAGTGAGTTCCAGGACAGCCAGGGCTATACAGAGAAACCCTGTCTCGAAAAACCAAAAAAAAAAAAAAAGAAAAAAAAGAAATCGTCAACCCTGAATGCACCTGATGCTCTATGCAGCATCTCATATTTGTTTCTATATGCTCTCCTTTTTGCATCATCTTTGTCTTTAGCTTTCATTTCCGGATCGCTCCACTGTTCCTCACAGAGAAAGAGAGTCACCACCTTATTAGAGACCATCTAGCTCATTAACAAGAGTGCAGCAAGATGGAAGGCTGCTCATTATGTCTGGTGATCCTAACATGTACAATACCACAAACAGCAACAGGAACTGCATCCTCAAATCTCAACAGACACCGAGGTGTCCATGCCTTGAGTAGAAGCAAAGAAACACATTCCAAACTGGCATAAGAAGGAAGCCTGAGAAACATTGGATAAAAAATTCTGAGGAAGATACAGGGAAGATCATTAAACAACCTGGACAATGAATTCTGTGCAGTGGTATTGTGCATGTGGGAGTCTATACACATGTGCCTCTCTGTGTATGTGTGTGTGCACGTGTGTGTGTGTGTGTGTGTGTGTGTGTGTGTGCGCGCATGTGGGAATATATACACACATGCCTCTGTGTGTGTGTGTGTGTGCCTGTATGTGTGTGTGCACGCACACACGCATGTGGGAGTCTAAACACACATGCTTCTGTGTTTATGTGTGAATATATACACATGTACCTCTGTGTGTATGTGTGTGCCTCTGTGTGTATGTATGTGTGTGTATGCATGTGGGAATATATACACATATGCCTCTGTGTGTGTGTGTGCATGCGCAAGAGACACAGATGGACACAGAGCTAGTTCATCCAATAAAACATGTCCAGTACAACTTTAAGATAAGAGCTTCACCTGCTGCCAAGGAGGCTAAAACAAAGCAACAGCTCCGCCTTCCTCCAGCACAAACAAGTTCCTCCTGTGTATGTTGCTGCAGCCTGAGGCAGAGATGCTTGTCATGTAGGGCAGTAATACCTCATGTCCTTGAGCTGCTCGTCTTGGCAGTGACAAACAGAACTAAAAATACTGTACCGTCTGCCCCAAGACAGGAGGACAGTCTGTACAATGTGTCCACATCTGTGGCCTGACCCAGCTCAGGCAGCCACTTACCACCATCAATAGGGCCAAAGGCACAGAGAGAGACTCCGTGACTATTAATCTCTCTGCTGTAAAACTAGCCACAGTGTCAAGGAGGAAGCATGTTGGGCAGGAGGGAGTGGGCTCCCTCCCCAACCCCTGCTATCACTCTGGGTTGTGGAAGCCTGTGCTTCTTCCAGAAGAGAGGAGAGTATTCAGGTGTAGCTGCATTCATGCCTATGATCCCATTAATGCCTTGTCAGGAGACTGGAGGTGGACATGGAGCCTTCTCCAACTCTGAGACAGAGGGGTTTGCAGTGCTGGAGGTGGTAATGGAAGTAGCTGTGGTTATAGGACTATGTCTGGTCACCGATATACAATGGTCCCACTTGAAAGTTCCCCACTTTAACCAGGTCTGCAGTCAGTAGATCTGGTAATCTGACCTGATCTTTCCCTAGGCTAGTGGCCTGGATCATCCCTCCTGATAGTCTGCAGCATGAGCCAGGTACAGGTTCCATTGGAGTCTGTCGTCACAGAAGGAACTCAACCAGGACCTACAGCTGGCCATGTATTTTCAACACACGATGTTTCACTAGGACACATCTCCCTGTAAGTCAAGGATATCTGAGACAGTACAGTAAATCTTGATAACAGCAGCATCCAGAAGGTTGTTGTCCCGGGCAGTGAAGAAGGAGACAGTGTGTACAGAGTACTGCGATGTTCGATGATCCAAGAGAGCGCATGAGTGACCCGGGCTTACCCTTCAGCTGAAAGGAGCATCCGTGTTCTCATCAGGCTTCAAGGGCTTCGCAAAGCTCCTTCTAATCAGCCTTCCTCCTTATGATGTTCCTCTCTTTCCTGCCCCGCATCCAGATGCTAAAGGTCCAACCTCAGACCCAGTGAGAGATCATTGGAAAGTCAATCTCAGACCTAGTGTGAGATCACTGGCAAGTCAGAGGCTTTGGGGGGAAGGAAACGAATTTGGTTGTGGTCACAAGGTTGGAGTCCTACAGTGGAATTAGTGACTTCATAAGATGAGGAAAACAGAGCTGGTCCCTCTCTGTCAACCAAGAAAGGTATAAGAAGACAGGCAACAGAGGTCCTCTCTAGAACCCAACCCCACCTCACCCTGACTCCCTCCCTCCTCATCAGTAGCAAACAAACCCCTGTTCTTAAGCCACCCACACCGAAGTGTTTATGACAGCAGCCCAACAGAAGGCACTGCTTGCTCTCTAGGACCTGATCACTACCCTTCTCTCTTTGAAGGCTCACAGCAAGTTATATCCTTGCCTGTCCACAAAGCTGATGGATAGGCCAAGTAGGAAAGGAGACAGACATGAGAGATGGAATGCCTATTTGACAATAGACAGATGATGAGATAGATGCCTGCCATCAGTCATATGACCTTAGGCCTGTTTCTTGGCTTCTCCAAGCCCCAGTTTCCTTCCTTAATTTGTGACAGTAATTTTACCTATTTTCTGGTGCTATAATCTTGAAGCACAACTCCTGACCCAAGGACTCATGTTCTTGACCCATGCCAGACTCCAGAATGAATACTTCCTACTGCAGTCTCTCTGTGTGTACAGCCACTCTCACCCCTGGAACATAAACTCCCTCTGGGGCAGACTAAGACTCGCTAGTCTTTCTGACTCGAGTGGAAACTTGCTTGACATGAAATAGATGCTCAATAAAATATGGATGAGTGTATGGTCATTAACCCTCCAGTTAATCTTCATTGGAGTCTCAAGATTAATGGGCTATGGAGCCCTCATGGGAACAAAGTGAAGCTAATTAGTTAAAAAAGGAAATAAATCTACTGTCTAGACCTCTTGGCCTCAGTGGCTGAATCTACATTTGGAAGAAACAGTCTCCTGTGAAGGGAAAGCTGAAGAGCCAGTCAAACAGAAGCTGGCTACTCTAACACCTGGGTCCCCCGGAGCTGTGTCTTCCATCCCTGAGTTTCCTGGTCTCCTCACACAGGAATGCATACCTATGAAGCAAGAGTATGGGGGTTTCTAGGATCTCCTGCCTGAACTCCGGCCCCACTCTGAACACCAAAGGCAGCCAAGTTCCCTGCCCACTGATGTCCTCTTCATGAAACAGAAAAATTTTATTGACATCTGAAAGGAAGTTCCATTGGCTTTAACAGCAAGCCACAAAAGGCAATGTTTATGAAACTGTTTTATTCACACATTTTAAAATACAAAATTGTAATCTCCTTGCCCAAAATTGTTGAGCAGAGAAGATCACAGGAAATCATGAGCAAAATCTCACTAGCAAGAATTCTATTCTGAGTGTCCTGGGATCTGGCAAGGATTCTACTTTGAGGACTTGGCATCTTTATTTTTCTGTTTCACATAACTTGATTCTGCAAATCCCTAACATCCTGAAAACCATATCTCTTCAAAAAATTGAGGCCTTTCATTATGGAACATTATTATAAATACAGAGCCTTCTTCAAATGTAACCCAAGATATTTCTACCATCCTACCAAAGAGAAAATTGTTTAAGAATTACAGTGTTGATTTCCCTTGCCATTTCTCTCTATGTGCATCATAAGATACACAACAACAAAAAAAGGTGATCAACAAGTAAACTGAACACCATTCTTGCAGATACCAAATTGAAATCCTGTCTCATGTCAGGTGCTGTAGAAGGTAATCAATTGCTAGTGTTGCCCTGTCAAATCAAAAATGCATAAAATGTAGAGAAACGTGGCAGTCTGGGAGGACAACAGGCTGATGGTACTTTATACAGAATATAGGAAGGATCCCAGGCTCCATTTTAACACATTGCTTAAAGTTTATTGCTGAACGAGAATTTGAGAGGAGGAGCAAGCAGGAAGAAAAGAGGGAAGGCAGTCAGTCCTGAGACAGCACAAACATGGAAGAGGAAATGGAATGGGGGAATACAGCAGGACCCGCCAGTGACTTAGTATAAAGATGCAAGACAACGGTAGGCTTGATGCTAGAGAAGGAACCCGGGAGGAAACAAGATATATTTAATTATGCTCTTTGTGAGATAGTCGTTTTTTTTAAGTAACAGTGAACTCACAGCATCACACTAAGCAAGAGGCATGGGCCTGGACCTTCAAAGTCAGCATTCAAAGGCTCTAATCAGAAGCACCTGGCAGGAATCTGCCCTCTCCAGGGTTTAGCCTAAGGAATGCAGTGGAAACTCACAGCTTTGGCTCATTCTCCTCTTCCCCACTGACTGTCCTGGTACTAATTGCCATGTGCTCTTTAGAATCATCAACCGTGGCTTTCTGTGTATTCTCATGAGCCTCACAGGTCACCTCTGCTCTTCTCTATAGAGTCCCAGCATCCGAAAGTTACAGTCAGAAGCACCTGGCTGGGATCTGTGCTCTTCCAGAAAACACACTGTCGATTATGCCCCCTTTGCGACGATCTGTGTATCTTGAACTTCCACATCCCTGCTGGAAAGAAGCGGCTCTTTCAAACTGCTCGCTGATAAGGAGACAAACCCCTGTGCTCCCATAGCTACTCTATGCTTTTGTAGGGGAACTTGCTTTATGCACTTAACTCTGTGAGCCAACACACTTTTGGAAGACGTCCCTGCCTAGCTACTGGACACAGGGAGCTGTTAGAGCAAACATCCCCTGATTGCGGGACAACGGTTGTTGCTCTGGAAACAAATTAACCAGTTCACTTTCATAAACACCTCACTCCACGTGACATTAACCACACTGAAGCAAAAGACCGTGGATGTAAGCAGAGCCTTGGCCATGGGCTGACAGGAGGCTTACAAATACAAGAAACCCCACATTAGATGGGGCAAGCACATTTTTAAATACTTGTCTTGACCACTCAACTTCATTATTATCTCAGGGCCCCAAACTAACTCTTGAAGAGCAGAGATGCAGCAAAGAAAGGGTGGCATTCATTCATTATACCTAAACTAAGAAGGAAAGTTCAAATCTTCTAAATTAATCAGCATGTTTTGTCTTAAATTATTGTGAGGAAAACAAACAAAAAGGTTCCCATTTGTCTTAAGGTTTTACTGCTGAGCACAGACACCATGACCAAGGCAACTCTTATAAGGATGGCATTTAACTGAGTCTGGCTTACAGGTTCAGAGGTTCAATCCATTATCATCAAGGCAGGAACATGGCAGCATCCAGGCAAGTATGGTGCAGGAGATGCTGAGAGTTTCACCTCTAGTTCCAAAGGCAAATAGAAGAAGACTGGCTTCCAGGAAGCTAGGATAAGGGTCTTAAAGCCCATACCCATAGTGAAACACTTCCTCCAACAAGGCCACACCTACTCCTACAAGACCAGATGTCCAAATAGTGCCACTCCCTGGGCCAAGCATATTCAAACCACCATACCATTACAATATTAAAGAGAATAAAAGGGCCTAGCTTTTTTTTGAAGCCACACCCACACGGGAAATTCTACAGATATTTCAGACTGTGGAGAGTTAAGGGTAGTCAAAAACTTCATAGGTTATCCTTAGAAGCTTTACATTACCTGTCTCTTTATGGAACATGCTACAGTTATGTAAAACTATTTTGATTCCCTTGGAAGATCATTAGCTTTCACAAGTCCAAAAGCAAAAAAAAAAAAAAAGAAAAATGTCAATATTCGTATCGGAAACCTGTTTTCTACTTTATTACCCGATATCCCACCGATCTATTTGTAAGTGCCTTGATTTACTTTCTTTGTTCTATTACTACAAATGATCGGGTAATCCCTTTCTAAGGTAGAAGACAAGTGTTCAGCAAGCTAAATCCATGTTCTTAGGTCACTTTCACTGATTCGTGGAGCAGAATGAGACAGCACTTATTTCTTTTGGAAGGAGATCTTGTTGGTATTGGTATTACGGAAAGAGTAATTATGACGCAAGAAATGGGCATAGAGGCAGTATCATTGGGTGGAAAAACCTAAACCTCATTTCTTTGGCTTCTAAGTAGCTGTTTCAAATGCTGCATTGGGCCAACAAAGATTCTCATGTAACACACCAGACATAAGCATTGCGTGTAATGTTAGCTTCTTTCGTGCAAGTTTCCTTTGCTCTTCAGACTTGTAAGAAAGGAAATTAAATCACTTCATAGTGCTATCAGTTAGTTTTAAAATTAAAAAAATAAAAACCTGTTGTAAACTTTTTATTATACGTTAATGGTGGTAGTAGGTTTCTACAACAGATGAGACAAAAAGGGATGTACGTAACTAGTCTCTAGGAAGGTCAGATGGCATCACTTCGACATTTTGGACTTCAATTATTGCTGATTTCACAAGGCCACATTCCTAAGGTTGGCCCTGGGATTCCAATAGTGCTCATGTTCATTATAATTTATGAAACTACAATAAGAACTTAGACTCAACTTGGAGCAGTGGATCTCAACCTGTGGATGTTGACCCCTTTGTGGGTCACATATCTGATATTCTATATATCAAATATTTACATTACAATTATATATATATACATATATATATACAAGATATTTACATTAGAGCAGCAACATTACAATTATGACATAGCAACAAAATAATTTTGTGGCTGGGGGGGTCACCACAACGTGAGGGACTGTATTAAAGGGTCTCAACATTAAGGAGGATGAGAATCACTGGATTACAGGATGCTCTTTGTGAAAAGCACTGACTCTTCAATCCATCATTAAAGATGATAAGCCTCTCTCTTCAAGACCACAGATATCTAGATGAGGATAAATCATTTTCAAGATTTGAAGGGACATCATAGTCAACAGAACTCCAATTGCCAGCCTTATGATATTCTGCTCCAGACCATGGACAACAAGCAGATTCCCCCACTAATCACTCATCACCAAATGGTCAGCCGTCTCTTCCCTGGTGATCATTCATCACCTTAACCCTGACGGCCAGCCCTCTCTACCCTGTCCTCCTCACTGGCCCTTTGCTCTGTCACTCTGTCCTATGGTGACTTAAACTCAACAATAGAACTGATGGACAAAAGTCCATGGACAAATCAAAGCTCTTCACCAAGTAGCAGCAACTTTCTTACCGAAGACAAGCCACTCCCTGACCCACCCTGGCACCACAATCAGTCAAATTGTCACCTGACCAAGACAACCAGCTATCCCCCACCCCTACACTCACGACATCACCATAGAGTTTACTTAGTCTTCCAGAGGGATGGACTTCCAGTCATGACTCTACTTCTTTTCTTCTGTGCTGAGAAGAATTTTTTTCTGTTTTTTTTTTTTTTTCATCTTTTCAACTGACCTTTGGGAACTAGGTGGCTTTTCCTGACTCATTGGGATCCCCAAAATTGAGCCTCTGGCCTAAGAGTCTAGTTTGTCTAGTTGGGCTTAACCTGAAAGGCTCTGCCAGTGCCTGACAAATACAGAAGTGGATGCTCACAGCCATCCATTGGATAGAGCACAGAAGCCCCAATGAAGGAGCTATAGAAAGGACCCAAGGAGCTGAAGGTGTTTGCAGCCCCATAGTAGGAACAACAATATGAACTAATCAGTACCCCCAGAGCTCCCTGGGACTAAACCACCAACCAAAGAAAACACATGGTGGGACTCATGGCTCTAGCTGCATATGTAGCAGAGGATGGCCTTGTTGGACATCAATGGGAGGAGAGGCCCTTGGTCCTATGAAGGTTCTTTGCTCCAGTGTAGGGGAATGTCAGGTCCAGGAAGTTGGAGTGGGTGGGTTACTGAGCAGGGGGAGGGGGTTTTCAGAGGGGAAACCAGGGAAGGGGATAGCATTTGAAATGTAAATAAAGAAAATATTTAATATTGATGATAATAATACCAATAATAATAATAATAACAAAGAAATACAAGAAGTGAAGCATTTTATTAAATAGTCTTTTCTGTTGTCCCGGTGCTAAGCGATAAGGTTCCCACTGGAAGTTCCCTGGGTTGGGCCCTGCTCTTCTCTATGTGTTAGCAGAACACTCCAGGGCTGTTCTTGCACTGACCTGTCAATCTGCCCACATTCTGAAAAGAGTTTCCTCTTGTCTTGAAGCTTTAAAGCTACCACTGCCATAGAATGATGGCTAACTATACATTTCCTGCCTTCAACCTGAGACTCTAATCCCAGGGGTGACATAATATTCACTTAGTATGTTCAAATGTTTGCAAAGCTTGCCCAGCCTTCCTCATCTCCAGTATTTGCAGCTTCATTTTTCTAGTTGTTAAGGGTGAAAAAGAATTATTACTCAGTGTTCCTTATGTTACCACCTACATCTAATACATCGGTAAACCCTACCAGCTGTTCCTACACAGCACAACTGACTAAGGGGACTTATGCTTCCAGGAAGATGAGGTAAACACACTTGCTTCTATTCTCTCTTCCCAGCACAAGTAGACACCCTGGATAGCACATAAAATGAATGGTTAAAATACCCATAAAGGTGGATAGCAGAAGTCAGGCAAGCTAGGGACCTTGAGACTTCAGGAACAGCACAGTGCTGAAAGCCAGGGTGTTCATGTTGCCCTGTATGTCCCAGAACTGGAATCGAGAAGGTGCACAGATAGCTTAAAAAGAAAACTAAAATCCCCTGCTTAGAAGACTACACAAGCAACCATTCAGCTAGTCCAAAACTGGCCCTCCTACTTTGACCAAATGCTAGAGGAGAAGCAAAGAAGTTCAAGAGTCCCTTCCCCTGAACACCATGGCAGAGATGCTCTTTCAGCTCATGCACTCTACATCCAAGCCATCTGGACATTTATCACCTTCGAGTGGCAGTGAGACCATCCTCCATGATAACAGTGGCGAGCATGTGGTGTGCCAGGACTTCCAATCATCAGAGACAGAGATAAAGGAGAAGTTTTCCCGCCAGCATGGGGTTATGGGAGGCATACCAGAGAGTCGGGACATTTACCATCTTACTGCGCACTTCTCCCCACCCCTACCTTGTGAGTGAAAGCTACAGGTGAGTGAGTTGTAAAGGGGCCTCAACCAGTCAGGCCAGAGTCAGAGGAAGCAAATGTAAGACAAGGCCCTAGAGTGGAAATTTCTGGTTTGTTTGGCAAGTCAGTTATGACAAATGATGTTCGGCTGGGGCACACAGGTGAAAGGATGTCTTGCTAAAACAGACACATGAAAGAATGTTTTCCTAAAGCAGATACAGGTGAAGATAAAGGGATGTTTTGCTACAGCAGACACATGAAAGGATGGGTGACGAAGGAGTATAAATATGACTCCACAGACAGTGGGAGCAGGAACATTGGTTTGCTTTGCTCTGCCTTGCTATTCTTTGCTAACAACATGCATGTATTGGTTTGCCTTACATAGTGTCGTTGAGCTGCACTTGTGGCAATACTGCCATTGAGAAAACCTTGCCAAAGAACTGTTCATGAGATTCCTGGGGCATCTTGCTGCTTTCTGTGGCCTCAGGCTGGTTGAGAGCCTGAGGTTTCTTCAGGATTGAACTGCTGGTTCGTGCATGCTGTCTATCTGCCAAGAGGACTATACTGAAGTTGCTGGTTCATGCCTGGTGTCTGCCTGCCTAAAGGATTGGTCTGTAGCTGCTGAGTCATATTTGGTGTTTGCTGCTGACAACAAAGATCAAGCTTGCCTTCAAAGAACTATTGATAAACAGGTCCTTTACCCCCATATCCTAAAAACTTTTCTCTTCCACTATTTTTGCTGGACGGTGGGCAAGAGGAGAGGTTGAACCCTTATTAAAGTAGGTTGGAAAAAAATTTGGCCTAAAAGGCCCTCATTATATGTCATCAGAACAAGGAGGATAGACACACACGTGTCACCAGTTATGGAGGGAGAAGCTTAGAAACCACCTCCATCGAATGTACATGAAGCCACTCCCACCCTTTCCCTCTCTAGAATAGTGTCAAGAAAAGCTGACTTAAATCACAGTTTTAAACAACATCTGTGATTATATAGTAGCCTATTCACTAATTCGATTCCAATTTAAACCTCATCAGTAATGCCAAGATCAGAGAAATTGTGACATCAACAGAGACCAGGGTCCTCGGATGCCAAGGCTAAGGTGCAAAGACTTTTTCTCTGATGAGCCCTTTGAAGTAGCTTCTGTGACAATGCTTCAGGAACAAATCTGAAAATCCTAGAACCAGACAAAAACTGAAGAACAATATGTGTTTTAAAATGAAAATTGAGTTATCTGAAATAAGGGAAATAAAAACACAAGCAATAATTGTGTTATATTTCCAGATGAAGAGATGGAAGGAGAAAGCCAGTGGGGTTTGAAGGAATAGCGGGAAATTCCCCTATCCGAAGAAGATATTGACAGACAAAAGTGAACAGATACTAGAGATGCTGTGAAATTATGACCAAATATGGAGGGGGTATGTCTTCTGTATCTCATATGTAGGAAGAAATAGCATCAGACTGAAGAAAAAAAAAAGTCACCAAAAGCTATAAATGTGCAGACCAGAGTAAAGCCCAAACAACAAAAAGCCAAAGAAATTCACAGTAAAATGGTAACAACAGTGACAAATGTATCAGGCTTCTGCCTCTTGCACCAGGCAAGGAAAAGTATCCTCAAAACAGCGATGAAGGATAACTTTTCACATAGACAGAGACATGATAACACCAGTGTGTGGGGGGGGGGTTCAGGGGAACTGGGCACATCTTCAAGCCTTGACAAATAACATGTATAAGCTCCAGACACAATACAGGGACTGAGGACACCATCCAGTAATGCTAGAGACACCACAAGGCCATCAAATGACGAAACAATGTGAAACCAGCCACCATCACAACAGCTCAAAAACACAAAGAGGAGCTTCTAAATAAAACAGGTCAACCCTGCTCCAGCTAACCCTGACCACCAGAACCTGCACAAAAATAATGTCTGGCACATAATACCATGTAGTAATCAGACCTGTGTTGACCGAACTTCAACTAGTACCCAGATAAAGAATGCCAAATTTTGATAAATTCACATGGCATGCTATTAAATGGTAATGTTACTAACAGAGTGGTATTTATATTGACAATGATAAAAAGTTATTCTGTGTGAAAACCATACCAAACTCTGATGTGGACCCGCATGTATGCATGTATGCACACATGCACATACACACACATCCAGGACAGGAAACATTCCACAAGGGAGAAGCCATGATGAATGGTTATGAGCTGATGATGTCCTATTCTGGGAGATCTGAGTGAAGGGAGCATCATCGGAGTGGCTGACACTTATTGGATAACAGTATGGCAACTATTCTATTGCATACTTATGCTGTTCTCTCTATCAGTTTTACTCACAGCTGGATGAAGTGCCTCTATTTTTATGCCTGTTTTACAAACCGGTTTGGAGAAGAAGCCACTGTGAGTGCTCTTGGTTCAAGTGCTGGGGTCAAAGGCTGAGCATGAGCTAGAAGGTTGGTTTGTAACTCCTCACAGAGGCTGGCCGAGTGCCAGTCCCTATGACACCTTCTCTGTGCAGCCTGGATCTGGTCCCCAAAGGAGGCACTTGGTGCCATGGAGACATTTCAACTGCTTGGAAAAATTCATTCCAGCTTGGCCTTCCCTTTCCTATTGTTAGAACTCACACCACCCTACAATCTTTTATTTCCATCAAAGTATTATGCTGGGAAGTTCTGTGTGTGTGTGTGTGTGTGTGTGTGTGTGTGTGTGTGTGTGTGTTTTGCCTTATCTATACTGTGATAGTTCTATGAGGGCAAGAATTCTAGACTTATCCTGAAACATTCAGACAAGTGTAAAGTCAGGTATACTGCAGGCACTTGGTAATCTTTTAAAAAATTATCCCAGTTGATACTTTGATACTGTCTTCAGAGGAAAGGCCCCAAACTGGGAGCCAAAGCAATTATATTTACAGACAAGAGGCCTAGGTGGGCTCCCTGTGACTAGGAACAAAATTACAAATGCCCAGTGTAGACACAACACACTTCTAATCATACTTTCCAAATGACAGGGCATAGTTATTACTGATAGACCTGTAACATAAGGAATGGAGGGATGGCTCAATGGATAAGAGCACTGACTGCTCTTCTAGAGGCCCTGAGTTCAATTCCCAGCAGCCACATGGTAGCCCATATATGTAATGGAATCTGATGCCCTCTTCCAGTGTATCTGAAGACAGCTACAGTGCACTCATATACATAAAATAAATAAATCTTAAAGCAAAATAATTCACTGAGAAGTCATCTAAAGGACATGGAATGATGTACAGAGTGTCTTTGCATAATAAAAATAAGACACAATTTTATAAAGGACTTGAGCGGCCATGATATTGGTGTTCGTGTGATAGGTCCTGGAACCAATGGTTCCAGTCCCACCATATTGAGGAACAAATATGATTCTAAAAAGTATATGGTTTGGGGTGATAGTGTTTGGGATGGAAGTCTGAAAGTCCCCAGTGGTCTTGTTAGAGGACATTTTGTGTGTATGTGCCAACCCCACTTCCACTGCCCAGGATACCTGTCAATATCTAGAGACAATTTTTAATAGTCACAAATAAAGGGTCGCTACTGGGATACTGGGTGAAAGCTAGGCGTCTTGTAGACCATCTAGCAATGCACCAGGTATTCTCCACAGCACAAGATCGGCCAGCCCATCATGAAAGGATGCCAAGATGAGAAGCCTTGCTCTGCTGTTCCTCTGGGGAAGGGATTCCACTTTTGAGCAAGCAGGCGTTTTTTGCAGACAGGGAGATAAGAACCTGTCCTCTCTAAAGAAATCCAGGCCACACTGCTGAGGATGATGGCACGGTCGTATTTTCAGAAAGCAATCACTTCCCAATCCAAAGAATTCATGAATAAATTTCAGATATATACAAAACAGCTTCCTCTCAAAGAGCAGCTTTTAACTGCAACTTTGGTTCTGGGTCCTAGGTGCACAGAGCCAATTCTTTCCTCAGGAGCTCAGTGTTGGGTTATGGGGCCGCTACTCACACCGAAACCACTTGTAGCCTGTGTTGGGGGCTCTCACACAGAACATCAGCTGTTAAGCAGGGACTGTGGACACTGTGTAATATATGATGAGTCTGTAGTCATAGCTGTGTGTTGCCAAATGTTTGAAAGAACAGCCAAAAATCAAGTTGATGTTACCATATTTCCAAGTTCTAGGTACTTGGCATTATGGGGAAAATGACTAGATATATTTTCTATTCAATCTTGAAGTGTATCCCTTTTTCTAATTAGGTAAACTTGAAGTGTTCAAAGTATTTGTTAAATTTAGAACCACGTGCAGAATTGGCATCCATTAACAAGCAAAAATGAATAAGTATAATAACCTGAAAGTTGATCTACAAGTGGAGAATGGGAGAGCTATCTGGTGAGATTAGATACCAAGGATTTGCTACTGTGTCTCCTACATTCTCGAAGCATTTACTTTAACCCCACTCAAACTGAATTCAGGCCCCTGCTAGATCAAAGAGTCAAATGCCAGGACGTGCATTTCAAAACGCTGTTTTGCTTCGTGCAGCACAGAGCGATGAGTTTGTGAGTGTGGTTGTTTGTGGAAGGCCCCTCCCCTCCGTCATGCTGAGCCCTTATGGTGGCTATTCCAAGCCCCAGTGTTGGCTAACTGCGTGGGTGGATCTCACCTTTCTTGTCCCAGAGAGGGTTCCATTCCCAGCACTCGGTGGCCCCGCCCCTTTATGAGGGGCAAGGCTTATTAATCTGTCCCTTAGGAGAAGGAAAAAGAAAGGCTGCCTAGACCCGGACTTGGCTCTCAGGCCGATTAGGAGGCCATAAAATGTGCAGGAACTGGAAATGAGTTCCCCAGGGCGGGTGAGAAGGGCACTGCCGGAAAAAGGAGCCTCAAGTTCAATTTAAGAATAAGCAATGAGCCAGAATGTGCTGTAGAGCGGAGGTCTGGAGTTCCAGGGGGGAACCAGCAGGGCAGGCGGTTTTGGGGGGAGAGGAAGGATTCAGAAATAGCAACCTTGTTGGGCATCTACAGCAGAGCCCTTGGTGAGGTGAGGCTGTCCTGGTCATTTGAGCAACTGCATCATTAGCTCGTGATCCAGTTCCGTCCTGAGCTTCTTGGTCCTTCTCATTCCGCGACTGTCATTAGAGACCTTGTCTTTTTGCTCTCCCCTCTGACGGCTCTCCTGACAAAGCCCTGTTCCGCTGGTGACTATGTCCCCAACTATGCTGCACCTGCTTTTGAGTTGTTTGTCCTTGCTTCTCGCCCTATTTGTACCGGACGCACTACCACCTTTGTTCCTGTGATTATTTTCTGAAAGATTGCATGTGATATCAAAACTCACCCCTGCCCTTTCTCACGGCTGACTGCTGTGCTAACGGATGCTTCTTAGAAGCAGGTTTGGTGCTTCAAGCTACTTATTTTCAAGCTGGTTCCACGATCAGATCCAGCTTAATAAATCCATCCGGTCCCAGACTGTTGCCTCATCTTCCACTTCTAACCACGCCCTCTTCCTCTTCATCCGCACACTTCTGCCCTAATTACATTTTCTTACTTGAGAACCGTTTGGTGCTCAAACCTAGTAGGCAGGCACCTGATCTCAAACATCTCAGTCAGGACAAAGAAATATAGTGCTATATTTTGATTCTCCACTCACATAGCTAGAACTGTAACCTAAAGAATTAATCGAATTATGAAAAACATATAAGGATCAAATTAATAATAATTATAGTTATAGCAACATATTATAATATAATTATACACATGATAAGTATATATTTTATATAGTATATACTATATAACTATACATAATATATAAAATATAAATAGTATATGTTATATATAATAAATATAAATAGAATAGAATATATCATATACATAATATTATATAATAATTATAGTATATAAATTATAATATTTATAATATATTTTACATTTTACGTATATAATAAATATATATTAATCTTAAGGTTGTTTTGATTTGCATTTCCCTGATGATTCCACATCACACCAGTCAGAATGGCTAAGATCAAAAATTCAGGTGACAGCAGATGTTGGTGAGGATGTGGAGAAAGAGGAACACTCCTCCATTGCTGGTGGGATTGCAAGCTGGTACAACCACTCTGGAAATCAGTCTGGCGGTTCTTCAGAAAATTGGACATAGTACTACCAGAGGATCCTGCAATATCTCTCCTGGGTATATACCCAAAAGATGTTCCAACTGGTAATAAGGACACATGCTCCACTATGTTCATAGCAGCCTTATTTATAATAGCCAGAAGCTGGAAAGAACCCAGATGCCCCTCAACAGAGGAATGGATACAGAAAATGTGGTACATTTACACAATGGAGTACTATTCAGCTATTAAAAACAATGAATTTATAAAATTCTTGGGCAAATGGATGTATCTGGAGGATATCATCCTTAGTGAGGTAACCCAATCACAAAAGAAGTCACTAGATATGCACTCACTGATAAGTGGATATTAGCCCAGAAACTTAGAATACCCAAGATACAATTTGTAAAACACAAGAAAATCAAGAAGAAGGAAGACCAACATGTGGATTCTTCATTCCTCCTTAGAATAGGGAACCCATGAAAGAAGTTACAAAGTTTGGAGCTAAGACAAAAGGATGGACTATCCAGAGACTACCCCACCCGGGGATCCATCCCATAATCAGCCACCAAACCCAGACACTATTGCATACACCAGCAAGGTTTTGCTGAAGGGACCCTGATATAGCTGTCTCTTGTGAGGCTATGCCAGTGCCTGGCAAAAACAGAAGTGGATGCTCACAGTCATCTATAGGATGGAACACAGGGCCCAATGGAGGAGCTAGAGAAAGAACCCAAGGAGCTGAAGGGGTTTGCAACCCTATAGGTGGAACAACAATATGAACTAACCAGTACCCCCAGAACTCATGTCTCTAGCTACATATGTCTCAGAAGATGATCTAGTCGGCCATCATTGGTTAGAGAGGCCCCTTGGTCTTGCAAACTTTATATGCCCCAGTAAAGGGCAATGCCAGGGCCAAGAAGTGGGAGTGGGTGGGTAGGGGAGCAGGGCGAGGGGAAGACATAGGGAACTTTCGGGATAGCATTTGAAATGTAAATAAAGAAAATATCTAATAAAATTAAATTTAAAATAAATAAATAAACATTAAAATATATTGTAATATATAGTTATAATCAGCTATATAAATACACATTATATATAATATCATTACATATTATATATAATATGATATAGTATAATAATATAGTATACATATATTATCATAGTGTAATATATAAAAATAATAATTCATCAAATTATAAAAACATATATAAAGATGTTCATCAACAGGCAATGGCAAATGTTAAAAATTTTGAGAAATCATTAGAAAAAAGCTGGAGGAATGTAAATTATCATAAAACAGGGGGAACTTTTACATCCTAGTAGATGCAATGCATAAAACTACGTAGCATATAGGCATGTAAAAAGGACTAGAAAGAAAAAAAAAATAATGCTCAAAAGGCATACTGGCAGGAGGCAAGCACACAGTGCATTTCTGAGTGTGTTGTTCAAACTGGATCCCACCTTCTGCTCGTGTCACCCTAGAGTCCTCCAGCTTTCCTTCATTTGGTGACTGAGGTCTACAACTTAGTCATGTTTGTTACTCCTTCTCAGTGTTCTCTTGCATGCTTACTCTGCCTTGGTGACATTTTAGCAGGATGCCAGCCCCTGGGGTGGATTCCTTCACTTGTCTCTCTCAAGTTCTCACTTCCTTCCTTCTTCTCTTCTCTTCTCCTCATCTGGTAGAGTGGCTAGAAAAACCCAAAGTTCTATGTCCTCAACTTTGGAACATGCAACAGCTTCATGAATAAGGATTAACAGGAACCCACAGTTGGCTGATGTTAATAAAACAGATGAATGTCCTCCCACACAGCATCATCACAGCTCCCACATAGCATCATCACAGCTCCCACACAGCATCATCATGGCTCCCACATAGCATCATCACAGCTCCCATACAGCATCGTCACAGCTCCCACACAGCATCATCACAGCTCCCACACAGCATCATCACGGCTCCCACACAGCATCATCATAGCTCCCACACAGCATCATCACGGCTCCCACACAGCATCATCACGGCTCCCACAGAGCATCATCATAGCTCCCATACAGCATCGTCACAGCTCCCACACAGCATCACCACAGCTTCCACACAGCATCATCACGGCTCCCACACAGCATCACCACAGCTCCCACACAGCATCATCACGGCTCCTACACAGCATCATCATGGTTCCCACAGAGTCATCATGGCAGCAACCCCCATCTTCTTTGTTCTCTGGCTCTTGCATTCTACAGCATGGCTTTAGAGTGGATCCCTCCTGTCTTTCTGCTGCTGGTTTCCCAGCAAACACTTATGATTATATTTACATGAGGGCAGAGGAGACAAAAAATATCCAATATATAAACCCTGAAGATGGGGCAGAGGATGGCTCACTGCTAAAAGTGCTGGATACTGAAAAGCATAAAGGGGAAAAAAGCAATACTTAATAAAGAGGCAAAGCCCACAAGGATCCAAAGAGGCTTAGACCCCATCATTCATGTGCATGAAGGAATAGTGATGCATGGATACTGTATAGTCCTGAGCCAAACAGACAAGACCCTCCCTCATTCCACAGAGCTTAGGACAGAGTTCATAGAAATATGTAAAAGAAGTAAGTACACAAGTAAACAGGAAAATGTGTGTTTTCAAGGACAGAGTTAAGGATGTTGTTAAAAGAGGAAAAAACTGGCCTACTCGTTGTGCGCATAGATGTGCTTGAGATGAGAGAGGGTTAGGGAGCGATGAACAGTCGTGCCCTGGGCAGAGAGGACAGATTGTAGAATCCAAAGTTCAAGCCATGTGCATATTTAACTTACCAAGGTAGAAAGGGAGGGAGGGAGGGAGAGACAAAGAGAGGGAAGGAAGGAGAGAGGGAGAAGGGGAGAGAAGGAGAAGGATGGGGGAAGGAGAGAGGGAGGGATGGGAGGGATGGGAAGGAGAAGGGGAGACAGGGAGAAGGGAGGGCCAAGAGAGAAGGGGAGGGAGGGGCAGGGCGAAGGGGAGAGATGGGAGGGAGTTGGAGGGAGGGGGAAGGAGAGGGTGGGGAAGGGAGAAGAGGAGGGAGGGGGAAACAGAGGGAGGGGGAGGGAGAGGGAGGGTAAGGGAGAAGAGGAGGGAGGGAGTGGGAAGCAGGGAGGGGGAAGCAGAGGGAGGGGGAGGGAGAGGGGAGAGAGAAGAGGAGGGGGAGAGAGGAGAGTTTGAGGGAAGGGGAGGGAGGGGAAAAGGAGAAGAAGAGGGAGGGGTCAGAGGAGGAGGGAAGGGGAAGAAGAAGGGGGGACAGAGAGGGAGAGGGAAGAAGAAGAGGAGGGAGGAAGAGAGAGGGGAAAGAGGGGAGGGGGAAAGAAGAGGGGGAGGGAGGGGACAGGGAAGGGATGAAAGGAGGGAAAAAAGAGAAGGATGAAGGGAGGGAGGGAGAGGGAGGAGGAGGGAGCTTCACATACACAAGGCCTTGAGTCCCATCTCCAGCACTCATCAACCAAGAAAGCAGGAAACCAAGCCTGGACGTTTAAGGTTCTTTTTCACTTAAAATTAATCAAAGTGATTTATCACTGAAAGTATCGGATTGATCTGTTGGTGTTGCACATGTTAGGCAAATGCTCTACCGCTGAGCTGTCCCCAGAGTCTGACAGGAAGTTCGATATGAAGCCATTCTCCACAGAACCATATTCCCTTGTTATGAAGCATCACGCCGATTTCTAGAACCACCAATATGAATAAAAATCAAAATCAAAGAAGACTAGTCTGGCTGAGGGGCTAGAGGCTGAAGGAAGTGATCATCTTAAGCATAAGAACACCTAGGGGTGGGGAGGGATGCCGCAGACAGTGGGGACAAAGGAGAATATCGATTCAATCAGAGTTGAGTGATCTTGAGAATTAACAACTAACCTATGTCCAGTCTGTCACCTCCAATGCAAACGAGTGAACTATAATGACTGTAAACATGAAACATGGAGAGAAATCTAAACCCTGCATGCAGATCTCCAGTGGGCTCACTTCAGATACTGAGAATTAAGCCACCTTTCACTAGGCATGGACACCCATTCTCTTGCATAAATTTGAGAGCGATGATTTTTCAGATTCTTTGAGAGTTAAACATACATAAAGGAAACACCGAATTAGAACCAAGTGTGTACGTGGGATTCGCTGTGATGAAAATGTAGAAAACACACACTTACCGCTGCTCTCTTGACTTCCTTGTTGTGTCTCTGAGAAGGAGAATGTCTGTGTAGTCCAGGCTAGCCCTGAGTTCCCCCCAGCTGCCCCCTGAATACAGTCATGTATGACCAAACTCAGCTTCACTGCTCTTCACAGTGCACTCAGCAGTGTAGGTTGCAAGTTATGGTAAAACAGAAGCCAGAGACATGAGTCTTTTGTGTGAGGTCTGCCAATAACCAGCTGTGTGAAAGTGGGCTGCTACGATTTCACACAGAAGTCAATACTGACCAACAGTCATCCTAAAACTCAGGTGAGTGCAAGCTCCTTATTAACAATTTTCTAGGCCATGATATTTCACATTTTACAAACAATACCTCCAATTTAGTGAGAATGGCTATAATACTTGGTAATTACGAAGCTACGTAGAGCTGCCTACAAAATAGCTTTGGGGTCTGGGGACTATGAGCCTCATCAAGGAGGAAACACAAACACAAAAGTCAGGTGGGCTGGTGGTCGGGAAACAAAGGACAGCCTTGTTCATCATTATGAGATGACATGAAATGCACGTCTTAATTCTGTTCTAGAATACACCTTTGTTCAACTTTGTCCTTTTTACTCTGTTTTCAATAAAACTGTTTGAAGTGAATATGGAGTTGCATATGAACACTAAACAAGAGTTTGGTAATTTTTTTTTAATTGGATACAATTTTGTTACTGGATCCAAATTACTGGCACAATCATTACACACAGTGCTGCATAATAATTGTAAGTATAATTGCAGCAGGATTTCCACGACATGCATTTACTCTCCATGCCCGACATAATTACTATGCACGGAGGACGACACTTCATTTTCAGACTTCTTCACTATCCTCGGAAGGAACAAGGTTTTTGAATGGATGGCATCTAGGATTCCTCTCTCACGGAAGAATCACATGTATGAGTGATAACGATGATCTTAGATATTAAGGTAATGACTCTGAGTTCTAGGAGTCCACCCCCCCCACATTACCTCTTAATTCATTATATAAAACTAAGAATCATGGCGAAGGAATAGCTTTGTGACTCTCCTGTAACAAAAATAACTTTTTATGCTCTTACCTGGCTCTCCTATGCCTTCTGCTATCAGTGAGAGTGTCTATGCCCTGCAGGACACAGGAGTGTGAAGCAGAAACAGAGGAGATGCCTTCCCAGTTTTCAGTGGGAAGGAACACCACACTGTGGCCATTGTCCAAGGCCACACCATCTTTTGGACAAGCACAGCCTTGGGGCACCTCATCCTCATCTTTCTTCCCATCAGACTAGATACATATTCCATAGAATGTCAAGGGACCGTCACAAAGACAGATGTTATTGCCGTTCATAAACACAAAAACATAATGTACGTCTTTTTTGACAGAAAAAAGAAAGATAGCTGAGCTATGAGTTACATGGAGAGCTCTTAAGTTTTGAGATGGTTAGTGCTATGTGTCAGACTATGGTGTCTAGGTCACATGGAAGGTTGGAAGTTCCCGTGAGAGATTCATTTTTGAGATCTCCTTACCACTGACTTTGGTTTGAGTATAGCAGATCACTCTCCATAAGTGCGTGGGCCTCGTTCAATAACTTGAAGGCCTTAAGAGCAAAGACAGGTCTCCTGGGGAAGAAAGGCTTTTGCCACACAAACTAAAGGTTTGATAAGAGAGCCCACCCTGCCAGCTTCCTCAACAGACTTCAGACATCCCAGGTCCACAATTACCTGAGTCAAATCCTTAAAGTCAATGGATAGACAGACAGACAGAAAGGCAGACAGTGATAGTCATAGATATGTGGATGATAGATACTTTCTATATATCTCTCCTCTTTCAGCCCCAACTTCCACACCTACGGTTTCATCTAGTTGTGAGCTATGAAAACTCAGAAAAGCAACATGCCTCTACCAACCTTGCCTACACTTCTTACTATTATTATTATTATTCCATAAATGGTACAGCATAGCAAGGAAAAGATATATATTCAGTTGGTTCAAGTCTCTAGAACTTTGGCTAGTACAATTTTAATCAAACCATTATACAAATTGGGAATTTTTTTTCAGAATAATACATTTGACTCTCTGTAAAGTAATAATAGTTTGTATCAATCCTTCATTTAGCTAACCAAAAAATGTGCTAGTCAATTCAATTATTTCTAGTCAATGCTAATGATAGTCCATATAGTAAACAGGGTTAAGTCACTTTTTCTGAACAGGGTAGTATAATCACATTTCATGGGTAACAATTACAGGAACAAATTAAGCAGGATGCAGACTACAGTACTTTAGCTATAAGCAGGAAGCAAGCAGCTCTTCCTGATAAACACCACTATCTTCCATTTCAAAACTACATTTTTAAATTATTTGCATCAAGAGTGAACCACAATAGCTCCGACTTTCGATCAAGATGAATTCTAATTAAACTTATAAATGATGTGTTAAAATATTAATGCTTTACATTTAGCGGGTTAATATCAGATGAAGCATTATAATTGCAGATGTTAAATTATCTTTAATTGTCAAAACTTTTCAGCTAGCTGGTCCCAGGAGGCACCTGGAGGTCAGGAATACTTACTAATTGCGGAGTCGTAGGAGGTGGAGTTGTGCTCTCCCCTCATGAAGGGGTACGGGGACAGGTAAGCGTGTGTGCAGTTCTTGGATGGTGGCTGATTGGCTAGGAAGAAGAGCAAAGTAACAGTGTCCATTACTGAAGGCTCAGAGGTGACGCATACCTAACGGAAGGGGACCCAAGAACCAGGGAGACAGCAAAACAAAACAATGGGCAAATTGACATGCTCGGAACCCTGCCCGAGGAGGACATCTCTGCTGAAAACACCGGGAAATCAAAATGAGGGTTTTTCTCAACTGAAATTCGGTGGGAGAAACACACATTCCCACAGGGCTGGAGAGCAAGGATTCAATGCTACACCTATCTTTACATCATCTCCCTACCAACAGGATGCCTGGCACAGGAGATATTCCAAATATTCATTTTAGAAATCTAGTAGAGTTGGGTTTGACCTTGACTAGCTCAGACTAACAGAACACTTCCTCTTCATTCATCTGAACGTCACGGGAGAAGACACAAATGAGGGAACACTAAAAAGTGAGAAGCCAAACAGAATTCCAGTGTTGGAGGAAACCAGAGGAGTAACTTTTATGGGAAACTTAAAATGTGTTCCATGTGCACTAGGTTTCAAAATCTAAGTCTGCCTTCTGACTGCGGTTAAGATGACAGAATCTGTAAGAAGCATGACAGGTCACTAGAGATTTATGCAGTCTGGTGACAAGTTACAGTGAAAGAGAAAGAGCAAGGGGGACAGGAGAATTTGAAAATGAGACTATAATCTGAACTAGTTACTAGGCTAATAGCTAGTTTGTTTATTGTTGAAGATAATAAAATGACTACTAGCTATTTTCAGTGAACTCTTTTTTCAAAGATAAACAAGGCAGAAGAAGTGCAGTTCAAGAATTTCATCCAAATCTTCAGGTTTCTGAACTTCAAAAACAGAACTTTGCATTTCCCTATAGGAAAACAAACATCAAACGGAAGACGCTTCTTGATACAGCCTACAAACTTGGGTGAAGCCCAACTAAGGCGGCTTTCATCTGTTACCACTGGTAATTAAGTTTCATTACAAAAAATAAAAAAAAAAAGATTAAAAGAAAAACTCTTAAGCTATGAATATAAAATAATACCTCTATTTCTGGGCTTTTGTATTTGAAATTTCAGTTCATAGCCAAATGAAGTTCCAAATCACTTATTTGAAACATACCAAGAATAGACACTTGAAAAGAGACTACCATAGACAAAAATCTGCTTTTTTAAATTAGAGGCTGTATATTTTAAATATGGGTAGAAAAACAGCAGGTACTCAAGTTTTATTATAAATATCCAGAGCCCTACTTTTATCTGAGGCTAGAAATTATCCCTACAGACACTTCTCCTGTAAAGAAGGAATCTGTTCATGACCCTTTCCATGCCATGGAACCAACGCTAGACACTGCACCATTAGCAATATGATCCACTTGAACCTGTTTGTTTTTGCCTCAGACAAAGGGAGAGGAACAAGGCCAACTGCACTTACTGTACCAGAACTTCCAGATGTTGGAGTTGTTCTCCTCCACAACGCCACTGAACCAGCACCTCCAGAAAAAGCCTTCATGGTGAAAAGTGATGTTCTCTATCTGCACAGAAGAAATGACCCGCTGTCATTCCCCGAGAGTGTTATCAATCCTGCTACACCTTACTTCCTGTGGTCCCCAGTGATGGCCACTAGCTCCCCATGAAAGCTCTCCTGGAAGACATAGACGCCCCACTGCTATTCTTCAAGACAATGCACCAGGCTGCCCTTGTTGAGACTAAGTACATCGATCGGTATTTTGAAGAAGAAACGCACTTTCTGTTCACCTGAACACCTGCCCACTTCAGTCGCGAGAAGCCAATAATCCGATCCAAAGGCTACCAAAAACAACAAAACCCCCAAAGCTCCGAAGAGAGCCCCAAAGAAAACGGCAACATTTAGTCTCATTTTCCAATCGACTGGTTGCCTTCCAAATGAAGAAGCAAGCTGTAAAGAGTCAACTGCTCAATAACAACAAGTGAAGAAAGAAAGCCACTCTCCACTCGGCTAGGTCTGGGGAGCAGGTCCTCGCTGGAGCTGTGGTGGCTTCTCATTTCCACCCTGTCCCTTTGCTCTCCCTGGAGGGGCTCCAACCCAGCAGCTGAGAATGGCAGGCTATTTTAAGTTACTGATTGAGGAGCTTGCTTGCTCCCATGGGGATCAAAAAATAGCTGACCTTCCCCTGACTATAAAGAGATGAACCAGGCAGGAGCAGGCTCGGATTATCGTTGTTGCTGTTGGGTAATCCATACAAGAGGAGAGGGAACTGCAAGAAAATAGTGGGCTCTGTTCTGCCCTCCTGCTTGAGCGTCTGGACAGGTCCCTCTTAGCTAAAATGAGCATGACAGCCAGGAGAAATTTTTGAGGCTCTGGAAAATGTAAATTGCCACTACCCAGAGCCAAGAGAGCTTTCCAAAACAATAGAATTTGTAATCTGCCTTTTAATTACTTGTGGACATTCAGGGGAAGAGGAAATCTAGGCTTGGCCTAGGTGTATAACTCATACATTCAAATGATATGTAAAAATCACTTGATATCCAAAATCAAATGAGGTCTAAGATCACTTATAGCCATGGCAATACAATTCCTGAAAGAACAAAAATTAATGTTATTTAGCCGCCAATAGGGACATAAAAGTCTGTTTTCTGGTGGCTCACAAACCAGTTTGTTCTAAATAACTATCCCACAGCTGAATTTACATTTCTGATATATTGTTTTCTGGATTTCTTTCTTTTTTTCTTCACCTTTAGCATCTGATTTTCCTGAAACATAGACCATGCCCGCTATCCATGCAGACGACGCAACAGAAACAACTGTATGCTTACTTCTGTCCTTGTCTCTTTGAAGTTCATTTGTCTGTTTACATATCTAAATATGCCAGTGTGCTTTAAAGATGTATTTGTGTGCTCTTTATCATTTAGACTGTGTCCATTTGGCTCTTGTCTTCGTTGTTTCTCAGTAAGAACACAACAGTTCCTCCAATCACATAAGGAGGCTTCCGTGCACTGCCACCTTCCTACCCCTTCTGATTACAAATCCTGATGATGGAATTTATGGGCATACACACACACACACAAATCCCAAATATAGTCTTAGTTGTTCTAAACCAATTACCTGCTCCTTTAAGCATCCTTCGATGGTCACAGCTTCAGATGTTTGTTTCTTCCCAAACACCCGGTTGGAATGAGGCATGGTAAAGCATACGTGACCTAGGATGCTGCGGTTGTTGCCTTATCTGTCAGTATGCTCCATTACCCAGGTGGGACCATCTGATCTCCGGCATCCTCCCGTGAACAGGAGCAGAACTGTCCTGGCATGAGCTTGTTGAAGGCTTATGCGAGCTGTCACAACAACCCGAAGTTCTGTGTGCAACTGCCCTAGTGTGTGAGGAAAACATTGTTTCTCGGCTGTCACTCGCCACTTCTGGCTCTTAGGGTCTTCCTTCTAGTCTGTCCTCAATGATCCCTGCATTTTGGGGGGAGGGGTTTGTGATGTAGACATCCCATTTAGGGCTGAGCACTCTGGTGCCCTTTATGCTCAGCACTTTCACTGGGGTTGTGGGTCTCTCTGTATTACTTGCCACCCACTGCATAAAGACGTTTCTCTGATATGGCTTGAGTGCTGCGCTAATCTATTGGAATGGAGATAAGAGTTAAGAGGGTGGTTTGATGCATTTAGTAACAGTAGAATGTTCACTCTAGAGCCTATGAGATTCCTGACAATGGGCTCTCGGCCTGATTTACAACACCAAACATGACCTGAGAAATACAGTAATAACTGGCCTGGCAAGATAAGCCAGGGTACACTACTGTCAGAGTTAAAGGCTCTTGTGGGTAGTCCTTCACTGCTCCCCGTGGTGGTCGGGGAACAGGCACAGGAGTCTGAAAGTTAAGACTACTGCTTGATGGGAGTTACCTTGTAGAGGAAGACCAGAAGCCCTTTGTCACCAGCGCTTCGTTTAAAGAAAAGAACATGCAGGAAAAAAGCCAGCAAAATACAAATGGAAGAGGTGGGCACTACGTTAAGGTCTTGCCGTGACTGTATGCCTCACGGCCCAGTGCTTTCCTGGGCTCTGCCTGAGCTACGGACTCACTTCCATTCTTCAGCGTAATTTTAATTTATTTTTTAATCAACTGCCTTTAGTACTAGCCATGTGTCTGTAGCACAATCCTTCACCCAGAGCCAGGTGTCCTCTGAAGTCAGTATGGGCATGTTTTTTTCTCCTTTTCCTCTTTGCAATCGCCTTTTCGGACTCCAGCCTAAATCTCTGCCCTGCTTTAGGCCTTCCCTCGGTTTCCCTGACCTCAGGCCTTTTGCAAATGGCTTTTTGTCCACCTCCCCTCCAGAGATGCTGGCAACTTCAGCTTACATGTTTTATTGTCTTCCTCTGAAATTTTAATAAAGTTTCCCTTGGGATTATTTCTGAGTAAATTTTAGAATTATTTTATTAATGGGACTAGGTACTTGCAAGCCAACATTGGTTGGTTTGTACTACCACAGACACACCATACACATTTTGAAGTACTCTTCATAGACATTCCATTATTATACACGGTAAAACAATAACAAATGAACTCTACACATGCAACCTGTAGCTTTGGTTTTGGCTCCCTGGATTTCTAGCAACTGTGAAAGATTGCTTATCAAGGCAACAGCCAATCTAACTGATATTGACTTGAATTGGTTTGAACACTGCCATCTGCTGGTCGTCGGCGAAACTGCATTCTACTGCTTGCTGTGATCCGTGGAGATTTTGACATTTGAATATTAACTCTAGCAAGGGTTCTAGATGCCTTCACACTGTTCTCCATTTAACTGAGGGTTATTCCAGTAGCTCATACAAAGGAAATCACATTACAAAAATAAATTTCACTTTTCAAAAACAGTTGACTGCCCAACTAGTACTGGAGAGAATAATTATTTAGGATACGAGCTTGGGCCCTGGCAGCCCTGAAGAGCTAGATCTTGTCACCCATCTTCAACAGGCCTATTAGGCAACTAGTTGTCAGAAGGATAAAGAGGAGGTTTATTCAAAATAGCCACACAGGGACAAATACATTCTTAAGTCCATCTTCCCAGCCCTGACAGGAGGTTTAAGCTTAAATAGAAGGCAAGAAATACGCATGATTATGTATCCTGGTCAAAGTGTGGCCAGCCTCTCATCATATGTTAGATCCAGTCTCCCCTGCAAGGTGTCTTGCAATGTGCCAGAGCAATGGGAAATCCCTTCCTAGGAGACATGTTCTTTTCTGGTTGGTACCCGGCTTCAGCCCTTTCTTTCTCTGACTGGTACCAGCTTTCAGTCTTTCTCGTCTCTCTCTGGTTGGTACCAGGCTTCTGCCCTTTCTTCTTCTCAAGGTATGATTCCCTGAGAATGTGGTGGGTTTTTTCTGTATTAGTTCTTTGAGGATTTTGTAAAAAACATGGACTTTCATGGTGCTGAAAGTTCATGGCCATTCTATTGGAAGAGAAAAGTATTCATTAGTATTACACAGATATGAATGCTATATGATACATTGATGGCAGGACTGACAAGCAATGCCAACCGGTGCAGTGCTTTCACAAATGGTATGGCAGTAACGCACTGCTTTCTAACCGATCTATGGTCTACATCATGAAATGGAGTTCTTTCTTGGCACAGCAAACAGAGCCAGGAACCTATGTATGAATAGGTCATAGATGAGAACCTAACACCACTATTCTGTTAAATGATACAGTATTAGAATGACTGCTAACTTTCTAATGACTAATAACTTACTAGTGACTTTCCCTACACCAAGAGAAGTGGTGGTGGTGGTGATGGTGGAGGTGGTGATGGTGGTGGTGATGGTAGTGGAAGTGGTGATGGTGATGGTGATAGTGATGGTGGAGGTGGTGATGGTGGAGGTGGTGATGGTGGAGGTGGTTATGGTGGTGGTGATGATGGTAGTGGTGGTGATGGTGGTGGTGGAGGTGGTGATGGTGGAGGTGGTGATAGTGGTGATGATGGTGGAGGTGGTGATGGTGGAGATGGTGATGGTGGTGGTGATGGTGGTGGTGGTGGAGGTGGTGATGGTGGTGGTGGAGGTGGTGATGGTGGAGGTGGTGATGGTGGTGGTGGAGGTGGTGATGGTGGAGGTGGTGATGGTGGTGGTGGAGGTGGTGATGGTGGAGGTGGTGATGGTGGTGGTGATGATGGTAGTGGTGGTGATGGTGGTGGTGGAGGTGGTGATGGTGGAAGTGGTGATAGTGGTGATGATGGTGGAGGTGGTGATGGTGGAGGTGGTAATGGTGGTGGTGATGGTGGTGGTGGTGGAGGTGGTGATGGTGGTGGTGGAGGTGGTGATGGTGGAGGTGGTGATGGTGGTAGTGGAGGTGGTGATGGTGGAGGTGGTGATCGTGGAGGTGGTTATGGTGGTGGTGATGATGGTAGTGGTGGTGATGGTGGTGGTGGAGGTGGTGATGGTGGAGGTGGTGATGGTGGAGGTGGTGATGGTGGAAGTGGTTATGGTGGTGGTGATGATGGTAGTGGTGGTGATGGTGGTGTTGGAGGTGGTGATGGTGGAGGTGGTAATGGTGGTGGTGATGGTGGTGGAGGTGGTGATGGTGGAGGTGGTGATGGTGGTGGTGGTGGAGGTGGTGATGGTGGAGGTGGTGATGGTGGTGGTGATGGTGGTGGTGATGTATTCTAATATGCACATCTCACAGCTCTTCCATCTTACTTGACTCATGAGTATTCATTTCTTTTCTATAAAATCCTCTTCGTTTCTCAGTCTGGGGGTTTTCCATTCACTTTTCTCGCAGTCCTATGGTCCTTTCACTGGTGGAGTCAGACCTAACAGTCCTTTCTGGTTCATGCTCTCACTGTGTTTCCACATAATTTATCTCTCCAATTCCCACACACTGTCTACTTTCCTTAGGCAACCGTTGTCATTTCTCCTTCTAGGTCTCATGCTTGGTGTTTCTCTATCGTGGTTTCTCTTATCTACCACCATGCATTGTGGATCCTGTAGAAGACAAAATGAAGGAAGAAGGCAGTGGAACCTCAGGAGGTTTGTTTTATAAGGTTTCACTGGAGTTGTAGGTGGTTCTGAGAAGCCTGATGTGGGTCTGAGATGCAAACTCAACCTGGGTCCTCTGCAAAAGTCCCAAATACTCTTAACCACCTCTCCAGCCTGCATCTTTGTTTTTAAACAATCATTTTCCTCCTCATTCTGCAGGAAACATGAGTATTTTCTCGGCTCTTCACTGTAAGAACCTTGTGGAGCTTAGAAGTAAAACCTATGCAAAGTTAAGGCTACCTAAGATAGCTCTAACCTGAAGGATGGGTTTTCTTTTTCTTTCATTTTCTCTTTTTCTCTTTCTTTCTTTTTCTTAAAATATTATACCATTTCCCTTAATCCCTTTTATTTGCCTCCAACTCCTATGTCTCCCTATCATGATCCCTCTCAAATCTATCTATCTATCTATCTATCTATCTATCTATCTATCTATCTATCTATCTATCTATCTATCTAACTATTTATCTATCTATTCAATGTTGCTTGTATGTACATGATTTCAGTGATAACCACTGCATATTATTGCAGAGCTTCTATCCTGAGGAAGACTGTCTCCTGCTCTCAGCATCCCTTAGTTGCATGTAGTTCAAGGCTGACCTCTTCCGTCCTCAGATGTCTATCATTGTCCTTGTTCAGGTCTTGTTCAGGCACCATATTTTTGAGGTGTCATGGAATTTTGCCATTTCTAGGACACACAGCCTCACAGCAGATTTCCTGGTCTTTTTTTTTTTAAATAATATCTCAAATGTTCTATTTTACCAATAAAGACTCTAGAACCAGATGCTGGGGTGAAAGCCTGTAAGCTTAGAGAGCCAGAGAAATCAGCCAGCTGACCTTCCTCTCCAGCTGGTGTCCCAAAAGGACAAAGCAAGCTCTCCTTTCCTATGTCATCTCAAAAAAAAAAAAAAATTCAAACTGAATGCCCCACCCACCTGTAAGCTGTTCTACTTCCTGTGTGTCTCTCTGTCTGTGGTTCTGACCCTCTCCTACTCTCTGTTTTTTTTTTTTTTTTTTTCCTATGATCACTCCCTGTCAACTGGTTGCTTAATCACCTCTTGACCTATGGTTGACTTTATTTAATCCTGTTTACAATATTCAGAAAGCTCTTGAATTACATGTGTGTGCTTGGGCTGATCCATGCCACAAGGCAAAATGGTGTTTTCCAGTAAATAGCGCAATCTTGGTGTTCGTGGTGTGATCAAAGATCCTGCAATACTGGTCTTCTGATTCTTACAATCTTTCCACTCCCTTTTCTTCAGTGACCTCTTAGGAGAAGTTGTGCTACAGATGTACTGTTGAGTCTGGGCAATCCCATCATCAGCTGTTGTCTGTGTTTTAAGCAGTGATGGTTTTCTCTAATGGCCTCTGTTGCAAAAGAACTTTCTTGATGAGAGATACGCACTACACTTGCCTGTGAGTGCAGGCATAAGTATTTAGAACACACTTAGGAATGATGCTGGCCTAGTAAAGAGGTGTAGTAAACTCTCCCAAGATCCATGACCTCACCAGCCCCAGGTCGTTGACTGGGTTAGTGCTCATATGGGTTCCCAGTCAGTCTCCAGTTCTTCATTAACCCCCCATGGAGGTACCCATGCAACTTAGTCATTGCAGAAGCTTATGCTCTCACATAGCTTGGCTGCAATCCTCCCTTTCTTTCTCAGGATTTCCAGTCAGTGGCTTGCCCTGCGACACACTTCTCTGACACATCGATGTGAGGCGGCCCATATACACCGTGCCTGTTTCTTTCTTTTGTTGCGGGGATGAAAGCGGAACTTGCACACTCTTTACGTGTTAGAACAAAACCCAGAAGATCTCAGTAATGGCTATTCCTGATGGTCAGCTTAACTATATCTGGAATAAACTACAATCCAGAATTGGAAGGCTCATCTGTGATCCAGATCTTGAGGCTGAGAGATACGAATTTCTGACCTGGATCTTGGCATGATGATCTTGAGGCATAGTGGCTATGAATCTCAGGAGACAGAGGCAAGGAGATGTCTGAGTTCAAGGTCAGCCTAAGAGAAAAGGCGTTGCAGATCCAGGCGTGGTGGTACACACTTTTAATCTGGGCCATATCTTCTGCTGGAGACCAACATAAGGACATTGAAAGAAGGAAGATTCTCTCTTCTTTATCTGTTTGCATTTACTTGCCAGCACATCTGTTAGAATCTACTAGCCTTGTGGGACCTAGCAATTACTAGATCCTTGGACTTCCCATCCACAACTGCCTGTTGTCAGGAAGTTGAACTAGACTGTAAGTCATCATAACAAATCCCCTTACTATATAGAGACTATCCTTAAGTTCTGTGACTCTAGAGAACCCTGGCTAATACATCCTCTATTTTTTTTTAATGAATGGAATATGTGTTTTTATTAAGCATAGAATATGTGTTTCTTTTGATCTGGCTTTTTACTCAGCCTATGTTGGCATATTGGTGCTGCCAAAGGATTCAGAGTTCATGATTTTTATTGTTGAAAGCACTTGGTTTTATGAGCTCACCACCTTTGTTCAGCCATTTACTTGTTGATGGGTATTTGGGTTGCTTCCAGCACGGGCTTATTACACACAAAGTTCGTATGGACATCCGAGTATACAAAGCCTTGTTTATGTGTGTGCACTTGTGTCTCTGGAGCAAACATATTGAGGTATAGCAGCTGTAGCTAGTCATGTGATAGGTGTGTCTAACCTTAACCTTCTAAGACATTTCAAACTTCTTTCCCAACCTGGTTTGGCCATCCTGCAGCCCCACCAGGACCACTTCATATACTCTGAAATTTAGATAAAAATTTTCAACTTCAATAAAACAAGCTGGCAATGTAGTAGGCTTTAAAAAAGAATGGCTACTCTAGGTGCTGCGGGCATTGCTTGGCCATCAAGGGCTTGAGATGGTTTTATTTGGTTTCTAGCACTTCTGTCAGGAGGCTTTTGACTGCCTGTAATTCCAGCCCCAGGGAATCTGACACCCTTTTATGGCATCCACAGACACTCACACGCATATACACATACCCATACAGAGACACATAATTAAAAATAAAAATAAATCTTTAAAACATGATGAATGGCTGTTATAATATTCACTCTTCTGCATGATAATTCTATATATCTTTATTAACTTTTTAAAAATTATTTCTTTTTGATATTTTCAGGGTTCAATGTACAGGTGTCTGTTGTGTCTCTTTAAATTGATCATATAACTAAAAACTAAGAAGTCCTGGTCTGGTAGTTTCTGCCTTCCCAACAACTGAGAAATAAAGGCAGTTTATTTGGATGGCCCAGGATGACACGTTTATGGCAAGCCTGGGCTAGAGGAAAGCCTGTCTCAAAAATGTATAAATAAAACAAAATCAATTAAATCCGGCCTATTACAATTGCCAGTAGAAAAAAAAAAAAAACATGAAACCACAGGGTCAGAGACAAGAGGGCTCTCAATGGCACAGCCAGTAGCACGAATGCTCTTGCGTTGGACACCTCTATGCTGCTTCCTTGTGAAAGTCACTGAAGATTAAGGACCACAACAGGCCTTCTTTCTGGCTGCCAGACTTGTGAAGCAAGTGAGATGCACATCAAATGAGTCCCCTGGCTTAAGCAGTTGCTCACAGCGCCATCTGTTGGTCACGTTTAACACCACACCATTCTATAAAGGAGTGGATACCACAGCAGGACATGGAGGAATCTCATTGGACCCAAGGACAAAATTGATGACGTCTCTGCCTATCTCCTGCCTACAAAGCTGCCAAATGCATTCTCTAGTTACCTTTTTTTTTTCTTTCTTGTTTTCCTTTCTTAATAGATGGTCTCACGTAGCGTAGGCTGTATTCATACTTGCTATGTATCTAAGAGTAACCTCGAATTCCTTCTAAGTGTGCTTCTAAACGTGTGCTTATACACAATAGTTGGTTTTATTCCGGCATTCCCTTTATGTGAACGTGTAGTTTGGTCATATTCATTCCACAGTACACTGTCTTTTGCCTCCCTCCCACACCAATTGAGCCGTTCCTCGTTCCAACTAACTTTCCTCTTGTATTTGTGTGTCTTTTATAATCTGAATTCTTGATCCTCTTGTCTCTGTTCCAAATGCGGAGAACGCAGGCATGCACTGCCACACCTGTATACACTTTTAGTTATATACGATTCTGAGTTTGTACTTAACAGAGAAGGCTGATGGTTTCCGTGCTCCTTAGTTGTTGCCTTAGCCCTCGGCCCCTCGGGATGGTCCTTGGAGGCAGAGGGTAAGAAGGCACAGAATCTACGACACAGGTAATCGGGTGAGAAGCAGAAGGGAAGTAGATTCGGTTATTGCAGAATCAGAGTGTGCCTTTATATCCTCCACCCATGCCCCATTGGTCCAAGCTATCTCGTCCCTTATTGCTGGCACCACAATTTGATTGGCTGGCCAGGTCATGCGCTTTGTTGTCATTTGTCTCTGTGTGTGTGCCAGGCAGGACTTAAGGGTCTAAAATGCGGTCACAGCTGTTGCGCATGCGTGGGACATTGTGGCCCATTTGTCAGGGTATGCAGATTTGTTCCTCCTACACTTAGTGCCTGTGATTAGACCTGAGATTCAGTCGGTCTCACGCAATTGTCTATGCCCTCATCACTAAACTAAGCCAAGCTCCAAACACTTGGGTATAAAATTATGTTTGGGTGAAGACAGGAGGAGAAGACTGTTGTCATCTATAAATATACATGCGTGTATAATAAACAAAATGGTAACATTAACAGTGATCACTTCTATACCTGACCACTAGGACATTGTCAATATCTGTAGTTTCTTTTCATATTTTGTATTTCACCTGACCTCGGCCCAAGTGCCCTGTGGCTGCCATTTTGCAGTTCACTGAGTGACACATGCATTTGTTCATGGAAGGTGTGACTCTTGGATTCTTCTACTACTTTCATGAAATTGGTATGTTTGTGTGTGCTCGCACAAGTGCACATGTGTGTGTGTGTGCATGTTTCATGTGTGTGTGAGAGAGACACTTGTGCACATACACACATGGAAACCAGATGATAGCCTAGGCTGCTGTTCCACACTTGTCATCCTTTTCTATGATAGATTCTCCCTGGCCTGGAACTCACTATGGAGGCTAGGCTGGCTGGCCAGAGAGCCCAAGGGATCCATCTGTCTCTGCTGCACCAGAACTTCATTTACAAACCCACCACGACGACTGTTTTGTGCATTTGTGGGAACTAATCTGAGTTCCTTGTGTTCTCGAAGTAGCACTTTCCCTTCCCAGCCTCCCCCAGGCCTGCTCCTCTGATGCGACCCTTTCCCTCAATTGTAGAATGTGAATTCACTTTATTTCTTTGTGATTAGAACTGATTGCTCCAGCTAATGGGGTAATCTTATGCACAGTGTCCAGACTGTAGTGTTATTCTCTCACTCTCAACCTTTGCTCTGACACCTTGGGGTCCAAACAGCAGAGTTCACTGTTACCGTGTTGGGAAGGAATGGTCTGTCAATGAATTATTAGCTCTGAAGCCATTCATCCTTTCTTGTCCAAATTCATGGATTGTGGCTATGTAGGAGACAGAGAATAAAGGATATCTAAGGAGAAGCACACTTTATATGCCCCAGATGTAAGATATGATCTGTTTCTTTAGAGGGCTGTCTTCATCTACCATTGAAGAGAGCCTTTAGTAAACTATTCCTATTCTAAGTGATGACAGTCTCTTCCAGTTGAAGGTGAGGGCACCGAAAGCAACTTGAGGAGGCAAAGGTCTGTTTCATCTTACACTTTCAGGTCATAACCCATCTGTGAGGGCTATTCCTGGTTGTCAACTTGACTACATCTAGAATGAACTGCAATCCAGAAATGGAGGGCATATCTGTGATCCAAGGCTTGAGGCAGAGTGGCCATGGAAAAGCTTAGACTCAGGCAAAGTAGTACACACCTTTAATCCCAGAAGACTGAGGCAAGCAGATCTCTCAGTTCAAGGCCAGCCTGGGACAAAGCACATTTTAGATCCAAGCACGGTGGTACACACCTTCCATTCTGCTGGAGGCCTACATAAGGACAATGGAAGAAGGAAGATTCACTCTTCTTCAGGTGTTCGCACTCACCCATCAGCACCTCTGCTGGACCCTACTTCTTCAGGATTCCAGCTTATACAGAAGAGCAGAAGAAATAACTAGTCTCATGGGACTGAACAACTACTAGATTCTTGGACTTCCCATTCACAGCTGCTTCTTGCCTGTGCCCTGGACTGCTCAATGTCTGACCCTACCTGACTTTGGGGGTTGGGGGTGAGGTGGCGCAGAGTCAATGACATAGACTCCAGGGGCAGGTGAGAAACTCCACAGCAAGCTCTCTGAACACTGCTGCAAGCTCTCCACCTGCTTCCCCATTGGGCCCAAGAAAGCATCTCTTCTAAATAGCAGTTCCTGATTGGCTGGCTGCTTCTGCTTCTTCTTCTTCTTCTTCTTCTTCTTCTTCTTCTTCTTCTTCTTCTTCTTCTTCTTCTTCTTCTTCTTCTTCTTCTTCTTCTTCTTCTTCTCCTTCTCCTTCTCCTTCTCCTTCTCCTTCTCCTTCTCCTTCTCCTTCTCCTTCTCCTTCTCCTTCTCCTTCTCCTTCTCCTTCTCCTCCTCCTCCTCCTCCTCCTCCTCCTCCTCCTCCTCCTCCACCTCCTCCTCCTCCTCCTCCTCCTCCTCCTCCTCCTCCTCCTCCTCCTCCTCCTCCTCCTCCTTCTTCTTCTTCTTCTTCTTCTTCTTCTTCTTCTTCTTCTTCTTCTTCTTCTTCTTCTTCTTCTTCTTCTCCTCAGCAATCCTTGATCTCTCAGGCAGTTCTCAATTAGGTCCTCCTGCAGGAGATGCCTTTGTGGCTAGGCTACCCACAGTGTTTACATAGAGGAGGGCCTGAGTTCCTGATACAGCTGCTTATTGTTGGGTTATTTGAACTGCAGACTGTAAGTCATTACAAAAAAATTCCCTTAATATAGAGAGACATTCTGTGAGTTCTGTGACTCTAGAGAACCCTGATTAATACACCATCATTTAGGGAAGACAAGGTAAGAACGTGAGGCAGAAACCTAGCGGCAAGAATGATAGCAGAATGCTGTTTGATGGCTTGCTTTCTTACATGGCCCAGGATACAACCACCTGCTCAGGGATGGTATCACCAATGGTGGAATGGGTACTACAGTATCAATAAACAATCAATAAAGAATCAAGACAAATCCCCAAGGATTGCCAATCTTATCTGCACGATACCCCAATTGAGACTCCCTCAAAAGACTCTGGGCTGTTTCAAGAGGACAGTTGACCCTGAGACAGGAGATTATCCTGGAGCATCCAGTGTCCCCTAAGTCTAATCAAATATAACCGTAAAAATGGAGAGAGTGGAAGATGGGATACATAATACACACAAGACTAGACAATGGAAGCACAGGGAGATGCAACTTTAAGCCAAGGAATGACTGAGGTGCCAGGAGCTGGGTGGCAGGGGGGTTGGGGTAGGGCGGAACAAAAGGAAACAGAGAAATAGTTTTTCCACGAGACTCCCCCGAAAGGAACACAGCCCTCTGTCTTAGTCAGGGTTTCTATTCCTGTACAAAACATCATGACCAAGAAACAAATTGGGGAGAAAAGAATGTATTTAGTTTACATTTCCACATTGCTGTTCATCACCAAAGGAAGTCAGGACAGGAACTCAAGCAGGAGCTGATGCAGAAGCCGTGGAGGGATGTTCCTTATTGTAACAATTGTAAGCTGAAATATTTCCTACCTAGTTGCTTTTGGTCATAGCTGTTTATCACAGTAAGAGAAAGCAGACTAGAACAAATCTATCATCTAATTAATAGAATTAAGCTATAACATCGCTATATTATGAGGTCTGTGACTTCTTCAAGAAGATTTCTGAATCTGGGGAAATAATTCTACCTTGACTGATGGAACATAATAGCATTCCAAGCCTCTAAGAATTAGTGGCAATTTGAGACAATGTCTAGTATTTCTCAGCCAATGAGAGTGGTCTCTTTTGCTTGCTATCCTCCTGTGCTGTAGTTTGTATCACGAAACTGCCTGTAAGGCTCTTAATGAGACTGTGGGACCTTGGCACTTTCCCTGCTTACTGTTGCTTCACAGCCATGAAGTGAAACCTTTGCTCTATTACACACTGCACTGATGATGTTGCCTTGCATAAACTGTGAGCAGCAGGGCTGCCTGATCCTGGGCTAGTGTGCCAGGAGACTAGGAACCGTAAAGAGCCACATCCACATCAAGATGAGCATTCAAAAGAAGCCAGTTGAGAAGGTGTGTATGTGGGGAGAGAGAGAGAGAGAGAGAGAGAGAGAGAGAGAGAGAGAGAGAGAGAGAGAGAGAGAGAGAGAGAACTCTTCCTTACCCAGGCTACATGCAACAAACAGCCAGAATGAGTAAAGCCACAATATACAATGAGGGCAAGAGACAGGCTGCGTCGGTGATATGGGTCCACATGCCTCAAGGCTCAGTGCTTCTGAACATAGATGGGCCTTTCCCCTATCACTAGGTCATTTCTATACCTGGAACTGTTTTTCATTTCTCAATAATTTTTCTCCGTTTTCATTTATATTTATGTGTTGTTGTGCAATCCTTTGTCCTGGGACAAAAGAATATGGACAATCTACCAAGGGTCCTCTAAACCCACCCTGCCCACAACACTAGAAAGCTCCAAAGTGTGAGCCTAAAGAAGTCAGTTCCCTTTATAATTATCCCTGGCACTTTGCTGTGATGATAGAGCACTAACTGGACAGCCACACTACCATAGGGCTGTGGACAGCCACACTACCATAGGGCTGTGGACAGCCACACTACCATAGGGCTGTGGTTGCCTAAGGAAGCCGTGAAGGTTTACGGTCTGGAGACATATAAGTGCCTCAAGACTCTGGATGGGCTATTCATTCAAAATGCTCTGCCTATGGTTTGAGTAAATTGAAGGACTGCAGAGGGGACTCTTCAATTTTGGGGAATCAAGTCAGCCTTTGAACTACTAATTCTAGTCTCTTCTGTGACAAAACTTAAGAAATGCTGTTAGTAGGTGTAGGTTTTCTTCTATTCCAGATCCCATAAGGAAGCAGCCACAGCCAAGGATTCCTGCAGGCCAAGGCATTTTACCTGACACACACACACACACACACACACACAGGAGCTTGTGCTTGCATGCACATGTGCTCACACAACTGAAGTGGGGCTACTGACAATGGTCAATAGTTCACTAACTATTAAATATCACACATCCACTTTGTTTCTGTCCACTGCTCTCAGAATGAAACCTCTAGGCTATAGATGACTGAAACCCTGTTTATTCTACATCTTTGTGTTTGGATGTTTTGGTCACACCCATCTTGAAGTCTAAGGCATTATGGACTCTACTTCTTTGATCAGCACATTGGGAACAAGCAACAGGAAAGTATTCTAAATTCTACCACTTCGTTTTCCATTTAATCACAAGGAGAAAGTCAAGTCAAGGTCCCAGGCCCTAGGGAGCTGGGGAGTTCGCTATAGCTGAACAGCTTCTGCTGTAAGGAAACAGTTGTCTGAGTCCAGATATCTCAGGGACAACTAACTTTTCCATCTTGGCTGGCAGGGTCAAACAGAATTCATGTTCCCATGTCCTGGAACCTACTCCTATCCTGATTGATGGAAACGCCTTTGCTCAAGCCCTTATCTTTAAATATGATTGACAGTGCTACAGCCCACCCAGCTCCCCCTCTTTATGGTTTCCTGCTTTAACTATGCTATACAGCATCTCCTTGAGATCATAGTTCAGCTCTCCTGTCTTTTCTGTGGCCCTGATTCATCAATAGTGTCTTGGTTATAGTAAGTTTTTGTCATCTGCATCACCCTGAAGTTTGAGTTCCGTTGGATTTAAGCAGATCCCACAAGCACACAAAGGCGCACACTTCCTTATGTCACATGTCCTCTAACTTTTGTGTATCTCTCTATTGTACGTTTATTATTTACAATTCTTCATGCTTTTCATGGTGTGCTCCTGTTACTCCCTGAAGCCCAACTCTCAGCCTATTTCTGGCCTGTTTTCCTTTTAGAGCTACGAAGTGCTGACTAATGCTTACAGGCTTCTTGGATATCTAGAAGTCTCTCTAAATTACTACCCATTGTTTTTCAAATGCATACGAAAGCTTCCACAGCCACCTTAACTTGTTCCAGGTCTGTAAAGCCAAGTAGGAAGTAGGGCCCTGGGTCTGTGATCCTTAAAGCCAGAACGGCTATCACTGAAGAAAACCTGGTACTAGCAAAAAGACACAATTCCTTCCTGCCTTACACCACCAGGGAGCGAGGAAAGATGGCACTAGTCACTTGTCACAGAACTTGCGATCTTGAATTAAGACGCGGGCGGTAGGTACCACTACACCCACCCAGCCGCGCGACCTTCCATCTGCGCAGGCGCACGCCGATCGCTTCCGCCATGGGCGTGGTCAAGCCTGGGCGGGGCCATGGCGGGGGCGTGGTCTGCAGGCGGCTAAGCTGTCCGCACCCCCAGCCCTCCTGGGAATGGCGCTGGGGGTCCCGGGGCACGCGGCTTCGGGGCAGGGTCTAGCCTCGGAGACCCCGGTGACGGCCACAGCACCATCCAGTGCTGTGAGCTCCCGCCGCTTCCTGCTCTGGCTCTACCTGGTAGGCTTCTTGGTGAGTGCCCGCCCCGGGGCTGGGGAAAAGCACCGAGTCTCTGCAGACTTGGGGTCCTGGAAGGGCTGCGCTTACCTCAAGTTCCCGGGTATTTTACACAGCTCCAGCCCGGAGTCTGAAGTGTGCTGTGAGGTGCCTCCTCTTGCCTTTTCACCACTGACCTCAGGTGTGACTCCTTGACCCAGTCTACACTGGAGGCCTTAAAGCTGGAGATTGGAAGTTAAGGTGAACTGCACACAATTGTCTTTGGCAAAATGGCACGTGTTTTTGTTTTGCTATAATTTCTGTGCATGTGTGTATTGGTTTGGCTCACAAATAGTCCTTTGCCCTGTAGAATGAGAAGCTTAAGAAGTTATTCTTCAATCCATCTGTTTATTAATGAAGTTTCATTGCTAATGAATATTCATGAAGTCTCTGAATGCCTGCCGCGTGTGGTACTTGCCCTGGAGCACTGACATCATAAGCAGTTTCTACTTCCAGAGAATTTACAGTCTTGTAGTCTTGGACCCTGATTCACACTGGCTCCTCTTTCAAGGCGAGGTTTAGTTCAATAGGCCTGGTTATAAGCAGCCGGAAAAATCGGTAGGATTTCTTCATCAGGCAGACGGAACCAATTAGCTGAATGATCAGTGGGAAAAGACTTTGTGGCAAGTATCTATCTGATTGGCACTGAACCTGAGAAAACAATTCCTATTGTTCCCTGTCCAGATGAAGTAAGTCTACTCCTTTTTTCCAGACTGAAGGGTTGCTGGAATTAGGAGTTAGCATGCTGAGCCATGTAGCTAAGGAACAGAGAGGCAGCCTCTGTTTAGATTCCAAATTGTCCAACAGTTAGTAGAGGTTCTGTTTAATTAATACTTGTTAGAATCTTGAAAGAAGTAGATTTCACCAAATGTCTGTATTCACCGAGCTAGAAGGTATTGAGTACCATGCCTGAGAGATATCTCTGCCTAAAGTGTACTTTGCAGGTCCCGAGATATACAGTTTCCCTTCTTAGGCTCCGTGCCTTGACTTTAGAGTGTAATGTCCTTGCTTTTTGGTTGTACTTTAGGGATGCAGACATTGTTTACTTCCACTGTGTAGTCTGGTTGTTAAGAATTCAAAGCTGGGGAGTGGATCTTTCTGGGAAAGGATGCTGACTGCCATCCACTGGGACGATGCATGTCTCCAACCTGCTAAGGCCCCACCACAGAGGGCACATAGGTTATGTGTGGAAAAGACTCGGGCCCTCACTTGGAACATTCAGACTTCACCCGGAGGGTAGCAGCAACTACCGGGAGTTAGAATTCAGAATAGTTTGGGAATTACAGCAGCTCATACATCATTCATTCTGTGCAGCCTTCCAACACAGACTTGGAGACTCACACCCTCTCCTGTTTGCCATATGCCGTGCACATGATAAATCCAGTCTGATGTAAAATTTTGAGAAGTGTAATAATATATTTAAGAGAATAATATATCCAAGAGCACATCTTGAGGGAAATACATATGATTTCCACATAGTTTTTAAAAGGTTAAGGATTTTATTTTTTCAATGAGAAATGTTGTATAGAGTCTTATGCAGCCATATGTATTGTTGAAGGAGCCTATGCTGACTTTTTAAGTAATTGATAATATTACGCACAGTTTAGTCGCTGTTTTCATGTATTCTGAGACCCCAAAAGGCTTCAGAAAATGGTTTCTGACTGAAAGAGGAAGGGTATAAGATTGGAGAAGTCATTTGCAAATATTCTAGTTTTAGCTCTCAATAATTTTGATATTTTAACTTTGTTCACTAGGAATACTAAACCCATTCCTTTGGCGCATTTTGGTTAAACTAAGATAGTGCCGAGGTCTGTGATTTCATGTGCTTTTGTCCAGATACCTGGTCAGTTTCTTTTCCCTCTTCCCAGCCTGTAGCAGGTGACAATTTATCTGCATCGAGATAGCCCACCAGTGGAGAAACGCTGGGTTTTGTTCCCTGTACAAGGCAGAGAAGCTCAAATGCATTCATCAGTTTCCCTGGGGAAAGGCTGATGCAAAGGGGAAGGTTAGATGTTCCCATCAAGCTGACTTATGAGTGGGGGAGCAAGCACGTGGGTTGTCAGATGCACAGTATGAAAAATGGTGGCCCTGTAGGAAGTGTAAATCAGGAAGGAAGTGCTCGCTGCAGTAAAGGAGGAGAGATTTTACATTAGAACTTTCCAAGAAGAAAGAGCCAGCCGCTAGCTTTCCTGGTAAAAGGAGTGGTATTTTAGAGCCACTGAGTGCTATGGGGGATATTACAGCTCTTCCTCATGAGCCTATATTATACCTTCCATCATTCTTAGTCTATGGATATCAGTATTTCACTAGCCTTCCACCTTCCACATGCTTCCCTGGTCTCAGGTATTGATATGTGACAGATTTTGAAGCCTAGCATGGTGTAACGTGCTTGTGACATCAGTCCTCAGGAGGCTGAGGTGCAAGGACATCCTGGGCTACATAATGAGGCTGCCTCAAAAAGTACCGACTCTGGTCCATCGGTCCTTTTCTGTAACTTGAGATTCTTACTGAAGCAAAAACAGCTTTACCAATAAATGCAGACCAGCCTCCCTTCATCATCCACACGGCGCTGGGGTTTTTCGGTTCACACTTGCTTTGCACTTGCGCTGCACTTGGATGTTAAAGGCCAGTCACAAAGAAGCTAAAATGAAAGCTGACCCTGGCTGCAAACTAGTCATCATTTAGACTTACCTGGATTCCATCATAGCTTTTAACCTGGCCGTGGTGGTCTACTGTTAGATGCAGGTTTTGTGTTTGAAATTGAATTATAGTTTTAGGGTCACCAGTTTCAATAGTACTAACCTCCAGTACTAACTCAAACTCCTCTTTGGTTTCCCAGGACCTGTTTGGTGTCAGCATGGTGGTCCCATTGCTGAATCTTCATGTCAGATCCCTTGGAGTAAGTCCCGTAGTGGCTGGAATAGTAGGTGGGTGTTTATAAACCTGCTTATTTTCAAAACATTGATTTTTCAAATGCTCTGAAAAATAGCTCAGCCCTTAACCAACCCTCGCACAGAAGGAAATAGGAAATGGAAGGACTTTGCAGTGTGTCTCCAAGTACCATGCTGGAGCAAATGGACAGAATCCTTCCTGAACCACCTGCCTTCAGGAAAGCTTTTGAGGTTTGAGTTATTTCCACAGCCCATACTGATGGAAGGGCTGCTTCCTGGGCCTCTGATAGTTTGGGCCAGGTATGTTGCAGGCAAGGCACAGCCTCTGGTCTCCTGTCCACAAGCACAGTTCTGGAACTGGGAGTCCAAAGGGGCAGTCTATGAAAGTCATGCCTAATGGGAAAGGGTGTGTTTGGGTGACCACTTTGGGACACTAGCCGCAAGCTTCCCAAACCACCAGCGCATCCCAGAAGCCCATGGACTTTCTGCCCATGCAGCATGAAATTCCATTCAATTTTTCTCCATTTGTAAGAGACAGGAGTACTCGGGGCTTAGAATTGGGCATGTGAAGCACCAAAATCCTTAATGCTAATTGCCCTAGAGTCCTTTACAAGTTGGAGAAGAAGTTAGGCAGTTTTCCACATCACCTTTGTGTATGTATGTGTATGTATGTATGTATGTATACATATATGTATACATACATATACATATATACATGTTTAATGTATATATATATACACACATATATATACATATATATCCTGATCCCTATTCTGCTTATTATTTCTCCTTCAAGATATATACATTGAATTATACTGACACCCGGTAGCCTATCACCCTTTAGAAAAAGCCAAATGGACCTGTTGTATAACAAGGGAGGGGAAGGAAGGAACTCTGTAAGTTCCTTAAATAAATGGAGCTTTTTCTGTTTAAAATTTGCTCATTTTATTTACACAGCTCTTTGTCATCGTAGGTAGCCAATATCGCTTACGATATTTCCAGTCATGGCTATAACAAGCTCTCCTCTTCTTCTCTTACCTCTAAAATGCTTCATCTGTGTGAGTGAGTGTTAAAAGTTTACCGCTGGGTCCTGTTTTTCCAGGATTTTGATGTTCGCTCTCTAAGACAGAGCAGGGCTACTTCCAGGGTCCCCAAGTCTGGCCCTTGTTGTCCTTCTCATCTGCTTGCTCACATTTTATTTTGGAAGCCTTTACATGGTTTTAGAGAAGACATAGAACAGGTCAGCTTCCTGGAGATGCCCTCTCCCTTAGTTTTCTGCTGATTTCTACCCGATTGTTGCCAAGTTTATTTAGCCACGGCCACGCCTCTTCTAACATTACGCATTGTTTTTCAGGCTCCTCATACGGCATTTTGCAACTCTTCTCCAGCACCTTTGTGGTAAGCTATCTTGTGTCAAGTAAGTTATTCTCCAACTGGCAGGCCATCTCCAGCTCTTAGGCACGTGCCACTGTGGGTCTACCACCCTGTGCTTATGAAACAGAAGCTCAGGGGTTACTGAACAGTGGTGTGTGAGTGGTTATACAATACAGCTTTGTTAGGTAGCAAACTGGGTAGAATCCTGTCCTCTGCCCTTTGGCCCTCGGGAAGATGTGTGCTTCAAAGACTCATGTCTTCTTCTGCAAGGCACACTGAGCCATTAATACACGTTGGGGGAGAATGTATTGCATCATAACATGCTGACCCTGTGACTCAGTGCTGATTTTTGAGAAAAAGAATATAAACAGAAGCTATCACCCATTACTTGATTAGTGTAACTGATTGCAGTCAAATCCACCTGCATTTCTATGATTCTGTGCGGAAGCGTGTACACTGAGCTCTTGGTCTCATTACTTATGAGAGCATTGGGTAGAACTTTAAAATTGATTGGTTAGGCATCCAGAAGATGGTACAGAGGGAATCAGAAGTGATTTTTCTCCCTCTTCTGGACACTTGGTAGTCTCAAGTCCAGAGACTGTCAGTGAGCATCCCTCATCCCTCACCCACCATGCAGCCCCTGGAGGTCTGGAGGCCTCAGTAACTTCAGTAATCAGTCTCACAGGTTGCCAGGAATGACTGATGGAAGCAAGTGGCTGGCATCTCGCATTTGGCTTGTGTTTTCCTGGCTGCTTCCTGGTCAAGGAATAGCTTTTAAAGGCATTGAATGAGAATCTATAAATACTGTCAAGTGGGTAAACAATTACTTGTTCATGTATCTTTATGTCAGGCTTTTAAGACACTAAATTGGCATGTACTGAAGAGAGGGCTCAGCAGTTGAGAGCCCTCTCTGCTCTTTCAGAGGACCCAGGTTCAGTTCTTAGCACCACAGCACAGCTCACAACTGCCTGTGGCTCCGTCTCCAGGGAATACAGTGTCCTATGTGTTATTTTATATTATTTTATTTTATTTTATTTTATCTTATCACACATAAAATAATAATACATCTTTTAAAAATGTTAAATCTCCCTAACATTCAAGTTAGGGATGCTCCAAACTGTAGAAAGAGAAAGAAGAGCAGACAGGCTGATGAAGCCACAGGCGGTGACTCCGACATTCTCCAACTAGCTTTGTCATCCGGCTAAAAGGCTTCATGTATTTCTGTGACGGATAGAGGAAGTATCAGAATTGAGAACTGGTGTGGCCCCCAGCCACCTTGCCCTCCACCCTGAGTAGAACATCCCCCCTCTCTGAGCCTCTTTCTTCCATCCTGGCCTGTGCTTATATAGATTTGGGATCACAGGGCACTATTTTTCTCATTCACTTTCATTTTCAGTATTTTTTTTAAATTCCCTAAACAACCCGGTTTCTGCAGAGCGAGGTTGCATCAAACAATAAAAAATGAAGTCAGAAACAAAGCTTTGCAACTTGACCTTTTATTTCCCCAAGCAGTGAATTTCTTGGCTGCTGGACCACCATTGGGCATCATGCCTCACCTTGTGGGACAGGGCATGACACATCCGACTGACTCCCTGACATCTCCTGAGGCCATGTTGTGTCTATGTGGTGCTCGTTACTATTGGAGGTCTCTGCTTGTTCCTCTCAGGGCTGCTGGAGTGATGTGGTCGGAAGACGGTCCTCCTTACTGGTGTGCATTCTGCTTAGTGCCCTGGGCTATCTCCTCCTCGGAATGTCCACCAATGTGTTCCTGTTTACGCTGGCTAGAGTCCCCGTGGGTGAGTTCTGACCCCAGAGGACTGGGTTCTCAGTGTATGTCTCTGTGTGAACCTGAGCCTGCTGGACAATGCCTCTTCAACGGGTGCTCACCCGCAGAGACCAATGGGTAGTAATGGTGGCAGTGATCACTTGATTATTGTTGCTGTTTATTGAGCATTTACTATTGGTAGCCCCTCGGGTAACTTACCCAAAGCTCCCATCCTCCCCAGAGACAGAGCCTCTCAGTTAGTGTGAATTATTCTGCCATACCTGACCTGCCTCTCTTCTGTTGCCCTGCCTCTCTGTGTTCAGAGAGTTAAGATCATGTGAGATACCTTCAGCTAGCTTCACTGAAGCCCCCTGGAGATCTGACTTCTGATATTACTATGTAGGAGAACCTAGAGTTGGTCTCCTTCTTCCAGACTACTCTCGACGATTTCTAACACCTTGAGCTAGCAATCATCTTGGACCTTCATTGAGACATTTTGTCAACTCTTAGAAACTGCACCCTTAGGTGTCTGGTGGGTGGGGACCAGCTGTGGAAATTCTATCCCTCCTTGTCTTTCTTAGCATCCAGAGCTCCAAATCTCACCATTTTTTCCCTTTAGCTAGGATGGCATGAACAGACTCTGTTACCCTAGTCACAAGGCTGCTATACCATACATCAGCCCTCATCGAGTTAAGCGTCTCGCTCCATTAACACCACAGAGAAGAACACTCTACCACTAACCCACAACTGAGGGTCAGCTCATTTGAAACTGTCACGTATGTGGGACAGGAGAGTTATTGACATCACCCTCCCACGTAGCAGTGGTTTTGCTGTTGGCTGTATAGCTGGAAGCTCCCTCCTTAAGTGCGGTCCACAATCCAACACCACCAGAACATTCTAAATTATAATAGCTGATCGAGCGCATCCTGGTGTTGCATTTATTATATTACTGTGTGGTTGATGGTGTGTCTGCAGTACTGCACCTCTCTATACTCCACCATTTGTGTTCAGGAAGGAGCCCAGCAGAAGCCACCAGGGCATGTTACAGCTTGAGATAATGTACAGTGATCTGCAAGGAGCTCATCGGTGTTGACTAATGCCTGGCCACCATTCCCAGGGCTCATCAGTATATTCCTAAGTATTCCTCACATGAATGTCAAATAATCCTCAGGAGCCTACAGTCATGCTGAAGCTATCAGGTGGTCAGCAAACAAACTCACAAGTCCCTAACCAGTTGGAAGCTGTTAGCACTGGTTATATAAAGACACACTCATAGTCACTAGAATCTTACTAGTGTGTGGCAGTCGGACTTGGTTAGATGAAGGTGCCTTGTGTTTGGTCTCATAAGTTTCTTCACTGTTCCTGCCCATAACCCTCATTGTCTTGTAGTATATTCTGTATACTTTAGCCCAAGGAAAAAATCCACATTCCATGAGGGTGGATTTTGCTGGTTATTTGTTCGTTGGTTTGTTTGTTTGTTTGTTTGTTTGTTTGTTTGTTTTTGGTTAGTGCATTGCTTTATCCACACATGGATCAGTGGTGCAGTAATCTTTGTAGTGAGTGAGCAAAGAAACCACCATAACCACATAACTGTGAGAAAGCCACTGTATGTGAGGGAGTGCAGTAAAGAGGCTTCCGACATGACAGCCCTGTTGTGTGGTTATGGGTTTTACTGGGGATAAAAGAAAAAGAGGAAATATCCAGAGCAGAGAAAGAAATGAAGAGACTGGACATGGCTAGCAGTTTGGACATGGAGAGTGGGAGAACATAGAGAGTATAGTGAGAAAGGAAGAGACACACAGACATGACAGACAGACAGAGGAATTGGGGAGCAGGAGGGAGAGAGATAGCAAGAGATAGACACAGAGAGAGAGAGAGTAAGTAGATATCAAGACACAGAGACAAATAGAGCGAGACAGAAAGGCAAGGGACAGAATAGAGCATACTGAAAGAGTAAGGAGAGAGAGAGAGTAAGGAGAGAGAGAGAGTAAGGAGAGAGAGAGAGTAAGGAGAGAGAGAGAGTAAGGAGAGAGAGAGAGTAAGGAGAGAGAGAGAGTAAGGAGAGAGAGAGAGTAAGGAGAGAGAGAGAGTAAGGAGAGAGAGAGAGTAAGGAGAGAGAGAGAGTAAGGAGAGAGAGAGAGTAAGGAGAGAGAGAGAGTAAGGAGAGAGAGAGAGAGAGAGAGAGAGAGAGAGAGAGAGAGAGAGAGAGAAAACAAATGAACGAACAGTGAGCATTGGGGAAACCTTGAGTTATAAAAAGGAGGGAAGTGAGGCTGCTGAAGAGAGCTAGGATGCTCACATGGAATTGGAGATGTATAACCAGTGCTTGTAATACTGAGGGAGGCTTGAGGCCAGCATGGGCTTCGATATGCAACCACAGGTAGCCATCTCTCCCTTCTGCCAGAGCTGAGAGAAATGACTCCTTTCGCAGATGGGAACTGTCTTCAGTTTCACACATTCCTGAGGGATGCTAGGGTTTATTGAAAGTCCAGAAATCCCTCTGTAGTTCGCATTGAGGTCATTTCTGGAGAGTTGTGCTGCCTGAGACCTAATAACCACTAGGAATTTCATTCGGATGACAAAGAATGTTGGGGTGTCAAGATGAGATATGGGTAAGCTGAAGTCTAATGCACTCAATGCTAAATGTGACAAGCCACATAATTGTGCTGTCTTTGGGGTCCATTAATGACAGGGCAAGTCCTGCAAGCCGTAGTGGTTCAGAGAAAATGGAAACAAGAACTCCATTTGGCTCAGGGATGAAGAGCAGCCCAGAGGGGTCTGCTCCTTTGGAGTTCTGAAAGTTACAGAGCACATCTCCTCTCCCTTGCAGGTGTTTTTAAACACACCCTCTCCATCTCCAGAGCACTGCTTTCTGACCTGGTCACAGAGAAGGAGAGACCACTTGTCCTGGGACAGTTCAACACAGCCTCGGGCATAGGCTTCATCTTGGGCCCTGTGGTTGGTGGTTATCTGACTGAACTGGACGGTGGGTTCTATGTGACAGCCTTCATTTGCTGCTCTGTCTTCCTGCTCAATGCTGGTGAGTTCACTGTTGGGCACGTATACTTAAAACTCACAAGTCTACCCAAGTCTATCTTCTTGCAATTCTTCATAACATTTTACCCGTTCTCAGTGAGTTTCACATCATGTACCCCATCCACCTGCTCTCCCTACCTGCCCTCTGCCCTTGCAACCTCCCCCATAAAAAGAAAAAAGATCTCAGTATGGAAGCTGTAATGTGTCACAGTGTAACTCACAGTGCACCCTTTTGTCTATACTTCTTTGTATATTTATTTACAAATGTTTATTGCAATGAATTGCTGGTCTAGCTTGAGCCCTGGTCTGGTTTTAGCTTCTGCTAAGCTGTCAGTACTGGGATTCACTGGGACTCCTTTTGAATATCCTCTTGTTGCCCTGTATCATGGAGATCCTACAGCTTTGGATCTTTCTGTAGAACTGGCTTCTTCATAGGCTCCAGCAGTTCAGGGTAGATGTTAAGTCTAAGTCAAAGCCCTGGATTTGGGCCTGGGAGGTATCTGAGCCGGTCAGCCTGCCAGCTCTCCAGCACCCTTACCACCAGGGTGAGCTCTCCAGCACTAGCCTGCCTAGCTCATCTAATACCACAACTGCCAATGGCAGAGCCAACTCTCTAGCCCCATCCAAGTCATCAGGACCAGCTCTATTGTGCTACCCAGATGAGTTACATAGCCTATTCAACCGAGTGCTGCAGCAGTCAGGGGGCTAAGACAGCTTTCTTGGTCTCACACCCTTGGGGATGGCTCACCTGCAGTTACAGGGCCAACTCTATGGTGCTGGCCAGATAAAGTGCAGGGTCCACTCTTCTGAATGCTGCAGCAGGTGAGGGGCAGGGCCAGCTCTCCCACCCACTGCAGGAGGCGAGGGCAATGGATAGGTGAGGGCATCTTTCTCTTGCCCATAGCACTACATAGCAGATTTCTTAGGGTTTTATTGCTGTGAAGAGATACCGTGACTAAGGCAACTGTTACACATGAAACATTTAATTGGGGCTGGCATACAGTTTCAAAGTTTAGCCCATCATGATCATGACAGGAAGCATAGCAGCATCCAGGCAGACATAGTACTGGAGGAGCCAAGCAGTCTACATCTTGATCTGCAGGCAGTAGAAGGTGATTGGCTTCTGCAAGCAGCCAGGAGGAGGAGGCTGTGTTCTACATTGGATGGAGCTTGAGCATAGGAGTCTCAGAGTCTACCCCACAGTGATACACTTCTTTCAGCAAGACTATATCCCCTAATTGTGCCACTCCTGGGGTCAAGCATATTCAAACCAGCACAGGAGACGGGTGGCAGAGCTAGCTGTCCCACACTTAACGCCCTCAAGTACTCATGTAACCACAGCAAGCTCTGCTGTGCTTCTTGGACCCTGTGTGAACCCTGCTCTCTGAGTACTACATCTGGTGAACGGTAGGGTCAGCTCTTCTGCTCTCAGGGCCAGCTCTTCCATGAAGCCAAGCCGGCTGTGGGGCCAGTTCTACACCCTGGGAGGCAGTCCCGAACAGGCACATCCACTTGGCCTTTGCTGGTAACAGACCCTAGCTGCTGTAGCACCACAAACCCAGACAGCAGTCCAGGACCCCACTTGTGCACATATAACTCACACCAACACATCCACTCACATACATACACATTAGTATAATAATGATAATAATAGAGTAATCAGAGTTGTTCAAGAATGAAAGTTAATTTGATGACCCTCTCTTGCAAAGGTCCAGCCTCAGCTTGGAGAGGGGTTTCTGAGGAAGGGGGGTTTGGAAGTGGCATAAAAACAACAACAACAACAAACAAACAAACAGAAACAACAACCCCCCCCCAAAAAAAAACCCTGGGAGCCAAATTGTAGGTACAAGCTGACAGCCTATGTTCTGCTCAAGACAGCTTTCTAAAGATCACCAGACAGCTCAGCTCTCTCAGACCAAAGCCCAGTCTTTTATTTACATATCAATTCAATCATCCATCCCAGGTTTCCTTTTGGTTATCCTACCAATCAGCATTTTTTTTTTTTTAACCTTAGCCCCTTGACTACTAGGGGAAAAAAAAGAAAACACATTTTTCTTAACATTGCAAATGGGTTCAGAGATCTGTCTGCCTTTATAAGCACAGAAAATAATCTAGCTCTGACATCACTGCTCCCACCACACCTGGGCCTAAATTCTCTCTGTCCCAGGCTGACCTTGAATTTAGGTATCTGCCTGCCTTTGTATCTTTCTGATAAGCTGGCTCATAGTGCAGCAGCCTCCATTCTTTGAGGTTTGTGAAGCCCCTCATATAATTCATATCACAGCCTTACATTTCGTATAGCTTGAGAACTTTATATTTTTGAACTCATGTTTTCAGAGTTCTTTCCCACAGCCTTAAGGACTGTACTGAAGATCATAGCAATTACCATTTTTGCTAAGAACATAGACACAGGCTCACCTCCCAGACTGAAGTAAAATATGTATATTTTTATACAAACAAGTCTTATACCCAGCAACCATCAACACTTGTGGAAGCCCATGCCCTGCTGGCTCTGTTCCAAGAGTGGGAACCATGTCACACCATCCCTGCCATGGGCACTCTCTCTTGCTCTCATGGTGACTGGACAGGTTTACATCCCATCCATTCTGTGCAGGCTTTCTCATTTATCATAGCATTGATGTCATTCAGTAGTCCCCTAGAGGAGGAAGTAACAACTAAGTATGGCTGTGACTTGGACTCCATTTGCTAGTGATGATGTTGGGCACCATTTTGCTGACCATTTGTTGGAGACATGTTCATCCAAGTCCTGCTAACTCTTACTTTATTTTGTTTGGCATTTTTGCTATTGGTTGAAGGATACCTTGCATAACTCAGATTTTAACTTTTAAAAAGAATTTACAAAAATTTAATTGTTATAATGTGAAATACTTTGGATACAAATGTGTCAGGCAATAGCGTGAAATGTTAAATTTTGACACATTTTTCCAGCCTTCTATCTCGGATACACTTACTCTTTAGATAAAATAGGTTTCTTTTCTGTTTTTTTGTTTGTTTGTTTGTTTTGTTTTGTTTTTTTTAATTGTTTAAGAATTCCATACATTGTATTTGGAGGAAATTCATCTCACCCAAGGTTCACTCTGCATCCCATATCCAACCAGTTTATATCTTTATTTTATTAAAAAACAACAACAAAATCTCATTGTAAGTGTGTTAATTCACTGGAGGGTGTTAGACTTACCAAGAGCCACACCTCTAGAGCAAACTCTTCCTCTCCTGGCCAGCAGCAGTTACCAATAATCCTGCACATGGAGTGAGACTTTGTGCCCACATCTCTGCTCCATGGCTCGCTCAGTTCTCTGACTTAATATTAACTTTGGATCAGATTTGAATACTACAAATAATACCTACTCTTTGCATAGTCCATTAACTTCAGAGACTATTTCCCAGCTGTGTGGAAGCCTTTCAGCTTGCCCTGGGTCTGCTGTCCCTGTGTGCTTTTGTTACCTGTCCTTGTGATAGTCTACTGGAAACACCCCTGCCAAGCCCAGCTCTGACAAGTGGCTTTCCTCCCTTTTCTTCAAAGCATTGTGTGTTTAGGTCTGACATTCATCTTCAATCCATTTTGAGTTCATTTTTGGGTATGGCAAAAGGTAGGGACTGATTCCATCATTTTGTTTGATAATAATATATTATCTTAGTTATTATAATCTATATGAAAACATCTCCATTTTTGTTAGATCTGTTAAGTTTTTCAATAAAGTATGGAAGGTTTTTTTTGCTTTTGTTTTTGCTTTTGTTTTTGTTTTTAAAGAGAGCAGCTATGCATGTTTAGCCACAGACCCCATTCAGTCTTATGTCAGGCCTTATTCCTCCTGCTACCTAGTGACAGGCAGTTCATGTTCTCTCTCCCACGTGCACAGCTATACCTCACCCTGCAGGTTGGCACCTATTGGAAGGCTTTGCCCAACTCCTCCTCTGCAGCCCAGATTCTTCTCATTTGTCTTTCCCAGTGTTCCTTTCACCATTCACTTCAGACACTTGCTTCATTTCTCTTTGCCTGGCCATTCTGAACAAACAGGATTTTTTTATAGCACCTCCAAAATTTTGTTGCTATTTTGGCATCATGCTTACAATCTATAACATACTGCACAAGGGCTGGCATTATGCCAGGTGACCTCTCTTCTACATATGTCCCTGGACGTATTCCACGGTATTTGATGAATAAAAAATGCCTCCTTCTGTGCTTTGCCACCCTTGAGTGATCTAGGTGCTCAGAGACTCTTCCTCTTTGCCCAGAGACCATGGCATAGACAGGTCTCAGTAAACCCTTTGTAAATGAGAGAAAGCAAGCAGACTGTCTATTTGCCCATCCATTTAATCATATGCCACTTTGCTTCAGGGGTTTGAACCTTCACCTTGGGGCATGATAATGAGCAATACACTCCATGCTGGGTTAATTTCTGATCCAGGAAGTGAAGTCCATGTGATAGAACCACTTTATAACTTCTATCAGGATCTGAACCCACACCCCCCTCCACCCAGGTCATAAACACAAGTTTATGATAAAAGAAAAGATAAATGTTTAATATTTTTAGAAGCATGACTGTTGTCTTAGTCAGGGTTTGAATTCCTGGACAAAACATCATGACCTAAAAGCAGTTGGGGAGGAAAGGGTTTATTCAGCTGACATTTCCATACTGCTGTTCATCACCAAGGAAGTCAGGACTGGAACTCAAGCAGGTCATAAAGCAGGAGCTGATGCAGAGGCCATGGTGAGATGTTCTTTACTGGCTTGCCTCCCCTGGCTTGCTCAGCTTGCTTTCTTATAGAACCCAAGACTACCAGCCCAGAGATGGTCCCACCCACAAGGGGCCTTTCCCCCTTGATCACTAATTGAGAAAATGCCTTACAGCTGGATCTCATGGAGGCATTTCCCCAACTGAAGCTCCTTTCTCTGTGATAACTCCAGCTTATGTCAAGTTGACACATAACTAGCCAGTACAACTGTGGAGGTTCTTGGTAGACAGACCTCTTTCTCAGGGAAGACTAAAGGATGTCTACCCCTCCTTAAAACATTCCAAGAAGGAAGCAAAGGTGAACACCAAAGTTCAACCTGGGAAGCCAGTGGATTATAGTGCTTTCTTATACAGAGCTTGGGTGAGGACTGCTGTCAGCAGTGTAAGTGATTCTGAGCAGCCACACTGGGAAGTGTTCAGCCGGTAGGCCGATGCTCCCCTCTAACAGAGACATAGATGTAAACCCTGTTAATCAGCTTGCTCTCGCCTACATGGTCTAGAACTCCCTTGACACTCCTTGATGTTTTGTGTGATTACAGTAGAGTTGCACAGAGATGGTTTCGGAGGAGCCCTGGAATCTCACGCTCCTCCTATGAGGGAATGTCTGCATGGTGATTAATTCCCTTTAAAAAATTATTTAAAAATAAACTTTAATTAAAGTATATCACTTGGCCCTTCCCTTTCTGCTCTCCAGCCCCTCCTGTACCACTCCTCCCAGCCTTCCCATTCCCCACACTTACTCTCAAGTTCATAGCCTCTCCCCTTTCTGACTGTTATTGGCACACGTGCATGATTGCATACGTGTATGTCATGAATCCTTGTGAGTGGACACAGCTTCTCTGATGAAGGTGGTGGTTGTATTGCTTAGAGAGCAACCGACTGCATCATTAGATCCCAGTCATGGCACTGTTTGGTTTAGTGCCTCAGCCTGAGCCTGTGATCTTGGGTGTATTAGGAAATATACAATTAGTTGCATGTGTTCCCAGCTACACTGGCTAAATCATAGAGATCTCTTTCTCCCACTTTAGATATCTGGGCAGTCCTGAGGCAAGGTGGAGCATACCAGAGGGGTGGGAGAAGGACTCAGCTAGGTGCCGAGTCCTGGTGTTCCCAGTGGTCCTCGGCCAGGTAGCCAGCATGAGTGAGAAGCCTCTGATTTCTCATCCTAGTGCTCCATCATGTCCTTCTCTCTGTGTTTCTCCTGGTAAGAAATTAGACTTCAGTGTCTCATAGACTTAAGCTCATTTCCCGCCTTGCTGTATATCCCTGTGAACCATGAGAACGTCTCTTCTGTCTTCCGTCTCCTAGTCTAATGTGTGTTAGCAAAGCTTGTGACCTGGCTGCAGGAACCAGGGAGAATTTACACAGAAGCAGTTTACCCAAGTGTCATTGTAGCCCAGGTTAGCTTCCAAATTTTTAAGTAATTTGGAGACTTTGGACCTCCTACCCCTGTCCTCTCTAAGCCTATTTTTAGGTCTGGGTTTTATGAGGGCAGGTTTTTTTCACTGGGCTTTGACTTGTTTATTTGTGTATTTCTGGTGTCATTAGCACATTGGAAAAGCACTCTGGGAACCGTGTATGCTCACACAGATGGATGGATAGGTGAGTGGACAGATAGTAAGGTAGTTAGAAAGCTTGTTGAGAAACTTTCTCGTGGATACATTTAATGACCGTGGATACTTTAGAAGGATACGTTGGTGAATGTAAGAGTGTAGCTAGGAAGTGGCCCCACAAGAGCAGCCAGCAGACAGTGAGAATACAGTGACTAGTTCATATGTAGTTTCAGTAGCTTTAATAGAGCTCAAGGTCTATTGTTGGGATCCTGAGACCACAGCAGAACCATGGGAGTGGTGGGAAAGCTGGTCTCAACACAACCAAGTAAATCTGGTCTAAAACACAGATAATTGATCTAACACAAATACTTGTTCGAACACAAGGAGCCACTGTAGAGTTCAGCACGCTGGCTTGGGTGATCGATCTAACACAAATACTCCTTCCTATCCTCATACCGCCCCTCTCTGGGAGCCACTGTGAGAATCCAGCACACTGGCCACCTTAACAAGTCTCTCACCCTTTCCATAGGTCTAGTCTGGCTGTTACCTTGGAGAGACAATGGTTGGAGCTTGGATGGGAAGCACACCACAGAACCCATAAAGTCAGAAGGAACACTACAGGGAGGAGCAGCCACCACCTCTACTGCCAGGAGGAGTGAGAGGACAGTGCAGGCACCCTGGGTTGAAGTCATGTTGGCCTTGAAAGACATGAAGAACCTGATCTTTTCTGCACTGTGGGATGTATTCCTCATGCGTTTGCTGATGGGTGTGGCCGTCATGCTGTACTACAGTAACTTTGTCTTAGCCCTGGAGGAGCGTTTTGAGGTACGGCCCAAGACCACGGGGTACCTCATCAGCTACACCAGTGCGCTGGGCACCCTGGCTGGCTTTGCTGTGGGACCCATTCTACGGCTGTACAAGCACAACTCGTACATGGTACTCCTGCACTCCAATGTTCTCACCTGTCTGCTGCTGGTGGTCTACTCCACGACCTACTCCATGGCCATGGTGGTCTTCTCCTCGACGCTTCTGTCCTTCTCCACCACCATTGGGAGAACCTGCATCACGGACCTCCAGCTGAGTGTGGGTGGAGCCCAGGCCAGCGGCACCGTCATAGGTGTGGGCCAGTCCGTGACTGCGGTGGGCCGCATCCTTGCCCCTCTTCTCTCTGGAGTGGCTCAGGAGATCAGTCCCTGTGGCCCCCCAAGCCTGGGTGCTGCTTTAGCCCTGGTGGCTATTTTAATCATGACTCTAAACAGACCTCCCATCAGTGGGGACGGGAGTGAGAGACTCAAACAGGAGTAGGATTGGGACCACTTGGAGAAGCAGATGTAGAATCAGGTAACTCTGGGTCAAAGATGGGCACTTCAGAGACAGTGGGTGGTCCAAGTGTAGTTATTCCCACATGGCTGAGCCGGGTCCTCGTCTGCACAGGCATGCCAGCAGACCCATCAGAAGTCAGCCGCAGATAAGGAAGTTTAGACTGAGCATAGCGCTGCCCTGTGTCAGAAGCTTGCCTGAGAGGCTTCTCTTCCCACCTGGGCACAGTAGAGTTAACATTTGCTCTTAGGGAAAGGCAGCATGCTAAGAGAGGTAGGAGAAGGAATGTGGAGAGAAGCCTCTGTGTTAATCATGGACTGGTCACCTGTCTTGAATGCACCTCTCCATAACCCCAGAAGCCAAGCAGTTTCTCTGCCCAAATCCCAGAGACCAACCACGCATCTGCTTTATTTAAACCCTGGTAACATCAGATGCTGAGCCCTTATCCCCTGACATTCAGATACACAGACCTCGCTGAATTCAGACCTGAGGGCTTTAAAGCCCCGGTAGCCATTTCTCATGGAGGGGAGAGGAGCACTGACACATGATAGTTTTGATTAAAGTAAAAATTGCAGACTACACTGTTTTTAATAAATAGTTAACTGTACATGACCCCTAAACCTACTGAGTGCAATTGGGGTACAGCATCTTTCCCTCCTCTCAGGGGTCAGACTGCACCAGGAACAAAAAACTTTGAGGACTGCCTTCTCTCCTCTTTGGGACTCAGTCACTTTTGGCTTTGGAGAACCCCTCCAGAGTCCCCCACCTTTTGGGATCACAGACCGAAAATCCACATTCCGTATAATCCTCTTGACTATTTCTTAAGTGTGTGATGCCCATTTTCAACCTAACACACATGTAATTGTGAGTGGTTCTTCAATGCACTAAATTTTCATAACTCTAATGTCTATTTATAAATCAGAAAAAAAGGGTGTTTTCATAGTTTTAGATGTTGTATGTGTGATAAACTCAAATATTTATGACTGTTGGAAGTCTAGCTTGAATGCCATCCCTTTCCTCTCTGGCTGTGAGAAAACCAATCCACTTTTAAGTTGTTTCCACTGTGAATTTAACACAGGCGCTAAGAACTCTTAAAGGACCAAAGCATGGCACCAGTGCCATGTCCTCACACAGCATCTGAATGTCACGGAGATGAGCCTCAGAGAGACCATGATTGGACTGATGGTATGATGTCATGAAGTAAGGTTTCAGAAGTGTTTCTACCAAGGCTATACTCTCAAAGACAGTGGACTTTTCTTTCAAATGCTGATCAAAGCCATGTTTGTATTCTTAAAACCATAGCACTTTATTTTTTAAGTGAAACAAACAGACTTTAAAATTGATAAGACACGTGGAGATACTGACAACCCAGGTCCACCAGTATCTAGAGAAACACTTGTTACCCTGTATTAGTGGCTTTGGGGATTTGTTAATGTGATGGTTGTTTTTCTGCTCTGCCTTCTTATTTGGTAAACAGTTGCTCTCATCTCATTTTAGCTGGTGTCTTGTTCAAAGTGCGGTCCTTAGACCATCACGTCCTGGGATACGCTTATGCTCCAGCCCCAGCATATTCCTGCTGAGGGTCACTTTGAAGAGCGTGTAGGAGATTTGCTTACACAGAAAACTTGGGCAACCACTGGTCTGGTCAGTGGTGTTTATATCATTTTATGGGGTAAAATCTCAGGGAAATTAAATCTGTTCGGTTAACGTGTGTGTCGTGTTCTTTACATTCTGCATAATGTCCCTAATCCTGTTTGAAGTGTCAGGTTGAGGCTGCATTAGTTTGTCTCTGTATAAATGAAGATTGCCTCCATATAGTTTAACCTGGAGTTGTGTGTAAACTTGTTTTAGAGACAGGGAGTGTTTGTGAAGGGAGCTTACACACCCACCCACAACGTTCCAGCCCCAGAGAGATACTATGAACCTGGCCTCTCATGGAACTGTATGTTTCAGAAAGCATAGCTTGCCCACAGAGCAGAAAGCGCACAGCTCAGTCTTGAGAGACAAGTAAAAGATGAGGACCTGGGAGCCATCTTTGTAAAGCTTCAGCCGTGAGCTGAGCAGCATGAAGAGTGATGTGCCTAAGTCCTTCAAGTAGCCCACTGAAGAAGCAAAATAATGCTTGTTCTCTATCTGGATTATCCCTTGATCCCCCAACACATACCTAGCATGCAGGGTTGAGAATCACTGGATAGAGCAGGAAGCAGGGTGGAGGTGAAGCAAGAAGCCCCAGTCCTAGCTGCAGAGCTACTGCTGATTGGTAGCAGGCCGCTGGCATTGAGGATGCAGAGTCTTTTTAACAGTATAACCTGGCAGGTCAACCATCTCCTGGCTGTCCCACACCCAAGAATGGCTGGGCAATACAAATAAGATGACAGTTAGTTGGGTGGGGGGAGAGGCAGAGATAAACCTGGGAGAAGTCATGGGAGTGGTAAATGTGATAAAAAAAAATACACTGAAATTTTCAAAGAATAATAAAAAAATATTTTAAAACAGAATATGGCTATTTTTTATCAAAACATGGAGCAATGATAGACGGTAATTCTAGACTGCAAAAGTGGCAAGATTGTATTTTTATCAGTCAACTGAAACCCTTCTATCTTGATAAATAAGAATCCCTTCTTCAGTGCAGACACCGAAGGAAAACAAATAAGATTGAAATGGAAGGTGGCAGTCAGAGACATGGGTGGGATCATTAGGGGTCAGGGGTCACCTCCTGTCAGGCTTGTCTTAAGACTCACTGCTAAGTGCCACAAGGTTCATTCTAAGAACCAAAGAGTATTTCTGGATCTATAGCCAGTGTCAAACCTTACATAGCCTGTTTTCCCCCACACACCCCTGAATGGATATCACATTTTCCCATCTTCACTGCTATGATGCTTTGAGTTTGAGGTACTAAAGCAAGTGCAGGGTGAACGTCCCTATCCTGCTTCCTAATTTTACTAACAGGTTTATTCTGTTGTCCCAAGTTAAGAACATTCACCTTTGTGATAACAAACTGACAGCAAGCATGTCCTAGCTTCCCTTTGGCAGATCTAAGCTGCATCCGTAGAGCAGTGGGACCTAGAGGAACACAAGCAATGTATGTCCACAGGGTTGATGTAATAGCCAAGATGGCTGCTAAGTCCCTAGCTAAGGACTGGCTTGATAGTTGACAACTTGACAATGCTCTTGCAGAGGTTCATGTCTCTATCACCCTTTTCTATTGTGACTGGCATCAAGTAATCGTCAGAAGAAGCAACAACAGAGAAAAGGCCAACATCAAATTTATCTTATGGACTTTGTCACCAGATTAAAAACTTAACTGACAACTAAGATAAAACTATTTGGGCATTCCTTTTCTAAAATTTATAGCATCACTCATTTATTAGGATGTTTTCCTTAGTGAAAGCTGAATTTGTGTCGATTTAGCCCGAAATGTCACCACATGCTGGCTCATGATTCTTCCTTCAGTTTCAGAAAGTTATTATTCTTTGTAATATTTATTAACATAGAAAACCAGTAAAATTATATGTAGGCTATTTTTAACTTCTGTCTTCCTTGCCAGAAGTCATAAACCATTATTAGTATGCACAGTAATGATGTATTTTGGAAGACAAACATCATAGCATTTTATGAATTCTATTTCTATAGTAAAAATACCTATAAAAGTGTTGATTTCTTCTCAGAAGAAATCCATGGTTTATAAAAATATAGTCATTTAAAATGGAGATTGTTTGTTTTGGCACAGAGTTCTAAGCATGTAGCTTCCCAATTGTGTTTTCATGGTTTCCCATGAATCCATCTTGGACTTCTGGGGAAGGAAGGACATGCTCTAACTGGGTGTGCATTATTTCCAGGCTCACATGATGGCCTAGCAGCCTCTTAAGACAAGAAAACAAGAAAAGCTACGTTAACTGTAGTGGAGAAAGGGGACACAAAGCTGCTCCTGTGCTCACCCAGGCATGTCCTTACCCTCTGTCCTGGTTAAGCTTGTTGTCACCTTGACACAATTTAGATTCACCTGGGAAGAAGGAATCTCAATTGAAGAATTGCCTGGATCAGACGGGCCCGAGGCCAGCCATGCCTGAGAAGATTGTTGTTTCATCTTATACTTCCCAGTCACAGTCCATCCCTGAGGGTAGCCAGGGCAAGAACTGAAGCAAAAACAAAGGGGGAGGTTACAGGCTTGATTTTCAGGTTTGTGCTTAATTTGCTTGCTTTATGCATCCAAAACTCAGCTACTCCAAGGCATGGTGTGGGTCCCAGTGGGCTGGGGCCTCCCACAGCAGTCACCAACAATGACAGTCTTCTTCCCCAGTGACTTTTAAGCCAGAGTGGGTTATCACAGCTCCTACAAAGCAAAGGGTCCTTCCAAGCTACTTTGTATCCTTTGTTGTGGCCAAAAGATCTCTGGTAACAACTATAGTACTGACTTCATTTAAAATGTAAACCCAGGAAAGTGTTAAAGAAGAAATTCAGAAAACACATGAGAAGTCAATAAATCTCCTGCAGCTCAAAAGACATTGGTTTAAATATGAATCTTTAATAATTAATAAATCTGCAGCTCAAGAGACATTGGTTTAAATATGAATCTTTAGTGATTGCGTCCCACCGTTTCTCCCTGCCATACTCCTAAGAAGTATTCCAGAGAATAGAATCTAACTTTTAATGACAAATTTGAGTCACTACATTATCAAAGGCGAAAGAGGTAACAAATTAAGGACTAGTGCAAAAAGCGGGGGGTTTTCTCCAAAGAGCTTCCTCATCCAAAGTCAAACCCAAAGACTCGCCATTTCCTTCAACACTGGAAGGCGGTTTGTATAAGCGTTGATCCTTTCCCGCTTGCAGCTCTGAATGCACTACAGGACAATTTTATTAAAGCGGGTGATCATAGATCCCTAATGAAAGGAACCACTTCCCTTTCCTCCCAGCCCCACACAACATAAAACCCAAGCGGTCACGAGTGGCTGCCATGCCCACAATGGCCACAAGAGGTCCTCACTGGTAGGACTTCTCAGAAGCTGCCACCAAGTCTTCAAACACTATGGGCTGATTTTTGCCCAAGTGAATCGTTCTGTACCTAGACAAAAAGGGGGGTGTGGTGCGGTGGCAGGTGGAGATTACATGTTACTCCAAAGCCATGAAAAACACAGAACTGGACCAAGAGCAGTCTGAACCTCATTGTTTTAAAGTTGTACAGGGACTTCCCACCCACACTCTGAGAGTCACACCATTTCATATGCCTACCCATTCCAACCTGTGCCCTATTACTGTCAGTCAAAGCCTCTTCTAGGGACAACGTTCTTCTTCACCGAGTGGTCGGTCCTTCAGCTCAGCATGGAAATGGTAGGACCTGGAACTTAGGACCCACCTCTAGGAGTTGACCCTCACCCCCTTGGAAAAATATTCTCGACACTTTTGGTGTCATTCCCTTAAAAAAAAAATAAAGATCACTACAGATAAACACATTTTTTTCATAAATAAATCTGAGGCATATTTGTAATATATTAAAATTTTCACCAACAAAGGCGCGTTAAAATTTTCAAGTTCTGTCATTCAAGTTCAGTAAAGGCACACTTTTTTTTTCTTTCAGGCCTTGAAAGAATACATTTACTAGCCAAAAGTCACAAAAGTCATTTTGTGGGACTTCCTCTTCTTGGGATAGATAAGCAGCGCTCCTCCTGGGAATCAGTGGCTTGACTCTACTTCCCAAAGAATGCCTCTAGGCAGAGGATTTTAAATGGATTCCAGGGTCGATCAGGTTTGAGTAACAAGTCACAGCCATGCTAGCCCATTCACCCCAAGTTGGCTTTGGCTTCTTATTATGGCTTATCGTTGCCAAGGCGGCCTTTCCTATTCCCCGGTTCTGACGCTCGTCGCACCAACCTTGGTGGGGGCTTGGGTGGAACGTCTTCAGTCAAACTGTCTTCCCTACCCCGGCCAAACCGTTGGTCTTTGGAGAGCAGGGGCTGCCTCAGCAACCCCGGTGTTTGGGTGCCCCCCTCTTTACTGCGGGGCGCTGGAGAGACGCTGGGGGGCACTCGCACAGAACCCACATCCACCTCGTTCTTCCATTCCATTTTGTAGGCCTGGGAGGCTTTCTTTGAGAACTGATCTGGCAAGAAGCGCCTGGTCCTGGGCTGCAAATTGAGCACAGTGGTTCCAACATCTGGGTCCGAGTCGCTGCTATTTCCATCTGTCACAGAATAGAAAGGCAGTGTGGGCAAGCAGAGCAGAACAGAGATAGCACAAGTCACAGCAAAGCCCCACAGAGTCCCATCCCCTCTGGGGGGGGAGGGGGTTGGGGAATGGGAAAGTCAGAAATCTCACTCTAACTTCAGCGTCACAAGAGCGTACCCATGCTAATTTTGAAGCACTTACTTTAACTGCTAAATACATTTCCCCACTGACCGTATTTCATCCCCCTCCCCACTTTTATAGTGAGGTTGTAGGTCCAACAGATATTAGCAAGTAAGTATTGGGGCCGAAATTCAGCCTGAGAAACTCTGGCTCTGTCTTCAGCTGCTGCTAGGATCCTCCTAAGAGGGCTCAGCTCTCTCTGACACTGGCAAGCAACCTGACAGAATTTTATGCTACTTAGACTCATCTCTTCATCTGGAATTTCATGTGGATATTTGCGCTCTGTATGCCCAGAGAAGCACCCAAGCGTCAACGTATACTTACTAAGCCCAAGGGAGAAGTTTGAGTAAACGTTAGACCTCCTGTCTGGGGGCTGGAATTTATGGGAAGACCACTGATGGGAACCAGCCCTTGCCTACCAGCTGGCATGACCAGAATTGAATGTTTCTCTCAAAACACAGGCAGGGGTAACAAGACAGACAGTCGCTAACTTGCCCTCTGTTTCCCTGCTTCTTGTTTCTCGACTCTTCCTCCATTCCCACAAGTAACCTCTTCTTAATGAACGCAAACAAACAGAAACAAACAAACAAACAAAAAAACCCAAATCTAAAACAAACAAACAAACAAAATCCAACCAAGCAAAGGTGCTTGCAAAAGGGTCTGAATTGTTGCCTCCCATAAATTAGCAAAACAGAATCCTAATGTAGTGCTGTGGTTTACAGAGAAGAGCTTGTGTGTGTGCATGAGATTACCATCAAACAAGGAGGTTAAATCTATGGTCCACTCCATGAAAATACATTAGAATTAGTGTATGAATGTAAATGCTGTATATCTTTCTATTTACAACTTTGTATTTGATGCTGAACATGTCCACAGTAAAAGGACTTGCCTTTGCTATAATTAAAGGATCATTCAGAAAACCACGGGATTAGATTATTTATACTATGCACAGACATCTGTCCAATAAGGCCGCAGTGCTAACTCAGGACACCCTGTTGTTGCTTGAGCTTCACAAGGGATTGGGTTCATCCTTAACGAAGAAAATGAGACAGTTTTGTTTCATAAGCATCCACAAACAGGCGGGGAGGCGTCTCTCCTCCGGGCAGAATCCTTACCTGCATTTGAAACCTTCTTCTTCTTCTGCAGCTTCTCGGGGAGCTTTGTATTCTTAGGTAAGGATAAATATCGGGACGTTGAAGTGGAAGCCTGTGAAAGAAATAGAAAGTGTTATTCAGATGACAGAAATGCCAGCAACTGTCTGCCGGAAGCTACATCTGTACGACAAAACTAGATTTTAAATATAAAATGGGTGGAGCCATGCAGGCAGGCCTATGGACCCTGTGTATTTGAGATAGGATGATTGGGAGTTCAAAGGCACCCTTGGCTAATTATATAGGGAGTTCAAGGCCAGCCTGGGTTACATAAGATTTTAAGTAAATGAAACAAAAGCAAAAGAAAGTCTATAAAAGGAATAAATTGTTATTTGTCTTCTTTTCTTAAGGTATGTCTCACATTATATTGCCTAGGCTGGCCTCAAACAGTTCTCCTGCTTCAGCCTTTGGGGCTGTTGGGGCTATAGGAGTATGGCTCTATGCATGGTAAAAAGATTTTATTATTTGTTCCATCCCAGGGTAGCTGGGAATTGGCCCTTGGCAGCCATTTAACCAGCAGTGCCAAAGATTCTTCCTGTCAGCTGGTGAGAGGAACAGCTGAGGGCTCTGCCCTTGGAAGTCCTGCGACTCTGGGGGTAGCCGTTACCCTGCGCTCGCGGTTTGAGCTGTTGTCTTTCCTGAGACTTTCCCGAAGACTGTGCCGCCTACGAATCAGGATCTCCTTGGCTTGCCTCTCGCTTGTGTCTGCCGTCAGGTTGTGTCTGTTATAGGACAAGGTCTAAAATGACAAAAAGCACATGGGACATTTTTACCAAAGGATCCATCGGTTCTCCTTGACTTTACATTGTTAAGACAAAACCAAAGTTGAAAGCCAGCGTCTCAAAGTTAACACTCTGATTTTGAAAGAATTACTTCTTTTGTAAGTCAGCGAGAATGTTTTTCTTTACTGAAGGCTGTGGGCTTGGTAAATTAGAAAAAACAATTTAATTCGCAAACACCTTGTGTGTTTTGTAGGTTTCTGCCAGGACTGACAGCAAAACAGACATCACTTTCAAACATGTTCTCGACTGAGCTGAGACTGCAGCCATAAACCTGAGCTGTGCTGACACTTGGTGGCAGCAGCCCTTCTGACTAATTCAGGGCTCTCAGAGTGAGATGCTCTATCACCACCAGCAACTTTCACCTCCAAATGAAGGCCCTCCAGATCCCACATTCAGCATAGTTACGGCTTCAGTTCACTTCCCGATAGAATCGGAATGAACATCTCAACCCGTGTTCTCAAATGACCTGCGGGCCAATAAAAAGGTGGCGAGGTTTAGATTCTACTTCTGTCTCGAGGAGTTTACTACCTAGTTGGACATTTGAGTCTAATAAAACCATAAAAACAAATGCTCAACCAGTCGCACTGCCTGAGCTCTGCGTGTTATCTGATCTATAACAGGGCTGGGATAGCATGGTTCTTGACAGGAACCTAAACCTAGGAGGCTACCGGCCAGATAACAGGAAGCAGGGGCTGGCTCTAAGTATAGATAGTACACCCTGAGCAGGGCAAGGCTTGAGCAGAGAATCTGTTGTTCCATGAGAGTCTGACGTGGGTGGATGGATAGAATCGTGCTGGATAAAGGGGAGCTTGGCAGTAGAGACTCCAAATTATCCTGGAAACAACGTCCATTGTTTCGTTTCATTTTAAACAGAAGGCTGCTGCCCTTGAAAGGGACATAGAGAAAGGGGTGGTAAGGCAAATATGGGTGAAATGGTGATCGCTAAGTCTACAGGTATAGGCTCTGAGGACATGGAGATGATCTCTGCCAGGCTGAGCATGCCTCTGTTTCTTCATCTGTGAAATGGAGACAACAAGAATATTGAGAGGGGCTCAAAGGAGTGAACACAAGCTGTGTGCTAAATAACTCTTGGCAAAGGGCGAAACTCCTGGATTATTGGCATATTGTTAACATATCATTTGCCTATCATTAGAATAGGGTGTTAATGATGGTAGTACTGTAAAAGGAGCTCAGAAGACACAAAGAAATTCTAGCACTTTATGAAGAGTTGATTTATTTGTATGTGTACGCTGTAGCAGTCTTCAGACACACTACAAGAGGGCACCAGATCTCATTACAGATGTTTGTGAGCCACCATGTATGGTTGCTGGGAATTGAACTCAGGACCTCTGGAAAAGCAGTAAGTGCTTTTAACCAGTGAGCCATCTCTCCAGCCCTTTAAGACTCTCTTCTTAAGATAGTATTTTATTATCTCTATATGTCTGTGTCTGTGTCAGGGTATGGGCACTGGATCCCTCTGGAGCTGGAGTTATAGGCAGTTGTGGGTTACCCTGCTTGGGTGCTGGAAATACAGCTGAGGTCTTCTCCAAGGGCTGAGCACCCTCTTTCCTGCTGTGCTATGTATGACCCCAGACCCACATGTGCTTTAATATATAAGAGAAGCAGCTCATCTGTTCACACCTGCTCAGCACATCAGCCTTTGTCTCTAAAACCAAAGCATCAGAAACCCCGGGCCTCTGATACTTCAGCTCAGGTGTCTGGGAGAACTTAGCGAGGCTCCAGAATGGGATTCTGGGAGAACAAGGGGGGAGGGGGGATTTGAGCCCTGTGACACTCACCAGGACAGATATCTACAGAGAAACTCACTCATGGAGCCCAGCTGAAAAGCATGTTTTTAGGCAAAAAATAAGTATTCTGATGTATAAATTTTTCCTACCCGCTGACGGATTTGATAGAGATTCCGTGATAATATCTCTCTAATTTCATCCATTTCGCCTGGCGTGAGCTTCCTTATTTTCTCTTCACGGCAGTCACTGAAAATGGTTAGGGGGGAAAAGTATTTTTCCTTGTGAAGTACTTTAGAATCATTAATTCCAGCTTTAGCGTTATAACATCATCACTTCAGAATAACATATTAGTTTAAAAGGAGCAATTAGGAATTGCTCAGTATTTTCAAACATTCTGAACATTTTTAAAGTATTCAGCTTTACAATAATTAAGTTTCTAAAACTTATCTCAGTAATAAAATCATTCCTGTTAACTTTAACTGTGTATGAGGTTCCAGGCTCAACTATTGCGTCATGCTTCCCCATACCCAATGTCTTGTGTTGTAGCCCAGGCTGGCCTAGAGCTCGCCCTCCTGAGACCTTGTCCCTGGGACCCTGTGATTGCAGGTACATGTTGCCACAGACAGCTTCTCATGTGACTAGTTTTAAAAGACTCACTCACAGCGTTATCTATTCATTATTTCTAGCAGAAAGTTATGCAGACTCATCAGTTCCAATAGAAATTGAATTAGCGCATGTCCAGTTAGAAATCTAACTTAATTTATTAAGTCCCACCCAGGGAGTCTGGATTGAGTTCTTGCAGAGTGACACCCAGGCCTTTATAGTCACTTATACTCCCAAGGGGTCTCCAATGTTCAACCACGGCTGGGAACCACTGCATCCAGAAACCATGTGTGTTTCCCCAAAACTAAGTGCACTGCTGTGAGTACTCACTAAGGAAACAGATGCACTCTGGGTACAGTCATAGGAGCAAATCTAACACACCTTGAGAACAGCCCATTTGACAAGGCTAAGAGAGTTTTAACTCACTTTCAACTGGTACTGAACCTCCCAAAACTAATTTGACAAAGGCACAGACACCCTAAACATGACTGTGATTTTGAACTTTCTATTTCCAGTATAACAAAACACACAGCACAATGTAACATAAACATGACAGGCATAGTATACACCCAGAGCTCTGGCATTTACCCAGAATCTAACTCTGTTTTGAGATCTTAAACCATCACTCTAGGATTTACATCAACAATATTATTATTATACTATACTATACCACTATATTTTATTACATTATATATACACTATATATAATACATATGGCTTATAATATGTAATACTATGTACACTATATATGATAGCATATATATCATATATGATACACATTGCATAATATATACAATATTATACATTATATAGTATATAGTACATACTATATATTACGTGGTATATAGTATATAGTATAAATACATATTTTGTATGTTATATACTATAATGTACATATTATATGTATATATGCTATATATTATTGTGTGTATTATACAATGTATATAATATATGATACATGTTATTATATAGCATTTAAAATTAATATATATTACATTATAGTATATATACCTGTATGCAGCATATACATATGTATATGATAATGGATATAGTATAGTGTTACTATAATACTATTACTATCACACATCTCAAACCCATACCAATGCATACTTATTACATTCGTTTCCCTTGACAAAGTGGTACTCACTTGAGAGATGCAAATGAGGGGACGGTGCTTATCATCCCTGTCTCTGCCATTTCAATGGCATGCTTTATCTCGAGCTTTTTATATAAGGACACGATGCTGGACTTGGGTTGGTTTTCCCGAATCAGAAGCTTCCGAAGGTATTTGTCATCAAACTTCTTAAACCTACAAATAAGTAAACCCAGAGTTTAAATTAATGAATACCTCGTTGAATAAGAAAAGCACTCCAAAGTAAAGAACTAGTCTTACCCTATGTGACTTTTTCTATATGCTTTATGTGTGCACATATATGCACGTATATATAATGTAGCTAACCAGTGTCCAAACTCTGAGTGGAGCTGAGCTCCCTGCCCCTCCCCTGGCCTCCACCAGGTCAAGCTCTTTGACATCCTGTGCAATCTTTCCCTTCCATGACGTGGGATAAAGTTCCCATGTCAAGTTCCTGAGTCCTAGTGGTCTTCACAAATGTGACTCAGGTGATATGATGTCATTAGAGTGGGGTTCCCTCAGTGTGAGTGCCACACTGGTAAGAAGGACATCCTTACACACAGAAGCTCAAGGAGACATGAGCGTGAAGAATCTGAGTGCAGAACCCTCTGCAAGCAAAGGGCAACACCTCTTTCCCTAAAGCCCTCGAGGTGAACAGCCCCTGTTCACATCCTGTGTTTGACTTTATATTCCTCATAAAAGTGAGACAACCCATTTCTGCTGTTTGACCCTTCTATTGTGTACAGCTTCATGATGGCAGCCCCTGCCAACTAACATTCCATACCATTCGGTCAGTGATCACCATCTAAATATATACAAAAGCCTGGTCACTTTTCAGCACCTCTAGTGCAGTCACTATGGTCCCAGATGCTATTGTGCTTTTTTTTTTTCCTCCTGGACTTTGATACTGATTTGGGCACCTACTAGATGTCCCTGCCCCTGGAGTGTATTGTCAGCACAGGAACCAGAGTCTCTGGAAATGCCTTCAGGAGACTAGCTACCACCCACGTGGGGTCCCTCCTACCTCTGCTCCTAGGCACTTGTACTCTGAGGGTCTTTATAGTCATTGTCCCATCTACTAGAAATGCTTTTTTTTAATGTAGCCTTTACGTCTTTCTGTAACATTCAGCCATAGTTATTACAAAGGAACCTCAGCGAGCCAGACCTCTGTGTGCTATGTGTCCAAAGGCAACCACTTCCCCCTGTTCCCACTCCTTTGAACCTCATCTCCCCTCTCCCTGCCCAGATGTATTATTCTACCAGGCAGCTATCATTCTCTAGCAGGGTATGTAGTTGTCTTATTCATCTTACAGTCCATCTCTTGCAGTCAAAGGTAAAATCGGCATTACAGGGATTCTTGTCACCTCTGTACCCTCTATGCAGAGAACTGAGCCAGACATAGTTTAAGCTTGTGCATTATAGACATATCTGTTGGCCCCAGGGCTTTGTTGTATCTAGATCTGCCAAAATCCAACAATAGCTTTCTGTTATAGTCTAGATGACCTTTGCCTATTCCTAGTCACAGTGATCAATACCGTTACTGGTTTGGTGAATTGCCTCCTCCTGACACAATGGCCAAAGAGTCTTTCACTGGTACAATGACCAAAGAGGCTCACCACGGAATCCCAGATCCTGCGTGTCCCCACCACCTTAGGCACACACCATCATGTCTATGAACCAAGGTGAACAGGATATAAATGATGTCTTTAATTTACCTCCACCATGTGAGACAAGCTCTGGCAGGATCAGCTGACTACCTTCCGCCCTGCAGGAGCAAGAACAAGCTCAGCCCAGCCCAGCCCAGCCCACGTGCAGCTTCTAGACTCGCACAGGTTAATAATAAATGACTGCTATTTTGATCAGCTGGCTTTGTGAATGTGGTTATGCAACACCACATGCCAGCGTATAAGTAAAACAATAGGTAATAAATATTTGCTGAGAAAGAAATAGGTATATAACATTGATTCACTGTAGACCCAAAGAGGTTTACTGGCTGGCACACCTGTGCCGTGAGGGAAGCCCACATTCACCCACATTCTTGGCACTGCTCCTTTGTTCTGAGTGCTGGAGGGCTCTGAATAATTAAGGAGCCACCCTGAATGTGCTGTGCTAGTGGCCCATTACTATTAGAGGGCTGGGCCTACTCTTTCCGATGTTTATTTTGAATTTCGTGCCAGGCTCACCTAGCCAGGATTCTTCGCAGTAATACAAGGCCTCTAGCACTTCTCATATGACTATGATTGCTTTAGATTTTTAGCAGAGATAAACTAAAGGGAGAGTGACAGAGATGGGACTGGCAGCTGCTCTCTCCCACACGAGGAGTGCCTGTTTTCTTATTGCTTTCTCCCTGGCCCGTTCTGTCAAGCTCCACACGGGTGTTGCCTTTCATATCACCAGAGCAATGTCACCACTGTGTCACCTTCCATTCTGTTCTCAGCTCATCAAATCAAGCACCTCAGGAATTCTCTTCTAGGGCCAATGAGGTGCTGTGACACCGAGGCTTTGGAATAAAGGAAAGATACTCAACACACTCAAATCACAACTTCTTTTTGTATGTTCCTTTTTGGTGGTGTCCATGGCTCTGTACACACCTGAGAGGGGATTCATAATTGATATGTAAACAACTTGTGTCAGCACCCACTGTTCCAGATCCACTTTCCCAATGATTGTGCAGGTGACAATCACGAAACTGTTTTGAAGTTTGTGTGGGAATTTAACATGGGGTTGTAAAATGCTGTGAATTAACCAAAACTTTTTGTTGCTGATGAACAGCATCACGGAAAAGCAACATTTGCTCCCAGAGACAAGCCAGACATGTCAGCACTCCTCTTGTTCATGCTCACAGTCCAGCTATGGATTCCTTGAAAGGCCTGCCTGAAAGACGTTTGTGGACCTCAGAGACACATGGATTTCCTCTGACCTTCGCCTGGGTTCCCCTTCAAACCCACATGATCTCAGCCTCACCACCCCCTTCTTGGCACTGGTTGGGTTTTTGCTGCTGCTGCTGCTGCTGCTGTTGTTATTTTGACACAAATTAATGCTGTCTGGGAAGAAGGAACGCCAATTGAGAAAGTGCTTTCATAAGACTGTCATTTTCCTGATTATTGATCAATGGAGCAGAACACTGTCAACTGTGTGGGTTGTGTCACTCCTAGACATGTGCTACTGGGTGGTAGAGAAAAGCAGGCTGAGCTAGGGACAAGGCAGGGAACAATGCTTCTCCAAGGTCTCTCCCTGTTCGTGCCCTGAGCTCCTGCCTTGAGCTCCTGGCCTGACTCCCTCCTTATAGTTCACTGAAGCTGTTAGATGAATGAATCCCTTTCCTCCACAGGTTGCTTTGGGGCCTGGTCTCCATCACAGCAATAGGAAGCCAAATAGGATGTCACCTCTTGTTCCCACATGTGCCCAGGGGCTGCTGATCTAGTGAGTGCCTACACATGTCTGTATTCTCTGTCTTTGGATGCACAAGGACGGGAGGAAAATGAAACCTCCCAGTCTTCGCGATTGAATGGAAACTCGCCAGTCTGCAGTATGCCTCTCCCTCAGCTCACCATGTGGAGAGACTGCTGCTAGGAGTCTATAGAGCAACAAAGGTGACAGACAGACTTGAGAGGGAGAAGATAAAACAACAGGGAAAGAGAAGAAAGTCTGTCGTATTGATTTGCACATAATTCCTAGACTGGACAAAAGAGTTGAAGAGGGAACAAGGCTAACTTTAATCCACCTCTAGGAAAAAAGAATGCTTCCCGAGAGAAATGGCAGTTTGTCCAGAGTTTTACAGCTTCATTACCTTGTGGTCCCAGGTGGTTAACAGGGTACTTTGCCTGTACGAAATCATCTCTCCTTAGTTTATGAAATAAGACTAAGCTCAGGGGACCTTCTAACGTTCATGAACATGAACAATGCTTTAAGCTTTGTAATTGCTCTGACACTAATGTCTTTGTAACTCAATGCATTCCTGAAGGCTTGCTCTCTCCCATATCTCCACTTCCAATCACACACACATGCACACAACACACACACACAAACACACACACACACACACTTGCAACCCCTCCACATACACCTGTTTACTATATAATTCCTTTGTTTTCTGTTTTATAAAATTTGATGCCCTGACATATATAATTATATATAGCCCAATACCGTACTATGTTGTGTGAGCAAAGAGAAGCATGCAAATTCTTCCACCTTAAATACATAGATCAGTTAATGGCCAAGTTTATATCAATAAGTGAGTAGTGGAGTAAAATTTCTGTGAGTCAGTTAAAGAGGAAAAGCAAGAGGAAATATCTCAATATGGTCTAGAATGTCTCTCTCTGACTTAATGTTCTAGCTTAAATGCTGCTTTTTTTCTCTCTCTTGAGATGTCTGGCCTAGCCAGCAATATGTGCACAAATGCTCATAGATCACCTTGTACAAAAAGGGGCCTGCTGGTAGCATTAGTCACATTGCCAGCATGGCTGTTTCTGTTACCCACCATGGGCTCCCATTTGATGATGAAGGATGGCTCCTGGGCCCCATGTTTCAAATGCAGCTGTCAGAATCCCTTCATTTCTCAATCTATTGCTCTATCTAGTCAACTGGTCCCACCTCAATTTATAACCACCAGCAAGACAGGTACTAAATTGTATCTGACCACCACAGAGCCTTTATGATAACAATAAATCCAGGCTGGACAGTGGTGGCACATGCTTTTAATCCCAGCACTTGGGAGGCAGAGGCAGGTGGATCTCTGTGAGTTCAAGGCCAGCTCGGTCTACAGAGCAAGTTCCAAGACAGCAAGGGCTACACAAAAAAAGCCTGTCTCAAAAACAAAACAAAACAAAATCAAAATCAAACCAAACTACAACAAAAGAAGTATCTGTATGTGTGTTTATGTGCGTGTGTGTTTCTGTTGGTGCGTGTGTGTGTGTGTGTGTGTGTGTGTGTGTGTGCGTGTGTGCTTTCTATAAAAGGTACACCTATACATTCAGGTACATGAATCCCTCAATGTAAGCTCATGATTTTTTCTTCTTTTGGTTTACTGTTATCCCCTGGTGCTGTGAATCTCTGCCTGGCAGAAAAGACAGTATTTGACTCATTGACTGGAGCTCTTGGTTCCTCTGCAGTGAGGAATGGCATGGAAAAGCTATTTGACTGCTTCTGAGGATCCTGGCTAATGATGGCAGAGGATGTCCTGTCTTAAGATGATCTTTCTTCCATCTTGTCCCTGGAATAGATGACATTGAAGGTGTAATTCTGTCTCCAAGGTGAGTATGGAGGCCATGCCCAGTTAATGGGAACATGAAGTGGCATTCTCATCTGCTAAGCCAGGGTCTCCTGTTTCATGTTATTCACATAGGGAAATAAGCTCCTGCCTCATGTATAGCAATTTTATAACTCTGCTGTAGCGAAGATGTTGTTACAATAGTTGGCACAGTCACTAAGTAGCCTAGGCTGCCCTTGAGTTCATGTGGAACCTCCTGCCTTAGACTCTAGGGTTCTGGGATCACAAGCATGTCTCATTATGCCCGTCTATAGCTAAGAGTAACCATAAAAGGACACACAGTAGCACAGCAGGGGATCCCCAGGGTGAAAAACAGTACAACTACATGTATTATGTTTCCAGTAGTGACCTGTATATTTTGTTTCCAATAGTGACCAAGAGCCACTTTGATAGAACATTGCTTGGCCTCTTACTTGTCTCTCCAGAAGTTGTGACCCCAGTGTCCACACACATCTTCAATCCCAGTCTTCACATGATCAAAAAACTACAAGAGAAGGAAATACAGGCTAATCATTGGCTTTTTCTTACAAGTGGTCCTTTTAATTCCACTGACACAACACCGAACTCCAGGGACACACACAGTTGGTTGTGCTGGAAGCAGTCAGCTAACCATTTATCTTCAATTCCTAAGGAAATATTTTCATTACTTTGATCATCCTATTTTTTTATCATCTTTTTCAAAATGACAAGAAATAGCTCATAGAAACATTTTCAGGTTGAAGGTTTTCTTTTCTCTCTGCTGGTTCAGGACTTTAGCTGGCTTCGATTGGATATCATGGGGTTATGAAGAGTTTACCTCCCATCACAGACCTTCCTGAGGCCTCCCCCATCCCCTTGAGCCTTCTCCTCTTCCCTTTCCTTTCCAGCAGTGCACAATAGCAAGGGGGTTTCTCTCATTACTACACAATTTCTTTATTAAGCTGATCCCTGGTCAGCACCTACCCGACAGTGGATCTCTTCACTGACAGCTTGCTGCTTCTTATTGGATCTCTTAACATCAAGAAATTCCACCAGTGGCCGGATGGTTATTCCCTACATGAAAATATGTACATAAGTAAAGGTTTTTCTCATAAGCAAAAGGCTGAACCATAGTTTATCATCTCAAAAGAATCACCGACCACCAACAAAAGCTAGACTGTTGCTAAGGGTTAAAATAGTACATGCAAAATTTTGTTATTCTTATTTTTCTTTTCCACAGATATCTGATTTTCATAAGACCATTCCAACATAAACCAGATGCCAGAAATGGAAAGTATTGGAAGATAACTGTAAGAAATAATGAAGATCTGAGGACCTGGCTACTTGCTGTGTTATTCAGAGGAAACTCTCCAGTGACTTTTCCATTTGCTCATACTACAGAGACAATTTTCCCTAAGCTGCTTCTGTGTGCCTGTCATGGGCCTTGGGCATGAGAACACGAAGATAGACAGCAAAGGTCCGCCGTTCCAGGACTGTATCTAAAAGAAGGTCATCTCTATCCCAACACAGTCACAAAGAAGTCCAAAGGAGTGACAACCAGACTCATGGAGAGCTCCAAGGAAGCTTCAAACTGAGCAAGTGCTCAGCAAGAATCCTGAAAGGTGCTGGCATCACCTCTTGGCAGAGACTACAGGAGAGCCCCTGAGCAGCAGTGGGAAACATTGCAAGGGCGAGCTCCGCACACTCAGGGCTCACCCTGAGAAAATGACAAATCCGGAGTAAAGTAGGGGAATAAAGGAAACTCCATATGTGGAACAAAGATCTATGTACAGTTCCACAGTCAACACCTCGCTCCATAATGAACCATTAAACGCATCTTCATTAGAGGCACGGAGAGCAGAGGGCACTGGGTTCTGCTGTCAGGCACAGATTCACAGGTTGCACTCCAAACAGAGACAAGAGAAAAGGCAGGAAGTGCTGACAACAAAGTGGCAAGAATACCTTGCTGATGGACAGTTTGTATCTTTGATCTAAAGTTTAGGAGATCCCTTCCCTATGGAAACAGCAAGAAAAGTGACTAGAAGAAAATCAACACACATGGTCCAACCCTTAAAAAGTATAAACAATAATCACATAAACAGCAATGTTTATTTTAGGATGTATTACATCATATTATTGCTACAGGGTATGCTTGTGTAACTAATATATACTACTATATAATATGGCATATACACTGGGAGAAACTATGTACACATAGATACATTCTATGTTTTTATATTCATATATACAAAGCCTTATGACAATTGCATAAAACCCCTATAATGGAGAATGGCAAAATTTAACTGAAGAATATTAGAAAGATTTGAAATCTAAAAATACATTTAAAGCTTTAAATTGGATGAATAGACTATAATGACATCTTTTCCTAACCAATGACTACACACAACACAACATGATAATGTAATATTCAGATGTGAAACAGGCCTTGGGCAATCTAAATAACCTACAAGAGAAAAGGTGACCAGAATTATTTTTTCAAAAATGAAAATAAAGGGGAATTTGTAGACACAAAACAATCTATCAGATAGGACACATATATGGTGTGAAATTGGCACCAAAAGAAGCAGGAGAGGTGCTGTGTGGAAAGAGCACCAGGTTCTTGCTTGGGGATACATAGCACGAAAGCTGCATGTGTGAGATGGATTGTTTTCTTGGTGAGGGGGGCAGCTATGTTGAAGTATATTGTATGCTACTTGATTTCCATCTCACTTTTCACCTGTATTTAGATGTTGAGTTGAGACAAGCCCATGGTAGCTTGGAACTCACTATGTAACCTGGGCTAGCTTTTACATTGTTATCAATCTTCCTGCCTCAGCCTCTCAATTGCTAAAATTGCGGTTGTGAAAACTCTTAGCTTGCTTTAGCCTTTTGAAATTGTTCTGACAGAAATCGAGGGAATGCCCAACCAATGACTGGTCTAGTTTGAGGACCATGCTGTGAGAGGGAGTCCACCTCTGACACTGTAAATGATACTCTGCTGTACATGCAGATAGGAGCCTATCTGCAGAACTGTCATCTGAGAGGCTTCACCCAGTAACTGATGGAAACAGATGCAGAGACCCAGAGCAAATATTAGATGGAGTTTGGAGGGAGTCCTACAGAAGATGGGGGTAGGAAGGACTGTAGGAGCCAGAGGGGTCAAGGACACAAATAGAAAACCCACAAAACCAACTAACTTGAGCCCATAGGAGCTCACAGAGCCTGAACCACCAACCAAATATCATGCATGAAACTGACCTAGGCCCTCTAAACATATGCAACAGTTGTATAGCTTGATCTTCATGTGGGATTCCTAACAGGAACAGGGGCTGTCTGACTTTGTTACCTGCCTTTGTTTGTTGCTGTTGTTGTTGTTAGTTTCCCTCTAACTGGGCTGCCTTGTCTAGCCTCAAAAGGAGAAGATGCTCCTAGTCTTATTGCAACTTGACATGCCAAGGCTGGTGAATATTCACGAGAAGCCTTCTCTTTTCTGAAGAAAAAGGAAGGAGGAATGGATAGGAGGAGGGGAAGGGGGAATAGTTGGGAGGAGATGAGGGAGAGGAGGCTGCTATCAAGATGTAAAGTAAATATATACATTTATTAATTAAAAAAGAATGGTTTTGATTACATAATACCTCTATGTGCACACAAAGTTTTGTTTCAAAGTTTTGTTCTGTCGATCCAGTGGAAGCATTTTTCTAGTATGTTTCTTTCTTTCCTTTTTTTCTTAACCTTCTTAAGTGAAAACCAATTCCAACTAAATTTGGTATGAGACATCTCTTATGTCATATTTACATTTCAGTCTGCCACTTGGAAATCACACAGGTGCTAATAACAGTTTCCCAATCAACACGTTCTAGAATTTTTAACATATGCAAAACAAATGAAACACAATTGTGATTTTCAGAGATGGTGACCTCACTGAGTTTCATGTCCCATTGATCTTCTGTATGCTAGGAGCTCCAGATTAAAACAAGAAATCCAGTGTAATTCTCAACCTTGAAAATGTCTAGCCTATTCTGAAGACATAAATTGCTATTACACACGTTCCTTCCCCCTTTCAGCATTTATTCAGTAAGTTAAAGGGAAAATCCTGTATTTGGAATCACGGTATATGAAAGTCAGAATGGGTATCTCCAATCCTGATGTTGATGCCAACTGGCTAGGCAGACTGAAAGTCAATGAACCTAATGAGTAAATCACATTGACCAAATTCAGGAAGGGAGTGTGGAAACCCAGATCAGCTCAAGTTGGTAAAAGTATAACGCATTTAAGTTCACAATTAATAACTGAAAGATTGTTCATCTAATTAAAATCACATTCCTTTAAGTACATGTTTATCTCTGGGAACTGCTTTCAGCTGGATCATGCCGAATAGAAATCACTCGTGAGACACTGATCCGTTCCTCTCCCTCTCTCTTGTCCTTTCTTGGGCATCTAGCTGGAAGAAGAGCATGTGGCCTGTGTGCATGCCTTGTCTGACCAATCAGGATATTTAATTACGTGAGCCAAAGGCTCTGGTTTGGAAGGACAGAGAGACGATACCTCTGATGGGACACCTATTTTATCCCTTTGGAAAATTTCTAATTTAGGTTACACAGGAAGCTGTTGGCTAGAACTTCTAAGAATAAGATAGCTTGTTACTATCTGTGGAGGATGAAAAAGTTAAAATGTAATCCAGAGTCTTGCAACAAATTATGGGGGAAAAAATCTCTTTGCAAAGTGCAAAGAAATCCTCACCTGTCACTCAAGTTTGGCATAACAAATACAGCACCACAGAGTCCTCCTCAGAGTCATCTAACAGGAAGGATAGAGAATTACTGGGAGTAACAGTCCTACCTTTTTCTATATCTGCTTCAAGCCACCAATGAGAGAAAAGCAGAGAAAACCTAACCTGTTGTTTGGTTAAAATAAGCATTCTTTTTTTTTTTTGGTTTTTCAAGACAGGGTTTCTCTGTGTAGCCCTGACTGTCCTGGAACTCACCTTGTAGACCAGGCTGAACTCAGAAATCCGCCTGCCTCTGCCTCCCAAATGCTGGGATTATAGGCGTGTGCCACCACCGCCCAGCAAAATAAGCATTCTTTTGGTCCATTTGCAGGGAAAAAAATAAGTTCTTATTTGTGGAATTAATACTGACAAAGATGGGCTTCTAATATTTCCATGCTGAGTTAGCAAGGATTTCCCTTGAAGACTCAAAAAAAAAATGTATGTATAAAAACTATCACTGTTTGCCTGGGGTGATGGCTCAGTGGGTAATAATTCCTACTACACAAGCATAAAGAGCTGAATTCAGATCCTCAGACCCCATGGAAACAGTCAGGCATAGCCACATACATCAATAATAAGGCTGTGCTTGCTGGCCTCCAGCTTACCCCAAAACAATAGGAGTTTCAGGTTCAGTATGAGACCAGAAGCTGTTTCAAGTTCAAGTGACTAAGGCACTGTGAGTAATATACGGGTATACCAGAAGTCTGTCTTTGGACTCTGTAAGCACACTGAAAGAAACACTTTCTACAATCAAATGTGCGGCTGAAGCTCTCATCTTACAAAAACTGGAAGGAGAGTCACATTTGTCAAGCCTTTCATCCTCTCTTGGCAGATCGTTGCCCTTAGTGTCTCTCTTTTGGATCTGGTTAGTCCCAGGGTCACCCTCATCTTAGTGCTCCTGTCAGCACGGGCACTCCTCATTCAGGATGCTGTTGCTTTTTCCTAAGGTCATGGACTGCTCTCTGCAGACTCTTTCCCACTTGGCTTCTGCCTCCCCACCCCCACACTTCATTCCTCACCAGCCACTGTGTTCACTCTCCTGGGATTATCCAGCTTCCTCAACAATTTATCAATTAATGTTGGGTGTCTAGGCTCTGCCCTCAGAACACTCTTCCTCTTCCTCTTCCTCTTCCTCTTCTTCTTCCTCCCCGTCCCCTTTTCTTCCTCCTCTTCTTCCTCTTCTTCCTCTTCTTCCTCTTCTTTCTCCCCTTCCCCTTCTTCTTCCTCTTCCTCCTATTTCTCCCCCATCTCATTCTTTAAAAGGTGTCTATTTCAGACAACTCCTCAGTTGGGGTCTCCCATCTCGAAAGCCTCTATCATGAATTCCAGATCACAAATCCTACATAGCTATGAAGAAATTATTCCCCTCCCAGCCCCCACTGCACAGACCCAACAATCCTCTAGTTGTTCATCACTAAATTAACTCTGATTACTCAGTTTAAAACACTGAGCAATAAATTTCACAGTTCTCTTCACATCCTAAGCTGTTTCCATAGAATTTCCTTCCTTCCTTCCTTCCTTCCTTCCTTCCTTCCTTCCTTCCTTCCTTTCTTTCTTCCTTCCTTCCTTCCTTCCTTCCTTCCTTTCTTTCTTTCTTTCTTTCTTTCTTTCTTTCTTTCTCTCTCTCTCTTCCTCTCTTTCTTTCTTCCTTTCTTTCTTTCTTTCTTCCTTCCTTCCTTCCTTTCTTTCTTTCTTTCTCTCTCTCTCTTTCTTCCTCTCTTTCTTTCTTCCTTTCTTTCTTTCTTCCTTCCTTCCTTTCTTTCTTTCTTTCTCTCTCTCTCTTTCTTCCTCTCTTTCTTTCTTCCTTCCTTTCTTCCTTCCTTCCTTCCTTTCTTCCTTTCTTTCTTTCTTCCTTTCTTTCTTTCTTTCTTTCTTTCTTTCTTTCTTTCTCTCTCTTTCTTCCTCTCTCTCTTTCTTTCTTCCTTTCTTTCTTTCTTCCTTTCTTTCTTTCTTTCTCTCTCTCTCTTTCTTCCTCTCTCTCTTTCTTTCTTTCTTTCTTTCTTCCTTCCTTCCTTTCTTCCTTTTTTTCTTTCTTTCTTTCTTTCTCTCTCTTTCTCTCCCTTTCTTTCTTCCTTTCTTTCTTTCTTCCTTTCTTTCTTTCTCTCTCTCTTTCTTCTTCTCTCTCTTTCTTTCTTCCTTTCTTTCTTCCTTCCTTTCTTTCTTTCTTTCTTTCTTTCTTTCTCTCTCTCTCTTTCTTCCTCTCTTTCTTTCTTCCTTTCTTTCTTTCTTCCTTTCTTCCTCCCTTTCTTTCTCTCTCTCTCTTTCTTCCTCTCTTTCTTTCTTTCTTTCTTTCTTCCTTCCTTCCTTCCTTCCTTCCTTCCTTCCTTCCTTTCTTCCTTTCTTCCTTTCTTTCTTCCTTTCTTTCTCTCTCTCTCTCTCTCTCTCTCTCTCTCTCTCTCTCTCTCTCTCCCTTCCTTCCTTCCTTCCTTCCTTTCTTCCTTTCTTCCTTCCTTCCTTTCTTTCTCCCTTCCTTTCTTTCTTTCTTTCTTCCTTTCTAAATGGGTCTTTCTACTCATTTTATCTAGACTATGTTAAATATCCCGATGTCTAGGGAATCCTACCCAGTTGGCAATGTTAATTAAATATGGTAGTTTATTTAACAAAAGAAACCACATGGTAGGGGGCCTCACACCATCTATTTGATAGCGAGCACTATCACTTCTGTTTTGCAGGCAACACCATCAAATATTTATCACTAAGGGTAAATGGGCCCTAAGCATCCCCATGCTTCTGCATGTACAAAGGGATTTTTATCAGGGGCATTCCTGAGGGCGTGAGCGAAGAACAATCTTGAGAAATAAAATAACATCACCCTTCACAGACAGTGATAAATTCCTAAGCTCCATACCCCTCCCGTAAAGCAGGCCATTACACAGGCATCTGTCCTTCATGAGCCCTTTGTGCCACTTTCATGGAACCAAGGGCTAAGGGAAATTGACACAATATTCTGGCTATCACTTCTGCCATGAATAATAAAGTCTTCTGTCTTTGAACCATCAGGCTGGTGTCAGTACCCACCTGCTTGCCTCACAGTCTGCACAAGAATGAGAATTACGTCATCGACGTGCAATGGCGACAGAGAGCTGATGGGTTGGTTTTACATTTAGTTCACTCATTTGCAGGTAGCTTCTGGACAGATTTGTAGGATTCTTGGGATCTTCTACATGACTGTAGGAGTAACTGAATAAGGACTGAATGATGCCAACCTTTCTCTTCTATTATTGTTTAGCCTAACATTTTACATGAAATCATGAGATCAAAACTCTATGTCAGGTATTCCGCTGTTTATACATATTCCCCTATAATACCTGAGAGAGAGGCCCCACAATCTACATCCTACAGCTAGGTAAACTGAGGCTGATAGAACATACATGGAATGAGGTCAAAAGAGCAGATCAGATTGGCCTCTTTTTTGTTGTGCTCCTCACAGACTCCAACTTCTAATACAATTTTAGAACATAATGTGTTGCTCACATTGTATATAAATAATATTATTGGTTGAAACATTACTTTGTTGAAAAAAATGAACTCAAATGTCTAGACATTGAGACTGCTCATTTGTAGATTCATAAGTAATGCTGCGTTCAAAGGCAGTGTAATGTGTTACTCAAATTAGCAGCATGATTTAAGCAGTGTTTAAATTATCATGACAAGTTATGATAAATAATAAATCATGTCACGCATAACCTGCTTTTGAAGACAGCCAGAATGATGTATCAGGCTGGAGGAATTTGTCATTCAAGAAATTCTGATGTAAGGAGAGGGAAACAGATCTTAAACTTTGATAATGGGAACTGCTGGCAAGACAGTTCATTCACTAAGGGCACAGGTTACTCTCACAGAGGACCAGGGTTTCATTCCCAGCACCCACATGGCAGCTCATAACGATTTGTAACTCCATTTCCACAGCACCTGATTCCATCTTCTGGCCCCTGAGAGTACCAGCCATGCATGTGGTACACAAACACACACACATTAAAAACATCCATATACAAAGAAATAATTTTTAATTCTTGATAATAGGCCCAGCAACATAAAAGCTGCCATCTGTAAGAGACTAGATATCTTCCTTGAAAGGCACAGATATGGATGTGTTTGCATATATTTGTCACTAGCTATTCTTACCATTATTCATAACTCATTAAGATTTCTCTCCAGATTTATCTCATGGATCTGTTCTTCTTTTTGAAAGATGTCAGTGTACATTTCTGTGTGCATGCATGGACATGTATGTACATGTATGGGCATGTGCATGCATGCATGGGCATGTGTGTGCATGTACGGGCATGTGTGTCTTGTGTCACTAGAGAAACAGTGGTGAGAGAAATTTGGGAAGGAGCAGGGTGGCCATAGCCAACTGGTGTGCACACACTGGAACACAAAAGGAATGTTAGTATACTATGAAGAACTATGGCCACTCCTTCCACATGGCTATCAGAATGAGTTTGATCAAGTGATCCTCTAGCTTATAATGGGAAAGACTGGCTTTGTGTGCACTAGCATGGTCTAAATACTGACCCCTAAAATGCACCTTCACCAGAGGGTTAGTTAGCTTGACACGTTCACCATACTCAAAGTAGCCGATGCATGGCTCCTACTGCCTGTTGACTGAGTCCCTTCTTCTCCATCAGGAGCCTTACACTTTACCCATGTGAGTCTCCCTGCTTCCATTTTTGTCTCCCATATTTCACTCTCCCATCAAAGAGCAAGGGATGCCTGTCAAAACAATTCCTTGCTAACAAGCACTTCTTAGTATTCTTCAGTTAAAGGCACACTCTACCTGAGCATTCTGAACTCAGCAATATTTGCCTCCATCTGGCTGCTTCAGTGTACTCACCTGGGTTATCCATGATGTTCTGTACATTTCCTGCATCAGCATCTTTGTGTAAGCTCTTCCTTCAGCCCAGATGCTAGCTGATATCCTATCCTTCACACTTTAGATTCATCAACCATCATTCATATCTTATATTCATAATAACTTCCACAAAGAGCTTGCTAACCAAAGATTCTGTGGACAATATCATCTGCCCACTGTGTCTCAAGTCCTACAAGTTTACTGTAGTGTCATTGTTAATGCCAAGGCATAGGACATGAAAGTCCAGGATGGTGCTGTTGGGCATAGCACGTTGCCTGGGGCTGTTGCTGATCTGTAGACAATTAGCTGCAAGTCAGCAGATAGATAAATATAGTTTCCTTTTCCAGTTTGTTATAAGTCAAAAGGGCAAGCTTGTCTGTAATATTAAACACCAAATATCCATACATATTATACCTGTCTTTAATCCCATCACTCAGGAGGTAGAGGTAGCCAGAGCTCTATGGATGTGAGGTCTGTCTTGTCTACAAAGGGAATACTGGGCCAGGCAATGCTATATAGTGAGACTTTGTCTAACACAAAACACACCAATTAAAAAGCAAAGTGAATGCAAAAGCATATAATGTAGGTAGTTGATAATTTTCTATTTTTCTTGATTGAGTCTCAACCACAAATAGACCAAAATTATTACTGATAACTCTGTACTAATGTGTTAATACCGATCATCTATGCATATATTTTATGACTGATGGTTTCTATTTCATAGTAATTTTCTTTTCATATGTGATGTTCTGAGTGTAAGCATATATTTTTATGTTTGATGAGACTAGTGACTGAAAAATTAAGCTTGTCTGATGAGCCCTGTCTGGAGTTAGTGTCTTTCTATAGAGTCATGCCAATTGCGTTCTATAATTGCACCTAGCCTGTGATGTCTGGGGCAGGGGATTGCTTTGTATTACAGGCTCTTGAAAACTTGTGCTGGGGACTGTGGTCCTTTCCCAGTGACCTAGTTCCCCATCCCACTTGGGTGATGTGATTCTATTTGTGTCTGATACTCAGAGGTGAGGGCATCTGTTCCAGGAGGAGGAGGGAAGCCCCTTGGTATTGTACACTGTAAAATTGGGAGAGCCTAGGGTGATGATGGCAAGGTAATCATCAGGTCTTGGAATCACAGGGACATCTCCAGCCCCTCTATATCTGCATGTATTCTGCCCTAGGTCACTGCAGGAGTAGAAATCTAGGTGGCAAAATTGCTTCCTATTATATTTTATCCCCAGCTGTATAAGGAGCAACTTGAATGTCTTGGCACAAATGTTCCAGACATTGAAGAGACACGATAAAATCAGGGTGGCATTCCTCCCCACAGTGCACAGAAGATGTGTCATGTCTTCCCACATTTAAGGAGGGGCGAGTTCAAGCCAATTTGAATCTTAATACTATAATACAACTGTCATGGAAATGAAAGTACTGCCCATGTGCGCTGTGATCAGTAATAGTATGTACACAAAACAGGAAGTTGAGAAGCTTTGCCAGTGATGTCATAGCTCAAGAACTGAAAGCCCCAGTCTCCTGTGTGGCGAAACTAGAGCAAACGGAACTACTGAGCTGCCAGTATACTCCGTGGAGCTACACAGAACACACAAACCTCAAGTACAGTGTTGGACAAACTACACTGTTCATTCACTTGTATGCTGTCTCATATTTCCCCGTCATTTTACAACAAACTCCTTGTACTCAGTATAAAAATAGGTCACTGTACTCAACCTTGGGTGGGTGATCCAGAGGATCCCAGAAAGCATTTTTTTTTTTTAACCAATGAAGGCAACAGCTCCATGAAGGCTCTCATCCCTGAAGATCTCTAATTGACCCAGAGAGAAGAACACAAAGATATTGACAGACTTGTTCCAAGCCAATGTGTGTACTTGTGCCTTGCCTCAACAGAAATCCTTCAAAGAAATAGAACATTAAAATAGGCTATATCAAAGTATGGATGTATAGGTGGGTTTGTGTGCACATACTGGGCGATGGTAACACAACAGAATTTCCAATGATTTTCTCTGCACACATTCCCACCATCACTCACATATAGCTGTAGCAGAGTGACTGCTGCCTCTTTCAGTGCATTAGGAGTACTGAGCAGAAGGGGCTTGGTATTTTTGCAGCTCTGGTCAGGCTCAGGCTCAATACTTCACCCTGGGCTCATCTTCTTCTCTGAGAATGAGTTTGCTCCTGGGAGGTGATGCTGGTCTTCATCTCAGATTATTTTGAGGACAAGAGGAGATGTCACACATAGGAAAGCTCTAACCTGACACATGGCATGCTCACCACCCTATGGTAGCCCCTGAAGGGATCTATAGAGGTATGGATGACAAAGACTGTAAGGAAAAGTGTCATCTCAACCTACCAGGGTATCCTGAGCATCCATGGCCAAGATTCCACAGAGCCCAGTCTCATGCTGGGAGGTCTGAGCACACACAAAGCTGAGCTGCCTTGTGGAGAACGGACTGTAAGAATCTGTGTGTACTGCAATGCTGAGGACTCTTTGCACACCTGTCTCTTTTTTTGTTGTTATTTTTGCAGGGTCTCATCTCGTGGTAAAGAACCCCCCCACCCCTACCCCCCAGTGCTGATCAATTTCACAAAACTAGTTAACTCCAGTTTCTGGGCCTCACTTCCTTTATCTGACAACCAGGAGTATTAAGCTCTTGGGATTATGTGGCAAGAATGGTTCTGAGAGTTACAGGAGCTAATACTGCATATGATGCTCTGGGTAAGGTATCTAGGAAACATATACAGATGCTTAGACAGGATGGAATCCTTCTTACGCTAGTTTCTGTGACTGTTTCCTTCTCGGCCAAGACCTTAAGGTCAGGTGGCCTCAGCGCTCACCCATGGTATCCTCTGTTTCTTTGCTATAAAACTTCACTCTCTGGGCAATCTGTTCCATTTTGTGGCTTCAGATAGCATCCCCCGAGGACTGCCCTCTTTACTGAACCTCAACTCTTAATACCTGCTCCATCAGTGTCTACACTTATAAGTCTCATGGATACGCTGAGTCCAATAAGCTTGCAATTGAACTGATAACCCCCTAGTTCTGGTGTCCTTCAAGCACAGACCTTCCCTCCTCATTTGAGGGCAAGGCCATTCCTCTCACTCAGGCATCAGCCCTGGGAATCACCAAAGCCTCCTCCTCCTCCTCCTCCTCCGCACACACACACAGATGTCACATCTTGAGAGATCCTGCAGGCTCTGCATTCAGAATGTACCTTGGGATTTTACTCCTTTTCTGGCCACCATCAGGGTTTGTATGCAGTCTTCCTTGGTCTCTACTTTGTGTCGCCTTCCTTGCAGAAGAGCAAAGCTCTTCACAGCCCCAAATAATGCAAGTTTCCGCCATGTATTCTATGTTACTCTAGACCACCCTATACTCCAGCCCAGAACATTTTGCTTAGGAAAAAAGATCTTCCCCGGTGTGTGTGCCTAGAATGTTCCTGAGCTTGGATAATGTGTCTGCCTCCTGCAGGCAAATGTCATAATCTTTCCCTTCTGTGAATATCAATTTAGAATTGTAACCTGCTCTCTGTCTATGGTTCCCTCTCCATTCCTGATACCTGTCTCATTTATTGTGTAGTATCTTCTCTCTTTAAGTATATCCCATGCATTACTATCAGGTTTCTCCCCTAACTTCTGACAAGAATGGAAGGAAGTTCTGCAAAGACAAGATCATTTTGCTCAGGAAGAATCCTAAATTCCAAAAGCAGTGCCTGTCATAGAACGCAAGACAAATACATCTTTGCTGAACGAATATGCGTGAATTATAATCTGAGAGCTGGCATATTGATGAAGTTGCTTACTGTTTGCCCACCACATGCTGGACTCGCCACTCCCCTGCTCCAGGGGAGCAAGGCATCAAGTAGCTGCTGGAAGGTCGTGGCTCACAATCAGCACCTAGCAAGTACATTTACTAGGTTGGAGAGCAAGGCAAACGACGAGGATTAGAGTGTGCAGTTCATTGGTTTCCAGTGGTAAACTCTACTCCTGAGCTGAGTTTCCTTAAATAACCGTTCCCTCTGTGAGACCAAGTGACCAAATTGGACTCTTGTAATGCCCTGCATAATCCAGCACATGAACCCTGACAGGAAATATCATGTTCCCTGTTCGCCTGGCTCCTGGAGCGTCAATGCACTTACACCACGGACAGCGTTCATCTGGGTAATTGGTATTCAGAACTTGCACATCTCCTGCTGAAGAAAGAGACTTTTCTAGAAGGAAGCTACACTTACCAGGATGAAGACAGTGAAGAATATAACGACAATAGCGGCCGTGATGAACAGCTTCTTTCGGGGAAACACAGTAGCAGGGAGGAGAAACACCAGTGCAAAGCAGATGGCGCCACGGAGCCCTCCGTAGGCGATGATGAACTGGTCCTTGAAGGTGAGCGGGATGGTTCGGAACCAGTTAATCACCTGAGTCAGGACAAAGACGCCTGTGGGTAAAGAGAGAGCAGACTTCGTGAATATGGACTGGGGATTCTGAGTCTCTGTGACTGTGAAAAGTGTTTAAAAAGACCCACGAGGCCTACCCACCCCAACTCTGGACCCCTGAACTACAAACACTGGGGACTCTTGGGTCCTTGCTCTTATTTTGTAAGGATAACATTCTTCCACCTATCATGGTTAGAGATAAAAAGACAGGCTAATTTTATTTGCAGTAAAAGCCTGAAAAAGATAAATGAGCACAAAGAAAAGGAGAAGAGATAAAAATGAAGGGATGGGGTGAAAGCAGAACGAGGTTAGGGAAAAAGAACTCAGGGGAAAAAGAATTGAAAAGGGAGAAGAGGAGTGCCAGGAATAGAAAGAAGGAGGAGAAGGAGAAGGGGAAATAAAAGGGAGGGGTGGAGGGTGGGGAGGGGGAGGGAAAGAAAGGGGGGAGGGGAGGAGGAAGAAGAAGAGGAGGAGAGGAAGAGGAGGGGCAGGAGGAGGAAGGGAAGGGGAAAGGAGAGGGGAGGGCAAAGGAGGGGGATAGGGAAGTAAAGGGGGAGGGAAGGAAGAGGAGAGAAAGAGGAGGAGGAAGAGAAGAGGAGGAGGAAGAGGAGAGGAGGAAGAGGAGAGAGAGGAGGAGGGAGAGGGGAGGAGGGGGAAGAGCAGGAGAAGGGAAAGGGGAGGGAGAAGGGGAGGGAATGGGAAGGAGGAGGAGAAAGAGGATGGAGAAGAGGAGGGAGAGAAGGGGGGAGGAAGAGGAAGGGAGGAGGAGGAGGAAGAAGAAAAGAAGAAGAGGAGAAGGAGAAGAGAAAGAAGATGAAGAGATGAAGAAGACGAAGAAGATGAAGACAAAGATGAAGACAACGAAGAAGAAATGAAAACAAGCAGGCAACAAAAGCAGAGTGAGTTCCCTTGCAGCAGTGTCCCTGACTGTCCATTACCCAGTGCTCGCCAGATCAGGCAGAAGGCCAGGGTAAAGCAGACGAAAGCCCAGTTCCACTCGTGGTTCTTCCCAACAGTGGACACGCCCATGAAGATGAAGATCAGGGTCTCGCTCACGCTGCTCAGCATCTTCATGAAGTACTTGATGGTTGTGTAGGACTTCTGAGACACATTCTCTTCCACGTACTTATTCATTGTCATGGCACACGCTGTGATCCTAGAGGGGAGACGTGGCTTCAATTTAAATGTCACCTTTCCCACAGTCAGAATGTCAGAGTCAGCTCCTAAATCCCAGACAATCATATTGCTTCCTGCTTGTCCGCACACCTACATAAGATTCATGATGGCCTGTGGATTTTGTAAAGGAATAGGATTTGCATGTAAACTTAAAACCCTGGCCCTCTCTGAAGGTCTTTAATACACATGGTGTGAAGCACCCTGCTCTATCCAACTCTCCAGTCCCTTCAGCCCGCTTATTCCATACCCATGTTCTCTTACCAACCTATGCTCACCATCACCATCAACCCTCTTTTGAAGCACTCAAATTTTAAAAGTTGAAAATAATTTGAAACCCACTATCATCCCACAAAGCAACTCTTCCACATGTACATATTTTATTCCTACATTATTTTAAAACCTTGACTACAAAATAAGCCCCTCCACTTTCTCTGGTTGCAGTGGGATTCTCTGCTGCCTCTCTTCCTCACTGAATCCCTCTCCGTATGACTGGGTATCATCTGTGTTCAATTCTTCCTCATGAACCTGTCTTGGACCCACTTAGCCATCTCCTTACCACAATGCCTGCATTCTGGGTGTCATCTCAACTAGTCTACTGGGTCTGTTTCTATGAAATCCCTAAGTAAAAAGAGGTTTTGTTTCTTTTCTCTAGCATTTGCTCACAATGTTGGGGCCACTGTGCTCCCTGCTACCACTCTTGAGGTAGCAGAACTGACGTGGCATCTTGGCATACCTCAGAGAAAGATCAGATCAGACACATGCTGGCAAGGTGGGCACTCACATTCTTTGTGCCCACCCTCTCTGGACCACATATTTCCTATCCTTCCCTCACTCCACCTGGCACATCTGGTCCATACCTCATACCTCGACTGGCCATCACCTGCAGACCATGCCACGATCTTGAAGATCATCTGCTTTGTGGACACACAAGGTCACATCTTCCCAGGATATCATCCCCCTAACTAACTCAAATGCAACTCAAGGATGGAGTTGCTGTGTCATAACACACACCAAATCCTGTATGAAGAGGTATGGTCCCCATTTAGTATCAAAGGACTTCATCATCATAAGGAGCTGAAGGAGAAACAGAGACAGAAGGAATTCTGGTGAGCTACCTCAGCTTCCACTGATAGTAACCAAGCCATAAAACAACTGCCAGGCACAGCGTATCCGGTTCGACCCCCAAGCCACACCGAAGCTGCCTGCACCACCTTCTGCTTGTGCAGTGGCCTCCTTAACTCAGGACATTTGTTTGTAAGGAAAGCTTCCTCTTAAGACATGGGACAGTTGAATAATGCAAAACTGAGATGCTCTAAGACCAGAGGCAGGAGAGAGCCACAGCCTGTGTCCTTGCAGCAAACAGACCCGTTCTCCACATAAACATTTTCATATTGTTTTTATATGAAAACAAAACAAATAACCACCCTTGTGAGGACCCTGCATTTAGACACAATGCTACCGCCACCAGAACAAGAAAGTGTTTCTTCTAGATTTATATGGGTGAAGACAGTATAATTCATGCCCTTTCCAAAAGAAAGGACACCCTTTAAAATGAGCTAATAAAACCAGCCACAAACATGGCCAAGCCTCTGCATAGCTGAGAGCTTATACAATACAGGTTTGTGTTTGAAGAACTTTCCTTAGAGCCAGGGACTGAGTAAACTCTCTGTATGGGTTGTGTCAGCTAATCCTCATAACACGTTTATGAGGAAAGTTCTCCGATCACCCCACACTTTTGGAAACAGGAGAACAAAAGGTGGACTCAAGGTTTCACAGCTAGTAAACAGTGGTGCCCAGATGTTCATCCAGGAAGTCAATGCTGCTGTAGACCTGACCCTCACACCCAGTCTTACTGGGGAGAAAGCCTCCACTTCCTGCCAAGCTTCCTCTCTCAAGAACAAGGCAATCTGTATCTGGCTCCTATGTCTACTGTAAGAAACTAGCACTTCAGGGATTATTTGATATTACTTGCATAAGTCAAAATTAGAAACGAAGATAGTAATGGAGCTGTGCTCCTTCTGGAAACTTCTAAAGAGGCTCTGTTCTGTTTGTGTTCTGAGTTCTCGAGGCTTCTTACAGTCTTGGCTTGTGGCCACATCACTCTGCCCCTAACATTCCCCTGATTCTGACGATTAACTCTCTCTCTCTCTCTCTCTCTCTCTCTCTCTCTCTCTCTCTCTCTCTCTTTCTCATAAGGGTCTTACACCATGGCCATGGGGTTATTTATTGCTGCTGCTCCATCTCAAGAGCTTAACTGAATCTCACCTGCAATGTCCCATGTGTCTTATATGTAAGTTATTAGTGGCTTCTATGAATTAGGATATAGAAGTCTCTGGGTACTACTAGTTAATTGTATCTCAGAAATCCAGCTCCACCCCCCTCCTCGCTATGGTGGGAGTAACTGGGGTTAAATCACAGGCTTCTACACACCAGGCAAACTCTCCCCAGTGAGCTTCATCTGCACCAGCCACTACACCTGTAGTCTCCAGACAATGTCTCACTAGGTTGCTTAGGTGGCCTTGAAGTTTCTCTAGTGCCAACCCTGGACTTGCAATTCTCCTGCCCCGGCCTCCTCTAGGTTGTTGGATTTACAGCCCTTGTACCACCAGGCTCAGCTTATTTGAATTTTTCAAATCAAATGTTTAGAAATTAAGATTCCCTAGTACAAAATAATGATGTAAAAGTCACGCTAAAGTTCTAAGGTGTTTGGGTTACAGCCTTTTATAGGGAAGAGAGGCTCAGCAACAAGGACAAAGGAGCTTCAGTGTTGAAAGTAGAAAATTTGGATATAATTTATCATGACTGCATTAATTCTGAAAATATCCTAATCCCATGCGCAGGATGCTTCAAGGTCAAGGAGATCTTTAAATATATAAACAGCTATGGAGAATAATGACTACCAAGTTCTTATTACTTAATTTCCCTCTATTACTTTTATTAACCACCTGCTACAGAGTTACAGCTCTGTGGTTCTTCAGCCCAGACTCAAGATCTTCTCTTCATGGCTTTCAAAGTTTTCACCCATCATCTGTAAAACTTTTCTGGGTGGAGGCAGCAATAGGGCTCTGTGAGTGTGCTACCCACCCCTTCACAATCACAAACACCATATTACTTAAACAATAAGCAAATGACAAAGGCAAAACTAATATTTAGCTCCTGATGGGAAGCAACTTAACAAACACCGAGCATTCAGATATGATTGAAGATGTATTCTGAACATAGGAATAAAGAGTGGATGACTTCCGTAATGCTACATCACTCACATGACCTGGAGTGATGCGCATGCTGGCCACACCCAGACTGTAATGGAGCAGTTTCACTCCCTGCATCACTTCATGAGGAGAAATGCATTGGGTGATGACTATAGTCCTGGTACCCAGGAGCGCCTTGCCTGGGGAGTACCTGTTCATTTACAGTACTGATGCATGGAAGGGATTGGAGTAAAGTTTCCAAATATTCCTATTCTACTCTAACCATGTAAACTCGATGCCCATGGCCACTCAATCAAAGGGTGAAAGGTATTTTTCTACCACAGAGACTTTGCTGTTCTGGTGTGACTGCAAATCAAATCATGTCACAAGGACACAAAACAACAAGGAAGCTGGTCTCTTAAGTATGTATGGGGAAACCAGTGTCCTGTGAACAGAGAGGAATAAAACCTCCTTAGCCTCCTCTTCTGACAGGTTACAGTAGAGAACACATGATTTTTAACCATTGCTGTAATTCTGCTTTCCCTTCATTATTCTAGAGAATTGCAGCACACATACAAAGCTTGTATCGAGCAGTGTCCAACTCTCCTTAGTTTCACAAAAATATCTGACTCAGGTGTGCGTCACTGGGTTTAGTGTGACAATGTCCACAACAAAAGAGCAGTCTAACTAGAGCCTTCATATTTTAGGAAGCCCTAGTTGAATATCTTAACTCCCGTGTCATTAAAAAATATTGGCCTTTTAGTGTTCCCAGTATGACTTGGCCCTCTTGCTCCTTTCATTGAGCTATCGCTTATTCCATGCATATCTAGCTCTCTCATCTGTAACAGTAGGCAATATGGTTGTTAATAGACATTTTATATCAACCACAATCCTGAGCTGCAGTCTATGAAGATCTATGAAGGCTAGTAGGGCACAGATTCAGCCTCCAAAACTCCCAGTCTGGGGGAGAAATGATAACTGCCTCCCCCAACACCATGGGTGCTAGGTGCAAGAACAGAACGGCTGTACTGGCATGTCTTCATGACCAAAAGACATGGCACTTGTGAACCGCAGCTGTGGCTGCTACACAGGAACTTCTCAAGATCAAGCCAGTCACTACCAAGCATGGAGGGGGGAGGGGCTCAGAGAATTTGATTGATGTCTTCTGGGGTAGGTGGGTCAATTTCCCTCAGAGATTTCATCCCTTGCGAGTCGCTCTTCCCTCAGTGGGTGGCCTTACACCCATGTTCATAAAGACCACACGACGTTATTGTTTTCTCAGTTGTTATTTTCTTTTTATATTTGAAGACTAGGCCATGAAGTTTGGAGAGGGATGTGGTATTGGGGGCTTCAGGAGGAATGGGAAGAGGGAAGCGAGGGTGATGCGATTAGAACACACTGTGTATACATGCGAAATTCTCAAGGAGCAAAAAAAAAAAAAAAAAAAAAAAAAACGTGAAATCAAGAGAAAGAATGTGTTAGAAGTTTGGGAAAGGAAATTGAGAGTTAGACCACAGAAGAGAGTACTTTTGCGCAATTTTTAAACCATCAAGCAAGAAAATGGGAGAGAAGCACAGCTTCCCTTTCCTGCCTACAGTGGTGCATTTTGAAGGGGTCCCTGCAGATAATAAGATATAATTCTTAAGCCCCTTACATAAAACGGCAGTATTTGAAGACAATCTAAGCATACTCACTTGTACATTCTAAAATGTCCCTGGATGACTTATAATGCCTAACACAATGTAAGCACTGGGTAAGTGGTCATCACCTTCCCCAGTCAACACTATGCAATCCTCCGTTACAAACATTTCTGATATGCAGTCGGTGCAATTCACAGACAGGAACTCACAGATGGACAAGCGCAATTTAAGGAAAGCACAGAGGGTTGAAAAAAAAAGGTTGGCATGCTTGGGAAACTGCTGGAAAATCCTGGAAGCCAGAGGAGAGTAGGATGGCAACCCTGAAAGATCAGAAATGAAGTCCTGGGCCAGAAAAGGGTAGTTACACATAGCGATCGGGAGCTTCTACCCGGTTCTGTAGGCAGGATGAGACACTGGGTTTTATATCTGTGAATGTAACTGTTTCCAGTCTCCATCCTCTCTGTCTCTATGTATATCTCCTAAGTCCACAAGGAACAAGAAAGATATCCTCACTCGGTATATGCCGGGCGTCCTTGATGCATCTGGACTCAGTTACTACATGGAAAAGCTCTCAATAGGACTTTGAGATGAGCTGGATTACACTCGAGACAAGAACCTCTGGAGGAGTGGCCCGTGTGCAGAGGACAGATTTGGAAGGGCACAAGCCAAAAGGATGCAGATAATTGGTTTCCCTCGATAGTTTGTCATTTCATTTTCAAAACCCATTCCAGCACCTGGACTACATAACACACCAAAGCGTGGGCATGTTTTGACAGGTGTTAGGTTCCATCATGAGAGACCACATCGAGGTCAGGCATTCTGCTTTATGATTATCTTACCTCAGCTTAACATAACTGTACGGTGATTACCACCAATTTAGAGATGGAAAAGTAAAATCACTGTAATTAGTGGGTTTTGCATTCACTAGCAATTGAGGTTTTCTTTATCCTGGCATTACTTAAAATATAGCATAGGCAAAAATCATGCTAGCTAATACTAACTCAACAGGGTCTTCAAGGGGGAGACAGTGTTTCTACTTAAACAATCTGTCATTTGACTATCTGTGAATAGAAAATTTGTCCAGTGATTATCTTTGTCTGTAGGAGGCTATGATTCTGTTAAAGCATCCCATGAACCTAGCAGCCTTCTGCAGACTGCATTTTCCTTCTATGTGTACTTTGGGAAAATATAGACTTGTATTTATTTCTGCTTAACTTGGCTCTGTACCTGAGTTGCAATCAAGTTCAGGTTCTTTGGCTAGATGGTCATGATCATTAAAACCAAAGGGACTGAGCATCAGTATTGAAAGTAGGGGATGGAGGCAGATTTCCAGTTGTAAAGATAATGTATATGCACATGTGTAACACACATATATAAAGTGTATACATGTTATAAAGATAATGCATGTATCATTTCTCTACAGATGTGTCTAGATATGCTTCTGTGTGTCTTTAAGGGGACATACCTATTATTTAGAAGTTTATAAGAATAAGTGCATTTAAAAATAGAATGGTCAATTTTCTAATTTCAATTTTGGTCTTAACACTATTAGGTTCTTTTTAGAATCAGGGCTGCTTTGGAGTATTTTGGAAGAGGGACCATTGCACAGTTAGTTTGCTCACACTACAAATATGCATGTGGTACTAAAGTGCATAAATAAAATCACAGGAATAGCACAAAAATCCTATCTTTTCTGTGAAAACCTTGCCCACATGAAGGCATCTTCAGAGTCAAGCCTTGGAGTGAAGAAGACCTATTCAGTAGCTTCCTCTGTACTGATTAATTCCAGGTTTCATGGTGCCTCTGGGCACTGTGTATGTTCTCAGAAAAAGAATTCACTCATGTGAAGTAAATTAATTATTCCAGAGCATGAATTTACTATAGAGTGAGTTGTCTCTTCCAGGAAACCCAGTGACCAAGAGGAAGTGAGTTTGACATATTACAAAATGCAACTAAAAATTGTTTTCAGAGGAAGACTCAAGCATAAAAACTGAATGTCCTGTAAAATACGAAAAAATGTGAATCATCTTAACTACTGCAAATGGACAGTTTCTCCTATAGCCTTGTCCTCTCCCACAGACCCCCATATTGCTCCCTCAACCTTTCATAAATTCAACTTATTTCAACTTCATGCTTATATATCACTTGCTGGAACCTGATATAAGTGTGATTTCGTGCAGTAGGATCACACAAAGGATCATAAGTCATTGTCCAAGATTCAAAGATTCCATAAGGAATCACAGGCCTGTGGAACTGAGTGACTAGCTGGAGAGTGTTGAGAAAGAGTTTCAAAGAGCCTGAAAGATTTGATCTGCTCTTAACATCGAAATTAAAATGGAGCCCTCCACATGGGCATGACGAAGAAAGATCACACGTGGTACTGGGCATGGGAGATGTCACACAACACCCTCGTGACAGTGTTAGGCACAAAGTATTTTCAAGGTTGCTCTTGTGTCTTGGGAATAGGAGCTCAAGTGGCATGTGTGTTGGAAGAGGATGCCCCTAACCACATAGTTAGTGGAAACACTTGGGAAAAACCGCAGATGCCTTGCTTCATCCAAGAGGATCAGGGTGTCTGTATACAATGGTCTGTCTAAATGAGTTCTAAATGCACCATCATTTTAAAGAAGTCAGGTGGGACACAGAGGGCTCAGGAAAGGGAAATGAGATGAATCACCTTACATAAACTTTTATTTGAAGGGGATTTGAGGGCCACTGTGTTTGAATTCTGTTTCCCAGCTATTCTCCCTTCTTCAATCTCCAACTGGGCAACTTCCTCCTGCCACCAGATGCAATCCTATCCTGATGAGCATTCCTTGGCTCCCTAAGGCTATGATCTTTGGCTTTTTCTCCATACAGCACTCAGCTGGTCAGTTACATGCGAATGGAAACCTTGGTGTAAAAGAAGCATTTGCTGCGGGTTTTCATTGTAACAGAGCAATAAGTGTATCCCATCGGTGGGGAAAGCACAGAATGGGTTTCAGACACCTGTGTGGTAAATGTAAGAGACACAGAACTGTTTGCTGCTGTTTTCGTTTTTTTAACAGAGTAACAAGTGTATCCCTTCTGGGGGTGGGGGCATAGAATGGGCTTCAGACACCTGCATTGCCAAGTAGAGAAACAGTTTTCCTCCTCTCCTCAGAGTTCCTTTCCTTGGAGACCCCACAGCATCTCATCCTGGAGCTTCCCCACCCTCTCAGAATGCTCTTCATTTCATCATTGAGATCTCACCCAAAAGCGTCATCATTTCTATCCTATTTTTAAAAAGTTATTTCCCCTTCCCCTGATAACATGTAGTCAGCGTGCATTAGGTGGCGGTCTCAGCCTAAGACAGTTGTAAAACCACTGCCTTCCATTGGTGACAGCCCTCATTTTTCATGAAGCAGGGTTGTTACTCTTAGATAGTTTCATTCAAACACTTTTCCAAGCCACTGCCCTTTCTCTGAAATGTTTCCTAACAGGAATTGGCTGGATAAATCTCCCTCACTCCCCAAGCAACTGGGTTGCAGGTACATAAAACCTAATTTCTATGTGTGTTATTACTTAATGCTTCTGAGGTTAACCCAACCATGACACTGAGGAGGGCAATGTGGACAAAGGGATGGTTTGGTGAGCAAGGGAATCTTTGGTGTCATGTCCTCAATGATCCATACTGTTCCTTGTTGGGAATTGACTTATTCGCATAATCCAGCAGCCCTCGTTTTGTGTGTCTTGTTTCTACTTCTCTCTCAGTGCTTTGCTCTCCTATTTGAACTGGGCACCTGGCTCCTAGAGCACCGTATGACTCAAGTTACCTCAAGTAGCTTCAGATTAAGTATGAGGACATGTGGGAAGGCAGGCTCAGCCACTTGGCCACCTCTCTTGGGAATAGTGAAAATTCTGAGCTTTGGTTGAGGCAAAAGAAGTAGCACAGAAAGAAAGAGAGATAGAGGTGCATTGTGGCATGAAGAGGAACGTCGCATGGCTGCCCACCATGGGACACAGTTAATCCTCAAGGTCACCCAGGCCATGACTTCCCCATGAAGAGGATGGATGAAAAGCAAATTGAGACTTTTAAATCAAGGTGAGGTAGTCGGCTTCAGGTGTCCAATAGGTCATGGAAGACCACACCTTGACTCTGTGTTAGAGGGATGTCTATCAATAGAAACATGTGATACTTAACCTGAAAGAAAGAGATGTTTATATGAGTCCAGGGATTCAGTCAGTAGTCACCTGGCCCTCTGGCTTTCGGCCTGTGGGAAAGAATTTCAGTATGTGTCAGAGAAGCTGCCTTGTGGTGGCTGACAAATGAAGGCACATATCCCAGAATCCCCTTCAGGAACACAGCCCAGATGATGTCATTTCCTTCCACTCAGCCCCACCTACAAAAGTCTCGCTACCTCCTACAGGCTGGCAACAAAGCCTTCAGCCTATGGGTTATAGGGAGTCTTTTAAGATTCCAACTATGACACCCTTGTATTTGAATACCTTACTCTAAGTTGTTCAGCATTGTACAACTACATAAAATCCTTTGCATTTCTCTGTAGTTTAAAGGGTTTACTTGGAGTCAAGCAATCAATACCAAAAGAAAGTCAAACATTAGTCTAGTTCGAAAGTGGCTGTCACTTCATTATCAATTTAAAAAAGAAAGTTTTGGAAAGAAAAGATAATTACTTCTTAGCAATAAATCAATAAACTTTACTTATAATTCATTATCTTGTTTTACAGTTTGGACTAAATGTTAATAGAAAGCAATGTGATTTTCTTTAACTTGGTATTCTTGAAACATATGTCAGCAGTGAGATCACACATCTTTTCTTTAAAGGGATGTAAACATAGGTAAAGAAACCATCCAACAGTAGTGGTAGCAGCACTGTCTTGTTAACTTAGCAGGAAAATATCACTATAGTTTCCTCTTTGAAGAATTTCCAATTACACCCCAAATCTGCCCTAGTGTTGGCACTGAAGGAGCCCAGCAGAGGAACCAGGAAAACGGTGTCCGTGTTCTGTTGATTTAGACAAATGTCACTATGGGAAGGTACTGACTTTCTTAAGTAGGACAGACACAGTGTTTATTGTTTATTTGATTCATCCTACTGATGCATTCTGGGAAACTAATGCGTATTTATATGGGTACAGTCATCATCACACAAGTGTGGCTGCTCGCAGAATCAGAAGTGTGCTCTAAGGCAAGGGAAGGTTTAACAGCCAGCCTTGATTATCTTCAATGCTGGGCCACACTAATCATTTCTCAGCCATCTATAAAGAAGATGGAAAAAAGAACAATACACTTTCTTTGTTTTATGGCTTTTGTGACAGGATGTCAATTCTGTAGTCCAGGCTGTCCTCCAACTCAGGGTGGTCCTTTCAAGTGCTCTTCTTTCTAAGAAGAGGAGGCAACCCAATATACTTTCAATATTGAAAGTTAGACAACTTCACAAATCCATCCACAATAATAGTCTAGTCTGCTAGCTCAGACTACAGACTCTGGGTCCTTATGCTGATTCTTACAGGGGTCACAAGCTCTACCCAAAGAGAGGGCTGCAGTCCAAATGGAATGTTGAAGATATTTATATCTAACCCCCAAGAGGTTTCTAACTGATGCAGAGACCACGGATGGTTGCTGAATACTGGCCGACTCCCTAGGGCTTGTTCAGTTTGCTTTCTTACACAGCCCAGGACCACCTGTCTATGAGTGGTACTACCCACAGTAGGAGTGACCTCTTATAGCAATCAAATCAATCAATCATCAAGAAACTGTCCCATGGCTATGCCCAGAGGCCACTCTGATAGAGGCAATTCTTCAACCAAGGTTCCTTGTTCTCATACAATTTAGCATGCATACATACAAATTGGTGATGCTGGTTTTCATAGCCCAAATTGCTAAGTATTGTGATTTTTAATATCCAATTCAAATGAAAGTCACTAATGAGATTTTTCTATAATTGTTTTCTTTTTACTACTGATAACAAAGACTTTCTCTTAGGGTACTACTTAATTTTTGCTAACTGCATTTCACGTGTTCAAAAGCCATGTGTGGGTGGTAGCTACCACATTAGACAGGCAAGAAGGAAAAACTAATACCACATAAATCCTGGTATTCATCAGCTGACTCTAAGACACAGAAATAAATACAAAAGAGTTCTTAACTTACCTACATAATTCTGGGCTATCCCATTTCAAATTCCCTCTTAAAAAATTCTTATCCCGTTGTCGAAGCAAACTTGGACTAAAAAAAGATAATAAGCGTTTTGTTCGCTTCTTTGTGTTCTCTTTTCCAAAGGTTCCCAGATGATTCGAGTGCTCCTTTTTACTTTCCTATTGTCTGACTGATCTGCGGCCTGATTTTGACATAATTTCTACTGTTTACCAATTTCTCCTATATACCTAACTCTACTTGCTTAGTCATATCTGATTTCAAAGAGCTTGGTCATGCCCACGTATGATATCAGCGAAGGGATAAACCATAACTGAAATACGATTACTGCTTCTTGTGTGTTGTAAGGCACAGTTACCCAGGGAGAAGTGCAAGACCATGACGTCAGAGGTCTTGGGCTCCAGGCTTGGTCTCTGTGTCCTTCCTGCCAACTCTTATCTATCTACTGGTAGGTGGATGCTTAGGATGCTTCTTGTGTCTAAAATATGCCATTGTTGTGATGTCTTGTGCTATAACTCATGTGTAAGCCCTGTGGTTTCCTGTGATTTCTAATGTTTTTACTTTTTTTTTTTTTGACAACAGCAGTAAAAGACCTACTCATTCTGGCATGGATAAAATGATTTCATACCCATGAGTCTCAAAATGATATGCTCCTGGATGCTGCAAAGCATGGTGAAGAAGGAGTTGAGGGCAGCTGAGCCCATAGCTATCCTTCCCTAGAAAATGCCATGGCCCTAATTCACTATTTGAACCAGCAGCACCAGCTTACATTACCCAAAATTCTCCAACATGGCTCTTCGCACTTCAGATCTGATGCAAATGGACAAATTACACATTTCTCTCAATTATTTCCACCTAAAGTTAAAGTAGCTAAAGCCCGCATTACCACAGCCTTTCAGGACCTTAATCTGCTCAGTTTTGCCCCCTTTCTGAATGAATGGCATTCTTTGTCAATGACCTATGTCCCTGGTTCCTTAGAAGCCCTTTGAAGAACTAATAAAGGAACTCAGTACAATATAGCAAACAAGACAATCTTTCTCACTCCTCTCAAAGTGTAAAACAAAGACATATAGAGGAAAACATGAAGAGAGAAGAGCATGCTCACTGCAGCAATGACCACCCCGGTCTGGAATGGCACCAAGGCTTCAGTTCTGAGGCAAACATTATAGAAACATCTGCATTCCAGAACTTCTGTTTTCTTTCTTTTTCATGTTTCTTCTCCCTTCCCCATTTTCTTAACATGGACTGGGCTGGCACAGCCTCTAGAGAACCAGAGTACAGCTATAAATACCCACTAAGACAGCCTGCAGCCAAATACGGCCATAATGTGCACATCCATTAAATGATGCTAAAAAGCTTCCATTTTCTATTTTCTTTGCAATAAATCAGGTACAATAATTGAACAACAAATAGAAAATATTTAGAAAGTATCATTCAGAGGAGAAACTCTATGGAATTATTTACCTCTAAAAAACTGAAGAAAAACCAAATATCAACTCTCTTCTCTGAAGAAATGAGGCATTTCTGAAATCCCTGGAGCCTGGGAGTGTGTGTGAGGCAGTGGGGGAAAGCTATCCTTTTCGTGTGCAGTATAAACTACAATAGAAGCCAAGTACCTCTCTTCAGTGTAACATGTTTATCTGACCCCAGGGGTTTATGTGAGAGTCAGAACCTGGTATCCAAAGGGAGATAACTTCCTTGAAAGGTTATTTTTTAAAATGGATTTTATTTCGAGGAGAGTGAAAGCATCAGTCAGAACCCTCAAGGAAAGAAGGAAGAATCCCTGTCACTTGGGAAGACATCATGAGTGTGTTTTGACATAAAGTTCAAAGCATATGCATGAAGCCAAGAATTTCTAATTCCTAAAAGATCTGTTAGTTGTCTCCCTGTCTCTTCAATGGTGCTTTGAAAAAGAAAGTGTCCAAAGCTGTTGATGCTGTTGATATATAGCACTTCTCGTGTAAAGAGGGTAGTATGAAAATCTTCCCATTATTTTAAGCCTAGTGTCATTGAAAGTAAACTTGGAAATACTTAAACAAAGATGCATTCCCCGCCCCACACACACTCATACTCAAACTCACATAGACACACACACGGATACACACATACATATACATACAAACACACAGAGAAACATATATACACACAAAAATATACACGGACACATATAAACAGGCATACACATTCACACAGAGAGAGAGAGAGAGAGAGAGAGAGAGAGAGAGAGAGAGAGAGAGAGAGAGAGAGAGAGAGAAATGCACACTTACACATACCCCTCAATCCCACTTGAAAACACAGGGGAATATAGGCAGATATGGTGCTTTCCCATTCAATGAAGCATCAAAGCATTAGGCTACACCACAAGAGGGGAATCCAAATCTGAATCTAAGAATGCTCAGAGAAGGTCAGAAGACAGCTATACCTCCATCACATAGTATTTGATTTTGCTGTCTTGAGTGGCTATCAAACTACAGTCTCATGAAAATAAGCAGCAGAAACAAGCCTTCTGAATGCCCAGGGGACACCTGCTTCAGCCATCTCACTATAATCAATTCAACAAATTCAACTTTCTACCCTGAAAGTCTGTTTTCTGGGTTTGTTTGTTTGTTTGATTTTTGATTTTTGATTTTTTTTTCAGCCTAAAGCCAAGTCTTTGTTCCTCAGAGTAAGTTTCTGTACAACTAGACTCTTATGTTAACTACTTGGTCATTCCACAAGTCCATTCCAGGACTGGCTTTCTAAGAGTTCAGCTAAGGTCAAGCTCCTGGACCAAAAGCCAGAGTCCGCAAAGGCAGTATGAGGGGAGAGAGAATGAGAGAAGTTAGGGAGAGAGCCAGGGAGGATGGAAGGCTGGAGTAAACTAAGTTTCCTAAGTAGTAAGAAAGTCCTTAGGGAGGGGGGGTAGAATCTGAGCTCACCTGGCTACCCTCCTGCCTATTTGCATTCCTGGGATAACAGTCTCTTCTTGGTGAGAACTCAGCATGTTCAGCAGCCTTGGCATCTTAACTTCCATTAAACTTAGAGTTTGTTTTTAATGCTAAGAGTCTAACAGGAAGAATGAGAATAATTTCTAAGCTCAGTGCAATTTAAGTCAAAAAAGAATTTGTTAGTTCTATAAGAAGAGTCTGGATGCACACTTCTCATGACATGGATAAGGGGTATAACCCGACCAGTGTCCCAGGGATATTAGTAACAACAGCCTGGAAGTTCATACATCGAACCTCAAGGACAGTGCTTGCAAATGTACCTGTTAATGGTACTACAGAAGCACCATGCCCACTCATGATTTGAGAAGCATGCTGACCACACCACATTAGAACATAGGGCCCCACTTCTGAGAGAATCAGTGCATTGATGTAAATAACCCTTCCATCTACCATCAGAAGATAATGGCTGTACATGGGAGTTTTTAATCTCTTGAAATCTCTTGCAAGCTAAAATAATAGCTTTTATCATTTTTGGTACAATATAGATGTGGTAGTTTGAATGAGGTGTCCTCTGTAAGTTTGAGGTTGAATACTTGGTCTCCAGTTGGTGGTAATTTGGGGAGAATTAAGCCAAATATACTCTAGGCCTTCCTAACATTGTCCCCACACCCACGTCCACCCTCACCTAACTTCTCCATCATTCAGCGTCTTCGGGGATCCCCATCTTCACTCTTGAACATTGTACAAAATGACTAATTATAGATGGCTGCTTTGAACATTCTAAACATGGTAAACAGTCCAGAGATGGATTCTGAAATCTTAGGTTCCTATAAACCTGTTTCTAGAACTAGTCACCAGGCCCAGCCCACTCTCCATTGCAGAACTTGTAACCAGCTGATCATACATTTTCAACGATTCTACTCACACAACAGTGAGGACACTGGAAGTCACACAGTGATATGAATAGCAACCAGGAACGTTTCATTACTGGGTCAAACTGGATTAATACGTTGCTTTATTTAGGTTCTCTTTGAAAGGGAAAACCACACAACCTTTAACTCGTGGCTCTTATGACGGTGAGTTCGGCTTCTTCCCTTTGCCCCTTTGCCCCACAGACTCCATCTGCTTCTGACATGAATGTGCTGCCAGGAGGCATGTCCCCAAACACTTTTTAACTGAGGTCCCACCTACAGCAGGTTGGGGTGGGGGTGCTGCAGAAAGAAGTAAGCCTACACTATGAAGCAAATTCTAAATAGATTCCCCACACCCTGACACAGGGACTACAGTTTACAGCGTGCAACTCAGTGTCAAAGCAAAACCAAGGTAGGAGTTCTACTATTCTTTACTGTGGTGTTGTTCGCTGGCCCAGGGAAGAATGCAACCGTGATATAATGGTATCACTTGGGGAAAAAACTCCATTGACTTGTTTCCTTCAGAGTGACACCCTGAAGACCAGTGTGATCCAAAGACTACCAATCTGTATCTTACAAGGACAAGTTTTTAAAAGCCTTCCTCTCAGTGAGCAAGACAGTAATCATTGCTTATTTATTATTTATAGACAAATATATAATGTTACATAATATTATATCATATGCTACTTTATAAATGTTATTTAACTTATAAAAATATTTATTTATTTCAAAATAATTTAAACTCCTCATCAAAAAATTAAGTTCCATATTTAAAATAATCTATTTAAAATCTGTGTACTAAAAATCTATTTAAATTTATCCTGAAATTACAGGATCTTATATCCATTGTATCCTCTAATGAATGGGTTTAAACTGTTACCAGTAAACCTACTGTGTGTAAGATCATTCGATTAGACTCACAAAAACACCTCTAGAACACAATGGGCAGTTTCCGTGATGCAACCTTGCTGGAATATTTTGCAGCCTCCCTCAAGGAGCACGGGGATCAGACTCAAAACGTTGGCAACTGATCCAGGTCAACCATCAAGTTCATGATTATATTTTATAGGAACCTCAAGAGTTCATTTTAGCACCTTTTCCATGTCAGCTCCACATTGCAGTAGCATAAATTTGGATAATAGATACTTTCATTTCGGTGTAACAAAAGGTTTTAGAGAAATCAAATTCTAGTTGTTCTCAGGATAAGAAAATCTAGTCTTTTAAACAACTCAGTCAACTTAATATCTTAGAATGCTTAAGTTCAACGAAACGCAGCAGTCAGGGGCTGTTAGCTGTGAGTCACTTACGCCATGATGCCTGAAAGGTGGAACATTTCAGCAGTGATGTAAGACAAGTAGCTGTACAAGAAGACAAAGAGTGGCTCAATGACCCGGATGTTGTGTGTGAAACGGGTGGTGAACGCTGCTATGAATCCCAGGAGGATGCCAATCAGCACCCCGCCAATGCCCACGACGAAGAAGTTAGCGATGCCAGCAAACACGTCTACAGTCTGGATGGTTTTCATCTGGCAGAAGGACTTGAACAAGTTGTACAGGACCTGAGGGGATGAGAAAGCACACTGTCAATGCCTCTGGGGCTGGAACCATGTCAGCGGTTAAAGTGCTTGTCACACAAGCATGAGGATCAATGTTTAAATTCCCAGCACCCTTGCAAATTCTGAGTTGGCATGGAGGCCTGCTTGTCATCTCAGGGCAAAGAACTGGGACCTCAGAAGCCAGCTGCCATTATCAAACGCTGGGTTCAGCTTTGAGATCTTGCCTCAGTAAAAAAAGAGTGAAGAATGATGGAAGAAGACTTTCAGTGTTAACCTTGGGCCTCCACATGCACACACATATACACGAACACACACACACACCACATGTATACACATGAGATAGAATAAAAATATATTCCTAGTTTTCCCTATGATCACCTTGGGCACAGGCAAAATCTTTGAAGATTTGATCAATGTCAGAGGAAATTGTTGTGTAGTTATTTGCCACATATAATAATATTCTGGATTTCAATAAACAAAATCCTTGACCAAAAAAAAAGTGTCTTTTCAAATAAATGTTTTGAGAAGTAAAAAGGAAAATATTACAAAGTTATCACGCAAATATTCCTAAATCATTATTTGTTTTCCAGCTAGTACCTGGAAGGATATTTCGAATGCGTGCTTGCCAAACCTGCTCATATTACCATTACTCAGAAGCTATTTGTCACAGGGAAATATACCAACCTACTGGGACAATACACTTACCTTATAGGGTCCTATCATAGAATAACAGGGAGGGGGCACGCCCTTCAGTGTGGGTACCCCACTGAAGAGTTCTTCCTTCCAGGAAACTCATCTTCACTTCCTATCCCACCTTCCTGTTCCACTCATATATGCAGCATGTATCATGTAAAGTCCTGAGGATGTTTCTTAAAGAGGTCATCTATACATAGTATGTGATCATGTATGGTATAAACATGTTGTAGCTTCTCACACACTTTATGCCTCTAAAGTAATGGGCCTGCTCCTGCTTGGTTGTCTACAAGTCTTGTTTTAATTAGACTTCAAGAGTTCTACTCACTTCATGTTCTGTGGGCAATGTGTTTCTATCTCTGTGTGTGTGTGTGTGTGTGTGTGTGTGTGCGTGCGCATGTGTGTAAGCCCCAGTGCTTCATAGGAGGGGATGGGCTGACTTTGAAGCCTCATTGCTTTTGCCCACATAATCAGAGACATGTTCAACTCAAACCAGTGTACTGTACTGTTTTCACTATGGAATTTAACATTCAGAATTTTTAAAAAGCCAGTGTGGGAGAACAACGAAGACAAGGGCCTGAGATGTACCTGCATTTGGCTCTCCAAAAGTGAAAATCAATCAATTTTTTATTTAAGAAAAAAAAATCAAATGACACGGAATGTCAGAGGCAATGTCAGAATAGAGTTTCCTGACCTGCATGAAGTGTTGAAGGTTTGACATGAGCGCATACACCAGCCACCTCCTGGTAAGCTGCCATGTCCTAACACTTTTTTGCACCATTGGCCCTATCTCAGTCACTGACAAAGTCTACTACCTCATAGGCTTAACATAAACATGTTTCCTGCTTTCTTCTAGATTACAAGCTCCTTGGGGTCACTCACCTTGTGATGACTTCTGTCTTTTCTGCTGCTTGGTAGATGTACCAATTCCTACTTTCAGTCATAAGTTTGCTGCAGAATACAGATACAGCGGCAGCTCTGGGCCACCACTGCTACCTCACAGAATTTAAGAGTTCATACATGACTCTCTTGCCTTCAAACTGCCAAAGACACAGGTAATGACCACCAGTGTCTCAGAAGAAGTGGCTTTTCCTGAGTGTTCTTTGGTAAGCCAGTTCAGTTTCTGCATAGATAGCATCCCTCTGGTTCTACTTAGATGCTATAGGTCCATCCTAGAATCTACCAGCCTGCACTAGAGAGTCCATCTCTCCCTTGGTATATCTACCCTACTTATTTGGATTTTTCATTTTTTATTCCCAAGATTCAAAATCTTTGGTTAGTTGCCCAACGTTGGGAAGTTCTAATATGGATATTGCTCTTCCTCCCATTCTTTATTCCTTCCTTCCTTGCTTCTTTCCTTCCTCCCTCCATTCCATCCTTTCTGATTTACTACTTTTCACAACACCTGAAAAGGCAGAGGCAGACTTGCTCCACTATTCTACAAAACATAACATATATCCCCATTCCTTCCCGGGATTTTCTTTACTATCATTTTCCCTGAAGAAGACAATCCCCTAAGCCTTGGAACTGTCTTCCAAGATATCATTACTGAAGCTTCCATTCTTCCTGGGGGACTTTCTAGACTCCTACAGCCCCTACAGCCTTTGGGAATTGTTGTTACCCCTGATCTGCAATACACAGAAGGACCCAAAACCAGTTGGCACTTTGCCATTTGGTATTGGCTGCCTTTCCATTGAGTACCGTGTTTCCTCCAACAAGATCAGGAACTTCTTCCTAGTGGGAGACAGAAACGGTCTTTCCGTCCTCCATTCTTCCTCTACCTATCACACTGACAAGACTGCGTGGGCAGCTTGAATGTGCTTGTACATGAAATAACTGTTATCAGCAGTGTTGCACAGTCACAATTCTTCCAAACATGTTTTCCTAGCTACTCAACCCATTCAATGTATCAAACAGTGTTCTGCTCTAAATACTGAAAAACTGAAGCTCAATCGCAAATATTTTACTTTGGTCAAATGGGCAAAAGGTCCAGTTTGACCAGTTCACCGTCAAGATACCAGTGCCATGCTGGAGCAAATGGCATGGTAGAACCATAATCTATGATCAGAGAGCCTTTATAATCTTCAACTTCCTTTATATTAAATCTTTTGATTATAACTGTACAGGTAGCTCATTTCAGTTAAACTCTCTAATTTTATCTGGGGTATTCTATATACAAAAAGGATTTGGAGTTTTAATTTACATATAAATACATGTGTGTTTTATAATGATGTGTGTGGGTGATACAAATATCTCAGGTGTTGGCCCAAAGTTGACATGTATTTTAAGAAATTAAAATTCCAATGACAACTCTGTAATAAATTACTCATAGGCCAATGTGATGGCTGAGTGCTCTCCAGCCTGTCATATGACCTAAGGCCCATTTGTTGTGATTATTTACATATATGTGCATGTGAGATTATGAATTAAACACTTTGAATCCAGGTTTTAAATGTGTACTGATTCCGTGAAGGTGTATAGAGCAAAGTATGCAAATACAGTTGCTTATTCCAGAAACTAGCATGCAAATCACTTGATTAGGAAACAGAAAGTATAGTTACTTTATATCATGAATTTCAGATAATTCTGTCATTTGCAAGGTCTAGATTGACCAGTGTATAATGTTCCCTGTTTACCACCCTTAAGTGAAATTCCACCCACAGCCCATAATAAGGTACCACCAAGATGTATTATTAACTTCTGCCTTCAAAGACAGTTGTCCCTTATCAAGCCTGGCTGCAGGTAGATAACAAGGAAACACTAAAGGAAGTTCCATGAATCCTCTTAGAAAACTAGAACACTCAATAGCTATACTGAGTTCTAGGCATGATGCTATGCATTACAGTGTAAGAGTATGTCAATTTGTCACAGAACACATGGAAACAGTAGGATGTGTCTGACATCTGGGAATTTGGACCTTTTTTGTATTTGAAAATGTTTTCTTAAAAATAACATAAAGGGTTAACATACAAGTACTAGCTGAAAACAATTTTAATCTTTCAACTGTGATCCTAGTTTGCCCAAGCCTTTGATAATAGCACGGTGAGTTTGGTCTGTAACTTTTAGATTCAGTATTGCTTATGCTTTGAGATACTTTTGTGCTAGAATTTCTTCTCTTTACCCTTTCTGGATGAGATTGTCACAATAAGGAAGGGGTTAGTTGATATAGCACAGCTTTGCTCTGTTTGACTGGTATCCTTCAATCTTTGACTCCTTGCGATGCTATGTTTGGCTGTAAGCATCATGAACAACCAGATTTTCACAACTTTCTTTTTCTTTATCATTTTTATTACTTTTTTTTTAAACTATCCAGTCATCACCTCCAACCCAATCCACCCTCCCACAGTTCCTCATCCCATTCCTCCTGCCTGGCCTGGCATCAGTGAGAGGAGACTTAAGGTCAAGGCAGTGGTGAAGCCTAGCAGAGGGAATTTATCCTCTTGGAGACTCAGGGCGGGGAGAGGAACAGAGGATGAGATTTTCCCAGCTTTTTGTATTCCACAGGTGAGTAAAACCTTTCCTGGTGATAGGACTCTGGGATTGAGCCAAGGATCATCAGTAAAATGTCTTCACCTTTGTCCTTGAAGGACTCTGGGGAGAAGTCTAATAACTGTGTGGACCATTACTCTAGCTGTTCCTAACATGGATTCAGTTCAGTGTAATATGAAATCAATTCCATGAGCGAAGTAATATCATGGAGTTTATCTTTACCATCATCTGGTAGCAAGCCTGGGAGACTATTCTGATGTTCCAAGAATGTATGTTTTGAGGGAGCTTGGAAGTCCAGATATGGTCTACCACAGAAAACCAATAGGCTGCCCTTATCATACACAAGAGCTTCCACTTAAACACATACCCATGTGCTTTCTTTGTCTGTCTCTTGCCTTCACTGGGGCAGCAAACCATCTCTATCCACAAAGCAGCTCATGGCTGTGCGTCCTTGAAAGCAAGTGCATGAGGAGCCTTGGGCTCTCCCATTGCATTTGCACACGCATTTGCACACGCATTTGCACACTTTGGATTGTGAGTTATTCAGATGCCTCCTGAAATCCAACTCTAGAAAAACCCAGGGTGAACCACTGAGCTAACTGGATGAGGCATTTTGTGGGTGGGAGAGAGACCACATAAACTGACCATCATTCTGAAACAACACAACTTTGCCTCAGAGAGAATCCAGCAAGGTGTTCTTATTTCCTTCTAAGTTTTCTTTTGCACTAAATAGACTCATTCCAACAATTCCACATTCACAGGTTCATAATCTCCTCTAGCAAGGGTAAAATTTACATATAAATATAAGTCCCAGGGGAAAACCTGAAGTCTGGGGAAATTAGAATGAGTTATAAAACGTCTTCACTGTTATGGCAGGTCCTAGTTAAAATTTAATACCAAAAGTTAATGACCAATCACTGTTAATAAATAATAGAATGTATGAATTGAGTTCAGTGATTTGAGTACATTAACTTGCTGTCTGGAAAAAAAATCCATCTTAGGAGCTGCTCTAAAATTATATGACTTATTAACTATCAAATTATTTTCTCCATAATAATGTCCACCTGAAGTTAATGCACATCCTTTCAGATTAAAAAAAAAACTTTCCTTTACTTCCGGGATCTGCTTTTGCAGTAAAATATAACTAAGAGAGAACCGTGCTTGTTCCTATGCACGCTATCGTGAACACACTGTAATATGTCCAGTTCAGTTTCACCTACAAAGTGGTAAGCCTGTCTTCCTAGGTTGTGTAAAGAGTTGGGCAAGAAAGAACTGTTCATTAGGAGTTAATCGGCTGCCACTCTTGTCTCCCTCAGATACCACTAGTACAAACTAAGCAGTTTCCCAATTCTGGATCATGTGACTCTAAGTACTGAAGAGAGAGATCTCTGAAGGTCCTAGGATCTGCCTCACCCACCCTACTCCTTGCCTGAGTTCAGAAGGCAAGGTGGAAGTGAATTCTGTTAAAGTTAATGCCAACTTTTAAATCTGTGTGTGACGATTAAGAAATAATTAAAATAATTAGTGCTATATATATATATGTGTGTGTATATATATATATATATATATATATATATATATATATATATAAAATATGCCCACAGGAACATGATGAGAGGCAGGGATGTTCTCTGCCTATGGGAATGTTATGAGGGTCAGGGGTGTGCTGCTTTAGTAAAAGAAGAAAGGACACATGAGAAAAGATTTCTCTACAGCCATCAACAGCAGACAAACTGTTCCCAGAGAGAACATTACTTAGTAAACATCGCTTCATAAGTGTTGAACACTTTATATATTCTAATGGCTTCCCTTCTCACAGGGATCTGTGATATATTAAATGGTTATGAAAGACCAATACTTTAAAAAAAATCACAGTGCTAAGCCATTAGAGATACAATGGCCACAATCAGGTTTATGCTCTGTAACTTGTACTTTGTATTTTATGAAGGTGCTGGCTGCACACTCTTTGGAGGCCAATACAAGATGAAAACAAGGAGCCAATAATACCCTATATATACCCTAATAAATAGGTAATTAAAATATGTGTTGAGAGTTTCAAGATCACATCATAAGCTCACTAATCAAAGTGAAATGCTCTGATATTATAAAATATGTCCTCAGTGTTCCCACACCTTCCCAGACATCCAATCTGTAGACTCTTCTCAGGGGCCAGCAACTTTGAACGATAATGATTGGTTATCCAGCAAGATGTGATCTGCTCCCTGCAAAGACCAAGGCAAAGTTCAATAGCTGAGACTTTCATCCTCATCTTCCAACCTCATGGAAGGGTAGGGATGGAAGAAGAAATTGATAACCTATAGCCAATGATATAATCGACCTATGGCCAATGATAGTATCAATCATGCCTGTGTAAAAGAAACCCAAAGAGGCAGAATCGGAATGCTTTTGGATAGCTTGCATGTGGGGAGTTGATGTGTTGAAGAGGGTGTAGAAGCCTCATGCCCCCCCTCATATACATACACATATAAGCTCTGTGAGCTACTCCAGCAAGGAGAAGGTGTGAGAACTCTGATGAACGTGATTCGTTATTCCCTCGACATCCTTGGAGAGCCTTCTACTATGTGAGTGGTAAGTGGTTCCCACATACTATGCGATCTGTGATCTGTTCACTCACCACTGTGACTGCATCGTTGAGCAGAGACTCGCCAAAAACCAGGATATAGAGCTGTTCGTTGACGTGAATGTTCTCAAAGACAGCAAGCACAGCCACGGGGTCCACAGCTGAGATCAGGCTGCCGAAGAGCAGGTTCTGGAGCAGGGTGATGTCACTGAGGCCAAACGCCTCAATCTGGCAGATGCCAAACAAAGACACCCCAATGCCAATGGAATTCCACAGTGTGCCTACCACAGCATACCAGAAAATGGTGCCGAAGTTCTCAAAGAAGGGGCGAGTTGGCATGAAGTAGCCAGCATCCAGAACGATGGGTGGCAGGAGGTATAGGAAAAACACATCTGTCTTCATTGCCGGGGGAGACTTCTCATCAACACCGAAGATAATCCCACCCAGTAGAAGCCCGACCATTATGAGAAGGCAGCTCTCTGGCACGATTGTGGGCAACTTGTGATAGAGATGAAAACCTGGTTAAGAGAGACAGAGTCTGGATTATACAGGAGTCAAAGAGAAGGGATATTAGTTCCAATAGCAACAGTGGCTACAACTTCAGAATCTCCAAGATCACGTGGCTTCCATGTTGCAAAACGGCCCACTTTTAAAAAGTTACACTTAACCTATTTACATACATGCAGGAGATACTACTGAGGCGTAAACTGAATTTTAAGCCAGAAATCAAATGCTATAAATACCTGTTGTTTCCATGGCAGCATGTGGAGGTTCCTATACCTTTATTACGTTTTTCTAACATACTATATAGAAATGAAATAGAACTATGTGACTTGTGTGTATATGCTGTGCATGCCCCCATGTGTGCTGGTGCTCCTGTTTGTGGGAAAACCAGTACACATCTTTGCCTACATGGATGCACTCAACTTTTCCCTCTCTTCACCACAGCCCAGGTGTCCTCTATGTTAGAAGCACACCAGGAGAAGGGCGTAGCTATTCATTTCCCATTTCTGGGAGGCTCTTACGCAGGCCTGAGGACACCTCTGGTGTTACTTCTCAGGAGTGAGCTGTTCACATTTATGCTGGTTTATTTTTGTTGTTGTTGTTGTATGTTTGTTTGTTTGCTTCTTTGTTTGAGACAGGGTCTTTAACTAGCAAGGCCATGTTAACTTGACTAGTGACCATCCATCAGCTTCCCCAGCTCGGAGATTACAAGCACGTGTTAACACACTCAGCCTTTTTTCCTGGATTCTATCAAATCTCATGTTTGGACAGTGTACTGGCTAGTTTTGTGTCAACTTGACACAGCTGGAGTTATCACAGAGAAAGGAGCTTCAGTTGAGGAAATGCCTCCATGAGATCCAACTGTAAGGCATTTTCTCAATTAGTGATCAAGGGGGAAAGGCCCCTTGTGGGTGGGACCATCCCTGGGCTGGTAGTCTTGAGTTCTATAAGAGAGCAGGCTCAGCAAGCCAGGGGAGGCAAGCCAGTAAAGAACATCCCTCCATGGTCTCTGCATCAGCTCCTGCTTTCTGACCTGCTTGAGTTCCAGTCCTGACATCCTTGGTGATGAACAGCAATGTGGAAGTGTAAGCCGAATAAACCCTTTCCTCCCCAACTTGCTTCTTGGTCATGATGTTTGTGCAGGAATAGAAACCCTGACTAAGACAGACAGTAAGCACTCTCTTAATTGTGCTGTTTCCCCAGCCCCAAACAATGCAATTTTATACTTAAAACAATTCAACTCCATTCAGAACATCTTTGCATAGCACATTTCACTCCATTCTACTCTAACCCCAGTTAGTAGAAAAGGCAGTTGTTTTTAATGCTTTTAAAATCAAAAGTGATATCCAAGGCTCAAAGCCCTCCAGCCTCTCACCACCGTGGTTGGGTCAAGAGTCATCTTAGAGATGACTTCTGCTTTCTTTCTCTGCTGTTGATAAAAGATAGTAATTGCTTTATCCTTAATTTTAGGTCCTTTCATTTTAATACAGAATGTGTTAAATTTTTGAGAGTTTTATTTAAGAAAAAAAAAAAAACAAGTACATTCACTAAGAAGTGTTTGTAGTGGCACACGCCTTCAATGGCAGCACTTGGGAGGCAGAACAAGGCAGATCTCTGTGAGTTCAAGGACATAACTGAGTCCAGGTGAGCCAAGACTGTTACACAGAGAAACCCTGTCGGGGACAAAACAAAAGAGAACACCTCCCCCAAAAAGGTCTGTTAAGTAACTGTTTTATGAAGACTATATACCCACCATGAGCTCCATCTCTGGAAGAGTTCCCAAACAAGTAAAGACACAGGTGTATCTCTGAATTACTTAAGTCTAGTACAAGTGAGTTCAAATGGCTATAGCTATTTGCTAAAAAAAACATGCTCAAGGAGCCAACACTGGGCAGACTTCAAAGGCTAAACTCCTAAATAGGCATAAGAGCCTCACCAGAAAAGAAGAGAAGGAAATAGCTATCTCTTATTCCATGCAGGAGCCCAGTGTGCCTTTAAGATAGAGAACACTGGAGAAGAGGCTGTCATGGAATAAATGGGAGAGGCACGCTCACTGAGCAAGCACATGAGGGCAGTACTGAAAATGACTTATCCCATGGAGATCAACTGAAGGGTTTTTGGAAGAGCCTATGATTGCAAGTACATCACCCTAAGACACTTCAAGTTAGAGAATCAAAGCAGAATATGAAAAGGCTGTAGCTCTAGCCGAGGCCATTTCAAAATAACAGACTGCACAGGAGGGGACTTTGAGAGATGACTGGGACCGTGACACTTAAACCGGGAACAGGACACACTGGGCAGCTTCAGCAATGATGTTCAGTTGAAGCCAGCAAGGCAGCAGCAAGAAACTTCAGGACACTATGGCAAAGCTGTACTGGTGCAAAGATGATCAGAAAGTCACTATAGTAGTGGAAAGGGGGTCCAGATGCCAGGCGCACATGTGGTGCCCTCTGAAGGACCAAGTGTGTTAGCCACATCTGTGGCGCCCTCCTGAGGAGTGCCAGGTGTATCTGAGGTGCCCTCCTGAGGACCACATGTATGGCTCTCTACCACTGCAGTGACAGAGTGATAGAGATGCTGCCCTTTGACACCACTTCCCTCAGGACTGACAGCTCTTTCCTCACTTTTCTCATCTCTACACCTCCTTTCTCTCCACACATTCAGTCAATATGGTCTGCCTGCATCCGTATTGCACGGTGCCTTCCATAGCGAGGCTTGTTTAATGGGGAAGACTGCTCTGATCGTTGAGACTCCCAGAGGCTGACTCTCAAAACTCAACCTGTAGCTGAAGGATGGCACACACTTCCTTCCCTCAGTGTTTCAAAGAGAAATTTGTTCTTGCTCCTGCCTGTCCTGCCCTGTGAGACCCACAGGTTCTGAGATCTACTGGCTCTGTGGATTTGTAACAGGAAGAAGAGCTCACAGTTGAAACTGCACAGTCTGCCTTGAAAGGCCTAGGATTGGGGCTCTCTGATTTCTCACCATCACCAAATAGTTCAGAGATTGCTGGGGTTTTGCTTGTTTGGTTGGTTTTGGGGTGTTTGTTTGTTTTTATCTGTGTGTGTGTGTGTGTCTTTGGGGGTTTGTTTGTTTTGCTTTGCTTTGGATCCTCACTCCCACACAGGGCCCCTCTACCTTGTTCAAGTTGCTTTTCCCATGTACAGAAGGCTCTTTTCTGTTCACCCTTCACTAGCTCACTTCATTTGTGAAAAGGATAAGACAGGAAGCCATTTGGAGACAGGAGACTTGCAGATCTGTGTTCACTCTGAGCTAAAAAAGAGTCCTCCTCCAGTGTTTGGGAGTCTCCATCCCTCCCTTCCCTTCTGCCTTCTGCCACATGAGATCATCATCACTAGAGGCCAAGGGTTGGAAGCTTGGTCTTAGACTCCCAGCATTCAAAACCATGAGAAAATAAATGCCCAGTCTACAGTAGTGTTGCAGCACCAGGAATGGCCTAAGACAGAAAGGGGTCAAAATTTTAGGAAGGGTGTGCCACAATGCATTCCCAGATGCCCACCGTCAAGACTGTTTTAATAAGCAAAACTCTTTCAAACAGTGTGACATACTGTGTTGTGAAACTCCACGAGCTGAAGCAACTTAATCTGGAAGAATATAAAATAGTAATTTCTACACAATAAAGTGAACATCTGTATGTGGGGTATTCAAATGACCTATTGTGGGTTGTTTTATTACTATGGCCCGGCAGGCTGGAGTACTAAGTGGAATTAATGTAGCCAGTGGGTGCAGCTGTCTCCTGCTTATGGCCTCTGGCCCACTGACCTCATTGTGAAACGGAATGAGGAGTCCTCCAAAACCCCATCTCCCCACATGCTGCCTCCTTTCACGGCCAGCGTTTCCTGTATGATAAGAACATGCCAGCAACAGCCTCCTGGGAAATCCAGGATCCAAGCACAATCCATTGCGCCCTGGAACTTAGCCCCGGGCCGAGTCATGGGCCTTCAAAGTTGCCTCACTTGACTACTGTGCCAGTTCGGAGTGCACTTCCCCCACCCCTCATGCCACCCCCATCCCCACCCCCTGCCACTCCCCGTGCTCTCTCATGTAGGACTGTGGTTGGGTGACTAGTGTACCCAGGCCCTTCTCACTCATCAGTGAGATAGTGAAATAAATACCTCCCAGGTAAAAATCCTTAGCAATTACTGGGTTACAGACCACACAACATGGCGACTGTCCATGCCACTGCCAGGGATTGTAGCTGCCTCCTTCAGTTCGTAGGAAAAAGCCCGAGAAAACACTTGTAATGATATGCAGACAAACATCATGAAGCCTGGAGCCAAAGCATCACGGGAGGAGGCCTGCTTTCAGAGACACCCACTCCTGTTCCCGATGTTTCCTTTCCCTTCCCTAACTCAGAGACTCTGGGAGACCGAGGGCTCTCTCACACTCCGGAGGGACGTCCCTCCAGTATGGAAAGCACCTCCTAAAGCATCTATCTGAACGGAGGATGGGAAATGACATATGGGCTGAAGCAAGGGACAAGAGACAGAGATGGCGTCATGTATCCCAGACAGGAATGCCTGTCAATCTACGCACCGTGCCAGGGTCTCACCAAAGCCTCAGCCAATAGGAAACAGGCAGGGAAGCAAATAGACAGGGAGCAAAGAAGGAGGCAATCAGAACACTGGACCAATGGGACGAAGGCCCAAGGAGGAGGGAGGATATATGCAAATATGCACAGGAAGAAAATCAACCAAAGGTGAGATCCAGGGCTCCCCAGCAGCATCAGACGGGAACACCTGTGAGTCAATTGGGAATTTATATAAATGCTCATGTCTGTCAAAATGGATTGAGTGACTGTTTCCTGAAATAGGACAGTAGCTACTGAATCTCTCCCGCTGTTCCATGATCAAGATGGGATTAAGTGAAGGGCGGTCACAGGAGTCCTCAGTTTAGTGTCCTTCAGGGCACTGAAGCAGAGGCATGAAGGGCACATTGTGACACCATGGTAGACAAGACATTGTGTCCCCACTTCTATGCTTCAGTGAGCACTTGGAATCAGCTGATCACCAAAATGGGTAGTTTTTATAGTTTTGTTTTTTAAATGCTTTCCTAAATATCAGTCACACACAGAGTAATAATCACCATTCACGATGTGTGTGTTTCTCTCCTTGGGTATTTTGTGAAGGTTAAATTAACTTTAGTAGACAGAAGTCACTATGCCTGGATGTTCGATCCTCCTAGTATTAGTAAGACATGGAAGGGAAAACCAAATGAAATTGTTGCTCTTTTTTTTTTTCTTTTTTTCTTTTTTTTATGAGGCTGATATGAACAACTACTGAAATAATACTGTGCTGTTCAGAGAGTGGACAAGATTATCAGAATAGTGCCAGAGAGTAAATAGTTTTAGCATGTGAGCTATATTTTAGTTGGCCTTCATAGTGCAAATGAAGCAATGCATTATGGGTAACAGCAAAGTGACTTCCTGTGCCCGTGTTTCAATAAAACTTTATTCATGAACTTTGAAACTAGACTCCCACATAGTTCTACATGTTGCCATGTTCTTATTTAAATTTGGGTTTGATCATTTAGAAATGATCCTTAGCCCACGGGCCATACAAAGCCCATATTTGGGCTGCAGGCTGCTGTGTGCTTACCTACCAAGGTGCAGGCTATTTGTCGTTCCTGGTAACTTCTGTTTATTGTTTGAGGGGTATCGTATTTCTTTTCATTCAATTTTTATTACCAGCATATAAAACTAGGCAATGATAGTGCTTTAAATTTTTATTGTTTTATTTTTATTGTAACAAATCTCAGTAGGAGAACAGGACTATGCTCACATAAAAATACAATATACAATACTCCTCCCCGAGAGTGACATGAATTTAATCTCTCTTTACATATAAGTCTAGAAATAAATTGAGCTTAAAAACTAAACATCGGCATGGAAATAAAATCACTAAGATTAATTTACTGTATTTTCTCATTGTGGCTACCATAACCTGTTTTATCAAATTCTGGGAAGAGGGCAAAGGCAGAAAAAAAAGTACAAGAAGCTCCAGATAGCAGGATCCACCAAAGAGCAACAATGTAAAAGTCAGAATCAGAGAAAAGCATAGAAAATAAACCTAAAACCAATAACAAAATAAAAACCAACTATGCAAGGAAGGTTTTTACACACACACACACACACACACACTCACACAGACAGACACACACTACTCAAGGGAGACAGGGGATTAGCAGAAAGTAGTTGAGACTCTGGTTTGCTGCATTAGCGTGAGCTAAAGACAGATGCATATGTCCCAATTCCATTATATTTTTGTTCTATATTTTAAAGTGGATTGAAGAAATATATAATCGCATATCTTAGATGAACAAATATTTGCCAAGCTTGAGTTAAGCACAAAACAATCACATGTAGGCACCAAGGCAGTACTGTGCAGTGATCATGCCTGCCTGGCCCAGCCCTGGGGCCAGGGGCTGGCTATCCTCAGACTCAGTAATAGTCTCTGTAAGTCATGCCTACCTGATTGGGAGAAAAAGAGACGAGCATGGAATAAGTGCTATGGAATCTTGTTTTCAGGTATTGAAAGGAATAAGCAAGGCCATCTAAAGCTAAAACATTTTTTTTTATCTCCATTCCTATAGTAACTAAATACATACCTCCAGAAAAAGAAGTGCAGTAAGCAACTGGACAGACATAACAGAAAGAAAATAGTAGCATCATTTTAAATCAGATATTTCAACAAATTCTTATAATATAATTCAATTAAAAACTGAGTAGAGTGTACTTCTGAAAGTAAATCATATTAAGTAAACTACTAATCCAAATAGTTAAGACATGAAACAAATAATATACAAAAAAAATTCAATAAATAAAGGAGAATTAATTTAAAATATGTCAGGGATATATTTCATTAAAATATATCTTATTATTTAAAATAAAGATGTTCTATTAAAGATAATAAAAATTAATTAAAGAGATACTTAAAAACACACTACCAGGTATGTAGACTTGTCATAACATTTAGTCATAAATTAAAGCTGAAAGAGTAATTTAACAGTCACCTTCAAGCATAATTTAGCTCTATGTACACAGGCTTTCTTCTCATTGAATATCACCCCTATTGGGTTCACAAAGCACTGATCTTAATAAAATTATTGCAAACTTATAAAAATAGAAATGAAGTATCAGATATGGTTGAAATCACCTAGAGTAGAACTCAGATGCTACATCATTTTCCCAGATGACTTGGCCACTTCAAGGAAAAGAAAAGTAATGTATTTCCACCCAGGATGAACTTTGGAAAGGGACAAAGATGAGACTCGGTCCCTTACTCATGAGCATCTGCTGTCAATGAGGGTTGGATGAGTTAGATCACAAATATGCCTTGTATTTAGTGAATGTATCTCTAGTCCAGTAGATAAGATGTGCCCATAATAATTGATGATAGAAGAAAGACAATGATCAATGTCATCGTACAACGAGTGCCAGAGAAATGGGAGTGAAAGGCAGGTCAGATGAGGGCACATGAGAAAACTTCATGAGTGAAGGTGACATTAAGATTGGTTGATGGGGACTTTTTGAATTCCTCTAATAATGAAGCAGAAAGGGAGGCTCCGAGAGAGACTAGGTCCAGAAGGATGTGCTGTGACTGGTTTGGAGGGAAGGGAACTGTAATACAGAAACAAAGATCCACACTGCTAAGAATGTAAGGAACACCTGGTGACCCAGCTCTCTACCAAGGTGACAGGAATCCAGGAAAGAGATCTTGACATCGCCTCATGTTTATACATAGAAAAATTAGAAAGAAGTCACTTTCAGGAGACTGAAATTTAGAAATAAGGAGATCAAAACACCCAAAGAGGCAAAACAAATAAATACAATTAACCATCAGTGTAAGATGTTTAGCATAGCCCAAACTACACATAGCCCTGTCCACAATGCTGTGGAAGATAGTCTCAGCACAAGGAGGAGTTAATGACAGAATGAACACTTAGTAATAAAAAGGAACTTTCAGATAATAAGGATTTCCATTTCTTCATATACTGTGCTATTAGGATTGAAAAGTCATAGAATATTGCACTGGGGACATTTACTACAGTTTTGTGAATGATAGGCAGAAACTGGAGAAAGCAGAAATCATTACCACATCAAATTATTTTTGTTTCATCTAATCTACATTTCTTGTGACCCTTCACACACTAGTCATTACAGCTGGCACAAGGGAAGTACTGGCCATCCAATGGTAAGACAGAAAAGTTAAATAAATGCACAAAAGCAGGTGAAAATGGCGACATAGAGGAAAGAGGAGAAGGGTGAGGGAGTCCTTCTCATGTATACTTCACATCTGTGTGGTCCAGGAGAGACAAAAATCCTAAGTGAAGTAAAGGAGTCAGTACATGGTTTAAGTTCTTTCCACAACATTAATGAAAAGAACAAGAACAGAGAGGCCTTGGGCTGGGAGACTTCTGGTCGACCAGGCCAGTCTGGCAGGCACTCCGAGTGAAGGAGAGCACAATAGAAGAAAAAAACAAAAAAGAACAAGCAAATGACAGAACGTGTAAATTCTTGGGCCAAGAGAAGATTTTGGATCTGTTCTGAGAATAATGTGGAGACCTAGGAGGCTTGTGAATAGAGGCAGATATCGCTGGATTCATGATTGTAAAGGGTCATTCGGCTGCTATCAGTGCATTTTTGAACAGTTGGGAAGTGGCCCTTATGAAGAGGAAGGTGTGCATGAGAGAGGATCAGATCAATAAGTTTGGATACTGTTGCTCCAATGATGCCAGCCTGGAGAATCCTGGCCGGGGGTGGGGTGGGGGAGTCAAGGAGGGATCCACAGTTTTAGGTCGGCCAACTAATTATTGAGTAGGTTACTACTGAGATGGAGAACAACAGGAAGAGAGACAGAAATGCCAACCCGAATGTTTTTGAACAGCATCACTCTGCTTTAAAGATTTACCTAGAATAAATAGCAGGCAGTATGTATAGAACTCTATGGAAGAGCCATGGCTTCCTAAAGATGTGATGTCATACTTGTTCTGAATCAGTGCCATACACACTACCACCCGGTTTTATTGCACCATGAATAAATCATAAGAATGAAACCATAAATCCAGATAGTGGCACATAAAGGCAGAAGAATGTCTCATAAAGAAAGAGGCCAGATTCCAACGAGGACAGACAGCATAACTTAATTAGTGATACAGAATCATGTAGATAGCAAGATGTCACAAAAACACACAGAGACATTTCTTGTAAAGTTCAACTGTAAAAGAACTATACTCTGGGTGGAGTGCAGTTGTCCACACCTATAATCTCAGCACTTGGGAGGAGGAGGCAGGAGGATCAGCATCTCCAGGTCAACCTCAGCCACATAGAAAGTTCAAGGCTAGCCTAGGCTACATGAGATTGATCTCAAGACAGCAAACAGCAAAACTCCCAGGTAGTCATAATTTAAGAGGTGGAAGACTGTCACAGTGCAGAACATAAAGAATATTAAGGTAGGATATGCTTAGGCCTTTGTACTAGCACTAAAACGTACATGTATATCAGTAAACTAGAACCGAAGACTCATGGTCAGTAAACACAGCTTCAACCACTTTATTTTTGACAAAGATGCTGAAATTATATAATGAAGGAAATAAAGCCTCCTTGACAAATGATGTTAGAACTGAATGTTTGTGCACTGAAGAATAACAAGTAGGTCTTGGTCTCACACTCTTTATGAATATGAACGTAAGATGGATCAAAGACCTTCATGTAAGACCTGATACTCTGAAACTGCTAAGGAAGAGTGGGGGAGAACACTTTAACACCCGGGTGTAGGCAAGCACTGTCTGAACAGGACGTCAGCTGCTCAAGCAATAGCCAACAGTAGAGAGGTGAAACTTCATGCTAGGAAGCAATCCAGCGAGGAGGTAGCCTCTCTCAGAGGATGCAGAGTTAGAGTACAAGAAGAACCCAAAACTCTAATCAGCAAAAAGGGACAACACAATAAACAGGCTAATGGGAGAAACAGACTGTTCTCAAACAATCAAAGGAATGCAAGGGAAAACTGCATTAGGATTGACTTGCACCCAGTCAGAATGGCAGTCACCATGAAAACAAGTAATACTCAAATATTGCCTTTCGAGGAAGATATCTGAGGGAAACCCTTTTATGTAGTGTACTTCAGGGCAGGAGTTGTAAACTAGACCAGCCACTATGAAAATCAGCAAGGGGGTTTCTCAAAACACTAAAACAAAACCTGCCATGTGGCCCAGCTCTGGCACTCCTGTGCATACGCCTGAAGAACTTCAAGTCAGCACATCACAGATACTTATACATGGGTGTTTATCAGGAGTCACATTGACGTATGGGACATACGCCAGACAGACTCTTTACTACTATCTTGTCCAGGTAAAGCAGACCTGTGTTAGGTCTCTGATTGCCTGTCTCCACTGGCATTTCCTGGCTGCTGGCTTCTTCAGATCAGGCTTAAAGATTAGAAAGAAAAAAATACAAAAAAAAAAAAAAATCACACACAAACATAGAAGGAACTGCCTTGCATACTAACATCTGATTTTATTGCACCTTTAATGACTCATGAGAATGAAACTGTAAGTCCAGATAAGGGGCCATCAACAGAAGAATAGATGGAGAAAAATAGAATTTATTCTCATGGTATGGCTTTTTTTTTTTTTTTTTTTTTTTTGCCCATTAGAACAAAACTGGGGCTGGAGAGATGGCTCAGTGGCTAAGAGCACTGACTGCCCTTCCAGAGGTCTTGAGTTCAAATCCCAGCAACCACATGGTGACTCACAACCATCTGTAATGGGATTGGATGCCCTCTTCTGATAGCAACAGTATACTAACATAAATAAATAAATAAATAAATAAATAAATAAATAAATAGCAGAAGAACAAAATTCTATTGTTTGTAATAAAATGAATAGAATAACTGAATTAAAAGACAGTCACAGGGAAAAAAATGTTGCAGTTTTTTTTCTCAGTTGTGAGTTCTTATCTCTATAGAGACATAAAATCAAGTATTGTATAAATAACAAAAAATAGGAATGATATAGTTTCAGAAGTGTCTAACATACAGAGTCCTCAGCACACATGTGGCCCAGGGTAGCTATGAATTCAGCCCAATGCAAAATGATAAAGTTACTTAAAACACTATGAGATTTATTTATTTATTTATTTATTTATTTATTTATTTATTTATTGTAAACAAGTTGTGTGTTTCTTGGATATGAACATTGCAGATGATAACATACCAAGGGAGCAGAGGGGAGTAATGGGAGGGAGTGGGAGGTGGGGAAAGGGGACCCCATCAAGTCAAGTACCTGGGGACTACGCTTGAAGTACATTATGTAGTTGCATGAAGCAGCCTCCTGTAACTCTAATAAAATTAAAATAAATACAAACAAAAAATTAATAAAAATAAAAAATTTTAAATGATGGTAATGTTTAAGCTCACCTTACTAAAAGTCTGAAAAAAATAAAGGGTAAGAAAATTAATGTTAAATGAAGATGAACAGATTTCTCTTCCCAGTAAGATGGAATACAAATCTCTCTTCTTATTATTTGTTGCACCTGAAATTTTCAGACCTTAACCATGAAGCAAAATGAGTGGAAATGATGGAAGGTGAGAAGAATCATGGCTCCAACTCTGGGTCTGAAAAATGGTGGAGCCCTGAGGGATTTTGTAGGTGCTTCCCAGTACCAAACAGAACCCAGAGCCACACCTGGGTCCCCTGTAGATCATCAGTGTTCTTAGCCACTGAGCCACCAGTCTAGCCTCTTGTTTGTTTATGGAGTTTTTTGGTGTTAATTTTTTTCCTTCTAATATCTTTACACTTGAACTAAAGAAGCCAGCAGCTGGGAAATCCCAGTGGATAGAAACAAGCAAAGACCTAACCCAGATCTGGGGACAAGAGACCTAGAAAGAATCTACCTAGAAGGAAAGAAATTTTTCAAATAATAATGGCTCTACTCCAGCCAAAAACTACAGAAGATCCTGTGGTCTTACCCCAGCAGGCCATCTAGATCCCACCCTCTGGAGTTCTGGAAGCCCTTGGCCTGGAGGTTAATGTGGCATCAGAGAGGCGGGATGTGAGATTTTCTTTTCTCCTGCATGGCAGTGAACCCTCTCCAGTCAGTAAAGCCAATTCCGAGGACATTAATTCCAGGACTATATTCCACTCTCAGCTCCTGCCCATGAAAAGGATGGTACAAACCCCCTAAAGCTGTGAAAGATGGAAAAAGACTATATCACTTTTGACCCTGGCATCAAATTATTTCATTAAAATCAAGATGGCCAATTTTATATGGTATATCGTCGTGAAGAAAATAATCTTCACTTCCATTTGCATCCCTCCTTCCCATTGTAATAAAAAAATGGTGTAAACGGAGCATTAAATATTGATTTAAGTGCATAAGTGCTGCTAAACAAGCAGGTGGAAGAGAGGATGCTTTGCTCGGATTGGGATTTGTTGGTGAGCAGCAGGATGTGCTAAACCAGAAAAACAAAATAAAACAAAAGAAAAACCCAGCCCTGACTGATCTCCTGGTGTAGAGCGTGAACTGAGCCTCTTTAAGACACTGTGAAGTCCGTTTTGAAATGTGTGCAGCGTGGACTGTTTAAAAGGGGTGGGGGAAGAAAACATGAGAACTGTTGGCAATTCAAAGGAAAATATAACATAAAAAGATGCAGAGCAAAATGAGAAGGAACAAGGATATGCTCAAGTAGATTACAAAATGATTCTGTAAAAGCCTTGCCTCCCACGGCACATGTGTTTATTCTCTCGATCTTCCTTAAATCTATAAAAATGCTCAGTGAAAAAGAACACAAGAATAGTTACACTATAAGAATTTTATAAATACAAAACTCATTGAGCTTTACCCCAAGCTAAAGGCAACCGCCTCTTTCTAGCAAGAGTAAAGGAACAACTTCTATCTCTTTAATTGCATGTGGGAAAATGCACTCTTTTTGTCAGTGTTAACTTGGCTGTCAAAAAATTCCCATTCATTTTGAGGGCACTCACATCCCACAGAGTAGGCTTAGACCCCTCCAATGTAACCATGCATGAAGTCACAGAACTGATGAAGTCCCTGTGTTTTGGATTTTTGTTTGTTCCATTTTTTCACTTCTGGGGGCTATGAAAGGCTACACATTCAATGGAAACCTGACTTTGACTATTGATCTTTTTTTCCGAGCAGCATGGCCTAGATTTCTCCTGTGAGCGTCTGATACTTAGTTCCCACTCAGCTATGTGGTCACAAGAGGAAACAACCAAGACTCCAGTTACATTGTTCTCAACCTGTGGGTCATGAAAACTCTATCTCTAAAAATATTTACATTAGGATTCATAGCAGTAGCAAAATTGCAGTTACGAAGTAGCAATGAAATAACTTTGTGGTTGGAGGTCACCACAACATGAGGAACTATATCACAGGGTCACAGCATTAAGAAGGTTGAGAACCACAGCTCTGGTTGCTATGTCCTTAAGCTAAGTTATTCCATAGATTAGGTATATTAATTGTATTTTGAATTAATGATGTTTGCAATTTAGCCTTAACTTATTGGGAACTAATACACTGTAATTGAGCGTCTGCAATAAAAACAAAATTTCAAGTCACATGACACATCTTAGGCTAGTTTATAACCTGACCTGCAACAGTGGACTGCTCAACCACATTACTTAGTCCATAGAGCAGTTCCACAAATGAGCTCATCTTTAGAAATGGAGAGATTTTTTACTAAGAATTTCCTATATGTCTTCCTGCAAAAAGAAAAAAAAGAAAAAAAGAAAAAAGAAAATCAGCAGAATTGGGACCCGTCTTCTATCACACACCCCACATTCACTTCTGCAAGATGTCAAGCATCAAGAGCTGAGCAGTGGTACCCTTTAGCCAGGTTAGGGTTCAGATGGTTCTACAAATCAACTGTTCCCACTCCCTTCATCCCTCTCCATCCTGAAGAGGACAGAGAGAGACACCTAGGAGGCTCCTGCTGGCAGATTTGTGTCTAAACTGAAGTTTGAGAAAACCAAGCATCACAAACTGCTCTGACTGTGATCCGGGCTGGCGTTGGACAAACCCTTGCATTTTTCTATCTGTTCTTTTTAGAATCCTAATCTTCATGTCCACAGGAATGAAGTGTAGTCTTTGCCATTCCATGCCTTATCATACAGACTTCTATCTCAGCACCTTGAACATGTAAGGGAAGGTTTGACTACTCATTACCCTAGGTGTCTCTCTCAGGCCTGAAGCTGCAACTGATTGCTCTATCAATGACGAGGCCACTGCAGGTCCAGGGCACAACAGAGAGTTAAGTGAAGTTCACATCCATGAGATTAGAGGACTTCTTCAGTGAACAGCCATCCTGGCACACACCCCCTCCATGTATAACAGCAGGAACGTAATCTGACCGCAGAGTCAGGGCTGGAAACAGAGTTTGACGTTTGACTCAGGCCCCTGTTGAATTATTGGACGCATGTAATCCTTCCTTCAATCTCAGTCTATTATTTGCAGCCAAGGTAATTAGAAAAAATTAGATCATATCTTAGAAGGATTTTTTCTTTGTTTGTTTGTTTACAAAGAGCTTGGGCCAGTGGATTAAGCATCTATAAAATGAGTCAGAAAAAAGTAATTCAGTAGATTTCTTCCAATATGTATAACTAGAAATTTTCTATTTAGTGTTTCAAACAGAAACTTGGTAATTCTCTTCACAGAATCAAATCTTTTGAATATGGAACATATAAAGATAAGTATGTGCAGTTACACACACACGTGTGTGTGTGCACTTACACACACATACACACAAGGAGGCAGGGAAGGGGGTTGGGGGAGAGAGAGAAAAATTACAAAGCCTTACACTTCTCTGGTTCATATGCTTTATGGAACTTCCTGCATTCATAACCGATAGAGTGCTTCCTCTCTTACAGAGGTGGCCAAAGATGTTGCTTTCAGCAATTCGATATGGGCAAAAATTGAAAACATGCTCCATTTGCCCTCTAATAACAAGGAACTCTTGTTCACACACTGGGATGTTTTGAAAATACTCTGCTTTGAGTTGTAACAGGAGAGAGGAGATAGTTATAGTTCCTAATACTGAATATATCAACTCACAGAGAACTTAAGCAGGAGCCCCCAGGACCAGGCTATCTTCTGGCATCTACTGCTCAAGTCAGATCTGTTTAACAAGTACCAGATGAAGGTCCCCTATGAGACAAGGAGCCTACACAAAGCATGCTGTAGAAGGAACAGTTCCATGGCTGGAGTCTCTCTCTTATAACTTAATGGCGAGGCATCGCTCTCTAGTACAAACCTAAATGTTTCAATGAAGTGACAACTGCAGTTTTCCAGGCAGCATCAGTACTGATTTCTAGGCATGCACAAAAGCAGAAATGATGGTTACTCTTTATTATCAGTTTGCCTGGGTTTGAAATGACCTAGGAGACACATTCTGGGGATGTCTGTGAGTACTTGAGAAGATTAGCTCAGGATGCAAAGAATGTGGGTAACACTATCCCATGGGCTGGGGTTCTAGAATATTAAAAAAAGAAGAGAGTGGAAATCAAGTTCAGGGCCATTCATCTCTTTCTTCTTCCTGTGGTCATTATATGGGCAGCCATCTTGCTACCATGCCGTCTCTATCTCTGCCAAGGCCCACAAACCATGACACAAATATAAAGCCCTTTGCCACTGTAGACTAGATGTTTTGTGGGGGCTTACAGTTAAAAGATTGTCTTGAGTTTCAGTGTCAGAGTTTATAGACTCAGGGGTTCTGTACAGGGTTGCTCATGATTACAGAAACTATTAGAGGTATACTAAATATATTTTGAATTATGAGATAACTATGAGACCTTTGGGACTGGCTGGCGAGGGAATCTTAAGATTTGAAGTGATGTGCTTGTGTGTGAAGTTGAGAAAGGGTAGACTTCTGGCATTTAGTCTTCATTGCCAGATTGGCCAGATTTAGAATCACCTAGAAGACACAGCTCTGGGCATGTCTATGAGGACATTTCCAGAGAAGTATCACTCAAGGGGAAAACCCACCCTGGATGGAAATGACACCATCTCATGGGCTAGGGACACAGACTAAGTAAAAATGTGAATGACAGAAGGAGGAAGCTATCTGCATAGGAGCGCCCATGCCCCAGCCTTCCTGACAGTGGGCACAACATGACCGGCCATGTCCACCCCACTGCTTTGCTTCCCTGCCAGCACAGACAATGCCCTCTGCTCCAAACAAGGATCCCAAAGAAGCCTTTCTCTCATTCAGTTCCTCTTGTCAAGAATTCTGCCCTGGCCCTTAGGATAGCATCTAAAGGAGCAGCTAACCAACATCTCTCCACAAGTACTGATTTATTTTGCGTCTCGATCTTGTACAAAGTAAACTGATTTCTTACCTTTCAACCTAAGAAAGCAAGCTGAGCTTCCAGCTGAAGGACAGAGGAGGTGTAACACAGAAAACAAAGGAGCATTGGGCTTCACCATCAACCATGGGACTCCCTTTTGATTTAAGGTAATTAATAGTTTTGAACTTTATATGAAATGTAAACCAATTAAGTACCTAGACAGGGTGGCCACTTCCTGCTGATGGGCATCATCTCAAATTAATCTACTCACGAGCCAGGGCTGAGGAAAGGCTGTAAGCACCGTCCTCTGCCTTGGAAGACGGCCAGTGTTTCCCACTAGCATGCTCAGACTTCTGCATTCAGCAGAAGAACATCGATTCTGTTACCATCCCGGCCGGGCACTGTGCACGATTCTCTGGGAGCACAGCACAGTGAAAGTGAAATACACAAGAGACACCTTTAAGAAAGCCCGGTAATTAAAAACAGCTGAGTGCTATCACACTCTAATCCGGCTCCAGAAAATAACAGTAATGACCCTGGATAGTTTGCAAAGTTTTCTGTACATATCCTCTCTGGGTGGGAAATGTGCACCTCTTCAAGAGGAGAAAAGTAAGCCATGGGTCCCCAGGGATTTTCTCATATAGCCAGGTGGGAAATGAGATCCTGTTGTTAAAACAGAGAGTGTTGCCCTTGGACAGGCTAAGTATTCTTACTTAGAAAAGTACCCGTCTCATGTTTCCTGGGAGAAGTCCGAGTTGAGGTCACTCAACTTGTGGGGAACCTGTTGAGACATTTTTATAGTCTCTAAGTTTCTCCTCCTGTTCCAGGCCCCCGACGGTGAATGTTGTGTCCGTGCCCCAACTCCACACATTTTAGAAATACCATTTGACAAAGGAGCTTAGTAAAAGAGAGCTCAGCCCGAGAAGAGACGATTCTTCCCAGGTGACACATTCCAGGGCAGTGGCATTTTTTATTTTTATTTTTATTTTTTTAATTTTTTTTTCTTTGGATGGAATGATAGAGCTCTGGTGTCCTTAAGTTCCACCTACTCTTTCTGAATCCGCCCTTTGCACCATTTAGCCAAGGGTAGGAGCTCGACTGGTAGGAACAGGATCTGAGTGCGCTTTAAGCTGAATTCAAAACCTTCCACACAGGCCAACAGTTCAAAGTAATTCTTACTGTACTGCTCTGGGGCAGAGGTTAGACCTAGGACTTGCCTTTCTTTCAGACCACATGTTACTAAATGATTGATGGGTTTCCTTGCTTGTATCTCAAAGTCCTTGTAAGTTATACAAGTTTTTCCAAGGAGGCCACCCCACCCCTGCAACCACCTTGGGTGGGAACTTTATTTTATGGTTGAGTTTTATTCCTCCAGGAGGCTGGCTGCTAATCAAGGTGACCAGTTACTTAAAATAAATAGATGGAAGTACAGGAAAGGAATCCACAATTGGCAGTAATTGCCGCTGAATCTCAATTCTCAATTAAGTGGTTGCAAGCCCTCGACAGCAGCCACCACAGGGGCAGGGGAGATATTTGTACTCTAGTGGTTCTTTGAAGGCCAGGGAGTGGAAGGTGGTGATTTGAGAATGGCCTCAGAGACCAAGATGTTTGAATTCTAGGTCTCGTCTCCAGTTGGTGGAATGGTTTGGGTATGTAGCCCCTTTGGGGTTGAACCACCCTTTTGC